>NC_137463.1:263704193-264904193 GCF_964235325.1 Thermobia domestica
GCTGACATAGCTATGTGGAGTGACGCAGAAGGACAAAATCAAGAAGAAAGTGATCCCAGGGACAAGGAAACATGAGAACGTATTAGAAAACTTGCAAGAAAATTAACTGAGATGATTTTTGCATGTAAGAAGAAGGCCTTTGGAATACGTAGTTCACTTAGTGTATACGATAGAACTGAATGTGAAACGAGCTCAAGGACGGATAAGAGAGAATTGGGAAGATTCTGTGAAGAAGTTTATAGTGCAATATGGTGTCGTAATGAATATGATATAAGATAGAAGCAGATGGAGAACAGAGATCCAAAATGCTTACCCCAGCTAACTGAGAAAAGTGCTAAAGGAAATGGATGCAGACTGGATGAAATTAAGACTAAACTAGAAAATGAACAAAAGCATGAACAATTTAATTTTATAGCCAGAAATACCGTTAAAAATTTATAGGAACAAAGACAAGAAGAAAATAGAAGATGGAGACGGTAACTTATAGTCTTCCACGCAATGACTGGACTAGACAAATAAAAGAAATCGGATAACAAATAATTCTAACTCTAAGAAATTACAAGAACTATAGCATGCTCTTTAATAGCTCCGTCATGGGCCGCTGGCAGTGTAGACCAGTACAGGAGTTTGTAATAGAGGACCAGATATAAAACGTTGATTTTCAGAAAAATGAGGAAAAATTAGTTATAGTATATAAATAGCAAAATTGGATGAATTTTTTAGAAATTGGTTTTTGTTCTACTATAGTGATACGCGTGTCTGAAATAGAAATGCCTTTGGTTTTATATTCAAATAGGTACTCTAGGATGCTGGAAACGAAAGCTTGTATATAAAAATTGAAGACTTTATAACGATGAACATGCAAATAACGACATACGTGAAATTTTACAGAACAAGAATATCAATTTATAGATTTTCCTACTTTAAATATCGAAACTTTGCTCGATTTGTGAACACTATAGAACTCACAAATTAGTATATAACTATACATACTTTCATAATAGAGAAAGAACAAAGCATAGACGTTACCCATTTTCAAAAATCCCTTCAAATTACTTAACCGTCCTGAGACGCGCATTGAAAGGTACAAGATTCGAAAAGTTCCACCAGAGGCGCTAAACTAACATGAGGTTCGTTCAGGTTACACTTTCTAAGATACTGTATATATATATCTATATCTATATCTATATTTATCTATCTATCTATATATATATATATATATATATATATATATATATATATATATATATATATATATATATATATATATATATATATATATAAGGGTGGTCAATTTTTGTTTTCTGAATTTCTAGGGCGATCCCCCAAAATATTCCCATATGGAACCAAATTAACCCAGGATAAAATTAGCTCCATTGAATAATATTACCAAGCGACCTAAAGTTTTGAATCCGATTACAATACATAGTATATTTTTAAAAATCTGGAATAAAGTCTTGTAATTTAGAAATAGCATAAGGCAATAGTTGATGCTAGTGGTCTACTATTACCACGCTTAATTGCATGCATGGGGAGCATGTCCGCGACCGTTCGGTCTATTTGATGGGCGGGTTCCGCTTAACTCTGCACCCCGTCCGTAGTTCCTTGATACTGATATTGTATCCTCGTGCACGTAGTGCACATTCAGGATTTGCCCCGTAACCCTGACTCGCCTAAGCGATGTAACACCCATTCTCTGAGAGAGTGGGATACGCCCACTGCGCAGCCAGACCGAAGTCCTTAGTGCCTACCAGTTAACCTACTGGTTGAGGCAGACGGCTAGCGAGCCAGTCCTACCATGTGCTGTAGGCATGGCGCCCAAGCGCTATAAGGCAAGCTCACCTCCTGCCCGTGTTCACTGTTACCCAAATTCCTGGGATTTGCTCCCACAAGCTCCCGAAACTCACGGTATGACCACAGCCCGGCAGAGTCCAACGAAAATCCGGGGCCCCTGGCAATGCCCGAGGGGGCTTGTTCAATCCCGGTCCTGCCTACCTCTATCGTTCAACTGACACCAACCTTGTCGTGTAGAGATACCACGCACACTTCGAGATAATCCCGTATCTCATCCCGGATCCAATGGTACGTGTTAAGTCATGGTACCGGCCCATATCCTACAAAGTTTCTTCCCTTTGGCAGGATCAGAACCGTTACCCAGATTTTTGGGATTGGCCCTTCCCCCACCTCCGTTTGGTCCACCGACAGACAGGAATCGGACACTCCCCCGGTAGGGTCTTTCAAACAATACGGGACTTCCTCTAATTACGGTAGAGGTACACCGTATATTACCGGAGCCAATGACTGATGTAGACCGTTTGCTCAAGGCAGACATTGTCATTTGCGAGCTGTGTCGCAGTGGTAGGTCCGGCCAAACAATACGGGTTACCTATCTTTAACGTGTTTAGATACCAAGTACACTTTATAGCTTAGCTACTTTACCAAACCTAGTGGTACGTGTAAACTACCATTAAGAGGGACACACACCCTTCCTTCGGTAGGGTCGTTCAAACAATACGGAACTACCTTTAATTACACCGTACATTACCAGCCTCAACGGCTGATGTAGACTGTCTACCTTTAAAGACAATGACCATTTGGGAGCGGCGGCTCAGCTCGTAAGGTCGTGGCTTTTTCATCCAGCGATGCACCAGACGAAGGAGGGATCCACTTCCTCAGCGCTCCTAAGGTACAAGTATGCGTTAGGATACCTAGTATCCCATCCCGGACCCAAGAGAACGCATTACACTCTCTTTTAGGGCAGTACCTACATCATCCTCCCGGTAGGGCACTTAATCCGCCCACACTCTTGGACACACGAGCTATCCACTCTTTTTAGCGTGTTGGGGTACCACGCAGCATAATCTCCCGGACCAAAGGGCACGGCCTAATTGCCCATTTCGGAGGATACTATAAGGCTCACCTCCGACGGTAGGGGCGGCAGTCAGAGACTACCTACCTCACTGAAGACGTGATTAGGTCACACGTGCTCTCCCAGATCCAATGGCACGAGTTAGTCTCCCATTTCAGAAGATGGAAACCTCACCTCCGCAGGTAGGTTGTTATCCTGATTTGCACCGACGATTAGAAGACATTGCCAGCTTTTAGCACAGGATAGACAAGAGTAAAGCGTGTTCCCACGCTGTTCCCGAAATCCTATCTCCCCTGAAGGTTACCTGTCTACCACAATGCACGTGACCAGGCCATACACAGGGGTCCCTCCCCCTTTTCAGCACGGGCTTGGGACCGGTCATGGCGGGTTCACTTAAGGGAATGCTAAAAATACCCTGGATAATGGAACTAGAGGAAGAAACACATCTAATATTGTACAGTATTGTCATAATGGCCATCTTCATGTCCGCCAACTTGGGTTCATCTCAAAATTTTCAAATAGGAAGAGGATCATGTGACATATCGTTTTGAGGTACCGTTTCACCAGAAGCACAAATCTGGCACCATTTGAAAGATAGTTTTAGTCGTGTAAGAAGTATTACCTGTGAAAAGATTTCTTTTTCACAGGTAATAACTCTCACACGACTAAAAGTAAAGACATGCGTTTGTGGCGAAAAAACAAAATGGATACGCATGGCTTCGAAAGAAAGAGGAACGCAAAAGAAAAATGCACTTTTGAAAATATGTTTGAATTTTATACACCAAAAGACATGGAGCTAAGCATTTCAAAGAAATGAAGACGAAAACTCAGTTGGGAATGTTAGAGAAGATGTAAATATGGATACTTGTGTGCGCCCGGACCCTGCAAGAGATGCAAAAGGGGAAAAACTAATTTTATTACTCCAAGACAGGTTGCTGCTCTTGATCGATACAAGGTCACTGATAGAGCAACAATACATATTCTGAGAGCAACGGTAGACGCATTAGGACATAATGTAGAGGAACTAGTAATAAATAGGTCTTCCATTCACCGATGCTGAGAGTAGCGGAGTTGCATAAGACCACAAAATCAATTTTGGATTGGATCAAGTGCATTAGTTGTCTAACGGGACGGGAAACTACTACCGAATTTGACTGGGAGAGAGACTGTCGACGGGTTATTAATAATTATTACAGGAGATAGTCATGAGAGGCTAATTTGTGTTCTCAGTTTGTCATTATAAAGAGGAGAACATATTGCTTCTACTACAGTTCATTAATCTGAAGAATGGAATTTGGTACAGTTCGTGCAGGCAGTTTGTTGTCACACTACTCCCTGCAATATGTTGTCATGTGAACGGTGCTTTCATTCTCCTAGAGCAGATGCTCCAAAATAATCTCCTATACCTTCCTTGCATTTATGAATTGGTTTTAAAATACGTATTTGACAAGTGTTGTGTTTCGTTTGCATCTGGACCAGACGTTCCCCTATTTAAGCATTTTCAGAACGAGCGGTCTAAACTAAAATAGATTGTACTAACTTTATTCCGGAAATTGATGATAATGACTCAAGGAACAATATTTTAGATGTAAGAAATGAAGTGTTGAATTTTCTCACCAAACTTGTTGAAGCAGGACACCGCAGAAAAGATTACAGGGAATTTCTAGAGCTGACCATCATATTCTTGGGTGACATACCTCATCAAGGAGTTTTCTTTCGTTTGCCTGAAGCAATTTACCATGCAAGGTGGATGGGGAAAGCAATCTACTTTTTAAAAATATTTATCTTTCGCCAAAAATTTCGCTTACCGAAGCAAATAGAAACGTAGGAATACTTAATATTGGAGTTTTTTTATGAAAGTGGATAGAGGATAAACAAAAATTGGTTGCGTAGTGGATAAGCAAAAATTGGTTGAAAGAATTAAAACTGTAAGGAGAAACCGTGAAGCAGTAAAGAGGCTTAACGCAAGAGGGGATACCATAAAAATTCTTGTGAAAGAAAAATAAGTGATTTATTTACAACAAAAAATAAAATTTCTATAGCGATTTAAAATACCCAAAGAGTTTCTTGAGTGTAAACCGAAATCATATTCAAATAGCAATGACTATCTTCAAGGAAAGATAATAGTTAAATTCATATCCGTAACAAACGATGCAGCAGAAAGGGGAGTGAACCTAATAGAAAGCTACAACAAGATTTTAAGAAAAATGGGAAGCAGAAACAATTTTTTTTGCAGGGTCCACAAACAATCTTTTCCTAGATGTGACAAAAGTGAACTGTGTAGCAAAATAAGATTGAAAACTTACCATAAAGCTACTACATAAATAAGGGATATTTCAATTTCTTCCAAGTTGTAATTTTTCTTTTTCCTCATAATGGTCTATGATGGGAAACCTTATTTCTAGTTCATGGGAAAACAAAGATTTAACTTTCTCTAGCAGTCTGTTTCCAATTTATGTAAAATATTTCCAAAATTCTCACAAATCTGTGGTTCATAACTGCAATAAAATAACATTACATCAAAGAATTTCGTTTTCACACGAAATAACTCTTACATGATTATTGGTAGGTTGAAACTAATACCAGATTTGTCTTTCTGGGAAAACGCTACTTCAAAATTATATGTCACATGACCCTCTTTCTATTTGAACATTTTGACCTGAATTCAAGATTGCGGACTTCAAGATTGCCGCCATAATAATGGTATATAAGACTAGGTTAGTCTCTTCCTCTAGTTCCATTATCCAAGATATCTCCCCATTGCCTTAAGTCGTTTCTAAATTACAGGAGTTTATTCCAGATTTTCCGTTTTTACTATATACTGTAATTAGATTCAAAACTTTAGGCCACTTGAGGCACCATTTAAAATTATTCAAAGGGTCTGATTTCCTCGTGGCTTAGTTTGGTCCCATATGGAACCATTTTAGGGGATTCGTCCAAGGAAATTCCCACATATATTTTTCCCATATAAATAAAGAATACATATCCTCACGGCATTGTCAAGGCTCTATATTTGTATTTTACATTTAAAATTGCAACCGGGTGTTTCTGGCTGCCGTATACGGTTCTCCGATCATCACCCTTGCTCTTCGCGCGCACAGTCATTCGAAGAACTGAAAACGTACTCTGTACACAAACAGTTTATGGTTATGAACTGGGAAAGCCTGGTACTCCTGCTTGTCAAGGTCAAAAAATGGGAGAAAAAAGGATGTGTAGAATGTAAAGAGCGTGCAACGGTGACTGATACTTGTAAGAAACATATTCATTTGTAGTTCGTGCACATTCCGCCTGTAGCTCCACTGTGGCACAACGTATATTCTAACTGTATAACTCTTATACACCGATTGTAGGTTTATTGGCGACCGAAACTATCTTGTCAGCTCTGACTGCGATAAGGCACTGCTGTGCTGCTTTTGCTTTTCCTTTTTGTCCTTTGTCATTTGTGAGACGCCAAACATGTTGTTTTTGCTTGTTGCACGCTCTGAACGGGTTCTTGCGGACCGAAGTATTTAAGAAGCTAACTACATATTCTTGTTTACGATAGAAATATGACAAGTACTTTGAATTATAATACGGTTTTAAATTGGTTAACTTTTGAAAAAAATACGAAAAAAAGCTGTACTTGTAAATATATATTAGTCTAGGACGTAGATACTGACAGTGTTGATTACAGATTTTCTCGTGGAAGAATTTCGTTACACTAGAGGTGAAAAGCAGTATTGCAAAAATACATGTAATTCATATTGAGTACGTTAGGAGACAATGTTTATTTCAGATTTTCCAGTGCGGGTTGATTGAATAAACGATGGGTGAATATAGTACGGTGAAAACTCTGGTAACACAGATTGAGCACGGTCGGGAAATGCCCTAGAGGGAATTTCGGAGCTCTAGGCCCAAGAGACACCTCTTTAATCATCACTGACAGCCATTTCTATAATGTGTTTTATGGTCTTATGTTTGTGTTCCCATCCTTTGCCCCCCTCCAACTGGATACTTGATACTTTTTCTATTCCAAATTTTTGTGCTAGTTCTCTTCCGAAACCTTGAGTTTTGTACTCTCATCGGTTTCGAGTTACTTAATTATTTAAGTTTAGGATTCCCTTTCTGCATCGAGGTTATATGAGACGTAGACACAAAGATTATGATGAAATTCAAACACAGTAATCGTCCAAATTTTGTAACAGACTCCTACTGGGAATCGAACGTGTGACTAGGTGCACGAAAGGTGCGTGTGCTAGGTACTAGAACAACGGAAAGGGGGTCACCATTTTCGAGTCTCTTCAAAATTAAGTTGTATTTACATCTTACAAGTTGTGTGTACTTGCAATATAAGAAACAAACATAAATTAAAATTATAAGAAAATCTTAACAAAATGTTTATAAACGTTTAAGAATATGTTGAAAAGACCAGAAGCCTCTCACTCTCTCTCTCTCCCATGTCCTGGTGCTATTTAAAAACTATACTTTAATAATAATAATAATAATAATAAACTCTACAGTCGCACCTACAACTTTGGATGGCAAATAGTCTAGTTTTTCTTAATGCATCAGTTTACATTAATTAAATTCAAAAGTTGCATTCTA
Source organism: Thermobia domestica (assembly GCF_964235325.1). Lineage (NCBI taxonomy): Eukaryota > Metazoa > Arthropoda > Insecta > Zygentoma > Lepismatidae > Thermobia > Thermobia domestica. The sequence goes on from NC_137463.1 coordinate 263,711,647, forward strand.
ACTTCTTTTTAAATTGTATCAAAAGTACCTCTATTCGTCTTAGCACTAATGAGGACTATGGATTCGTCTTTAATATTCGTCATTTTCGATTACTTTTAAAATATCACTCTTCCCGATTCTTCAGGGATGAACTTGAACGGCATGGAAGCAGTCATTATCCGACTGACCCGAAAACTATGGATTCAACACGAATATCGATCATTACAATTATTTTTAAAATGCCAGCTCTCCCATCCCCACTCCTTAGGATGCTAGGGGTTCCTTATCCTATCGAATCTTTCCAGATTGTAAGACGTATATGTATCAAGTTTAGTTGGAATTAAACCAAGTGTTACATAATTATGTAGGAAAAAAAATGTTTTAAAAATTAATGGAGGTGACTCTTGAACTGAAAGTGGCAGAAATCAAAGCCTTCCGGTTTAAGATTGTAGAGCATTGTAGAGCAAAAGATCTTAGTAGAAAGCTAGAAGCTGTTTATGAAAATCGATTAAGCGTCCTAAGAATGCATATTATGTCTTTTCTTAACCTACAACTAAAACAGGAAGTGGTAGCGATTAACTATTTCCTGTTTTTAACGTTGATTGCTATGGAAGAAAAACTGTAATAAATAACAAAACGCTGTTTTCCACAATCGATTAACCGTCCGTTCTCATCTCCATCCTTAACCCTATACTAAAACCGGAAGTGGTAGACATCAACCCTTTCCGGTTTTAACGTTGAACACTGCAGAGCTGAAACCGTAACCCGGTTTTCTACACTCGACTAAGAATACACTTCATCTTCATCCTTTACCCTCTACTAAAACTGGAACTGGTAGATATCAACCTCTATATGGAAGTGGGTAGCAAGACGCAGTTTTCTGCAATCAATTAGGCACCCCAAGAATATAATTGTGTCACCAATCCAATCCCTCTACTAACATCGGGAGTAGTATGAATCTACTATCACTTCCTATTTCATTATTAATTAAGAAAATATTGTGTGAGCCTCCTTAGTGTCTTCATCAGAGTTTATTCAATACGAGCCTTCGTCTTGCTGAAGGCTTTGCCCTCAGACTCGCAAATTTGTTCGGTCTAACACTTTTCATCTGAAACCTGCAATCACCAGTGTTTGCTCCGCTTACGGCCTCGCACCTCACATACCTGCAAGTATACTGAATTTTAGTTGAAACACCTGGAGGCTTTGCTTCCAGGCCACCGTGTTTGTTCGGCCTATGGCCTTGCGCTTTATATATTAGGAAGCATATCAATTTCAGTTCAAATACAACGTTTCATGTCTTCAACTTTACGGGATCCCGAGATATAAACATTTTAGTATAATAATAATTGTAATATCCACCTCTATTCTCTTCCAAACCTTTTTCTTCCCTTCTAGATCACAATCAAAAACGCTGAAATATGTATCTAATTATTGGGATTACAGAGTAAGATTTATAATAATATTGTACAGTTAGTACTTTGATCCATCCCGTCCGTTACTCCGCACGAAACTCTTGAACAAAACTGAATTTGACTTGTGTTTTTTGAAATTGAAAGCTAGAATAATTATCTCGAAAGAGTTCGTTAGTAGAGGATCATAAACCAGGAGGTTGTGGATCAGAAACCAGGAGTAGTTATAAATCAACCATTTTTGCTTTTAACGTTAATATTGTAAACCAAAAAGGGTAATAGATCGCAAGAAACGGTTTCCGGCATTCGATTTAGCATCCCAAGAATTCCTTTCAACTCCATCCTTTATACTGTATTGAATTAGAAACTGGCAGAAATAAACTAGTTCCCGCTTTAACATTGAACGGGGAAAAACGGTAATATATAGCAAGAAGCAGGTTTGGGAAATCGACTAAAACATTCCAAGAACACCTTTCATTTCTATCCTTAACACTTTGGTACATATACTCTAAGTATTCTTGTTGATGTAATGGATATTTTAATTTCTCTAAGTACTATCATTGAAGTAATGAATGTATTAATTGAAGTTCAGGTGTTTTATTATAATTGAACTTGATTTGATACGGCTTTTTCTATCGGTATTTTAGGCACAATTACTGATATGGAATTATGTAATTACACATTCTTATGATGGTGTTGTACCGGACTGTAGTCTCATTACTGGGTCACCTTTTGTGTACATGTAACCTTCTCTCATTACTCTTGGTTCCGCCGTGGCTCAGTGGTAGAATGTTGACCTCTGGTGGATGGGGGTCCCTGGTTCGACCCCTACTTGCACCAAGTGAACTTTGTGGTGGACAAACACCGCGTGCGTGGGTTTCCTCGGGGTTCTCCCGTTTCCTCCCACTTTCTTCATTCTACCATTTGATTCGTTTCTCATCATTACCGTCTGCTTTAGCCGAACCGGCATAATCGTAGCACGTAAAACTCAAAGATTTCATTTCTCTCATTACTCCCATTTAATTTAGCTTTCCGCGTTTGTAATTTCATTGTCGGACTGTAATTAAAGTCGATAAGTATCCGTACTGTACCCTTTATTTGAGTTAATATTTTAGTATTAAGTTTCATAGCGTATTGTATTTGTAACATTGTACGGCCAAATTTTTGGAAAAGAGTGATAATTAATTTTTTGTACTTAAATTAATACATTGATTATTTCAACGAGAGTACTTAGAGTAATTAGAATATTTATTACTTCAACGAGAATACTTAAACTGTATGTACTTACAGTACTTAGTGCATGTACTTAGAGTAATTAAAGTGTAAGTACTTTCAAGGTCAAAAATGGGGTTTGGGTGAGTAGTAGTCTACTATACTGATTTAATCTTTTATTAATATGCATTTTTCTCTTTTCAGGTATCTCTTCGTTTCCTTTCCTTTGTTCGTCTATCCTTCGCTTTCCAATTTGTGTATTTTGTATAAAAATAAATAAAAAATAAAGAATGAAAGAAAAGAAGAAGACTCGAAATCAATACGTACTTTTATTAGATATTATGGTAAATATAGAGCCTCACTTCAGCCTGCTGAGGTTCAAAAGCCAGGAGAGGACAAAGACGAAGAATGAAATTGGATAAAGTAATAAAGAGAGCAAGTGGCAGAGATAAGTTGCGGCTGCCATAAAAAAAAAGATTATGAGAAAGCGACGAAGGTAGAGATGCAAGGGCTCGGAAAAAAACCGGCTTTTTTGGAAAAAAACTCGGTTTTTTCTGCTTTGCTTTTTTGCTTGGGAAATTTTGGGCTTTTTTCAAAATACTGCTTTAAATTGATAAAACAGACTTTGTATCGCTTCTCTATAACACAAAAAATCATTTAATTAGTGGTTGATGCTGATAATAATATAAAACATCGAAAATAAACTATGAATTTCGGAAAAATATTTCAAACAATTTTTCTTCAACATATTTACATTATGAATTCCACAGGATTAACCAATGTATATAACAAGAATTTTTTAACCTCCTATATACAAAAGTAAGCAGAGTTGGCAAGAACCGTGGTTGTTTTTGAAAATGCCAAAAACCCGTTTTTTGGGGGATGTTTAAACCAGGCTTTTTTGGTTTAAACCAGGCTTTTTTGACTTAGATTTTTTGCTTTATGTATTTATATTACATATTCACAGAAAGAAGTTTGTTTCGGCTTGATGTTATTATGCAACAGCGGGGTTGCCGGAAGAACTCCCATAAGCTTAAAGAAGTGCGGTCAGTAAATTTCTTAAGTTGAGAATCTCCCGCCCTAGCCATTGGGAAAATCCCGTCATTACTTGAAATGTAAGACAATAACGGGAAAATCCTGTTATTGCTTTGCATGTAAAATTTAAAGGTCAACGTACCATAATCAGTACGCTAAAACTGAGGTATTAAATTACAAATTTAGTACCGGTACGTAGATATCATTGGAAGTCCAATCCAAGCTAATGTTGGAAGCTACGTAGGCAATCGATAAATTTTGCCAATTTCTATCAATATATTTAAGCAATATTGGCTTCTTTATAAAACAACACGCATTTAGGATGCAGAAATATACAATTTGGTTTGTTTCGTATATTTAGGCTTAACATCCTTACGAAATACCGAGGTTATCAAGGAGAAGACTTTCGCTTAAACTGACATCCGAACCGCTACTTGGGTTACGCATGAAAGAAGGTTTGTGGTTCGACCGAGAATTGAACATGGAACACCTTGATTAAAAGGTGAAAGGGAAATAAAACTATTGCAGGTGGTTTGATATCTGGAAACGTTACCAAGAAGTTCACACGATTCGCATTTTTCATTCTTTTTATTTTTGTGGTTTAAACCAGTTATTAAAAAAAAAAGTTGGTGTAAACCAGCCAACCCTAAAAGTAAACACTTCTTTTTAAAGAATACACAAATAACTAGCAAAATAGTATGTAGTATTTTTACTTTAAAATATTCCATACCCTCTTTTTGAAGCAAAATAAAATTAAAACATAAGAGAAATACTTAGATTTATATGATACACTTAAAGGCTGCACATCTAGAGCTCTTGGTTCTGTATATTCTTGAAATTCTACAGTTAAGTTTTATAGAACCACCATCACAATTTACCCAATCCTCAAGTTTTCTGAATTTTTAACAAGAGGGATTCAACATATCATTACGGAACTCCCCCCCCCCCCAAAAAAAAAGACTACGGAATATATTTAAGTTAAGCTAAATACAACTGCACAACAAACATGACTGAGTGATTAGCTTTTGCGCTTCTATCGGGAAGTCCGGGATTCAACCAGCATTCGACCATTCTGACAAAGCTTTTCTTCATTCCATCTGTGAATGTAGAAATAGTGCGTGTACTGTGAGTTGGGCGACTTCCTTTTTTATTGTTTTTAAATCGTTATTATTACTAATTATCAGCAGTGACGGTTTTGCGAAGGTTAGGGGGGCGGTCTTTCGAACTGAAGCCCGTTCCCCAAAGTTACGGAATGTCTGCAACAAACGAAATATCTATTATTTATGCCTTTACTCATAAACTTTAAGCTCCCGTCAAATAAAAATTACGAATGTTTTAAAAAAAACTAAATATTAGTAAGAAACCCTTCCCAAAATACTTTTCTAAATCCGCCACTGATTCTCAGTATAAAATGATTTTTAAAGTTGTATCCGGAAGATTATTGCTAAACATATAAACGAAACGAAATATTAGTTATGCCTGTACTCATAAACTTCAAGCACTTCCCAAATAAAATTAGGACTTTTTAGGAAACGAAACAATCAGAAAACCCCCTCCTAAAGTGCTTTTCTAAATCCGCTACTGATTATTTGTATAAATTGGGATTCAAGGTTGTGTCCGGAAAATTATTGCTAAATCACTTCACAGCTGCAGTATAACAGAAATGTGGAAGTACGGTTTGACGGATATATTGAAAAACGTACTCTTTGACGGATAAATAGAAAAACGGGCAAGTTTAACTTTTGCGCTAGAAGCTAGAGTACTAAAAGCTCTTAGAAATGAAACACGGATGACAAACTAGAGAAGAAAAAAGATGTCGATAACTCAAAAGTTAAAATAAAGTTAAATAGCCTCTAAAATTACCCTCAAATACTACATTCTTCATGTTAGCTTTAATTCGTAAAACATGTGCTCCATCCATCTTGATGGTGAATTTCAGAGCGAAATATCACATTCAGGTCATGGAATTCTTATCTAACTATAGAATATACTATAAGAAAGCTATTTAGATAGAAAAATCATGAAGTTGAAAAAAGCCAAAATTTCCAAAATTCTCGTTTTTTTCCCAAAAAAGCCGGCTTTTTATGTGAAAAAAACCATCGATTCAAAAAAGCCGGCTTTTTTGCATCTCTAGACGAAGGTAAAGGTAGGTGGAGGGTACTAAAAATAAAGTTTGCGCATTTATTTGTTTCTTCCTAATTGTGTAGAATTATACCCTGGTGCAAAGAGAAAATAAAGAGAGTCAACTGTTTTCCAATTTTATTATTGCATTTCAAACTGTGTGATGTACTCTTTATTTAGCATCACATCACGTTATTTATTATATTATAACATAACATATATACCGTGTTAATATAACAATAAATCACACACACACACTTATACATACATACATATATATATATATATATATATATATATATATATATATATATATATATATATATATATATATATATATATATAGTGTTTTGAAACAACACCGACGTTTGGGATGTGATTCCTGACATCAAGATAAGACAAAAAGTATAGACCATCTTTGGTGCACAAATGCTTCCTTTTGGAGTTAGTGGTTGCCGAAAACATGAAAAAATAATAATTTTAAAAATCCATAGCTCCAAAACTATGAGATCTACCGTAGTCGGTTTAAGATTCCACTTAGGAACTAGTATATGTCCTATCCAAATATCCATGCATCAGAATCGTGTGGCACTTCTGCAACAATTTTTTATAAAGGTATTGATGAGTACTTCAAATTATATGAGCATAGCCAAACTCCCTGTATAAAAAACTGTTACGTGAGTACCTTAGGATTCCGAAACTTATAGTTTTGGAAAGCGCACGTATTAGTTCTAAAGTCAAGGTCTTCATCAGACTACGGTAGGTCTCATAGTTTTAGAGCTATGGATTTTTAAATATTTTTTCTTGTTTTCGGCAGCCTGTAACTCCGAAAGGAACTTGTGCACCCAGGGTGATCTACACTTTTTGCCTTATCTTGGTGTCAGAAATCACCTCCAAAACGTTGTCGGTATTGTTCAGAAACACTACATTTTTGAAAGCCTTTTAAAATGAAATAAAACATCATCATATGTATTCTTCCATTTTTTGTAGTTCACTTGCCGCAACTGAGAATGTTCAATGGCTTCTGCTAAAATCTGCGCCTTCACGTACAATTTTTCTGTTTTGTTATCGTCTATCAACTGTAGCTTCGTTTGCCCTCTCCCTCTCTTTCCTGCCGCCATACCTTTAGCATGTTCCTCTTTATATAGTGTCTTTCTAGCCAATGTCGCAACCACTTTCTCTTCATGTTTTCAATAATATCTAAAGCTATTCTTTCTCTCCCATAATTTTTAACACCCTCATTTTCAGCTCGGCTCAACTAATTATCTTCATTCTTCTCAATACCCACATTTCAAAATTTCCAGTCGTTTTCCACAATTTTTTAAAGTAATGTTTATGTTTCTCAGTTATACAATTTCAATTTCTTCCTTATGTACTTGATTATTTTAATATAAAATTGATAGCAGAAATCGGAGATAGTGTGGATAATCGCAGGAAGGAGAGATATAACACTAGTTCGTAGGCACAACTGCATGAAACGCCTGATGTTGTGAAAAACAGAAGGCCCTTTCACTTATCAGCTCCTCCTTCGAAATTCATTTGTGTTCACTAGTAGTTCCCCCCTTTTCCTATGTGTTAGGAGACCTTAAGGATAGAATTTCACCGATTTAGATAAAGCTTTTATTTCCTTTTGGCGAATCTGGCGAAGATACTCTGCTGTGTGTAAGTACAAAGTTACAAGTTCCATCAACTGTTGGCAAGCAGGAGAAGAATCGAAATCTCTATACGTTGTTAGGAACACCTTTGCTCTATAATTTTCTTTATTTTTTTAATGAATAAGTAAACAAAGTTATTTCTTAGAACAATTTACATAATGTTGAAATGAAACCACATAATAGCCTAGTCTAGTGAGGAACAATCCTTATGAATATATAAAAAAGTTATTTCTTAGAACAGTTTGCTAAATCTTGTACTGAAACCACGGAACAATTTGCTTTAGTGAGGAACAATGTATTAGGATACATTTATTCATCAACTTATATTTAAATTTCTATTCCAGTTATTGTACTTAACTAAACTGAAGAGATTTTTTCCTTCCCACGTCTCATTGTTGCGTTCGAGATTCTGTGTTCTTAATTAAAACGAAAAACCAATGATTACATTTCGCAGAAGAAGTTTATCTTCCTATTGCCGCGTGTAGCATAATATTTCAAACAAACGTACCGATCTATCCGTGGGAGAGAAAAATTTATTTAAAATCAATTTCTAATTAAAAACGCACTGTTTAAAGCACATTAAGATACAACCAAATGTGTAAACATTACTACTGAGTTGGAAACCATTTATAGCTCAGTGTGCAACCTGGGGCATTTTTCTTCTCTTTTGAATAACCTGGAATGTCAAGTATTTCCTTCCAGTATTAAAATTATGCAATATTCCGAGATTTAAATTAATTATGCGTACAAAAGTGAACTTTCAAAAAAAATGTGGTCTCAGTCTAATATTATGAATGTAACAAATTCACTTACTTCGAGAAAAAATCTTCTGCAGGCAGTTACAGACTAATACTTAACACATTATTTATACGTATCTTCAAGCCACCCAAAAAGTAACACGAACAAAGACATATGACAGTTATAATTAAACATAAAGTAAAGAATTCAAGTACTAAACGTTACGGTAATTGTACCCAAACAATGACAATATTGTAGCAAAATTTCCGTACCAGCTTTTCTGAATTTTTTAGACAATCATAAGAAACAAGATCACTATATTTTGTACAATTTTCCCCACAATAACACACGCCTTCACATCTTTCTTAGGGTTCACATCATCATTACCAATACCTTGACTACCTTCTTCTGGTTCATATAATAATAACCAATACTATCACTACTTTCTAGTGGTTCATATTATCAGTATCAATACTTTCACTACTTTCTTCTGGTTGATATCATCATTATCAATATCATCACTACTTTATACTGGTTCATACCATCGTCATCAATACTTTCACTACTTTCTTCTGGTTTATATCATCTTCAATACTTCCACTACTTTCTTTTAGTTCATGTCATCATTATCAATACTTTCACTACTTTCTTCTGATTCATATAATCATTATCAATACTTTCACTACTTTCTTCCGGTTCACATCATCATTATTAATAGCATCTCTACTTTTTTCTTGTTCATATCATCATTACCAAGGGGCCGCGGTGGCTCAGTGGTAGAGCGTTCCCGTCTGGTCTATTGAGTTCTTGGTTCGATTCCAACACGCCCCAAGTGGACTTTGTGGTTGACAAATACTGTACACTTGGGTTTCTAGAAGTTCTCCCGTTTACTCCCACTTTCTTCATTCCACTATTTCATTCATTTCTCATAATCACATATCCTTTGGCCTAGCCGACATAGCTGTGGGACGTGAAACTTAAAGATTTCATTTCATTATTACCAATGCCTTCACCACTTTCTTCTGGTTCATACTTGTATCATCATTACCAATAGTTCTGCATTTACTGAAGAACGCAATTTCCTTGTGTGTCCCTTCATCGAGGCTGTGTTCTTCGCAACTTCCGCTCCTGTATTACTAATCGGATCATAAGCAAAATCTGGATCTAACTATAACCATTATCACTAAGTTCTCTTACCTATTCTAATAGATTATGCCGCATAAATTTATCATGTCCTGAATCTCGTATCTGCATTAATATCTGCTACGAGAATGTCATAGTGTGACAGATCCGTAAATTGGAGTTACCTGGTATGCTCTGTATCCTGATATATCCTGAAAGACCTATCTCCCGAAGTGACTGAGTAGGGTCCAAAAATAACCTGACTGACCCACGTGACCCAAGGCGATGAAACGTTGTTGTCCAGAAAATATGCATAAGGGTGCTTGCTAACTATCACGATTCTCCCCTCTTCCTTTCTTTCTTCTCACTAAATCTATAATTTTTACTTGTGTTCGTTTGTGTGTGTATGTGTGTGTGTGTGTGTATATGTGTGTCAAAGCATTGCACTGAAGTACAAGATCTATCGAAGTAGAAACATCTGAAAACCTCAAAAAAAAAAAAAAAAAAAAAAAAAAAGCTACACGTTTCTCTTATGAGAAATCATCAAAATGTCTTTGAACGAGCTTGCAAATCTTGTCATGTACAATACAAAAAAAAAAAAAAAAAAATCTCTTAGTCGAAAAGTGTTTTGTTAAATCATTTTGTACATATGCTATGTTTTCAAAGTAATTTTTGAGCCATAATTTACAGAGAGGTTTCAACACTTAATATTTCTCAAGGAAATAAGATTATTGTGAACATTGCTTGCGATTGCTGTAGTGGAGTATAGGAAAATCATTCCAACTACCACTTTTCTCTTATTTTGTAGGTTGCTTGAAGTAGACATCCAGAAAGTGGGAGATGGAAAGATTGACTGCTACGCAGAGAACGAAAGTTATTCAGCTGTATTTTCAACCCAATGGTTAATTGTCTTAACATAAATATCATATCACCGCCAGTTTCTATCAGGAATGCACCTTCTGAATCAATTATTTGGAACAGTAATTCTATATTTTGTTCCTTTCCCGTGGTTCTTAATAAAAATTACTTGAGCCACAATATGTATAAAAGAACATTAAAACGTAAATATTATTTATTTTTACCTTCGCTTAGTGTTCAGGATACAAACTTATAATTCTTTTAATATCAATAGTTCTGAGAACTTCCTAATCTTCAATCTATCATCCTTCTATTTATTTTATTCAATACCGTAACTAAGGAACAATAATACTCATTACAGTTTCCTTTTCTTCCTTTACAAAATCTGCTCCGTTATTGCACCTCTGATCTTATTCCTAAGACCAGTACAGATAGATAATAGTACAACATAATAATGAAATATACAACATACGACAACATACAACATACCGTTGTATATTCATCATTTGGTTGGGTATTTTAGAGACAGCTGGGTTTGGTAGCTGATTTGCTATGATCCGGGAAACCATGCTTGGGAAAAACACAATCTACAACTGAACGCATTCGAAGGAGTGTCGAAGAAACACCGGAGTCTTCGCAAGACGACAGGCTGGCCACGTGAAATTGAGTCGCTTTTTAAAGCTATACCGCATTTTAAAACATGATTGGCCACGTGAGATTGATTCGCTTTTTGAAGCTATACCGCATTTTAAAACATGATTGGAATCTGTGAGATTGAGTCGCTTTTTAAAGCTATACCGCATTTTAAAATATGATTAGCATCTGTGAGATTGAATTGCGTTTTAAAGTTATACCGCATTTTGAAACATGATTGGCCACGTGAGATTGAGTCGCTTTTTAAAGCTATACCGCATTTTAAAACATGATTGGCATCTGTGAGACTGAGTCGCTTTTTAAAGCTATACCACATTTTAAAATATGATTAGCATCTGTGCGATTGAGTCGCTTTTTAAATCTATACCGCATTTTAAAACATGATTGGCATCTGTGAGAGTGAGTCGCTTTTTAAATCTATACCGCATTTTGAAACATGATTGGCCACGTGAGATTGAGTCACTTTTAAAAGCTATACTGCATTTTAAAACATGATTGGCATCTGTGAGAGTGAGTCGCTTTTTAAATCTATACCGCATTTTGAAACATGATTGGCCACGTGAGATTGAGTCGCTTTTAAAAGCTATACCGCATTTTAAAACATGATTGGCATCTATGAGATTGAGTCGCTTTTAAAAGCTATACAGCATTTTAAAACATGATTTACATCTGTGAGAGTGAGTCGCTCTTTAAATCTATACCGCATTTTGAAACATGATTGGCCACGTGAGATTGAGTCGCTTTTAAAAGCTATACCGCATTTTAAAACATGATTGGCATCTATGAGATTGAGTCGCTTTTTAAAGCTATACCGCATTTTAAAACATGATTGGCATCTGTGAGATTGAGTCGCTTTTAAAAGCTATACAGCATTTTAAAACATGATTGGCATCTGTGAGAGTGAGTCGCTTTTTAAATCTTACCGCATTTTGAAACATGATTGGCCACGTGAGATTGAGTCGCTTTTTAAATCTATACCGCATTTTAAAACATGATTAGCATCTGTGAGAGTGAGTCGCTTTTTAAATCTATACCGCATTTTGAAACTTGATTGGCCACGTGAGATTAAGTCGCTTTTTAAAGCTATACCGCATTTTAAAACATGATTGGCATCTGTGAGATTGAGTCGCTTTTAAAAGCTATACCGCATTTTAAAACTTGATTGGCATCTTTGAGAGTGAGTCGCTTTTTAAAGCTATACCGCATTTTAAAATATGATTTGCATCTGAATCCCTACAAAATATAACTGGTGCAACAACTGTAACATACATATTGTGCAAGACCTCAGATTTGTTGCGCGTATTCAGGAGTTGGTTCGAGAGAACACATAATTTCTGGCAACTTAATTATAAGCAACGGCACATTTGTACCAACATGAGTATGTAAAGAAACAAAATTGCGGGTTTTAGTATGCCGAGAATCTACAGGTTATCCAGCAACGTCCACCATGCTGGGTATTGAATAGTGAGGAATATCAGAGTTGGCAACAAATGGCAACTAGTGTTTTAACGTCATGTACGTGGAGTAGTAGAAGAGTATGAAATATATTTACCTGTGGTTATTGAAAACTGGATAATTGCAATGAGAAGTTAGATTCATGTTATGATTGCTTATGATTTAAGATAAGAGTAGGGCATTATTCGTAAATGTATCTAGATTATGTCCAAGTTTATTAACGGAATAAATAAGTTATTAATAAGAGTTAATGATAATTACTTGTAGTAATTTAGTTACCCAGATTAGTACCTAATCAGTGCAATTAGCTGCACCCAATCTTTGGTTAGTTCTGTTTTTCCTTTCATCACACCACATCCTGTGAAGTGTACGATATGGTGTGGTTCTATTATCTAGGATGTAGCAATTACAGAAAAGAACTTCGTGTTGGTTCTGAAAAAAATTCATGTGAAAAAAAAAAAAACATTCTTAACATATTGGTATGACGAAATACGGCAAACGATAACCCTCTGGATATTTGCATGCTACAATATATCAAGTTTTTTTGTCAGTTAGATTAAAAGTTGCAAGACATATCAAGATCCATGTCTGACGGCCCATCCTGTTTATATATATAAAAGAAGAATTTTTGACTGACTGACTAACGGATCAACGCCCAGGACGACAAACCACTTAATCTAGAGATTTGAAATTTGGACAGGGGGTACGATTTCTGAAATAAGATCCACTAAGTAAGAACTTTCCGTAATTTGACTGGGAAGGTTGAACAGGGGTAGCAATTATTATCTGAAAATATCAATATCTTGGAATATCTGAAGATTAATGACTTTACATTTTGGTGGATAGACTTCTCATTTCAAATAATTAGACACGTCCTCCAGCGTACTTTGATATTTGAGTAAAAGGGAAGAAAATGCGCTCAGAAGGAAAACGGATGAAAATTATAATTATTATAAGATGTTCATATCTTGAAACTCTTAAGGTTATAAACATGGAATTTGATTCGGGGACTTCTCATATAAAGTAATTAGACATGTTTTTAATCATTTTTTGACATTTGCTATAGGAGGGAAGAAAAAAGGCGAGAAGAAAGAAGAGTTGGTTGTAAATGTTACAATAAATTGGACATCTTGAAATCCCTTAAGAGAAGAAATATTTGTTGAAATATAAGTAGTGGGAGGTCCGGGGGTAAAGTACTCAGCTAGACAAAGGATTATATATACAGGGTTGAAAGGAACAAGACCGAAAACCTTCAGGAGGTGATTTTACAGCTTAAAACAAGGGAAAAGTTCAAATAAACATAGGTCCAAAGCGGCGGTGTTTTCAACCAGCAACCGTGCGATGTCTCGCTGGCCTCCTATTTCTAAGTATAATATTGCTGAACAAATAGAAATATTGACGTCGGCTCAAAAGAATGTAAAGAAAGTCATGCCCCACCAAAAATTATAGCGCAAACAGAAAGAAGCAGAACAAACTTCACAAGGGGATTTCAAAAGGCACAAGGTAATGTATACTCGTATCTTCGAGTTCTAAATATGCCTTTTTAGTCACGATCTGTACATTTCACTTCCCTTCTCGTTACTTTCTCGTACCGGTAGAGCAAGAATCAACACCTCCTTCGATTTCGTCTTTTTTCTGTTTTATACACTGTCAGAAACAATAGTTGGGAGAGTTGCCGTCGATCCAACAAACCACCTCCATCGTAGTGTATCCTGTCGTATACATTGTTCCCCAACGCTGCACTGGGAAATCCCCATTTCCACGTTCCAACTGATCATTCAGTACGGACGCTAAACATAACCATCTCATTTTACATTTGTACGTATAATTCATTTTCATGTCAACTATTACATCTCGTTTGGTGAATCTCCGTCTTCCTTGTGTAGTTCGCTCTGCTCCTTTTTGTTTCCACCAACATTTTTGAGGGTTTGAATTTGTTTACATTCTTTTGACCGGACGTCCATATCTTTATTTGTTCGGCAGATATTTCACTTAGAAGAACAAGACCAGCTAAGCCCCGCACGGCTGCTGTTTGAAAACGCCGCTGCATTGGACCTATGTTTATTCCAACTTATTTCCACTAAAAGGAAAATGTTGGATGCTTTAAAAAATGAAGACAATGACGAACCATTGAAACCTGCTAAAATTGATCCTGATGTCATTCTTACAAAGGAGTTGCAAGTTTTGTACCAAGTAACACCACGGGATTTTTCAAAATCCTGGATCTACCATCAGAATTTTTGCAAACAGATGTAACTGCCTGGAAAGACAATGAATCTTACAAGAAAACGTAGGGCAATAGCTAGTACACATTAAGTTATTTAACGATCTAGTTGAACGTGGGGTTGCGCTGATGGAAGAGTACAGCAAACTACATACAAAAGATGAAGAACAAAATCAATATTTACTTGTTACTTAAGCAATTTAGAAGCAAGTTTCCGGACTTGAAGAAATCAACTTTGATGTCTGAAGATGAGGTAAAAACTGACAGTGTATTGTATGAAAAGTTTTTTTTTTTTAAATTCCTATTATATTGTAGCAATGTATTTACATGTTTATTAAATATAATTTCTCTTGTAACTATATTTCATTATTAATTCATTCCTAGTTTTTAATGAAACTTTTTCAATTTGGTAACAACCTCTAAAAAATTAGTTTAAAAAATACATTAACTCTTTTTTATATAGTAGGGCAGGGTGCCCCAAAGAATATTGGGAAACCATTTTGTCACTTATTTAAGGACCACCTTAATGTATATATATA
This sequence comes from Thermobia domestica, assembly GCF_964235325.1. Lineage (NCBI taxonomy): Eukaryota > Metazoa > Arthropoda > Insecta > Zygentoma > Lepismatidae > Thermobia > Thermobia domestica. The sequence continues at coordinate 263,726,648 of NC_137463.1, forward strand.
TACGTAAGCAATATGAATCATTAAGGAAAGCAATATGTATATTGGATTTTGGATTTTAGTCATAATTTTGTCTTTTTCCTCTTTAATATGTTCGATTTTCAGAAAAATGGAAAATGAAAATTTTAGTTTGAAAATTTTGACAATTTCTCTTTAAAAAGTATGACTAAACAAAAATCAAAGAGAAATTGTGGATTTTCATTTCACTATGAAGAAGAAATAAAATAATATACAAATAACAAAAAATCATTAATTCGATTTCCAAATTTAAAAAAAATGTTCATAATTTGTTAGTAATCTCATTAAGGACCAACAAAATGGGAAAGGAAGTTGAAGGTAAACAATTATTTACTTGCCTACTGCCCGCAGCAAAAAACCTGCAACAAGGGCATGTAAGTTTATTGTGAAAGGACGAAGTCTTTTGCTCCAAAATAAGTGTAATGGGGAGGACGCCGAGGTTTCTCCTGGCGTGATTGGTGCCACTTAGACGTTATGTTGATTCCCTGCGCTGTTAGGGTAATTTCACTAAAAACTTACATGCGCATGTTGCAGATTTTTTGCTGCGGACTGTACAAAATTCTGCCCAAACGCTGTGCAAATGATATTTCAACTGAGGCCTGGTATGTCTGAGTCTCTGGTTATGATTAGGTCTGGAAGTACCATCAAAGCAATGAGCATACAAAACAAATACATTTTTAAACACAATATCATATTTGAATTATCTATTCTACCAAGCAATAACATTCTGACATGCGTATATAACCGCGGCATGGACAATGATGCTGTATGTAATTTCCTCTGGTATAGTAAGCTCAAAGTTTCATTTATTTGAAACTGTGGTGGCAATTGTCGAAAGTTATGTGGACAAAAGTTCACCCTAGTCGCAACAACTTAATGGAAGGAAGCTTACTTAATTACTATTGGTTTATAATAATAATAATAATAATAATAATAATAATAATAATAATAATAATAATAATAATAATAATAATAATAATAATAATAATAATAATAATAAACTGCGTATATATATATATGTGTGTGTATGTGTGTGTCTGTCTGTCTGTTTGGACAGAATTCAGTTTAGAGTCGCTTATTTGTACACACAGATATACCTTCATCTGATCTAATCCTGTACAAACCCTTTTTCCTATTTACTTGGATCAAATTATTCAATATATTTCAGTCAAATATTTTCTTGTAAGCCTTATATCTGGAGAGCTATATATAGTGTAGCCGAACTCAAACTATCACATAAACATTTGGGGACTTTTGGTACAAATCTGTACTATGGCGTCGACCTTCGGAATTTGCTTTATAAATCTCTAGTAAAGCTTTTCACACCAGGATTTTTGCATTCATTCAAACGGAAAAGTATCAAAAAAAAAAATGTTTCATGGGCATTTTTCAGTCACGCATGTGATGCCTAGAGGCATTGCTGTCACAAACATGACGGAGAAAAAGAGAAAAGGGTAAATTTTAGAGTTTTCTTTTTTAAGATCCTGACACATCTCTATTAATCCTAGGATCATGATCCGTACCTCGTTGTGTTTGTAACAAAGCAATGTTTCCAACTATATCACTCAAATTTTCGTATTATGTACCAGAGGGGGGAATATCCCGCCGAAAGAGGAAAAAGGTGATATTTGCAGGATATTTTCTTTGCTTTTTCGGGAATTCCTCAACTCAGGTACATGATAGGGACATTTGAATGGAACATTTGAAAACCGAGCATCAAATTCCAAAAAAAACGAGATACAAACCATGATTGTGGGGTAAATAGAGATTTTTCAAAAAAATCTGAATTTTTCCCCCTATTACACATTTTTAGTCAATGTGTTTAGTAAAGTAGCTACAGTGTCATTCCCATTTGTCGTACGATCATGGTTCTTACCTCATTTTGCTCGTAATGATGTAACATTTCCAACAGTACCACGTTGTGCTAGCATGTATCTGGGGGAACAAATTCCCGAAAAAGTGATATTTCGTGACAAAGAACTCTTTTTTCAAATTTCAGCGGGATTTTTTCCACTTCTGGTACATAATAGGGAAATTTGAGTGGTACAGTTGGAAACATTGCTTCATTATGAACCCAGTGAGGTATAAATTAATATCCTATGATAAAGAGTATTCACATTAGAGCTATTGAATAACAATAAAATAGTAATTATTAGTAAAAAAATGGGTCGGGAAAAATAGTTAATGAATTTTAGAATCAAGACTATTTACCCTAGGATCATGGTCCATTTCACATTTTGTTCTGAATGAAGAAAATATTTTTTTTTTGTTAACATTCGCATTCCGTGTTCTGTACGGAGGACGGAAGTCACGGGAAAGGGGACTTTTTGTTTTAAAAAATCCTTTCTCCCATTTTGGGTGGGAATTTTATTGCCTTAGGTACATATTAGGGGCATTTGACTAGTACAATTGAAAATACTGTTCTATTCCGAACAAAAGCAGGTATGAAATATGATCCTACGATAAATAGTCTCGATGCAATAGCTGCTTGAACAAAAGTCTAAAATTTACCTTAAAAAGTGGAAATCTCAAAAGGGTGAACTCAGTATGAATTGCTTATTCCATGAAAAAACACGAAAGAGATCGCAATCTTTTGATGCATTTTTTGATCATTAATAAAATTTTTACCGAAGATTGCGATCTTTTGATGCAGTTTTTTAGATCATTCCTAAAATTCTCGTAAGCTCGGAAGTCCGTTTTCGGGGGTGAATATACATATGTCCGAATACTTACCCTGTTTCGAAAAGTTTCTAAGAAAACCTATGTATGCAACTCTCATTACACCGTTGTGGTAGGGGCTTATATACCAAGATAGGATAAATATTGAAGAATGGAGGGGCTTACATAATTCCCCTCTCTTTTAATCGTGGTTCTGAATTAAAACTAGGCAACGATGAGTCCTTAAAGTAAGATAGTCTATTCAATAATTAGCACATAAACTGATTAAATAGTATTTTTTATCTATATAAGTTTTCCCATGAGCTATCATTTCCCCGTGCATAGGAACATGAGATTCAGTGATTCACAGACAATACTATATTAAACATAAGCTCTGAAGTATTACTAACCATCCTTCAGCAAATATATGTTGAACATATTGTAATAACGTTACGTATTTCTATACATAGTATTGCTAGAAGGCATAAACATTCTATACACGCAAACCCAACTAGCCCATACAAAATTAATATCAAAAGCATCATCGATATTATCAACAAATATAGTCTTGAAGGCTGTGTGTACAGGAAGATTTTGTATGGTCAATCACTCGGAGAAACCCCCATTAATCTACATCTGTCGTCCATTTGAGACAGACGACAGACGTTGGCTCGTGTAGCAAATTTATAGACTCCATTTTTCATGTTGTAACAATAAGTTATATGATATTCACGTAATTCTATATGCACACAAAATGCGACAATATATAAAACGTTTTCCAGATCGTGCTTACGTAACATGTTGACATTTATGACGTCAACTGAAGGGCTAGATTTCCATTCATCACGGCTAAAAAGGGTTCGCTGTTGCTGGTTTATTCTTTTCTGTTACTAAAAAGAAGTACTAACTACATTTTCATATTATACCGTCACAAGTAAGGAAGCGACAACATTATTTTCTTGATACCTTTATTTTTTTAACTGACACACATACTTCTGGTAACCTTTTATTTTTAGTTCAGTTTTACTGTACTTTCAATTTGCTATAGTAGTGAATAAAAATAAGAACGTACATTATAGATATATAGGGTGATTTTATAACACTCACGAATTTCATTTGGGTCTTGAATTTCTAACTGAAGTCCGATTTTCATGCGGTTTGTGGAAAATGATCAAGAAAGGATGGGAAATTTATGGAGTTATGTTTACTGGTTTAAATTCATCCATGGTAAAATCGACCATGCCTCAAGAAAAACAGCAAATATTCGCCACTATAACTTATAATTGGAATGAGGTTTGGGATTTTTGAAGCAAAATTGCAGAATACAAATTGTCAGTGAGAATACAAATTAAGTGTTAGTGGTAACACCCATAGGTCACATATTAAACAGCTATAACCGCTTTCTTGCGACAAACAACGGAGGGATTTCGGGGGCTACTTAAGGAGTCAATAACTGACATCTTTCACAACACCCGCCTGCGGGGTCCGATGCTTCCCTGTCCCACTCAGAAGAGATCCAGTTTCTTCCAATTTATTAACTAGCGAGCATATTATGTTCCTGTAATGGGGCAAAACAAAATGAGGGAAATTTGTTCCTAAATGTCCTTTGCATAGCAACAATGATTTCGGTCTACAAAAACTTTTAATGATAAACTCATGTTGCTGCAAAGAGTACACTATTCTCACTGTGTCGCGATCATACTCACACAGTAGCACAATTTACAATACAACGGCCCAGTTTCCTGTTTGTTATTGACCTGGCAAGGTTGCCATATAACGAGGAAAACTCAAATCTCCACACCGCATCGCATCTCATTCCAATTGTAAGGTACATTGATGAATATTTGCTGTTTTTCTTGAGGCGTTGTCTATATTACCCCGGATGAATTTAAACCAGTAAGCATGGTCCCATAAATCTCCCATCCTTCCTTGATCATTTTCTACAAACTGCATGAAAATCGGACTTCAGTTAGAAATTCTAGATCCAAATTAAATCCATTAGTTTAAAAAAAATCACCCTGTAGTTGTGATGCCATGGTGGCACAGTGATAAAATGTTCATCTCTGGTGCGTTGGATTAATTCATTATATAAGTGTTTTTTTTTTCAGGATTCTCTCGTTCCCTCCCACCATATTATTCGAACAATAATTTAGGGGCACGTTGGCTCAGTGGTAGAGCGCTTACCTCTGGTGAGTGGAGCCTCTGATTCGATCCCTGGCCAGGTATGTTGCTGGTGGACAACATAGTGCTTGTGGGCTTTCCCGCTGTACTCCCGTTTCCTATCATTTTTTCATTCCATCAATTCTTCCATTATTATTCACTTGCTTTAATCATCCTCTCCCTTAGACTAAAAGGCAATATCATGGGATGTTAAACTCAAAGATTCTATTTCGTTTCATTTTCAACAATAATTTCAAATCGTTCACTATCATCAAATCATCTGCTTCGGCTAACTTATAGAAGGTAAGCAAAAGATATAAAACTACTAATTTCATTTCCCTTCACTTTAGTTTATACATACGTACGGGGAGTCCATCTACCAAGAAGTGTTTGTTTAACTTATATATATATAGGATATTTCAAAAGAACACAGATAACGTTTGAGAGATGATTCCTGACAAAAAGTATAGACCAACCTGGGTTCACAAATGCTTCCTTTCGTAGTTACAGGCTGCTAAAAACATGAAAAGATGAACTTTAAAAGTCCATAGCTCCAAAACTATGGGACCTACTGTAGTCTGGTTAAGACTTCATTTAGGAATTGGTATGTGCCCTATCGAAATATACCAGTTTCAGAATCCTGTGGTATTTCTGCAACAATTTAATAGAGGTAGTTGGTAAGTACTTCAAATTATATGCCCTTAGTCAAACTCCCTCCTTAAAAATTTTTGCTTGAGTACATTAAGATTGTGAAACTTTTTTTTTTTAGATATTTTTTTTAGGTTCGCGTATTAAACGGCGTGACAAACATCTTGGCATTTCAAGGCGGCGCTCCAAGTTACCTTTAAATGCTGCTAACAAATGAGAAGCCAGCAGTATTGCCACGTTTATTTCGTACAAGCCAACGTCTATCTTCTGCCTCCTGATCGCGCTGTAGTTCGTCTCCTTAGCTATAGCGATACCCCTTTAACACTCGGCAACGTCGCGTCAGAGCTTGCGTTTTATTCGTTTAGCTGAAATGCCTAGATGCTTGTCACAGGCTTTAATTCCTAAGTGAAATCTTGATCCGATTACGGTGGGTTCCATTGTTCTGGAGCTATGGACTTTTAAAGTTCATTTTTTCATGTTTTCAGTAGCGTATAACTCCGAAAGGAAGCATTTTTGCACCCATATATCATGTTGGTCTATACCTTTTGTCTTATCTTGGTGTCAGAAATCACCTGCCAGGACCAGGCGAAGCAAATAAACCTATAAGCTAAAATGTTACACTTGATCAATGCAGGGCTGTATATCTACATTTGGGCCACTCTGTATATATATATATATATATATATATATATATATATATATATATATATATATATATATATATATATATAACAACGTAACTTTCATATATCAAAGAAACTCGAAATTAGCCCAAACCAAACATCAACAGGGGTCAATTGTTTGTATACTTTGCAATACAACTAAATAAATATAAGATGGACACAGCAGATGATGCCAAGTCAACACACATCCATTAAATGACACTCTATCAGACTATTACATATCTTAATACACATGAACAATGAAAATTTACAACACGTACTTGCTGCACAATGTTGTAAATTAAGATCTCTTGAGTATTAAGAAAATTTAAAATTTAAAGACCTCTTTGAATAGTAACAATACAAGTAAGGTCCACGTGTATATCCACATAAGGCGTAATTAAGTTGTTCCGTTACCAACGAATTTCGAAGTGGTTTCTTTTGCATCGTTTTGTGCCGATTTCCCACGTTTTGTGCGTAACGGAAGTGTTTCACAATATGGGGGAATAAGTTAGTGCTGTTCTGTCACCAACGAATTTCGAGGTCGTTTCCTTCACATCGTTTTGTGCCGTTTTGTGCACGAAGTTACCAGGATCTTGCCCTAAGCAACGATCCCATCAATGAAATTAAATCTCTACTCATTTCTTAACCTAGAAAAAATATTGTATTATAGGTTAGTATTAATATTTCAGAAGGACTCTAAATAAAAAAAAAATAATAATTACTCTAAAATTTAAACGAAAATAACCTGTTGAATATGTTTATTGTTTCAGAAATAACAAAGAAACCTCCATCATCGAATATACATGACAGCTGCCTAGGCAGAAAGTTTAGCCTCAATAAAGCAGTTCGTATTTTCATATTTCCGTTACTTAAACCTTATACACATAAAGTTACGTTGTTATTCGTTAACGTTTACATATTTAAGTTTGGATCGTTGTAATAAAAATTATTCATTAGTAATATACTGTAAGTAGCGCCTGCTAAGAGACAGGGTGTGGTCTTGCAGTGTCTCTAAGAAATGATTAGCTTAAATGTCATCTTACGCTATCCTTACTTGTTCTGACGAATATTACGAAGTTTTATATCAGCCATGTCATTGCACGAAAATTAAATAACACATACATTATTACTAATAATAACAACTTAATTATCTTGAGTTCAGAAGGAGCAGAGCAATGGACTTATGACATTGGTGATAAAATACACCAATATTTCCAGCTCTATTTACTTCTCTGAATAAACATTACATAACATGAAAATTCTATAATTATTAAGTAATAAAAAAATAATAAGGTGTGATATATATATACACATGCAAAAACATATATGGAATGTAAAGCATTGGCTTGAACTTAAAAATAACTCATGCATCACTGCATTATACTAGGAGCTGACTATAGATAGATCCCAATTTCCAGAATGGCACAACAAACATACTAACCAGACAATGTGATAGCAACAATATTATCTGTATTGCTCTTAACTTGGTTCATTTCTAAATATTGCATGAGCCGTATGGTGGTAAGATAGAGGTTTTCTGAGGCAGGCAACTGTGAATGGTTGATACTGTTGAAGCTAATTTCATACGTTAGTATTCATTAATTACAAAATTTAATAAGCAATCAAAGAATTTAGATTATTATGAAAATCAAGAACTTGTATTTCTCATCTATAAGACAGCTATAAGACGTTCCCACTATAAGTGCATGACGCTACCGGTATTTAGCTGCTAATCATCATCATCATCATACTATTCAAATGCACACCGAAAAATTTTAAAACTTATGGAATTTCTTTATCAAGGATTAGTGTTACTTTTCACTGCAGCTAGAATTTGTTAGTCGAAAATCCCAGGCGCTACGATTTACCTTTAAAAATAATAATTTTCGATTTAGTGTCGTAAAGCGTAGAGCGGATACATAAAGGGTTGTAGCATTTGTTATTGTACAAAATCTAAGGTAATTTTAGGCACTTGTTCCAATTTGTCTACCACAGATATTCTTAACTTCCACTTCGCTTACATCTGCACCATTAGAAGGATTGAGCTTAGTTAAATTCCATAAGAGCAGAGCGCTGGAAAACATGACAAGTACTACAATATATGGCAGAGGTACAGATAACTCACCTACCATATGTGCATCATTAGTAAGTATAGTAATTTCCTAAAACGTACAGCTGACTGAAACTTCCGGAATACGCCATCTTGGAAGAAGGTATCCCGAATCAAACGCAACAATCGAGAGTAAGCTCGAATCAACACTGCGACATAGGGGAGGGCGTCTCTAGTTCTTTACACAGGGTGGGGAAAATGCAAGTGGCTCAGAGAACAGAGTTGCAGGGTACAAAGAAACACAGCAAAGGACAGAAAATCGTTCACTAACGTGCTTATAGCACATGTTGAAAATGACCACCTTTCATATCTTGGCACTTTTGGGCTTTGGTCAGCAAGTTGCAAAAGGCAGATCGAAGATAGGCTGCTGGAATTGCTAAAATCTCGTCAGATATATTCTGCTACAGTTCTTGAAGACTATGAGGGTTATTGTAATTCATCTTATACTTTCGGTTTCCCCACAAAAGCAATCGTACACGGACAGGTCAGTTGACCGGGATGACCGGCTAGGGCCGACTCCAGACTGACATCTGTATCAGAAGTGAAGATTGTGTAAATGTGATCCACGGTTCGGCGAGTTGTATGGGCAGTTGTTCTATCCTGTCAGAGGTAACCATAGGCTTTTTTCTTCCGTCACGTCGTGTGGTTTCATGCATACATTCACGTCCAATCCTATCCATTTGCCCCTGCCACTTTTATTTGGCCCACCCTGTATTATCTCAATGGGAACAACTAGTGTAGTATAGAACAAATAATCGAGCGCTATATAAGAAAAATACTTACATTAACTATGAAATGCCTCTATACATACACACACATATATACGAAGATGCTGCAAAAATAAATAATTTTCATTGTTATTAATTATTTAATATTATTCATGCTCAATATTAATTGAACTAAAGCATAAACGTAAAGGCAAATAACTCGCCAGTATGGAGCACACATTACTTTTAACTGGGTAATGTGGTTCTTAACATCATGCTTACACTATGTGATACCCGCGAATGTCAATAGATTTTATCACTTACAGATGACAGAGAAAATAAAAATATTTAAAGAAAGCATTCGAAGCAAAACGAAAAGTTCACACCAATATAATAAAAATATTCAGGGGCGGAAAAGAAATATTATAATCTCTCTCTCTCTCCCTCTCTCTCTTTCTCTCGCTTTCTCTCTTTCTCTCTAATTTTTTGTTATAAAAAAGATGTTCTTTAATTGATAAGTATTTTAACGTAAAATTGAATTTTAATTCTACAAAAGGTGTTGTGAGTATAACGATCATTTTTATTTTCTGTTTGAAAAGAGGATATTCCCTAATAGCTAGATGATGACTAAGAACTGAATGAGTTAAATCTTGTTCTATGTTTACCATTTGTTTTAAGGTTTTGCTCTTTGCTTCAAAATACAGATATTCCAATATTGTCAAGGTTATGTAGAATTTTGAACGAAGCAGCATGTGACACATAGCTTGTTAAGGGCGCAAACGAAAACAGTTCCCGTTCAACTGGTAACAATCGTTGTTCTTTTTTTCAGTACGACGCCCCACGATTATTTGCGGAAGCTAAAGAAGATCGGAGCAGTAAAATATGTTTTGCCACGCTGGAGTAGCAACAAAGGTTTGATGCCCCCGTTACCTCCTAGAAATAAAAAAAGACATATTTTATTGAGAAAGAAGAAACTAAACGAGCAAACAACTAAAAGATAGCTTCTTACTTTGCTTCAACATGGGATCGACGTTGACATGAGTCGTTTGTTTTTTGTTTGGTTTTATGGTTTAAATATATTCTATATATATGGGTTAAAATATATAAAATATATTCCTTTATATTCCCATTAGAGTTAGTCTACATAAAGAGTGAGAAAATAACGTGTATCGTTACAAACAAGTACAAAAGATGTACTCCCGCATCCCTTTCACCTCCATCGTGGCTAAACGGTTTGCGTGGGAGACCCGGGTTCTATTCCTGGTGGGAGCTCAAGTGGTTCGGATTCTAAGTTAATCATTAGGTCCCGTTTCATATAGTCTCGCTGCTTGAAGAGACGTTTAGCTCAAAATCAACTCAACTCCCGCATCCCTTAGTCTTGGTGCTTAAACGTGGGACGTTAAACTGCAATATAATAAGCAGAAGACTAGCTATGCTATCTATATACTAAAAATAAGAGTAAGGATCGAGACTAGAAGCAACCAAGCCGAATGTTCAATACTTTGATGGTCGCATCTTTGTCCTTGTAATATGTATTCTTGATTTGAAATAGTTTTTTTTTTTTTTTTGTGCTCAGATTAGAAAAAGCTTCTTTGTTGACTTGCGAAGCTAACATGTATGGTCAATAATATGCGACAGCAATCATGGTATTTGGCGACAATGTTAGGAAGGTTGTGAGCAATGAAAAACATCACCACATCTTAAGAACAAATTCAAAGAATCTTTTCACATAGCATGGGAAACCAATTCATCAAACATACAAACTTTTGTACAGTGCTTGCCGCTGTTGTATTTATAACTGAATACCCGCTTCACAGATTTCTTCATCCCGTAATAGAGCAAGATTTCTGAGCTATAGAAAGGAGAATCGTCTTGATACATTATCCATTCCTTCAAATCTATCTCCCAAACCCTGTGTGATAGAATCAAACACTGTAAAACTAAACATCAAAAGGGAAATGTGGAGCTCCATTATTAGTAACTTCTTCTGGTATACACTTCTTTCTGTATCCATTTATACAAAAATGTTTCTTCTGCTCGCAGTTCTTAGTCATGGTCTGTATCTTAAGCATAAATGGGGTGGCTCTTTTTCTCAGATAACTTTGTCTCCAATCTCTTAGATTAATGTTCAAGTCAGGTCGATACCACATTTCTGTGACTGTTATAATTGCTTGTAACGGTCTCCTTTCACCAGTCGCTCCCATATCACAAGAAAGAAGATAAATTTGAATTTTGAAATTGAAAATGAAAAATGAAATCTTTAAGTTTTACGTCCCACTGTAATGCCGGTTAGGCTAAAGGAGACGGTAATTATGAGAAATGAATGAAATGGTGGAATGAAGAAAGTGGGAGGAAACAGGAGAACCCCGAGAAAACCCACGAGTACGTTTGTTTGTGTACCACAAAGTCCACACGGCGCGAGCTGGGTAGAACCAGGGACCCCAATCACCGGAGGTGAACGCTCTACCAATGAGCCACCGCACCCCTAACAATTTTGAAATTGAATGAAGCATACTTTCCATACCGGCTTTTCTTCAGAATTTCTACTGTTCTGGATAATTATCTTCAGAGCCTCCCGTATTTCAGGGAAATGTTTGAAAAAGTAAACAACTGTCATATATTTTCTCTCCCATTTATTTCCATTGTCTCTCTTTTTGTTGATGCTGAAATTCATTTCTTCTCCTCAGTTTCAATTACCAGAATTCCACTATTACACACCTTCATTATTAGTGACAAAAACACAGACGCAATTTCTTAAAAATACACCGAAAATTTTGATGATTTCTGATGGCTGCTGATGAATTTTGAGCTACCAATTTCAACAAGTGTGACACACAATGTACACAATATGCCTTCTGAATCAAGTCTGACATCATGTGTTGAACAATGTTGTCGCAGACTTCTATGACGTTCGCGCAGTTATAATATTCCCTAAATTACTCAAAATAGGCTTTGTCAAAACTTCTGTCGTCAGCATTTGGACACTTCTACAAAAATTAAAAAGAGCTCTCTGATTTCCAATTACCCAATTTCTATGTTGGTGTAGGAACGAACTAGTGATACCTGATCGGTGTGTATGCAGAGTTTTGTAATACCAAAAAGAATGGAATAATATTTTGCTCGTTGAATTTTCTTCAATATAATTTGTATAACTTGCTACCAATTGAATGACCTGATTTTGAATTTGATGGTGCAAATATTTAGTCCATCTAGGCCCACTAATACGACCTTACAAATTGCTGTTGCAGTTTGAGAAGATTCAGTGAGATCAGAAAATTCACGGGGATTTTGCTGTTATCTCTTTCACCATGACCTCCCAGAGCTTGATTTTCCTTCGCAAAGTGTAATATTATATCTGGTAACCACATTAAAATTGCTTTCCATCGTTAATCCTCGATGTTGATTTCGTCTGAAGATATTTATCTACCGAAGATCTCTCAAAGTTTCCACTGGATCATTGATGGCATGTGAAAAATAACTTCTCATGACTGTATATTTCATCGGATAAATGATTCCAGTCATGAATGCTTTTCTTACTAAAATTTGATTCCACAGCCCATTTAATTTCCCCTCATGAAAAACCAGCACAGAAAGCAAAATATGGAATCCGCTCCAAAACAAACATTCTTGATTGTGATTGGATATTGTCGATTCCTTTTTGTGGTAATAAGAACTGATAAAATGTCGTTTACCTTCTCCGAAAGAAAAAAAAATGGAGATGGAGATCATGGAACAAATCAAGTGTTCCTTGTTGGCAGAGTTAAGCTTCTAGTCAGAATAGAACCCTGTACCACATGTCAATGGTGAACATTTAGGTACAGGTATCTTGTCAGTTTCGTTTCGCTAATACCCCTCTTCTGCTCAAATTCCTACTGTGTTGTCACCACAAGAGTACCTTCTGCCCCGTCCAGGTATTATATTCGATACTTTCTGTTGCTACATTGGCTTCGTTCACGTTTTCCACAAACTCAGTGTAGGTAGTAAAGATGCACTCCCATTGTCTGTGTCGCAAGTTATCGGAGTTCGGGACTGAATTTTGTTCTGATTCGTTATTTCATTAACTCATAAAAATGTGTGCACTGATTCGCGAATTTCTTCATTTTCTTCTTATATTTTTCTCGGTTTCTTGTAATATTCCGAACCTGTCACTTGGTGTTTTCTTTTCAGTTTGAAAGACTTTGAACTAGTAACTTTATCAACTACTTTATACATATTTCTAGGAATTAGTGATACCAATGTCCTTACGTCCATCACGTATGAGAGATGGCGTTCCTAGGCGAGTATATTCTCTGGGGAAGTGGGTAAGGTAGAAAGGAATCGGGAAGAGAAGAAAGGACCTTATGTTGGGTATCACACTGGCATTTGACTAGTGTGAATGAGGAAAGCCTAAGAAATACCTCACTGAGGATGGCTGATATGACTCTTGAAACGATTTTTCAAGTTGTCCGAGGTAAAATAGGCAACTGTCATTGTTACCCCGAATAAGTCACGAACTCGAGGTTTCTGGCGAAATCTCAGATCGGAAATGTTCCAAAGAAAATTTACTTACGTTGGTCTTTAGAGCTTACAGAGAACAGAATATAATAGAACAAGTGCAAATTACTACTAATGATTATTTATTAAAGTAAAATAAAAATAAGCAAAATATTAAAAGACGAACAACAATAACTGACAAGGAACAAAAGAATTTCATAAAACAAAACAACATAGCGGAATATATATAACTCATTCTTTGCATTACAAAACAGCGTCTAGGGCAGTAGGTGTATATGTTAAGTGGGACCTGTTCTAGCCTTTATCTAGAAATTTTGTAATTCATATCTCCGAGAAAATTTTAAATTTTTCTAGATCCGTGAACAAGATTAATGTTGCCTAGGGGAATAAAAGTTATGATTATAACAACCTGGTCAATTGCAAAGTTAAAAACGTATTTACCTCATACAACGTGGGCTGCTGGTAGTCGGAGTAGAGACAGAATTTTTGCATATTTTTGCTTATATATACTACGGATAGGGTTTTGGCCGGACAACATCCGAATACCGGATGAGGCAGAGTAAAGTACATAGTACAGACTTGTTATAACGTGATTGGTTAGTGTGATAGGTCGGATGTGCTTTCCTATGATGTCATAAATGATCTTATTAATTTGTGTGACTCCTCCTACAATTTCCTTATTTGTAGATAATACTTTGCTTTTCGCTGTGTATGGATGTGAGCTCAAGTACAGTTCAAATCACTTGTATAATAATAATAATAATAATAATAATAATAATAATAATAATAATAATAATAATAATAATAATAATAATAATAATGTTCTTAATATAAGGGTAGAAATTCTTGTCTATTCCATTTAGTAAATATTACATATGAATAACATCCTTTTGTCAAGAAATTGCATAAATGCAATTATATTTACATTTCCAAAAAAACAACCGGGAGGAAACAAGTTTCTGCTATAAGAAATATAATGATTCACTCAATTTAAAATTATCTATAACTAGCATCAATTACCCCGCTTTGCTGAGTTAAATTAAGAAAAAATAGTAGTATATTCCGTTAGTCAGTCACTTTTTACTACTACTAAAGTGCTCTTGATATCGGTCGATTTCCATCATTTTTATATTTCTCTTCTCTCCTCCCGCCCATGTTAAGTGGCTGAATTTAGAATTCAACGGCATCGGAAGTGTAACTGCTCATCATAACAACCCCGAAAACTATGGATTTAACACTAATGTTGATAATTTTAGATAATTTTTATAATATCCACCCTATTCTTCTCATGTTGCGATGCAAGGCATCGGAGTGTCACCGTTCATCTCAGCGATTTTGAAAATCATGAATTTGGTTATTTTCGATCATTTCCATATTTATCTTCTTCATAAACTCCCCAAAGTTGCGGTGCTGCATTTTGATTTAAACGGAATCGGAATTATCACAGTTCATCTCAATGACCACGACAACTATGGGTTCGACACTAATATCGGTCATTATGGATCGTTTTAAAATCTTTCCTCCTAAGTTGAACCGTCAAAATGATAGAATAAAAATCATCCAAGGCCCTAACCTCATCTGTGTTGAAAATTTGATCGAGATGAGTCGGGTGGTTTAAGAGTTATTATGTTTAAATATATAAAACTCCCCCTCCCCTCCCTTTCGCCTAGGTTCTACCGTCAAAATGAAACTATCAAAATATTTCATTGAAAATTTGATTATGATCCGTCTGGTGGTTCAGGAGTTATTGAATTTTATTTATTTGTATATCTCTCTCCTCCCCTCCCCCCTAGGTCGTATCGTCAAAGTAACACGATAAAAACCATGTCAGGTCCGAACCTCATCTATGTTGAAAATTTGATTGAGATCGGTCGAGTGATTCAAGAGTGATGAAGTCACAAAGACAGTCATAGACTTTTATTTTCATTTTTTTACATATATCTCCCCCCCCCCCTAAGTTGTGTCGTCAAAGTAAATTGATAAAATCGTCCTAGGTGCAAACTTTATCTATGTTGAAAATTTAATTAAAATCTGTTTATTTCAAGAGTTATTAGGTTTTATTTTTTTCATAAGTACCTTCCCCTCCCTGTCCCGGCCCTAGGTTCTACCGTTAAACTGAAATTATAAAACAAAACTTTTCAGTTCCGTACCTCATCTATATTGAAAATTTGATTGAGGCCGGTATGGTGGTTCAAGAGTCATCAACTCACAAACCTAGTCACTTTTATTTTTATTGATTTTTATATATCTATCCTCCTCCTCCTCCCCCCAGTTGTTCCGTCAAAGTGAAATGATAAAACCCGTTGCAGCCCCGAACCTGATCTATCTTGAAAATTTGATGGAGATCAGTCTGATGGTTCAAGAGTTATTAAGTTTTATTTATTTTCCTCTATTTCCCCCTCATCTCCTAGCCCTAAGTTCTATAATCAAAGTGAATAGCTAAAAACATTCCCAGGCCAGAACTGCATCTACGTAAAAAGAATGTGTGCTACTGGAAGATAGGTCACGATTATCATTTTCATTTATATTCAAGAGATGATATATGTATAGCACATGCTACCCGCTTGCACACTATGACTGGTTAATATTATCTCATGCATTGAAAATTTTATGAGTTCATGTTAAGACAAAATGTTGACATGGACATGCAACAGCGTAAAAGCTGCATTGCTACAACATTCTCCCGTATTTGATGATATTACATTTGATTATCTCGCGTATAAAGACTGATTGAGAAGTATGATTATAGTTTTACTAACCTTCCGATTTTACCCCATTTGACTTTTTGTATTCCTTGCTTTGAAGAAAACATTTTTATAGTAAATATGATATTTTAAGAGCAATTAGTCAAGGATTCGAGAAGTGGTTCTGAATGATCTTCCTAAACATGGCTTTAAGGAGGCTTTGATCATAGAAAGAAGTGCTAGAAGACGCATCCTCCAATATCTGGATTTGGTGAGAAAATATCATTATAAACACGAAAATAAGTAAAAATATCTAAGAAACAATAATGATGATTCTCTTTTAATCAACTCTTCTATGTCAAGATAACGCTAATATAAATTCGGATTATACATTTTGCAGCTCATTCAGACCGGATAATATACAATGACTTTGTTGATTATTATATGAGTTGTATAGTGTGATAAGCTGCTAGTGTTTTCATCTAGACAAGCATATTGCAACAAGTGTTAATGGAATTATTCTTTGAACAGTATAAAATAAGGGATGGTTTGGGTACAAAACCTCGCGGCCAGAACCTCGCGGCGACAACCTCGCGGTCCAAAACCTCGCCTGGCCAAAACCTCGCCTCCCAAAACCTCGCGGCCCAAAATCTCGCCAGGCCGAAACCTCGCCTGGCCAAAACCTCGCCGCCCAAAACCTCGCGGGACAAAATCTCGCCGGGCCAAAACCCCGCCTGGCCAAAACCTCGCCGCCCAAAACGTCGCGGACCAAAATCTCGCGGGGCGAAAACCTCGCCTGGCCAAAACCTCGCCACCCAAAACCTCGCGGGCCAAAATCTCGCCGGGCCAAAACCTCGCGCCCCAAAATATCGCCATACCCAAAATCTCGCCTGACCAGAATGTAAATGTTCCAACAGATGATAAGAATGACGGTATAAAAGACGCTGTTTCAGAAGAAGTATCACGGGTATTTGACCAAGTCCCGCGATACCATGTGAAAATTCTATTTCTGTATTAGAGGATTTCAATATGAAGGTAGGGCGACAGGATGTTTTTAAACTGGTTATAGGGAAAGAAAGTCTGCATAAGGAAAGTAATGACAATTAACGAGGTTAGTTTCGTGAACTTTGGAACATCCAAAAACTTAAAATTTTAACAAAAATCTAATAATATTTATGAAAATATGAAACAATATATGAGTTTTTACGACGTCCCTTGATTATGTCCTATAGGTTAAAGGAGACGTAGATGACCAGGATGAAGGAAATGATCGAATAAAGAAAGTGGGAGGAAACGGGAATAACCCGAGAAAGCCCACGCACACGATGTTTTGTATATTATTATTATTATTATTATTATTATTATTATTATTATTATTATTATTATTATTATTTGTAACGTGGAATTGCATATTAGGAAACACATTGGGTAAATTTTAAAGAAAAGTTTCATTCGCGGCGAGGTTTTGGCACGGCGAGATTTTGGGCGGCGAGGTTTTGGCCCGGCGAGATTTTGTCCCGCGAGGTTTTGGGCGGCGAGGTTTTGGCCACGCGAGGTTTTGGGCGGCGAGGTTTTGGCCACGCGAGGTTTTGGGCGGCGAGGTTTTGGCCCGGCGAGATTTTGTCCCGCGAGGTTTTGGCCACGCGAGGTTTTGGCCCGGCGAGATTTTGTCCCGCGAGGTTTTGGGCGGCGAGGTTTTGGCCACGCGAGGTTTTGGCCCGGCGAGATTTTGTCCCGCGAGGTTTTGGCCGGCGAGATTTTGGGCGGCGATGTTTCGGCCGCGAGATTTTGTCCGTATACCAATAAGGGATGCACTATAAGAACGGTAAATGTAATGGATCAATTTCAAGTTTATTATTCAGCAACTATGTTCTATTTTGTAAAGTTCAACAACGTTAACAAGTTCTACAAACAAATGGTTAATGTATAACTGTTGGGGAATTAGTTCCATTTTCTTATTTATTCATCTATTCAGTACAATTCAGTATAAGGTAGATTTATTTTTTAAACATATTTCCTAACACAAGATACATTAAATAACTTTTGCACAGATGGTTATAATATTATCATTAGTCTCAATATAATGATGAAATTTTGGATGAGTATACACTGATCTTCGGACCACGAAACCATGTCACTCAATGTAGCCTTCATATTCTGTGACTCATCTCGTGCAAATTATTTTGGTGCCATGAATACCTTTTTAAAATTCAAATGGCTGATTTTTATACCATTGTTTCAGTAAAGAAATGAGTCTTTGTCACTGTTGAGTATTTTTCGTTCCAGATGGGCCTTCAGGCGACCGAGGAATAAATCAGAAGGAACAAAGTCCGGCTATAGGATGGCTGAGGAACGACTTTCCATAACATTTTCACCACTTTCTGGTGTGTGAGACTTGACATTGCCTTGATGGAATTTGATGACGTTACCTTGCAACACTAGTCTCTTGGCCTGGTGAGTACGTCATTCCTTACTCAGTGACAAACAATAACACATCTTGGTTATTATAGAGCCATATTCCAATACGTCTATGAAAATGACACCGCACTGAACCCAGAAAAAGAAGGCCATAATTTGCTGACTAGATCTGGTAAGTCTAGGTTTTTACACCGCTGCAACCAACATTGAAAACTAGTACGGTCCAGCGTGTGATCCTCATAAACAGAAAGCAATTTGCTATTAATTGCTGTGGCTGATTCATCACCAATTTTGAACATTAATTCCATTACCAACCGTTGTCGGGTCCTGACGCCTAACTCAGTGTGCATTGCGGTTTACGTTTGACCATTAGGAAGGAATAATTGTTACCAGTTTGAAACCAAAAGGCCAAAGTATGTCCACTTAAAATTTCATAATCATACTGCATATACCTATCTTGCAAATCTTATTGAACACTCGTTGTACATTAGGAAAAATATCGATTTTAGTGATGTATTGCTTTAGCTTTAAGTATTACCTATAGTGCTTGCAGAACAAGTAAGTCAAGAATAAGGAGCTAAATTCCTCTCCATCTACCAAACATTTTTCTCTCATATTTAGTGTTAGTTTCTCCTCACAAACTTTTAGATTGGAAGGTTTAATTTGCTCCCTCTTGCTCTTCTTATTTGCGACCAATTCCAATTTCAAGCTACAATATTGATTCTAGAATATTAAGGAAGTAAATCATGGAATCCTATAGGAACAAGTTGAGACAATGTAATACTTGTTTCAAGACATTGGTGGTAAAAATACACACACGTATAAAACTATTTATTTATTGAATTTAGAACCTCGTTTGACTCTAATACAATATTGATTATTATTAAAGCGGGATAACATAATATTAAACTATCATACTTTACATATATCATAAAAATGTATTTTGTGCATTTTACAAAGGGAACACAAGCCTCACGTATATCATCTGGTTCAAAAACTACACACGTGTATAATGGATAACCAGTGAGATGATAGATTCATCAAAATACAGCTGATAGAAAGAAATTCAATTCAAAGGAAAAACGAAAGTTTGATTTAAATTTAACCATGCAAGATTCAATATATATATATATATATATATATATATATATATATATATATATATATATATATATATATATATATATATAAGTGTTTCTTAGCATATACAAGTACAAGTTTCTAAAGAAGTATCGCTTCACGGTTTGCTACTCAAAATCATAGAAATCCGACACAAACGAGAAATTGGTTTCAAACATGCTATGCGTTTTCTGTGGGTCGACTATTCCTTGAATTTGTTTACTATTTTGAAGTCGAAAGCAATATTATGGTTGCCGTTTCTTCATGGCAGAATGACTCTCTTTCTATGTCACATATAGTTGATATTGAATGAAAAATATTCCCATAGGAAACCAGATGTTTTCTTCTAGTTGCCTTTTAGGTTCTCAATACAAAAACTAATCCAGAATGGACTAGTAATATATTACTGAAGACTGACAGTAGAATTGACGACAAAAGTACCTCTTGAACTTTGATTTTATATTCTTCCTTTCTATCTTTTCATAGTTATTTAGAGCTCTGGTACACTATAAAGAGAGTTTTTATCTAGTGGATAAAGGTTACATCTGTTCTTTGATTGTTGGTAAGCCTAAACAGGAAGTATCGCTCTTTTTAGTGGAAAATACGGAGTTATGTTGGTTCTCCGCAAAATAACAAACATTACACTTTCTGAAAGAGTAATATTTATGTGCATTGACGACTGAAACTTGGTTGAACGTTTAACTACCAAAATCGTAGCTGAATGTACATTTGGTTTTAGAATACGTTTTGATTGCATTCAATTTTTACAGAGAACTTGGTTCAAACTCAGTAGAGCTTATATGTTAGACGTTTAACCTCGTTTGGTGTAACGATAACCATGTGAAATATATGCATTGTATATTAAGTTGTGGTTGCAATGAAATTGCTAGACATTGAACTAAAAATTAATGAGAACCGAAAGGAAACGGATGTTTAGGTAAGTTTCTAATCATAATATCACCATTACGATTGATTTCCTTCATTGCATTCCAAATAATATTCTCACACATCAAATATGAACAAGCGCGTGTAGAACTTGTAGATTTTTATGTTACCCATAATTATGCATATCGATGGGTATTTGAACAAAGGTGATATGTTCATGCGTTAATTTTTGCCGGACAAAACTTCAAAGAATCTCATAGGTCAAAGGTTCATGAGAAACCTTTTTTTTAAAAAAAATTGAATATTTACTGGAGGTTCTTAAAATAAACTTGATTTTCAAAGAAAAATAGACCTATCACCATTGTCAGGATACCCATCTATATAATGTTTTAAAGGCTTCGGTAAAGAAATTAGCAATAAAACTTGAATAATTACATTACTCTCATACAATTCCTTACAAGCATTGTAATCTCTGTTCTCCATGGGATGATCCAACAATGCACTGTACGCAAATGCTTGTTTACTTAATATACTTGTCTACTTTATTGTACGGATTCTAGTTTGAGAGTCTAATATGCATTAATTACACTTAAAAATAAATGATTTTCTTCTACAATTACAGAAAGTGTGGTAATTACAGAAAGTGTGCAGTATTTACAGAAAGTGTGCAGTATTATATCATCAATAAAGTTTGGAGTGTGTCATTTCATTTTGGTTATATGTGGAATTAATGTTTCGAGCTCTTCTTCAATAATGTTTGTTACGAATTTTGAAGTAAAACGAATGAAACAGAACGCAAGTAGTAGTATTGGCAAATTGTCAGAATGCCGTAGTGCGAATTCACAGGGCTATGTATAGAAGCAAGTACTAAGATGTGATACACGTAATTCAAGGAGTAATATATTACACCTATGATTCAACGTATTTTGATTTTTGGTACAGATTAAAAATATAATACGGAGTATATATCATTATACTTATACTGAAGTTTTCATGAAATTAATTTTCTACAACAATCCTATTTTGTAGACAGCGTCACATTCCTCACGCAGGTTCATTTTGGGATGACACTAACTTTTTGGTTATAAATTTAGCGCTTTATGCCAATATACCAAGTTCGTTAGCTTAGAACAAAAGACGAAATGTTTCTCTTCGACGTCCCACGTTTATACTTTTAGGATAAATTGGACGGATGCTTACTGAAAGAGAATGAATCTGAAAGTACATTTTTGTACTCTCATCCGGAACTGAACCTGGGACCACATACGCTGAAGAGCTAGTCACAAGACTAGTGGAGAGAATGAGCTTATATCAGGTTATGTAGAGAACGCAATTGAGAATGAAGTTTACATTCGCATCGCCAGTCAAATAATACGAAATAGTCTGGTATACATTTCTTACTTAATGTGTGTTTGATTTGTTAAAAAAAAGAGAGAAAATAAAATAAAGGTAATTTAGGTTAGTTTAGATTTTTATGATGCCGTAAGTTCTGGTGATTTTATTTAGTGTTTACATGTTCCCTGTGTATTATACAGAACTGTGTTTGCTGAAGAATATTGATTGACGACTCTATTGTAAACATGAGTTGAAAATCATTAATATTAATTCACATTACAGATTATTTGCAACGAATAATGCGGTAGATTGATGGTGTTTACTTTCGTACCTGGAATCCAAGTAGTGGAAAGCTATGTATACAAATTATTTATTTATTTCAGTATTCACTTCCAGTATGTATTCACCAATAACGTAGTAGTAGTAGTAGTAGTTTTTTAAAGTTTGCCGTCGTTTCCAGCACTGAAGCTACGCAATGGGAAAATTCGTTTTAAGATGGAGTCCAAAGAAAGAAAGTCGTACAATTTTCATGATTTTCCAATAGAAATCAAAATCAACCAGTGACTATAATTTCATCGCGTTTAATAACACAAACTTTACTTAAACTATAGAAGCCTAATTAAAATTGCATATCATTACCAATGGTTTGCCCTTCACAGGGATTGAACCTCGTGAATATTATAATAGTTGTTGGTATAGAAAAGGAAGAGGAGGTGTAGTTTGAGTTTATTGATCTACGATCAGTCCCAGGAACTAGGAAATGTGAAAGGGAGTGCAAAAGATAGCTGGGTTCAGATGGAAAAGTGTGATGCTTATGAAAATCATAGAGTTAGACGAGCACCTCTTATAATGGAAAACAAAGACAATATTGAATGCAATTGGAATCGTATTAATGTTGCCTCGCTCTCATATTGTATAAGGGTAACATCAATTAGGTTTGCTGACGACATGACACTGACAGCGGACAACGAAAAGGATGTGCAAGAAACACTTTCAAACTTGAACGACCAACTGAAAAAAAAAACATTCAAAATGAAGATAAATAAGAAGAAAACTAAACGATAAAGTGCACAAGAGCAGGAGAGGAAGGGGTAAACCTATGGGTAGAGATAGAGAAAATCGAAGACGTTCCCCTATTTAGGAAGTTAATATCGTCGGACGGAAGAAATGAAAAAGTCGTAAGCTAAAGAATAGCGCAGACTGAACGAGTATTCAATACGAAAAGGGGACTGCTAACACCAAGAAGTGTGTTGTTGGAATTTCGAAAACGATTTACTAAGTCTCTGGTATGGAGCATGGCGCTTTATGGAACAGAAACGTGGACATTGAGTAAAGCTGAAATATCCAAGTTCGAAGCATTTGAAATGTGGTGTTGGCGCTGAATGCTGCGCATATCATGGATCGAAAGGAAAAGGAATGAAGACGTACTAAAGGAAACTAATGAATGACCACGGATCATGAAGGTAATATTCAAAAGAAGAAACAGCATGTTTGGCCATCTTCTTCGGCACTCCGATTGGATCATCGTGTTGATAGAGGGAAAGGCAGAATGAAAAGCAGGAAGAGGAAGACTAAGGATAGAATATCTAGATGCAGTTACGAAGAAGAGACCATATCAAAGTATAAAACAGATCTCCAAAACGAGAGAAAAGTCTTAACATTTCCATATTGCCGACAAACCAATGGTTGAGGAGAGAAAAAATAGTTTGCATAAGGACGATGGTATTTTGGAAGAAAGTACGAGCATTATTGTACTACGCTTGGGAACAATATGGTGCTTGTTGCTGAATGTAAAAACAACTTAAATACCTTTGAAATGTAAAAGAAAATCTGCTAAAAGGAAAAGGAAAAGAGAATTTGCATAAAAATAATCGATATAAAGCCGAGAGCAACGATGATTGGAAAGAAACAGCTTGTATAATGTATACTACAATAAAACTAAGGAAAATAGAACAGGTGACTAGATTTTGATGTCGAGATGATATTATCGGTAAAGACATGAAGAACGAAAAAGAAGTATAGATCGTAATGTGGAAAGACAGATTTAGGAAGAAGGAAAGTACATTTTGTGAATCATTAATGAAATAATAAGCAAAAGACCTACATATAGTTGCGTGTAGACTGTTGTACCTTCTGGAATAAACAATGAAAACAACTCAATAGCAACGAAGGTATACTGGAGGCTAAGAGTATTTAGGAGAATTAAGAAAGTAATCATGGTCAAACAAAAAGAAAGCTGATAGGGAGAAGTTAGGACTAAAAGAGGAGGAAAAAGGCTGTTAGGCCAATCGGATTGTCACTTCATACATGAACACTCCATATCAATACAAACTGTCGAAATCAACGAAATAAAGTTATTATGATTATAATGCAACACTTGATATATGGAAGCTATTATCTTTCATTATTATTATATCAGATTACCAGCTTATTACAGCTAATACTGTTATCAAATAATTGTGAAATTAGCAGGCAATTAAACAATGCTCCATTATGTATTCAAGCATATATATTTTATTTCTATATGCATTAACTATAATATAATTCACAATTACATATAATTACAAGCTGCACTAAACAGGACAAGAAGAGAAAACAGTCGAAAAAAGTTGAGTACAAAATCCAAACGATAGAATTGCACAAAAATTTTGTTGACTCAGACATGCTTAAATCAAACACTCGTAAGTTTTTGAAAGCCAATGTTATTTAACTTGAACGTAACAGTAAAAACAAACAAACAAACAAAATAGATTGGCATAAAGATGTCAATGAATTTAAGAAAAAATATTAACTCGTTTGTATTTATTAAATATGGAGAAAGTGAAATCTAAACAACATAAATATGTATCTAGAATCTAACAGAACATAAATAGAAATCCCTATAAAGATATTTTTAAGGTATCTCCAATTTCCGGATGTAAACGAAATTCTTACTGAAGAAATTTTAAATGGAAGAGAAAAGTTGTGGGGGAGACCCATAAACTGACTCTTCTAATGTGGAACAAGGAGAAACTGGCACAAATGCAAATGAATCTATCATTGCTGCAATTCAAAAGAAAAACAACAAAACTGATTGCTACAATTACCAAGTCATCTTTGTTTCGTCACCATACTAAAAATCATCTCAATTAGTTAGATTGGCATCAGATGTAGATTGAATTATTGGATATTATCAGTGCTAATTTATGTATTTACTATTCGTCAAATACTGGAAAAAAAATGGGAACTCTATACTTCGGTACATCAATTTCTTTATTATTTCAGAAGCATATGACAATGTTAGGACAGAGACATTTTTAGAACACTCAATTTGGAAAAGCTAGTTAGATTAATCTACGATCGATACTAATAGATTATTTGAGATGTGTTTAATTGAATTCCAAAGTTAAATCTGAGTAGGAAAACACATGTTCAGGATCTTTCAGATCAAGAATGGTCCAAAACAAGGAGTGAGTTGCATTGTCTCTATTTTATTCAATTTTGTTATAGTATGCCATATAAAGAAGACATAAGGCAGCAAACAAGTCCTTGTGAGTGACTCACAAGTTTATTGCTTTTTTGCTTAGGTAAATCCAATAAGATGGACCGTAGAGAACAATAGAGAGACATGAAGATATTTTATTTAACGCTGCAGAGACATGGGTTTAGAATTAAATGCACAGAAAATTAAAAACATAGAAGTTCGCCGTAACCGTAGTAGCGCAAATTATGGATGCCTTAAAATATGAAGTAACAAGTTTCCGATAAAATGAATGCTTTCATCTATCTACAAGCACATCTACGTCGATTGAAAGCATGACTTATGTGTTATTATTCAATCCAAAATCTCTTGTCTTTGGGAACTATGTTGAAGAATTTGAAACTTAAAATAAATAAAACGATAGTTCTATCTGTTATATTGCACAGTTCCGAAACATGGTAGGTTGATTCGAAGTAAGAACACAGACTGAAGGTGGTTGACAATAATATCCTTAGACTAATATTTGGACCTGAGAGAGACGGGAATGGGGAATGGAGGAAACTTCATAATAAGAATCTGCATAATTTATATCGTTTAAGTATGGGCCATTAAGGCTAGGAGTGTAAGTTGGGAAAATCGTGTAGGAAGAAAGTAGAAACGCTTTCAAAATTTTAGCTGGAAACCCAATCGAAAAAAGACTATTAGAAAACCTAGGCTTAGATCAGAGACAACATTAAGATGGGTCTCACAGAAACAGGAACACAAAGTAGAAAACCTGGATCCAATTGGCTAAGGATAGAAGTCTAAGGAGAGCTCTTGAAAATGCCCCATTGAACCTTCGTGTTCTGTAGGCGATAGAGTTAGTTAATTAGTTTAATTATTCATAATACGTTTCTGTAATCCTTTTCTTTCCGAAGAAGCTTGTAGTTATATTTTTTTGAGTACTAATCTCTTTCCAAGTAAAGGGAATTATGGAAATTATTATGGATTAGGTAATAATTAATGTATGCGCAAACAAAAGTCGAAAACACTCAATTAAATTGCCAACATGTTAATGGAAAACATTAATATATCATACATGTGTTGAAGCAAACTTATAGTGACAAATGAAAACAAAAAGAAAGGGAAATATATTGTTATGTGTCAGTGAAGATATTTTAAAGTATTTGGTAGTGCGACAGGATTGTGTGCACAGTAACAACACATATAACTGAACCTATACACACGTTAACATTTTTTGTTTGGTTATTTGTTGAAAACATTAATTTATTAAACGATAATAAATTAGAAAATGAAGAGCAAAAAGAAAGTAATCTATACACAGATGAAGTGTGTACTTATGCACATATGGATGTTCCTGCATAACTCTGGAACGACTGTAGCAACTTGAACCGAACTCAGTAAGATTTAGTACAATATAAAATATATTCTGAGGGTAAGACACATCTAGTAACCCTAGAAATGGGAAGGATATGACATGCAAAGTAATTGAAAAATAATGCAACCGATCAATCGATATTAATGTCGAATGTGTAGTTTACGGATTCGCTGAGGTGAAATGTTACATTCTTGATGTAATTTATGTCCACGTTCAGTCTTTAGCAGCATCAAAGGTGAGATATGCCTAACGGTGGAATAGGGAAGGAGGTGGCATGTGGCAATAGTCAGAAACGAACATTACTGTCGAATATGTAGTTTTCGTGGTCACTGAGATGAATAGTAACACTCCTGATAGTATTTAATTAGAAGTTCTGTCGAATAGAATGATAAACGGAATAGAATTATGGAAGAGGGCATTTTTTGTAACCAGTATCTCTACATTAAGATAAACGTTGTATGTTGTGTGTGATCGCATCTCAAGGAAAAGGCTAAACCATTTGAAATGATAATTGGAACGTAGGTCCTACCCCAAGATGGATTTTTATCATATTACTTTCATTAAAAGGGCAAAAGATCTTAAAACCAAAGAAGCTGTTTTTGAGACTCAATAGGTGTTCCCCATATAATTCATTACGAATTCCGAAGGTATCTGGAGACTGCTGTGTTGGTACACCACGATAAAGGCTTGCACAAAAGTCATACATCATACACTGCTACCAAAAATCATGAAATCTTTAAGTTTTACGTCCCACGATTACGCCGGCTAGGCTAAAGGAGACTGTGATGATGAGAAATGAATACAATTTTGGAATTAAGAGAGTAGGGGGAAACGGGAGAACCTGAAAAAACCGATGCTCACGATGTTTGTTCACTACAAAGATCGTCCGACGCGTGATGGTATAGGACCAAGTGTTTTCAAGGACTCCATGCAACAAAGGAGAACATTCTACTACTGAACCACACGTCCTACTATCCAAGAATTTGACAACATATAGTTGTACATTCCGCCATATAATATAGACCTACCTTCAGGAGATTATTTTGTGTTTCGACACCCGAAACTATTTTCTGAGTGGGCAACGAAGTTCTGACTATATGCAGTGAAAGGAACTGTAACATGAAGCTTCGACAAACCAGAATATTTTCATATATTGTGTGGATATTTGAATACTCGAACTTTTTAACCAATTGGGTTTGAAGTCAATTTGAAGAACGGCGAAGAGTAAGGGAGTAAGTTTCTTAATATTATATCCTTTCATGTTCTGGTAATCAACATTGAGAATTCCTCGTAATTACAAACGGTTCAAGTGTGAAGATACAGTATGTGTATTTAGACACATAACAAAACATTTTATTTCGAACTATGGGACATTTAGTTTTAAATTCATTACAGTGGAGAGCATAATCATTCATTTTATGTTAAATCACTTTTCGATTTTTTTCTAAGTTCATTTGCATTTCCTACTAGGAAGTCTTTTTACTGTCTGTCATTTCTTTCTTACACTTGTAATTTGTTAATTAATAAAAACAACAGATTGCTTCCCCGTCCGCATTCCTACCAGCACCTTAACTTGGTTAATCTACGAGCACGAGTTTTTCAAGACGGAAAATAGTGACCGGGGATATGAACACGGAAGGGACGCTAAACAAAACGATCGAGAGACTTTTGGAAGGGAAGTCGATATTGAATTGGAAACGAGTTAAGATATAGAACGCAAACTTCATTTTCAAGCTTACGTTAAATTTAGCCTTGCTCTGTCCTAGAAAGCGTTTTATTTCAACTAACATTACGTAGCTGTTGGCCACGATGAATTGTTTTCTAAAAAGAAGTTTCAACTTTGATTGAATTTGCGGTCTTCGTAAAGTTGGTTTTTCTGTCCGGGTTTTGCTAACCCTTAACTTTCAACTGCTTGAATGACCAGCTAACCAGATAGAGAGATGGACGGACGTCAATCCACTGGAAGAATCGTCAAGAAGGCAACATCAAAATCTACAAGTAAGTGCAAGTAGGTTAACCTGTCCTAAAAGTTGCTCCTTTCTCACCCCTTTCAACCCCTTTAGCAACACAATCTTTCTCTTTTTACATATGTTTAATTTTATTTACATGCAACCCAGGTCAGATCCCGTACCTTACGTTCTGTTAAATTCAATGTATACAAAATCCTGGGCGCAAGTTGTCGGTTCTGACATCCCCAATTACGTTGTCTATAAGCGCATTATCTGAGCTCTCAGACCGACAAGAGGCGACTGCACACAAGTATGTTTCTCAATAAGTTCGACATACAATGTTGTTTCCATGTATACATGAAGGTATAATAAAGTACCATACAGATTATTGAAAGTACATATCGTACACAGGAGCTTTCCGAGAATTACTTTTCTGTTTTTTTCTTATCTTTAGTTTTTCCTTTTAAACACACATTTTTGCGAAAACTCATAAAATGTTTATTTTACAAAGATATTAAAAATGCGAGATAATTTAACTTAAATTATGTAGTTTTGAAGTGCAATCGTTTGAATTATGCTATGATCGTTTTGGTATTCCGCAGACATTTCTACATTTTGTATTTAACTTTGCAACTAAAAGAAGTTTTCCTTAGCATCATGTATAATCAGTAAACCAAACACAGAAAATATCTAATTATTTTAAGCGTAATATGCAAACAAATGCATTTACATAAATATCTAGTAACATTAATAGACCCCAGAGAGTCAGACACAAAACTAAAGTGATAGTTCGACATACATTAATTTGTTAAGTGCATAAGACAAATATCTAAACATGAGCGCCTGAATAAGAGTGGATTCATGATTTTATAAAAGAAAAGAAAAAGAATGGTAAAGACTTGTGTTGCAAGCTAACATGAATAGATGCGTGGAATTCAATACTTACTGAAACTGATGCGAATTGCTTCCAAAAGAATTTTTAATTTGAGTATATTTTTGTTCTTTCAACATTTTTGTTATTTTATGCATAATATAATAAAGAACACACTGAAAAACTTTGAACTTTATATAGAGTTACACTGCTATCCAATATAAGTCATAGTACACTACTAGATGTAAAACTTCTAACATCAAGAAATAATTATATAAATCCATCGAAGCTCATGGATTTATACAGCAATATATTACATGTTAATGACTATAATTTTAGCATGATAGTTCATCGCAACCCCTGTAGCACCCTCGGTTAGGTAAGTGAAATACAGGAATTGTATCGCAAATTTGTACCAGAAATCATCCAGGCATTGTAACATGGACAAACTAACACAAACGTTTAGAACGTTTTACGTGGCTGATGAAAAAGTGCACGGTATATTGTAACGCACATTAGAAAATAAAAAATTCTAAACAAAAATGCAGTTGCACAGAATAGAATATTAGCTTCAGGTCCTTTAATTCAGGATAATTGTTCAGAATAGGAATCTAGCTCAGCTAAATCGGGGAGAATTATTTTTAGTATTATTATTTTAAAAATGACGTGAATTTATATCACATCGAAAAAGTAAATAATTACTCATCTAAAGTTCAAAAATGTCAAATACAAATGTGCTAACTAAGGTTTATATAGTGATTAATTATATAAGAAAAGAAGGTAATTCTTACTGTATGATTTATATATGGTCAAATAGAGTTGAATACAAAAATCTAAGCAAGTGACTTTTCGATACAACTGATAGGAATTGAATTACAACAATCTTCAAAATAGATACAAAAATATTAACCTTAATATATATATATATATATATATATATATATATATATATATATATATATATATATTTAAAGAACTTACCAATTTACTGTATAAATTGAATAATAGGAGATCTTCCAAAATTCAATAACGAAATACACCACCTTAAATGACCGATTATCACATGTTGATCACAATCAAAATGGTCACTAGTAATGAAACTTACTTCAAAATACTTTTTCGTACTCAAACACACTTCACGATAAGAAGATATATATATTAACTTCATATTAGGATTTGCTCTATATAAAAATTCTGGTAATAACTTCACAATTAATTATACTTGGAATTCTCAAACATTGTAAAGATATTTTCTCCGCCGATTTTTACTTCACTTATTAGGTGATGTTGCACCTTAGCAATTCCAAACTATTATATCTAGCCCAACCCGGAGCTATTCAAAAGTAGAACGAGTAGTTCCAAAAATCACCGTTGGCGCTGACAACCAAGCATACGGAGAACGATACTAAGCTTCCTCTCGACAGTAGCTGAAAGCACTACAGGGTAGGAAACTAAACCAAATTATCCGGACTCTCGAGAGACCTTTCGTTTTTTTTTTTTTTTAAACTACGGAATAGAGATTTAGATCTCTAACCGTTACAATATACAGACTGCTATGTTTGAATTACCTCAAAAGTTTTGCGGTACATTGCATATCGACATTACACTGATGTGTTTTTGAAAGCAATGGACATTTTGTGGAAATGAGTCAATACCGTAAATTACTCATATCAGGGATGATAGTAATTTTATTTGCACAGCCATCAAGAACCATATAATGTCGTTCACAGTGTCAGCACGACGCTTTAATACATCAACAGGTATGTATTACTCTCCGTCTAAAGTACTGCAAGGATGGACGGTAACATTTACGGACGCTACAAAAATGTCAAGCATTAATCGGTTCACCTATACTATAACTGACGTGCTGACACACTAGTACGCTTGTCTTTTTACATAATTTGATCTACATGGCAACGGAAAAACATGGCGACATATTTGTGAAGGTAAGTCAATCTAATCTTTATGAATCAAATCAATACGAGCATTAGGAAAGATGATATGCCACTTTGTAATAATTTTCTAATTTTTTGTTCCGGTAGTTTATCACATTGAGACCTATTAATGGAAAAATTAATCAATACTTAATTAAAAATTCTCTATCTAGCAGTCGGCTATATATACAGGGTGATACAAAACAACACCAACAAAATTTGGGAGGTGATTCCTGATAAAAAGAAAAAAAAGAATAGACCAACCTGGGTGCACAAATGCTTCCTTTAGGAGTTATAAGCGGCAGAAAAAATGAAAAAATGAACTTTAAAGGACCATTCTATGGGACCTACCGGCGTCGGGTCAAGACTTTATTTTGAAAATAATATGTGCCCTATAAAAATATTCAAATTTCAGAATCTTGTGGTACTTCCGCAACAATTTTTATAGAGGTAGTTGGTGAGCACTTCAAGTTATATGCCCGTAGCCAAACTACCTCTATAAAAATTGTTGCGGAAGTACCACAGGATTCTGAAACATGTATTTTTGGATATTAGTTCCTAAGTGAAGTTTTGATCCGACTGTATTAGGCCCCATAGTTCTGGAGCTATGGATTTCTAAACTTCGTTTTTTCATGTACTTAGCAGCCCCTAACTTCAAACGCAGCATTTGTGCACCCAGGTTGGTCTATACTTTTCGTCTTATCTTGGTGTCACGAATCACCTCCAAAGCGTTGTCCGTGTTGTTTTGAAACACCCTATATCTCTTTCTTTCTTTCTCTCTCTCTCTCTCTCTCTCTCTCTCTCTATATATATATATATATATATATATATATATATATATATATATATATATATACTAGGATAGCAAAACATCATATATGTCATTTATAGCCATTTTCTGATATTTCACTTTGGCAGTTGGACACCATGATATGTATGGAAGAGTTAGTAATGGTTTAATTACAAATTCGCTATCTAGTCGTAGGATATTCAGTATGTATAAATGAATGCATGTGTGTGAATGTTCCAACATAACTCTGGAGCGTCTGAAGTAATTTTCACTAACATATCATTTATAGTTTGGGAAAGAGTACTGTCGGAGTGAGACCTAGAGGACACTGGGAGGGGGAAATACGTATATATAGATGATCGAAAATGGCCAATGTTAGTGTCGAATCTATAGTTTCAGGAATCCATGAGCTGATTATTAACAGTTCCTGTCCTGTTTTAAGTCCAAGTTCAGCCCCCCAGTGAGGGTAAACCGCTAGCACATTTCTGGAGGATTGGGAGGAAGTGGTCGAAAATAATTGAAAATCATAAAAGTGATCCAAAATGTATGATAACGTACGAAATTAAAAATGAACGATATTAGTGTCGAATCATTAGTTTTAAGCATTACTTAAGTAAGTTTATGGCAGCTCTGATGCCATTTAAGTTCAACTTTAGCTTACACTAGGGGTAAAACCCAGTGAGCACTGTTAAAATGATTGAGAAAGGAAGATATAAAAGAGGATAAGAAGTAACCGCTATTAGTATCAAATTCATAGTTTTCGGAGTCACTTAGATAAATAGAGACGTTTCCAATTCCGTTTAAGACGAAGTATATCCATACCTGCAGAGGGTGAGGTGAAGAACTGAAAACTAACATGTAAAATTAACTGAGATTTGTGCCGAATTCATAGTTTTCAGGATCGATATATGTCTGACTAGATTGAAATAACTTTTGGAAAATAATTCGTTCCTACTTCAAGCTCGGTTTTGTAATGATATCAGTTTAATTAACCGCTTGCGTATCAGGGACGTCCGTCCGATTGTTTTTATAACGTCGCACATAAATACCATGGACGTAGTTGCGTACTTTCCTAGCATTATTGCATAGACTCATTTTTTTTTCTACCTGGTATTCTTAAACCCAGCATATAATTATTCTCTGGTATTCTAAGGCGTGATTGTTTCATATGTTGATATTTCTAGCCTCTATTTTCACTCGCTAGATGGCATTAGTAGTAATTGAGTTCCTGAAAACGTACTACGTGGCGTGTTTATGAACAACGTTAGTAGATGAAGGTGGAATTCTATTTCACTCAATATAACCACCGGCGGTACTTTTGTACTAGATCTAGTACCTTTTATAATATTTTAGTGTTCTAGTACGTTCACCTACAAATCTAGTACTTTTCTTCTGCTCTTCTTTTGTCATAAATGCATTTGGGAGAGGAAAAAAGAATTCTCGTCAAAATTTGCCAAAGTACGAAAATTTCACTGTTCCTGGTAACTTTTTTTTTTTTTGCCTGTCCTTTTTTCAACAATCATATTTACAAGAGCAGGAGTGGAACTTAGGTGTAATGCGGTCGCCTCCTCCAACTAATAAATAACCACAGTAAACCATATTACATATTTGATGATACGTTTAAACACTAGGATATTACGGAATTAAAACTCAATTTTCTCAACAAGACAATTTTATGATATTTCTTGTTTTCTCCCGACACCTTCTATATTTGTCATACTTGTGTTATTTTAGTGGTTTCACAGTGAGTTCTAATACGACAATCAAGTAGGAATTCCGCCAGGATTTTAGTTTGGGGTTGTAAAGTCAAAATTTGGAAGAGTCAAATTCGATTCAATCGCATGGTTTGTATCGAATTTTAACTGTAAAAAAAAATAAAGTTGAAGGTTCTTTCAAGAATGTGGGGGTTACTCCACCACCTACAAGGAAGGTAGAGCTGCTGGAAACATTGTAATAAGATATTAATATCGTAAAATGTCATAAATAGGGTGAAATAGGAGTACATAAAATTTTAGTACTTTTTCTCCAGATCTAGTATCTTTTTTTTTTTTTTTTTTGCATAGGTTAGTACGAAATATTTTTGCTGGGTAGTCACAGTTATTTCATTTGTTACTGTTGTGTTCTAATTCACCAGAATGTAACAATCTGGTATTAAGGTCTCTTTATAGATAAATTGGCCTGCTGCGCAAAGAGTTAAATATGCATGCTGCATGTTTACGGTGTTTTAACATTTATGCCACTGAGCTTTTATTACTACACTTTAATTGCAAAAGAATTCTAAGAAGAAAGTGATTCAACAATTTGTTCTAAATGTACAATTCTTTCCTTGCAAAGGACGGGCATTTCAGCTGGTATATACCTTTCGCTCCAGTAGTTCCTCATACTGAGATGTACAATATTTTCTGGAAGTGTTGAGATAATGGCATAATTAAGAATTCTTTATTTTTAGAAGTATGATGTATCACATATTTCTGTGTGTCGGGCTAGTTCATTAACACTCTTTATCTATCTATCTATCTATCTATCTATATACAGGGGTAGACAAAAATCTAAAAGTGGCCCCGTGTAGCGTAGTCACTAACGCTCTCGCCCTCGGTGCGAGCGGTCCCGGGTTCGATTCCCGGTGGGGTTACTCGGTTGAAAAGTGTAACAGGCTTTTCAGGCCAGCCACCCTGAATGAGGTTTTCTTGGTTTTTCCTCATTCACACCAGGCAAATGCCGCGGTGGTACCTAACTTATAGGTCCCAGGCTGCTTCCTTAATTCCCCAATCCTTTCTTCCTTCCATTTCCTCGGATTCTGTGCTTGCTGAGGGACGTCATCCTTCAAATCGTGAAGGGCTAAATGGACTTAGATGCCGAAAGCCTAGAAATCTAAATCCTAAATCCCTAAATCCAAAAAAATCTAAAAAGAGTTCATACAGAACACGTAAGTTTGGCCTTCCACTTTACAACACGTGTTGCGGTTGCCGTTCGTTTTTTTGTTTTCAGTGCGTCATGTGAACCTTCCTCTTGAATCAGCAGTAACCAGTTCACCTATCAGTATCGTGGTGTGAAAGTGCTGCGGTAAAATGGGCGACATGACAGACTTCCTAAGAGGCATGATCGTTTGTGAGCGTCTGGTTGGAGCATCAATGACAACAATGGCGAACATTGTGGGGTATCGAAAGGCACTGTGTCCAATGTCACGACGGCATACACAATTCATGGGCAAACGACATCTGCAAAGCACAACAGTGGTCGAAAGAAATACTGTCAGATAGGGACCGGAGGGCATTAAAACGGATTGTAGGAGCTAAAAAGAAGACCACTGCAATGAAAATTACGTCTGAACTCAATTCCAGCATACAGAACCCGGTTTCATTGAAAACAGTGTGACGGGAACTTCATAAAATGAAAATTCATGGGAGAGCCGCTATCGCCAAACCCCTGGGACAACAGTGAATACGAAGAGGCATATCCAGTGGTGCAAGGACCACACGACGTTGACTCATGAGCAGTGGAAACACGTAATGTGGTCCTATGAATCGACCTTCACCTTGTTTCCAACAACCGGTCGTGTTTACTTATGGAGAACACCGACCCAAGCCTATGTTATATACTATCTGCTCCCAACTGTAAAGCATGGGGGGTGGTTCTGTTGTAGTATCGTGATTTTCTGCAGGTCCCATCATAGCTCTGCATGCAATGATGAATGCTAAGGCGTATGAGGCCATTTTGGGGGACCAGGTTCTACCCATGGCCCAAATATTGTTCCCTGATGATGATGGTATTTTCCAATATGATTTGGCACCCTGTCATTTTGCAGAAACGGTGAAATCATGGTTTGAGGAGCATGATCAGGAGCTATCACACCTCCCCTGGGTCCCACAATCACCAGATATGAACATCGTTTAACCATTGTGGTCTGAGTTAGAAAGGCGTGTTCGGTCTCATTACCCTCCACCAGCATCTCTTAAGAAAATGGAGCATATTTTGGAGGAACAATGGTACAAAATTCCAACACACCACGATTCAGGAGCTGTATATGTCCATTTCACGTCGGATGCAAACTGTTTTGGACGCAAAAGAAGACCCCATACTATACTAGGTATGATTTTCACACTTTTGCAAACGTTTTAGATTTTTTGCCCAACCCCCGCATATATATATATATATATATATATATATATATATATATATATATATATATATATATTAGCAGATGTTTTTCTAGAAGTGTCATGGTCTTCCTCGCGGTTTTTCCATTGCCTGGTATATTTCCATTTCCTCAACTCCTTTATTTCTTTAATTATCTGCCTCCTTTAGCCTAAGAGGCAACATTGTGGATAGTTAATTTGTTTAAAACAAATCTGAAAGAATAAGTTACCAACTCTTCTCGAAGTATCTACCTTCTTAACAGTACTTTTCCCTTTTGAGTTACATAACCAGTATTGTTGCTTTTATGTGTCATGAGCTACCGTACGTTGTAGACAATGTTTGGTTCGCTACGTGTGAGGGGAAAAGGGTGTAGTAGCTCAGTGTAAGTTATATGGCGTTCCACTTTAGATCTACTACCAAGTGAGTTCATGATAAACAACATTATATCTATTGTTTTTATTTTTTTATTTTTTATTTTATTTATTTATTTTTTTTTTTTTGCAGACGCTACTCCCATTTTCTCGCAAATAATAAGTTTCCTCAAAATCATTACTTTTTATTAATATATGTCTCCTTAAACACACACATCATGCCTGTGAGTCATAGACCTGTAGATGTAATGATTTTACTGCCAATTTTCCTTTTATCCACTAAATTCAGCCAAACCGTACTTATGCAACTACGCACAATACATCAAAAATACTTCGCCACCTTGATTTGGTTCAAAATATTGATGTTTTTTCAATGACTTTCTGTTACTTGGTGGTACGTTGTTTTATCTCTCATGGATCGGATCCACCTGTCGTAACGGAATATCCACCCTCTCCCCTTTCTGTGGGGATTCCCTTGAACCGCCACTGAACAATTCAGAATCATGCATTTTTGTATAGTAGATCACAAGTCCCAGACAATAACATGGCGCCTCAGCTCAATAGCTAATAGTTTTGGAGATATTCGCCCCCAAGTTCATTTTCCCACGGTTTTGGACAGTACTAGCTCTGAAACTGCATTTTTGACCATGGATCCGTATGAACTTTTTTTCCTTATTTTGATGTGAGGATTTACTTGGTTCAGTGTCGATCTAGTTCATTACCACCGGAAATTGCAGAATATGAAATGTCACTCTATAGCAATTTTCTGACTTTTCACTCCACTAGTTGGTCACACTACATCTACATATTCTCTAATATAAAACGCTAATAATGCATTAACTGAAAATTCAATATCTTGCAGTAGTACTTATCTATCTATCTATCTATCTATCTATCTATCTATCTATCTATATATATATATATATATATATATATATATATATATATATATATATATATATATATATATATATATATATATACCAGGATATCTATTGCATTTTGTATTATGTCTAATAAGTAAATTATTGAAAATGCAGAACTAGCTTATCTCAAGCTTTACAAAGATTGCACTAATTCAAATACACTACCTGACGTATTTAAATGGCTTATATCTGTCATGCTTAGTGTGGTGTACTAGCACACATATGGCGTGTAGATACCACACAAATTATAATTCCAACTATTTATGTTTTAATTTTAAAATGCATTCTAATAGTATGCATGTTTTAATAGGGATTCTAAATGTCGTCAAAATACAATACCGTTCAAGAATGTTTTGGTAGCGAATGTTGCATTATACACGACTGAAAATGTAGCAATTTTTATAGACACGTAAACTTTAAATGTGACTTAAATGTACGTTTTGTGGTTCAAGATGGGATAAAGTATGAAAATTACTTTGAAGGGAATTTAAAGTAAAAATAAAAAAAAAATACATGCTGTTAAGTTACTTCTGAAAATGATTCAAAATATATAGGATACTTGTTGAAAACATACAAACTTCCAATTTAGTACGAATGAAAGATAAACTGTAAATGAAGTACAAAGATCAAAAAAAAAAAAAAAAACTCAGAGTTTCTCTCTCTCTCTCCAAGTGGTGGTGGGGGGGAGGTTGAGCATTAAAGAGAAAAGGCAAAAGTACATATTAACTTTCGAAAAAGATTAAAAACTTATAACGTCTCTTTTGTAAATATGAAGATTTTCATATGAGAGTCATTCGGAAGTGCGAACTCAAACATATAGAGTAGAGGATATTTACTGTAAACCAAGAATTTGAAATTACACACAAATATATGTATTAGATAGAAGTGAAGATAAAATTTTTAAAAATGTCCACTTTATCAGTTCATGGAGAATATATTGCATATTAAGTCGTTGAGTTGCTGTTACTGGAAGCCAACCGATCGCAATGTACTTCCTGAAAACGAGGAAATCTGGAACTTGACAAGGAAAAATAAAGATTGAATATCTGCCAATATCATTATCAGCTACACAAACTAATGGTCTGTCTGATACTTTGTAAATCATTGTAAAGTTTTTCAAAAAGTAGTGAAATTCCAAAAAGAACGGATTTCAATAAAATATTTCTTTGTTTCAGAATGCTTATACAAAAGTGTTCGAATCTGAAAATCTGAAATTCTATCAAGAAAATTTTATTAAAATCTGAGAATTGGAAGAACAGATTTGCCAATTGTGTGCGGGAAACAAGTTGTATACAGTATTGTCTTGATAGGTTTATGGCTTTCAAGTTGTTCTCAGCACTAAAGTTGTAAATGTCAAAATCCAAATTTTGAATTTTAACGAAACTGGACATAGTTATAGATCTTTATTCTTTTTCTGGTTCAAAACATGAAAAATACATGAGAACTTGGCTCTGTTTTTCACATTTATGCTTTAGGTATTTGTAAATTTATGGAATAAACATGATGTTTGATATTGTAATTTTCTCCTATTGCCCACCAATTCGGGCGATAATAATACCCGAAAACTGAAAGTATATTAGATTTGCTTCTCTGCTGAATTTTACATTGACTTCGAAATCATAAACACAAATTTAAGGCTACTCAATTCTTAGTCATACATTGTTATATGTTGAATATAATTCAAGTATTTTTGCGACCCACCAAAGGTTTTATAAAAATCCAACAGTAAGCAGAGGCGCATGAGATGAACATTATTGGTCCAGATAGGGGTTTTTCAACCTGGCGGTAGCGACCAATAGGGGATCGCGAAGATAAACGAAAGAGATAAATATAACTAGAATATAATATCGGAAAATATAACCAAATGGATAAATATAACAGATACGGACCTTCCAGAAGTCAGCAAAAGAGGTTCTCAGGCGTCTTGGTACACACCAATAGCAGTACATTTCCATAAACTTCTTTTACAATCCGTTGCTGCTCCAGAGGATAAAGCTAGACTTCTTGCTGCGTCATCTCCCCATGCTGGTGCATGGTTAAATGCGTTACGTTCTCCTCAATTAGGTCTTCACATGTCTAATGAAACCTTTCGAATAGCAGTAGCCCTAAGACTAGGTTCAGCTGTTTGTGAGCCACATCGCTGTCCAGCTTGCGGGGATCAAGTTACCCAACGCGGCTTGCATGGCCTCTCATGCATGAAGAGCATAGGCAGAAACACCAGACATTCATCTGTTAATGACATCATTTTTCGAGCCCTCACGACGGCAGGAATTCCTTCGATTCGTGAACCGTCAGGCTGTTGTCGTTCCGATGGTAAACGACCTGATGGCATGACATTAATACCTTGGATGAGAGGCAAATCTCTAGTATGGGATTTTACATGTTCGGACACATTCGCCCATTCAAGCCTGCCGTTGACCGTTGTGAATGCTGGAGAAGTTGCTAGACGTAGAGAGGCAGAAAAGGAAAGGAAATACAATAATCTCCTCGATAAATTTATATTTGCTCCAATAGCTATCGAGACCAGTGGAGCATGGGGTTCTAGAAGCCTTGATTTTATCAGAGAGGTAGGCAGACGCATATCTATTGTTTCTGTAGATGTTCGTTCAGCATCCTTCTTATTCCAACGTATATCCATTGCGGTCCAACGTGGCAACGTTTCGTCAGTTCTTGATACGTTGCCACCTGGAAAGGAACTGGAGGAGGTGTTTCTTCTCTAGTGCAACAGAAACAAGTGAACAATAGAATAATAAAAATAATATATCAACTGTTCAGAAAAATTTTACATATGTATTATATTGTTATCCATTGTTTCTAAATACTACATACTTATATATCTTCATAATTGGTAACACTGATGTAAATAGGTATTGGACTTCGTTTGGTCATTCTGTTAGATGTTTCCATCAATTATTTTGAATTTTATTATTAATAATGATACGTACTAAATAATAATAATAATAATAATAATAATAATAATAATAATAATAATAATAATAATAATAATAATAATAATAATAATAATATATAACAATAATCTAATAACAATTATATCGGAAAATATTTTTAAAAAATTATTATTTTGAATTTTGTTCTGTTAGACAATTTTTATTTGTATACATATTATCAAGAACAAAATAATAAGTCTACTAAACATTTTCAACAGGGGCAGAGTTGTTTAAAAATCATTTTAAATAAAAGAGGTAAGATATGAAAGTAGTGAAAACTGCATATTGAAATACAATTAAAATTGAAGGCTAAGGGATACCTGAGGATGGTGTGATTTCACTGGCGTGGCAATGTCAGGTTCAATCTTCGTGACGCACATTATCAAGTCATTTAAAATACTCAATAACGTTTTTAACAGTTGTCCAAGTTCTTTAACCAAAATTAGAAATCACTTTATTTTTTATCATTACAACTAAAATTACAAATTAACCTCATAAGAGAACTGTAATGAACCTGAAAAAAAAAGAATATTTTGTCTATAAAATTAAATGTTCCCAAGACAAACTTGTGTCGAAAATTCATTGTAAGATTATTTCAAGCTCTCGCGATGAGAGTTCAAGTCGTTTAGAACATGATAACTGTGACGAGAATTTTGAAAAGAAGAATGAGTAAAAACATGAGCAGGCAAAGTAAACTTTACATCTTGGTAACATATCTTACTAAAACCCATTTGCATATATGGCTCATAAAATTATACTACATTTTGTTTTGATTTCCAGTGTTCTATATAAGAAGACCACATAATATTGTCGCAAAAATATATTAGGATAGAAACATACTAATCTAGATATATTAGATTTATTTTGTTTAGAGAACAAAATAATCATTTTACTGACTAGTAGCCATTAATTGTTGTGTGACAAAAATATACTAATAATCATATCTAATTTTTAAAGCTGATTGTGCACATGTACCCAAATTGAATCTAATTTCTCGATTTCTTCCACATCAGACGTTAAACACGAGCATTTCACCAACTTTTTTTATTTAATTACCTCAAGCTGGGCTCAATTTGTAGTTTAAACTTTTCTGCACTTTTTGTTTGTATTTATTTCAGGTAAAATAGACTAAATTTTACGTGTTTCTTCTCATTAAATATTTCGTGAAATAACAACATAGCTGTATGAACAAACACAATGTAGTAACTGAAATTGTAGCCAGTAAACAAAGCATATAAGTGCTGATAAATATACGATATATAGCTGTAAATAATAATAATCTGTATTATCATTTGTGTAAAATTCCTTTGTAAAATACACAACGGACCGGTTCTTTAGTTTTGTATCTATTATGTTTTCTTAATTTTATATATTTTTCTAATTGTCATAACAGAATATAAGGTGAAGAAAAACACTCCAGGTAACAAGTAAATGTGATCAACTGTAAACTAAATACAGTACAATATGGATTAAAATCAATTTGTAACGTAATATATAGAAGTGTGCAGTTTTGAAAAAAAAAAAAAATACAACACGCCCATCCTGAAGTTATCTATACAGCATCCGTCCCGCAAGAGTAAGACTAATAATATCACGACCCTTCTTACATACTTTGAATACTGTATTTTCATATCATTACATATTATATATGTAATCTTAGTTATTTCTGTGGAAATACTTCAAATATTCTTTCTCTCTTTTGATTCTGTGCTGTTTGGAAGTTTATTTAGACCAAACGAATGCCTTATGTACTTCTCTCAAGTGAGTACAAGTTCAAATGTTGCATAAATAATAATTAATCAAAGGTGTAAATAGTATAATGGGTGGCATCACACTTTTAAAGACCTCGAGATGGAGAATGGCTAAAGAAAGAGTAGTAACCATTAGTGTATATGCTTATTTGCAAGAAACGCCTTCCTGCTAATTAATAGCTCTAGCAACACATCTTTAGTCACTCTGTAATTAAGATGAAGAATCAACTGAACTGCTCAACACAAAAGTTACGTTTCATGTTTTCGTGCTTATTAGGAACTTCAAAGACCGTTCAATTCATTAGCTAAATCAGTAAGCCCGTAGTTCCTTTGGTAGAATTGACATTTCTGTAGAGAATGCTCCTCTGTAACATGCATGCAACACACATTATCCTGTTGTATTGTGGGCTGCTTACAGTACAAGGCGTGAGCGTTCATTGCAACTACATTTAATAAAGACAAAATGGCAATTTTTAACTGTCTAACTATAATTGATTAATCACTGCACGCGAGTATTTAAATATCACTCAGATAAGCAAAACAGGAGCTTCCCATAAATTTATTAGCTATATACAGGTAAGTTAGAACATAGTTCAGCGTTTTATAATTTCTTAAGTGTAATTCATTAATGTGTACAGAACCGCAAAGAAAATGCTTGAAAATTCTATTTTATGTCCCTTATCATTTTACGTAAACAATAAGTGGGTGAGTGAACTCGCAGACAAAGAGATGACTCATTGTTGTTGAGCATCAATTCACAATAACCAATCTAGCGTTCGACTCTTAAGAGGAATAACACACTCTTCTTATTTAGAGATTTTAACGTCCATGGAAGTCAAATCAAGTCAAGTAGATTCATTTCATTTTTCATTTCATTATCATTTTTAGATCTCTATATGAAACTTACTTCAGTGTTTAAAAGTTCAATGCCAACACTTTATAAACAACTCTTGTAATGTACAAAAAAAGGGGGGAAACAGTCTTAGTTTTCCATGTACTTAACCATATTATAGACATTTCATGTTTTTTTTCTCTCGTAATTTTAGTAACTGGATTTGATTGCCATGTAATCCGAACGCACCATTCGTCCAGATAAGGCTTAAAATGTTATATTTCTTCATTGGACACAAAGAGAAAAAAAATTGATCAGAGACACAAGTAAAACGCAAGAAACGTTTTCATATTAAAAACATTTATACAATTATGATAAACTAAAAAGTATGTATGTCTTAGGTATGTAAAGAACTAAGTTAGAAATTGTAAATAGTGATTTCAAATAAACATATAAGCAAATCATTTAAGTATTCAATGGTTAAATATATATCCTATTTTTGATGAATCAAGGTTAAGATGTGTGTTTATTTATTGACATAAAAGAATGCATTAACCTTCAAAACGTTATTCTTAACAACACTCTAACTAAATATGCTAGTTTAATATGTTTATCTTTTATTAAATTCTCTATTGAAATGAAATGAAGAAAATTCTAGAAACAAACTAGAGTATCTCAAACTTTGTAAACAAGAAATATAGTTTACTTTAATATTCATCCTGCCTAAAGGTGGTAGATGTATAATGAAAATATGAATATCACTATGGAAAAATATTTTGGAATGAAAACAGACGAAAAGACAAAAATGAGAAAAATTACAATCACAACATTATACTACATAAATGTTCTCGTGAGATCCAATTGAACTAGTTGCCAACTCACCCAAGAAAGAGATGGTGTTTTACCTGGGATAAACGACGGAATTTTATGGAGTATC
The DNA here is from genome assembly GCF_964235325.1 of Thermobia domestica. Classification (NCBI taxonomy): domain Eukaryota; kingdom Metazoa; phylum Arthropoda; class Insecta; order Zygentoma; family Lepismatidae; genus Thermobia; species Thermobia domestica. Next base: position 263,770,830 of record NC_137463.1, read on the forward strand.
ATTTGCTGAGGAAAATATTTAACAAAACCAGAGACAGACTGTTATGAAAATAGGAGCTAAATGATGTATCCAAGAACTAATAGTAATTGATATTTTATATTTTGTTATTTGGATAACAAAGTGAAAAAATATAAATCTGAACCTAGTCATGAATGACGTAAATAAAAGAAGAAAATTAACAAAACATTTGAATTATGTTTTTTTAAGAATAATACTTGTAGTAATTATATGATAAAATACGTTATTTCTTATACTTTTAGTACTTAATATAAGTTAAGCTTCGCACAACACAAAAGTACATATATGAGACACAAAATTTGATTATGATTTCAACGAGACACAAATCTTGAATCTCGTGCTTGGTGCACTTCCGTTTTCAAGAGGTCCGAGCTACTTATTATAATTTCCCTGGTAATTATTATAATTTTTAATGTATTGTATAAAGGATACAATTAATGTACACATTTATCTTATAAGCAGGTTTAAATAATATTTTGTATCAAGTACTTTCAATCGTATGCAACGTGTAATTTCTATTTCCATCGTCTTTGTATCCTGGGAAGCGTATTATTGGGAAGCGTTGGAAAATATGGCAGCGTATTAAATGTAATATTAATTAATATTTAAGCTTTTCTTACGCTTCATAAGTCTCTTTTAAAACTTAGCTTCCCATTTGGAACTTAAATGCGTTTACTGTCATGGGAGACTTCCTGTAAACTGCAGTTATCTATACACATCTTATCCACATCTTACTCTCAGTCTTTTACATATTTTATGGAATGAATAATGGCTAACGCTGCAAAGCCGTAACTATAGAAACAGAACTCAAGATTTTCCCTAAATTGATGTATAATACTGCTGGTTTAATAGCTAAGAAAGACATTTTATAAGAAGACTTTCTTGAATATGTTCAATGCATATTAGTTAAGGAAAATGTATGCAGAGGGTTACTTGTCACTTTCGCATAAACTAAATTAATTAAATCTCGAAGCAAATTTATCTATAAATGCTCAACTGTGAGGAGTGATCAGCATTCGGTTTCAAATGTGAGTGCTACTTTGTTGACCAAAGTCTTTTAGCTTTTAAATCTAGTAGGACCACAATTTTATTAGGATTCTGGTTAAGCAGATAAACGTATTCCTCAAAAGAATGAGACGTGCAAACACGCTAATTAATTTCCAATAACATAAAATGGCAATTAATTAAGTTAAAGAAACATGTTTATTCGGAGCATAGGAGAAGTGAATGCTTACAGAAATATAATTAAAATGAATACTTACACAAACATAATTAAAATGTTATTACTCGCAATTAAATCATAACTAGACGAATATAGTTCAAGATCAAAATATTTGTTCTAGTGCTACATAGACAGTGAATATCATTTTAATGTGTTAATTTATGTGCACCTTGCAACTCTTCTGTAACATTTGTGCAGTCAGTAGCAAAAGTATCTCTTTTGTAACTGCTATAACTACATTAGGTCAGATCCAGTAATTTTGCAGCTAACACGAGTGCCTGGACTGATGCAACTCAATTTACCCCTAGAGGTCCTCCGTGGCTAAGCGGTTAGAGTACGCGCTTTTGGCGTGGGAGGCTCGGGTTCGACTCCCGGCGAGAGCTCATGTAGTTTGGATTCCACGTTAATAGGTAGGTCCACGTCTCATATAGCCTCACTGCTGAAAAGGGACGTAAAACGCAAGCAAAAATCAATCAATCAATTTACACATAACATTTCAGCATGTAGACGACAGTTTGTATACCTATAAACCATTCGATAAGGCTTTTGTTGTAGAATACAACAAAACAACATTCTCCATTTCGTATTTAGTCCATGTTGATTGGATTTTTTTTATTCAATGAATGGTATAAATAATTAATCTAATATAAATAAAGTAAAGATTTTGTTGTGTATCTGTGTGCGGCCTGGGGACCACACGAGTGGACCGAGAGTTTTATGATTTGGGTCTAGGCCCCAGACCAAGCCGAAGCGTTTTTTTTTATTTTGAACCAGGAGGGTCTTAGGAGGGGCATTTACCGGGACATGTAAAACTAGTAGAAAATGATCAATATTAGCGTCGAATTCATAGTTTTCGCTGCCGCTAAGATCAATGGTGAAACACCAATCGCATTAACTCCAAATTCACCCCATTCGGTTGCGGGCCGGGGGTCACTTGTAGGGGGTTACCTAGACACTTAAAAATAATTCAAAATGACCGAAAGTAATGTCAAATCCATAGATTTTGCGGTCGCTGAGATGAATGGGGATTTGCCCACGTTGCGTTGACTTCTAAATATAGCCCCAATGCGAAGAATTGGGTATTTCAGCTAGATAAAAATATAATCCGTTGCGTGCATAATGTAGTATTTTACTATATTCTGTGTGTGGGAAGAAAGAGACAAGAATTTTAGGGAAATGATCCAAAAACGGATCAAGAATTACGATATTAGCCAATAATTAGTTTTCGGATTAGGGGTCACAAGGGTTACAAACTTTTTGAAGTCCCCTAAATCGAATCTTCGTATTTTCTACGAAATAAGCACATCATATTAAGTTACGTGAAAGATTGGGTTGGATATAAGGCCTACAAGAAAATTTTTGATCGAAATATATCGGATCTTGGATTAGGGGCCAAAAATTTTTGAACGGTCCCTAAATTGAGTTTTCGTATTTTCTGTGGAATAAATACATTACACTGAGTTAAGAGATACATTACAATGAGTACATTATACTCATGGTTTGGCTACACTATATGTAGTTCTTCAGATATAAGGCTACAAGAGATTCTTTATTGACATATAGTGGATCTCTTGATGCATTTTTGGACCAGGGGCCACATAATTTTTGATTTCCCATTCTGTATGTTTAACACAGCATGCAGAGATCTCAAGTGGGAACCATAGCATTGTTAGGGGGTTTTGGCTAAACAGAAACAGCTCTGTGATTTATCATTAGTCATGATCGCAAAAATTCGAGCCAGAAAATTGCTTTATGTTTATAAAGAAGAATCTCCATTTTAGGAGCGTGTTTGGAACCATGAGTTCTAACAAGACGGACGTGACATATGAAAGGTAACATCTAAGAAGACGACTTCTCTAACCACATTAAATCGTGGTACCAAGACGAGAAGTTCTGAATCGAAAGAGTAAGGAATTTTGCAAATAATATGTTTAGTTTTATGAAACAAATCCGAAATTTATTGTCAGAATGGACAGAAAAGTTCATATAAGAGTTATCATCATCTTGGAATCAGCTCTAATACTACTTGTTACCGCAATGATGAAAAATTCACGTTATTCAGTGTGAAGTAACAAATTAACAATACAAAAGAAACCACTCAACTTTCTATCTATGTTGTGAGGTAAGTGCGCCTTTAAATGTCCCAAGTATCTCTTTTATCTGCAAAGTAATAACCAGGTAACAATAATTGCTCCGCATTGAAATTTACCTAAAAAAATAGAAATCCTAAAAGGGGTATATACTCCTTTTAGGATTTCTACTTTTTAAGGTAAATTTTAGACTTTCAGTCAAACAGCTAGTGTTTCCTTACTATTTATCGTAGGATCATGGCTCATACCTCGTTTTCTTAAGAATAAAGAATCCTTTCCAATTGCATCACTTGCTTGTGCGTATTGTACACCAGAAAACGGAAAAATCGGAGAAAACCGGGAGTTTTTTAGAAAGTTTTTTTTAAAATTTTTTTTAATTTTTTTAATTTTTTTAATTTTTTTTAATTTTTTTAATTTTAATATATATATATATATGTGTGTGTGTGTGTGTGTGTATGTGCTGTCCAGATGGTGCTGGTGCTGCCATCTGGAAAGTAGTAGCAGTAGAGCTTTGCACCGATAGACGGCAAGTGTAGCATATCTGATGGGTGAGAGTGCACAGTTTCATACAGCTGCGTTGATGTGTTGAGTTTCCACAGTGCTTTTCATAATACTCTGTGTTTGGTGTTTGCCAATTTTACGATGGATCCGAGAATAGAATGGCGCGTGTGTATCAAGATAGATAGATCGAAAGATAGATAGATAGATAGTTAGATAGATAGATAGATAGATAGATAGATAGATAGATAGATAGATAGATAGATAGATAGATAGATAGATATATTTCATATCAACCTTATTTCCGTTAATTTTTTTGGCTGTTGGTCAAGAAAAACAAACAAAAGTAAACTTCTATAATTTAAAACTTTATCAGCCATAATGAAGTATGTAAATGTAATTAGCAATGCATATTGTATAAAAGAAAAACTGGTACACAATAATTACTTTAAAAAATCCCCAAGTAAAATGTGAAGGTAAATATTCCGTAGATCAGAACTGAAACTGAAATAATTCTTTCTCATTAACAAAAAACATTACGATGTCAAGAGAAATGTTAATCTCGGACAAATCATTAGTAAGAAAAATTACTGCAACTCGCTTGAGCATAGAATGGTTCATTTTTTTAAAAAAAAGATCGTTATCAAGAGATAAATCATTTGTTTCAACCCACACCTCATAAATTATATATATATATATATATATATATATAATTTATACAAATTCTTTTCTGCTCTCATTTAAAGAAATAATAATAAAAAGTCAGTGAATTTTTAGCCGTAAAAGAGCAAAGTATAACTGTATAACTTTTTAATTTGTGAAGTAGGGTTATTATTTAGGATTTTATCGTTGTTACACGTTATAATTTATACATTTCAGTTTAGTACATCTTAATCAGCTGCATATCTTTATTTATTCAAGTAGATTATTTATTTTATTCCATGTCTCTCAGTTCTTCAAAGGGCAATAGAATCTGTTAACATATACTCCAAATACGTATATACTAGCTAATTATTTGAATACATTGAAATTAAATTGGTATTTTGGATCAGCTTTTAAGTATATTTTTTATAAGCGTACTCTTTAAGATGAATTCGAACCATAATAATTAGTTGAATGTTTTCCCAAAGACAATTAAATCCAATATTGCGTGTCAAAGGCAGTGCTCTATCCACTAGAACACTGAAGACGGATGCTGTATCTTTAAGTATGATGATCTACGATTATGTTTGAGATTCGTAGATATCAGTCCATATTGAACGCATTAAAATTAGATCAGTACTGATGAGAAGAGTAGTCAGTCATACAAAGATGAAAGCAGATATTTTAATAAGTCAGTATAAATTTGCTGATTTTCGGAATGTTAATTATGCTTGCAAAGTGCGGTGTTCACGCTGTTTAAAAATGTTTCTAATAGTGACTGATAACGAACATTTAAAAGTTATGATCACGAGGTTCTATTTGGTTCTCTACAGAATTCTTTACTTGGCAAGAAATATCCACCTTGTTTTCATATAAATGGTTAGACCTCCCCTCACAATACTCCTGAGTCATGAAACAGGATAATATAATTACTTAAATTTAAGCATTTTCAACTACAACGACACGTTGTTGGCAAAGATTTACAACGCTCTCAATCACACCACGACAGAACCTTGACACCCATAAAATAACTAGTTTGCGTAAAACAAAACTTTCTTCATAATCTCTCTTATTAAATATCCTGTATTGTAACACATTGTGGACGACTACAGGCTCAGCTCATCATTCATGTAACGTTCACTAAGACAAACAAAAGGCATAACCCTATTTTTGTTTTGCACTTTCTTTTATAATGAATGAACTTTGGGACATATACGCCTCCCATATTTATTGTTACCAATTAGTTCAAATATGAAGTATTTTATTAATATTAAATGAGTACATTGGTTTCTTTACAGACAAGGCTTGCTTGAACATATGTCAAAGAGAGCTTGTTCACACACAAAAGATGTTAAGAAATGAGTTTATTAATTTACAAGCAAGTCATATTTTGGAGTATCTCAAATTTGTTCCGACTAGAGACTTGGCAGTAAAATCTATTGAAAAGGGTAGACATTACTTTATATCACAATAGGGAGTTCATGATGTGTGACTGGAAGGACACTTCTAAGGTACTTGTACATTTCTCAAAACAATGAATGGTTGTTTCAGAAGTGTCGATAAAATGTAAGGAAGAGTGAAGACTGTAATGTATTCAGAATCTAGTCATTTATAAAATATTATTATTATTATTATTATTATTATTATTATTATTATTATTATTATTATTATTATTATTATTATTATGTTATTGTTCCCTTGCTTTGGTTATTATTTTTACTTCACGGCATTGTAGTTTTGTTTTTACGAATTTAATTTCTCACTTATTATCAACTGGAGCATGCTGGGAGCTTTGCTGGCTCGCCATGTAAAATTTCTCAGCTGCTTTAGTTGACGTAATTGCCTGGTGAGTTAACTTCATTTTTTATAGCTCATCAATTATTTATAGTTTTGTGACAGTATAATCGAGTCTTGCCAGTAATATACCTATTGCAGATAAGTTTAAAATATATATATATATATTTATGTGAATCTTACGAGTATTAGTTCATACATTTTTCATACATAATAATTATAATTATTTGTCATTTTTTTAATCTTTTGGCTGACGCCATTTTTGTAACAAAAAGAAGAAGGACTATTGTGTCCTCGTGGTTAAGGTAATTTTGAACAAAATTAAAAATATTACATATCCACAACTTAGAGTTGACAAAACTAAATTGCGTTTAGTTTCTTGTTGAATATTTTTTGATAATTAAAGATTATATATACAATTGTTAATTTTTTGACTTTTTTTAATATTTCTAAAAATCAGCAGTATAACCTCTATAGTATATAAAATTCATGTATGTATTTTGGCCAGAAACCAAATTAGATTTTCGGGAAGTTAAATAACTCATCCAGATGTGTGGTTGTTTTGTCTCTCTGGCCTTACGGCCTGCTTTCCAATACATGTTTGGATTAATTCAATGTTGTCTTGGGTGGGTTGTGGGGACGGAGAGAGGAAATGGTTACATATAATAGATTACGTCAACTCACTCTCGTATGTTTTTGTTTCTGGCCTTTAATCGAAGTAGCTCGGGGGCATGTAGTCTTTGCTATTACTTGTATTTGTTTGATAGTGAAAGAAACCTGTCTGTTTCTCGTGTTATCAATTGGATTATAAACAACAGGTGTAGTTGCTGGTGTGTAGCCTTGAACTTACGAATACAGGTACGTGCTATTATTTAATAGGAAAAAAAGCGACAGCTATATTCTGTTAAGGTCTTACAAACTTCATTTATTTGTTTTGTCAACAAATATTTGTAATAATTCATAATGTCAGAATCTGAAGAAGATAAGGACTTGCACCTTACGCGTTCCGGAAAGGTATGGGGTTCAAAACCCGAGGCGAAGTCACAAGTTACTCAAACCGATTTTGTGTCAGGAGGTGATAGTGGGACTAGTAAACATGTGAAAGGTGGACAAACGCTACCTCATATGAATGAGAGTTCGGGTTCAATCCCTCATAGCAAATTAGAACAAAATGTACAATTGAAGCTTATTGATATGTATGTGAATCAACTTCCGATGTGTGATGGTACAGTGCCCGACCAATTGTATACCTTTTTAGTCCAATTGAGTGAATTGGACGAGTTGAACATTTTTCCTTTCGAATGTTTAATGTTGGCAGTGAGATCCAGGATGAGAAATCCTCTTAGTGATATTTTTACTGAAGCGTGTTCTTTAGCTAGCGCTTGGGACCCTGTATGTAGGCACGTTGTTCGGCAGTTAATTTCTGACTGTGCTCAACATCACCTTATGGTTACTAATTTTTATCGTCCCCAAGGTCCATGTGAACGTATTAAGGATTATGTAAAGAGGGTGTGTACTAGTGTAAAAATTTTAGATCTTACAGTGGGTGAAGAAAGTATATTGCGTGCAATTGCTTCGGGTGTTACTCCCAGTGTTAGGGAAAAATTATTCTATGCTGGAATGCCTAAATCCATGAGAGACTTTGAACAATTATTGGAACAGTATATGAAGCATGAACTTTATTCTCTGCAATTCAGTAATTCGTTTCAACCCACATCGTCCTCTACGAGAACTGCTACTGATAGTGCTTCCCCCTCGTTTCATAAATCTAGATCGGGGCATTATTTTTCTCCAAAAGGTGGTAGAACTTTTCACAATAAAGATAGTGCTGCGCGCTTGTCTTCGTCTTCCTTTAATTCTATGAACACAAAAGGACATTCGTATAATACTGAAGGCCAGGGACGCTTCAGTACCATTTCACAAGAGACTAATAGAGGTGTTTATGTGTTAATTAAGCTGTTTAGTAAACAATATCATGCTTGTATAGACTCAGCATCTTCAATCAATTTAAAAATAATGAGGTGTTTCAGTTTTTGAAAACAAAAATGAACTTAAAAATTATTCCTAAAACATTTAAAGGAAAGGCAGTTAATAATACCGAACTTGTGTTAGACAAGTGTGTACGATTCAGTTTTAAAATACAAAACAAACTTATTAGTGTGCGCTCATTTGTCTATCCAGAACTTGAATTTCCTGTTTTATTGGGTTTGGAATTTTTGAATGATGCTCAGTGCTACATGGACTTTAAGAGTAAATCTCTAAAACTTCAACGCTATCAACTGTCTATTCCCCTACTTACGGGAATAACAACTCAACTCCCCCCACCCTCCCCTGGATCTTTTTCCAACATGGATACTGGTGCCTTTGATTCTACTTGCAGGAAGTCTGTCGATGAAGGGCACCCAATACACGCTCTTTTTGGGGATGCTGTCACCTCAGATACTTCCTGCGCTGTTCGAATGTTTAACAATGCAGAGGATCGTCGATCTAAGGCTACATTTGTTTATTCTGTTGCTGGGGCACAGTGGAAGGATTCACATTCTCGGCTATCTGAGGGGAACCTGATTCCTGGCGTTTCTAGTGAGGTGGATGTCCCGGTAAGATACGCCATTGACATTCAAAAACAGCAGGTGAGGTCTTCATCTATTAATAATTATGAGAATCGAGAGTCCACACGTTCAGCGAGTGCTTATCATTTGCCAGCGAAAAATGAATGTTTATCAACAAAAAGACAAAATAAAAATAACAGCTGTTTTCCTATACACCTGTTTGTGCCAGACATTCAACCAGTGGAATATGAAATGTACTGTTGTAGTGTTGATAATGCAGCCAACTTGGCTCCTAGTGTTGATACGAATAGTATTATAAATAGTGTTGATAAAAAGTTGCTTGTTTCAAATCCTACATTAAGTTCGTTTGTTCAATATATGTGTGATGAATTTAAAGAAGTTCTTACAGATAAAATAGGTAAGGTTACCAATTTTGAATATCACTTAAAATTAAAGGATAACACTGTTGTTTGTGAAAAACAGTATCCGCTGTCGAAAGCTCACAGAAATGAAATGAGAAAATTTATAGAAGAATATAAGCGTAATGGGGTCGTTCAAGAAGCGAATTCTGATTACCGATCTCCTTGTTTCATTGTTAAAAATTCCAAAGGGGAAGGTAGAGTAGTTTTAAATTACGCGAAATTAAATGAGCATTTAATGGGTGATAATATGATCTGTCCTAATGTAGAAGAGTGTATGGCTTCACTAGCTAACGCTAAGATAATATCACATATTGATGCCAAGCGGAGTTTTCATCAAATTGTCCTTGCAGAAAGTAGTAGGGCCTACACGGCCTTTGCTTTTGAGGGGAAAACCTATGTGTGGAATAGAATCCCTATGGGAATAAAGATAGGAAGTCAAGCAATTACTCGTGTTTTGTATGATGTGCTGGGTGATCTAAAAGGAAAGGGTGTTGATTTCTATATTGACGATATTGTTCTAACTTCTTCAGATGTAGAATCTCACAAGAATTTGTTGCTTGAGGTATTTTCTAGATTGCGTTCTAGAGGGATAACGGTCTCACCTCAAAAGTGTAAGCTGTTTCAAACTTCTATTCAGTATTTGGGTTTTTTGTTTTCTGATGGTAATGTTTCATTACTCCCTGAGCGTATTGAGGCGATCCGTCGATTGCCACCCCCCCGTTGTAGAAGAGGGGTTCAGAAATTATTGGGAGCTCTGGGGTATTATGCGAAACATTGTCCTAATTATGCGGAAATAATGTCTCCTATTACGGAGTTAAAATCTCCTAAGAAAAAAATTTGAGTGGGGGCCTAGGCAGGTCGATGCCTTTAAAAGAATAAAGGAAGCCTTTGAAGAAAATATAATACTAAAGGTTCCTGACTTTAATAAGAGATTTTATCTTCAGGCAGATGCATCTCTAAAATGCCTGGCTGCGACAATCTCACAAAAGACAACTGATGGTTCAATGCTCCCTATTGCTTTCTACTCTAAACGTTTAAAGGAGGCTGACGCTAATCGTACAATTTTTGAACTGGAACTGCCTAGTATTTTTAATGCGGTGATTAGATTTCAGCAGTTCTTGGTAAATGAATTTACTATCCTTACTGACAATATGAGTTTGGTACATATGTTACGCAATCCTAAGAAAGTATCTCGTTATGGTAACATAATTCAAAGACTTTTTGAGTTCAATTTTAAAATTGAACATATTACCTCGGGACAGAATTTAATACCGGATTTTCTCACCCGTATATATGACACCAATTTGTATGATGTGTTAGATGAACCACTGGATGAAGATGTTTATGCTAAGAATTTTATATGTAGTTTGCGAGATTTGCCTCTAGCCTATGGCGATATTAGGAATTATCAAAAAACTGAATCTGATACGAAAGACATATATCAACAAGTGGCTAATAATGGAAATAAGTTGGGTGATTATAGAATAGAAAATGGTATTCTTTACCAGCGAACTAAAGCTCGTAATGTTCAGTATAAAATATTGTTACCTTTGGGTTTGAGAAATATGATCATGAGTTACTATCACGAATTTCAGCTAACGGGCAATCATATTGGTTATTTTAAAACTTTATGTAAAATTCGTAGGCTTTTCACTTGGCCTAATATGATGACTGATATCAAGTCTTTTGTAACCACTTGCCATACTTGCCAAATTTCGAAACCTAGACTAGCCAAACCTCAAGGGGAATTAATATCTAAATATAATAAGATTCCTAATGGGCATCTATTTGCCGATTTGGCTGGTCCTCTTCCAACTAGTTCTGGCTATTCTTATGTGTTATTGGTACTTGATAACTGTACACGTTTTTTGCATTTAGTTCCATTGCGGAAGGCCAATAGCACTATTATTACACGCGAATTATATAACATTTTTTGTAAATTTGGTTTCGCCTTTTCTCTCACTACGGACAGGGCTTCTTATTTCACAAGTTATACCTTCAGGTCTTTCCTGCATGGCTTAGGTATTAAGCATATACGCAGTTCACCCTATTTTCCTGGGGGAAACGCCGTGGAACGGTACGTGCAGGTTTTGAAAACGGCTATTAGAAGTTATTTTCATGACAAACAAGACAAGTGGTCGAGTTATTTGAAAGAATTACAATTTGGCATTAATGCGGCAGTTCATTCAGAACTTAAATATAGCCCGTTTCGTTTGTATATGGGAAGAGAACCCATTGATCCCTTAATGGCTAGGTGGGATATTTCTGATAACGATATTGTAGCTCAAGATGCCAAGGATATTTGGTCTAAGGTATTTCACAATATGGAAAAAGTATGGAATGAACGAAGACGTATTTATAATAAACGAGTAACTCCAGTAACATTTTCAGAAGGGGATAAAGTGCTGTATCGCTCTCATATTCTGTCGTCTAAGAAAGATGCGATTAATAAATCCTTGTCGCCCTTATGGGTTGGGCCCGTGGTTATTGACTCGTTTTTGAGTAAAAATACAGCTTTGTTATTCAATGAATCTCAAAATAGGAAGTTTCCTTATCATGTATCTTTATTAAAACGCTACTTACCTCGGATGCATGTTAATGATCCTTAAGGTTTAAGAAGGTCTGGCATGACTACTAGATATATAATATTTATATATAAATATGTTTCTCTGGATTTGTTGTGTTAATTGCACTTCATAATTTGTTTTTTGTGGCCACAAAAACGTCAAAATTACCTATATGTAATACTTATTTCCTTTGTATATATTTGGTAGTTGTTTCATTTACTATATATTATATATATATGTATTTATGGTTTATATATTTTAATGGTCTATTTTCTGAATAAGGTTGGTATCATTCTGGGCCTGAAAAAGTTCAGCCTGATCACCTGAACTTTTTCAGACGGAGGAGGGTGATATGTAATGTATTCAGAATCTAGTCATTTATAAAATATTATTATTATTATTATTATTATTATTATTATTATTATTATTATTATTATTATTATTATTATTATTATTATTATTATGTTATTGTTCCCTTGCTTTGGTTATTATTTTTACTTCACGGCATTGTAGTTTTGTTTTTACGAATTTAATTTCTCACTTATTATCAACTGGAGCATGCTGGGAGCTTTGCTGGCTCGCCATGTAAAATTTCTCAGCTGCTTTAGTTGACGTAATTGCCTGGTGAGTTAACTTCATTTTTTATAGCTCATCAATTATTTATAGTTTTGTGACAGTATAATCGAGTCTTGCCAGTAATATACCTATTGCAGATAAGTTTAAAATATATATATATATATATTTATGTGAATCTTACGAGTATTAGTTCATACATTTTTCATACATAATAATTATAATTATTTGTCATTTTTTAAATCTTTTGGCTGACGCCATTTTTGTAACAAAAAGAAGAAGGACTATTGTGTCCTCGTGGTTAAGGTAATTTTGAACAAAATTAAAAATATTACATATCCACAACTTAGAGTTGACAAAACTAAATTGCGTTTAGTTTCTTGTTGAATATTTTTTGATAATTAAAGATTATATATACAATTGTTAATTTTTTGACTTTTCTTAATATTTCTAAAAATCAGCAGTATAACCTCTATAGTATATAAAATTCATGTATGTATTTTGGCCAGAAACCAAATTAGATTTTCGGGAAGTTAAATAACTCATCCAGATGTGTGGTTGTTTTGTCTCTCTGGCCTTACGGCCTGCTTTCCAATACATGTTTGGATTAATTCAATGTTGTCTTGGGTGGGTTGTGGGGACGGAGAGAGGAAATGGTTACAAGACAAAAGCAAACTCGTATACTGTATTTGAGTACAATCTCAATAACTGTGGAGTCAATCATATGAAAAACTTATTAAAATATAATTTGAAGCAAAAATCATTAAAATGGTGAAAAAAATATCTTTTACATGTTCGTGTTCATAAGCTCAGTGGTGAGTGCATAACAAACAAGAAATTGAGAACAGGAAACCAAAAGAGGCTTCATTATTTACACATGAGAAGCTCAATTGTTCTGTGAACGAGCATATCAAAAGTTTACTCTGAAACTTCAACTTCTCAGACTCTCAGACTTCAACTTCAGCGACAACAGACAGAGTAACACTTCTTCACTTTCCAAGATAAATAATTCCAACGTAGAAGACATCAAGGCAGTGCAGATCTTGTAAAGTTTGAGGAGACATTCGAATAAAGCAAACGGGCAAATGACCTAGAAAAGACACTATTTTTTTTATTGCTCTAAATGTAATATATCGCTTTCTCATTTTTCATTGTTATGAATATTTCACATCAAATCTAATTACCTGTAAATTTTCCTCTTTTGTTATTATGTGCAAATGTTGAGTTTTGTAATAAACTATGAAGGTATGTTCAAATTTATAAGATATTTTCCACCATTCATTTATGAATTAATTATCTACGCGTATAATACTCTCTAATAAATCGTATACGAGGTTTTATTATTTTTATTTACAAGGAGTATTAACGAAAAAGACTTTCTATTATACGTACAATTGCTATATACTGTATATATATATATATATATATATATATATATATATATATATATATATATATATATATATATATATTCTGAAAGACAGAAAGACAGTAGACAACAAATGGGGTATTTTTAGTAAAAATAAGTGAAATATTAGTAAATACTGAGACAATCATGCAATTATTACTATCAATCTCTCATCCAGTGATCTTGCTTGACTTGTTTACCATTTATGTTTGGTTTTACTCATTTTTTCCCGACGATGGTAAGAAAGTGTAATAACTAAAACGTTTTTCACAGTCCTTTGCACCTTTCAAACACAAACCGCGTAACTCGATGTTGTATCACTGAGCGCACGACTATTTGCTGATTGGTGAAGAGGAAATTGTTTCGTCTGTTTCCCGCAATATTTCTGCTGCAGCACGTGCATGTACAGTATTTCTGCTACTGCGATGTGCATTACTCGTCTCACTCTCACACCATTGCCGTGATATAGGGCAAACTAACCATTACTATATAATCCCCCCTCCTTTAAAAGCAACTGAACATTGTCATTTTTCTCCAAACTGTAATTATAGATGAAATTACAATGAGTTATGTCAAATTATCAACTGAACGATAAAGAGATGGTGCTGGTATGTAACAGCAAGGATATTTATCATTATGGGAGATTATTTCTTTTTCATCTATTACCTAAATCATTATGCATATCCATGAAAAACAGACGGTACTTTTCCCCCTTAAGTTCAATTTATTGATGTGCTTTCTTACATTGTATAGCATGCGAATATACAAATACTAACTTCAGTACTACAAAGTAAGTAAATAAATATTCTATGAAAACATGAAAATTAGCTATTATAGGTCTTAATTTTCTTCAAGTGAATTGAACAACGTTGATATCGTTTGATAAAGTATTTGTTTTCTTCTGCACTTACGGGTTTGCCTTGTTTATGTTTAACAGAATAACTCGGAGCAACACGTAACCTGCTGGCTTCCTTGGGCGACATCTTTAAATTGTGGCGAGCACTTCTTGTGTTTTGTCATTTGTTGTAACAGTTTTCCCTTACAAATTCGATTTTGGTTCAAGATTTCGATCACATATAGATACATACTTTGAGTCGAAACCTAAATGTTCTTACTGTGCCTTCACAATACATTAAATATCATAATACATTGCATTTGTTGTGTACTATTTGCTCATGGGAGAATAAACTGTAATTAGTCTCATTTTCAATGTTGCTAACTCATAGTTATTTTTCAGTTTTTCACAAAGAATGGTTGTCAAACAGTTGTGTCATTTCATGAAAATGGGCTAAGAAAATGAAAAAGAGAAATCAAGTGAACTCGCTGTTCTTATTGAAGATAATAAGTTCCTTATAGTATTTCAGATCTTTTTTTGACCTTTCATTAGAGATGAGGAAATAGTCAATTTAAAAAAGAGAAAGAGAGAGAGAGAGAATGAGGGGGGTAGAGAGAAGTTAAAGATGATAAAACCTGTTTTAGTGATTCATTACGAAGTAATATGAGGCATTTTATTCAGTTATAATTTGTATATCGCCTTTTTAAAATGCGATCAGAATAAATGACCATTTAAAAGATGCAAAAACCGAATATTCGGTGCCAGAAATGAAATAATGTACAAAGTAATCTTCAACATTTAAGAATTTTTATAATATTGGATAGCCCTTTGGGGTACTCATGGTACAATTTGTACCATACGGGTGTTTCATGATACATTGCGTTATAACTCTCCTATTTGAGCTTTTTCGTCCGTTTTTTTTTGTTTTTTTTCATTTTTCAAGTCCAGAGGCATTGTAGAAGACCTTACATATGGTTTCATACCTTCCTGCGTCGAGACATAGGTGGTGATGACGTCATAATTTTAAAATATATATTTTCTTTTATTAAGCCTATGTTCATTATTTTTTGGCGGGCTTATTTTTGCACGTAGAAGATTGAAATTTTGCACAAACATTTAGTCCACCGAGTAGTATTTACCAGATGTTTTTCATATTTCTGCGTTAAAACAGGGGGTTCAGAGAGGCAAAAACTAAAAAAAGGGATATTTAGACCCAAAAAATACCATTTTTCGGGATTTTCCCGCCTTAGATACACGATGGAGACATGTGAATGGTACGGGATGAAAGGCAGTTCTATTCTGAAGAGAATGATTGGCGGTTTATAGTTCTAGGGTAAATAAAGATGTCTCAGGAAATTTTTTATCTGAGATCATGGTCTTTTGCAGTAACTTGGGGTATTGTGGGGATTCTTGATAAAATTTCTCCCGCCCTTAGTGTTCAAGATAGAAACTTGAAATTTGGCACACGCATTCAGCCTACCAAGTACTATTTATCAGATTTTCTTGAGATCTCTACGTTTACATAGGGCCGTTCCAGAGGGGCCCAAAGTGTGAAAAAATTTTCCCCCGAAATTTTCCCTTTGAGATCACTTTTTCCTCTCATGTTATACGGTATGGGCATACAAGTGGTACCATTTGAAATCCAGCTCCATTCTAAAGAGAATGAGGTATGAACCATGATTTTAGGATAAATAGTGACGATGCAGTAGCTGCTTGACTGGAAGTCTAAAAAATACCCCCAAAACCTAGGTACCCGAAAGGGATAAGAATAAGAATGTTCATAACTTTTGAGTCTTATTTTTTCTGGCTGCAGTGAAATTAAGAGGAGGTATTATGTGCATGTTAAAATAATGTGTCTTTATTCCTATGTAGAATCTAAAATGTTTCTTGGAATTTGTTGAATAAGATGTCGATAGAGTCTTCATTCTCTCATGACTGATAGTTTATGGTGTAACTTTTCTGTTAGATATCAAATGAAAGGATAAGTCACGAGGATTAAAAATATATTTTATAGGTATTTTATTACATATAACAAAGGAAATAAAATAATAAATTTTCTATTCAATAAATAAGTAAACTCAGTAGTTTTCAAGTTCTTGCAGCATGAACAATTGCTTGTTCCAAACACTCGCTCGCCTATAATGAAAACGTACTGTACAAGGAGCTCAATTTGGAAATGAAATGAAACGAAAATAACTTTTCGGGTTTTACGTCAAATTGCAGGCTAGGCTTGCATGTTTATGCAGGCTAGGCTAAAGGAGACGGTGATGATGAAAACATGAATGAAATGTTGGAATGAAGAAAGTGGGAGGAAACTGAAGGATCCAGAGGAAACCCACGCACACGGTGTTTGTCTACCACAAGGTTCACTTGACGCGAACTGGGATCGAACCAGGAATCCCATGTGCCAGAGGTAAACGCTCTACTACTGAGCCACCACGACCCCCCAAGAGCTCAATTTTGAATAGAAGTGGTGAGTACAACTGCACATGTTTCTAGTCTGATTAACTCCTTTGGCTATATGATTCACGTACTCGTCGTCGGGCGGGAGACCCGCGTTCGATTTCCAGAGGAAGTTCATGTAGTTCGGATTGCTCGTTCGGCTGTAGGTCCAAATCTTATAGAACCTTGTTTTTGAAGGGGGCGATAAACTTTAATCCATCCTTCCAACCATAGATCTGCTAGTAGGAACACTAAGTCATCATGTAATAGCGGCTCTGAATCCTAACATTTTAGGTAGATTCTACGCTAGAGGAAAAGTTAGGAGTGGGGATAGTAAGTTGTAGTTGTAACTTACACTGGTAGAAGAAATTCAACGTTCTGCCCTTCTTGCTCCTGATGCATGTATGCGTTTACATAGTAGTTCAAAGATTCAGGAGAGCAGTGCGTACGCCGCTGCAAACGAGAGAAAATGGTTCCTGATTCTCTTATCACAAGCCTATGCCATTTTATTTTTAATCTCATTGTTTTCCACCCTTCAGTTTGTTTATTCATTTCTTAGCACAAAATTACATATAACATTTTTTGTTTAATTAGTTGGCAACATTTGTGCACTGCAGTCTGCATTGTTTACAAGGGGTGCAAAGCTTCGTGAAAATCAGAATAGAGTAGCCCAAAATCATAAAGAACATAAAAAGCATAACAGCAATTTACACATATATTTGGTACCTTCAACATGGTTGTGGTTGTCTAAGGGTCCAGAAGAAACTAATTTTAAAAGCATAATAAAGCATAATTTTAGAAAATAAAGCATAATTTAAAATATATAGCACAATTCTTGGAAAATTCTGTTTAACTGCAAGTTTAACATACCGTATATATATATATATATATATATATATATATATATATATATATATATATATATATATATATATATATATACACATATATATATATATTACATTGCAAGATCATTGTGAACATAACAATGCAACAATAAAAAGCTTATTTTTATCTTTGTAAACTTTTCGGTGTAATCCTTTCATGTGCAGAAAAGAAAAAAGCAAAAGAGAAAGAAAATTTTCCGCCAACAATGAATAGTACAGAAGAACTCCATACTATATTGTTATGTGTACCTCTTGAACTTGAGCACTTTCTGTACTTTTTAGTGACATCTTTTACTTCCCCTTTCTGTATATATGCACCTCTAAGGCGCACACAAATGATAAAAAACTGATTCTGGTAAAGCGTATCTCTTTACAGTGTATTAAGTAGAAAGTTTATTAAATATAAAAGAAAGTGGTTGCATAAAATATTAATAAACAGATCAAAATATTTAGAATATTTAATGTATAGTAAATATTGTACGTTACATATGATTAACAAGGTGACCAGACGTCCCGTTTTAGCCGGGACAGTCCCTTATTTTCAACCGTTGTCCCGTTTTTTTCTGATTCTCAAACGGGACTCCTAACTCTCCCGTTTTTAAGCAAACATGACCCAGGTGCCCCGTAATTATTATTCAAAATATAAATGGTCAATGCTAATTCTACACTCTTCCGTACCAACACTCATTGGGACAGGAGAGGATCCAGAGGGGGCGTGGCCCCCCGAGAGGGAACTTTCTTATTTTATATATATAAATAAAACCCATCCCAAAGTTTGGAACTCTTAAAAGTAGCAGTATGACAACCCACCGCCTCTCCCTAGAAGTCGGTCCTGGATCCGCCCCTGCATTGGGAAGGTTCAGCCGCGCCTAGAACTTCTGAATATTCAAATGAGAATTGAGTGTTCTGTGAATCAAGTGAGAATTGAGTGGGAATTCTGAGTGTTGAAGTAGTTAAACGTATTGTTGGGTAGTACTTAAGTTAGAAACGCTGTGTTATTATTCTTACTTGTGTATTTTGTAAATTGAAAACACTGCTGAGTCCCAAAATGCAATGTGGTAGTCACCCCACCTTCCACCCCGTTGCCGATTCGTATGCGTCCCGTTTTTGAAAGTAAAAGTTCTGGTCACCTTGATGATTAATGTAAAAGAATGATTGAAATTAGCAATAAAATATAATAAAGCATAATTTGGAAAAAAATAAGGAATAATTAAACAAAATATAAAGCATAATGTGGGTTGCTCAAGTAATGACTTAAATTTTGTTGGTGATGGCATAATATAAACAAATCTTGACAACTAAATTTGATATCACATGAGATTGTGCTAGTATTCTTATTGTAGTGAACACTATTGCGTATTTTTCATTTAAAGTTTATTCTCCTTGGTAAATCCTTTGAGCTGTGAGTACTAAGCATTATGACGTGAAGTATGAGGTATTTTTTGATGTAAGGCGAACACACTACTCTCTGTTTTTACATGAAAAATTACATCTTAAGTCATAGCGAACAAAGCGACTCAAACCAGAGGGAGTTCTTAATATTTTCTCTCAATTTGTAGAAACTACTTTGTCTAAGTTGTTCTCATTGTAAAGAAATTTCAGGAATCTACAGATTTTTCTTCCTTTTAATATATATATATATATATATATATATATATATAACAACTTTCTTAGTTTCAGAACCTTTGAGTGTCACAGGGAAGAGATTAAGACCAATAAATAATAAATGTATCTTTACATTTTGAGCAGCAACAAATCAGAAACAGCATTTCGTGTCGTAAATCTTCCTTACAAAACAACAATTTAATCCGTTTATCAACCAAGAAAGAGGAAACAAAGAGAAAAAGAAACCTAGTACCCACCTCTTTTTGTATAGCATAAATCATCGATCATGGAGAAGATACAATCCTGTAACGAAGTCTCATCTCTCATAGGAACCACTCGAAAATAAAAGAATCATAAAAGTTTATTTTTTCTATTTCTCACGCCTAAAAATGTAATGTATATACAGTATATCCATGAAGTTATTCGAGAAGCACAAACATTGAAAATATCTATAATGATAAACGCGCCTAATAAATTTCACTACATTATTCTGTTGTGTGAAACAGTCTCATAATTTAAATTATTTCTATTGTTGAAAATGTATACCATTAGTAACCATGCATACTGTATTTCTAAAATATTACCGCCCATAGTAAATCAAAATGTGTTTATTCAAAATGATAATTTTAACTTCAATATGTTTATTTAGTAGAACAACATGCCCTTTTCTACTACAATTAATGGATTATATAAAAATAGAAAGATCATACGTGAAGACGAAGAGGTTAGCGGAGGACCATGGAGCATGGAGGCTTTTCACACGGGAGTGTCCCACAAGTTGTTGCTAAAATCTGATTACCGTATAGCACATCTAATAGACCATCACGAGGAATGAAAATGAGCAAAATTTAGGTGCTATGGACCAGAATAATAGGAGCTACGGCACTTCAAAATTTGATTATCCAAAAAATTATATCATGGAATTATGTACGTTTAAAGTAAATATCTTGAAAACCGTTAAAGTAATCAAAACAAAAGTTGCACAATATGATGAGAACACAATGCCCTATGGAAAACCATAAACAGCGTTGCCATAGGTGAAGTAGTATTGCCAACTCAGCATAAAATGTTTTGTTTGAAATAGCACTATATACACGTGTGCACAGATTTGAAATGCACTATTATCACTAAACCAAACAGTGAAGTGTAGTGATACAGTGTTGCACACAATTGGAATTATGTGTGCGGAAAATGTACAATGGAGAAGTATGATATGTGGCAACAGATGGTAATAAAGGAATCTGGGTCTCATACTATGAATTTAGTTAAAATGCATAACACAGATAGTAAACATAGCAAAATGTCAACAATGTCACAAAATATTGATGCATTTGAAAAATGAAATTGAGTAATGCCATTTTTACGTCCTGTGTCAGCTCCGAATCTATGTAGGAGTGTAAAGTGGGATCCCAATCACTATGAAAGAGAAAGATTACGTAAGGTGTAAAGTACGACAAAAAATGTCCGAGGCGGAATTGGAACCCACGATACCTAATATGTTGGTTGTCTAGCCTTCTAGACCTCAAATCTATCCTGGCCGACTAGAAACGAAATGACGTAGTAATAAAATAATTATATTTCCAATGTGAATATGGTAATATTACAATGTATGAACATAATCATATGGTATGTAGGAGAGGAAGTAAAAAGTATGTCATTTATCAAGAAAGACAGAAACCGAGAAAGTACCCTTCCAAATATTGATAAGATAATCGAGAACCAGTTTACAGGATTAGAAAACACATGTTTCTTTCCACGCGTGTATCATTTTGTTTTCGCGAGTTGTATGCATATCCATCGGGGCTACAGAAGTATAATGCAAAATCCTCACTTGTTTCTAGTGCATTTCTTTATTATCCTCTGTTGCCAGATATCAGACTTCTCTATTGTACATTTTCAGTACATGTAGCTCCAATACTGTACAACACTGTACCACTACACTTCACTGTTTTGTTTAGTGATAATAGTGTTCAAAACTGTGCACACGTGTATATAGTGCTATTTCAAACAAAATATTTTAAATCTCAGTTGGCAATACTACTTCACCTATGGCAGCACTGTTTATGGTTTTCAATAAAGCATTGTGTTTTCATCATATTGTGGAACTTTTGTTTTGATTGCTTTAACAGTTTTCAAGATATTTATTTTAAACCTGCATAATTCCATGATATAATTTTTTGTATAATCAAATTTTGAAGCCGCCTAGCACCTATCCTTCTGATTCATAACACCTTAAATTTTGCTCGTTTTCATTTCTCATGATGCTATATCAGATGTGCTATGCGGCAATCAGATTTTAGGGACAACTTGTGGGACCCTTCCGTATCAGCTGCTGCAAGTGACCTGCCAGTAATGGCAGAATATCTATCATGATGATGTTTATGACATGACCTTAGATTTTGATAATTAATTGTTAAAAAAGTGTTTATGTCTTCTATGTAGTATATAGCTTTTGCATGTACTCATAGTTCAACACACACTATACCTATATCTATGTATATAGAAAAGACTGATCAACGCCCAGGTCAAACTGCCTAAGGTATGAACTTCAAATTTGAAAAGTTTTTACTACTTGAGGTACTATTAGGGCAATACTTTACAAAATTCTACGAGGAGAGTGTGTTGGAACAAGGCAGGAAATTATCATGTATAAAATGTCCATATCTAGGAATCTCTAAGAATCATTACGTAACGAACTTTATATTTAAAACAATTATTACATATTCATTATGATTATCATTTTCATCATTACGTTCTTCATCACTATGTTTAAATGCGTCTAGTTTCTAAATTTCCAAATGATGCTACGTTAAAACTACGTTTCACGTTACTATACTCTTTAATCATCTAAAGGGTCTCGTGAATCGTAACGCCAGGAAGATTACTATTATCATTAGTAAATGGTTATTATTATTACTGATATTATTATAACAATTCGTGATAAATAATGTAACTTTTATCAGCAACAAAATCATTAACAGAGAGCCTTATCAAAGTTTGTAACTAATTTGTGTAAATTGAAGTCCCTGCACTCAGATCACTACTACAATAGTGTGTAGTACCATCAATTCTGTGCAACACCCTACCATATTATGAAGAAATTAAGATTTATCATAATTACAAATTTATTGCACTATTTAACAATCAGCTTCAAAATCATTTGATTCTGACTGTGCATTATCAGACAAGGACTTGTAAAATCGTTACATTCAATTATCATTGTAAAAATAGCCACTGCATGAAAGTGCAATGTTTCGTTTCTATCACGCAACATTACTTTAGATTGCATTATGATTGAATAACCTACAACATTATTGTCCTTTCCTAACAAAAATATTTTGAACGCCACACAAGGAAGTAATTGAAGACCTGAATTGTATAACATCCCAAGTCCACTCTTTTTCTTCTTACTTTGCGTTTTATTTATTTATTTTTTTTTGTTTAATTGTTAGCATCTATGTTTTAAGGCTATTCACGGGCATAATACGTAAGTTCCAAAAACAAAATTTAAAAAACAAAAACTACAAGATAATTTCAGCTAAACAGAATACCATGCCAAGTATAATCTTGTCGTTCTTCAAAAATCACAAAAGTACTCCGGTGGATTTGGGATGTTCTGCAATTCAGGTCTTCACTTCTAAGTTGTGCGACAAGAAACATGGGAATAGGCAGCCAAAATTGGTGGTAGAAGGCCATCCTTTGCTTCTAGAAGCCGAGAGTTCACCACAGCAGAAACAGTCCATAAGGCAAATCCGGAGCATTGCTCAGACTTTATCATCGAACTACTCTAACAGTCCATTCACCTCATTTCGTAGATTTAACGAAATACGAAATCTAGTCGTTAACATTAGCATTTTACACCAACTGCCAACTAAGACGTGGAAGAGCACTTCGGAGAACCAATCCACTGCTCTGGAACAACTACAGCATCATCAATGACCAAAAATAATAAGGTATGTGCTCATTTCCAATCCTAATACATTAAATTCCTACTTCTCTCCCTCTTTTGCTATTTACCTATTTTAGTAATTTTTTATCGATTTGAAATGGTTGATTTTCATTCATTCATTGCAGCGTGATCTCTCATTATAACATTTGTGTGTCAGTTGTCAGTTCTTATCCCCACCTGTGTTCCTTTGTTTAAGTAGTTTACATTAATTCGTGAGTAGTTATAGGTTAATATATGAACTAATTGAACTGACGACCTGCAGCTGCACATAGTAGGGATTTAGCTGGGTTTCAATCTCAGTATTGTCTTTAAAATTTTTGATATAATATTGATTCAATTTTCTTTAATAAAACGAACCAGGAATAAAATTTTCCCACTCAACCCACACTCTTAACTACAACAAATGTGATCATTTACAAGAATGGTCCTCAATCTAGTTCCTATCACGACCGTCATTTTATCACATACTCTTGCCAGTGACCCCCTGATAACACTGTGGAACACGAAATATGTCCTTTGCATGAAAATATGTTTTGCTTATGTATTTGTGGAATAGAAAATGAAATTTGTAATTACTTTATGTGTATCACATACCAATTTTGTGAAAAATTGAAAGTTTGAAATTTTGTACTGTGAAATAGCGTATTTTTACGGGTGGTGATAAAGTATGATTAATGATTAGTTTGGTAATTGAAATTTATCGTACTTTTTCAGCTGCAACGCTGTATGTGACGTAGTCCTACAATGTAAGGTGAAATCCGAGCAATCGTGTAGTTCAATATACCGGGAATCGAATCCGAGATCTCATGCATCGAAGGCTCGCGTGCTTCCCACTAGACCAGCGGGGATGGCAAAAATGTGCATAAGATAAACATTGTTGCATATGTAGTATACCTTAAAATATACTCTCATTGAAAAATCATCCAAGCGACAATTTTTCTTCTTTACAGAAGGAATATGTTGTTTAAAGAAGGGTTCTCCTCATCCCTCAATTTTCCCCTATCGCTTACGAGTTTTTTTTTCTGTGTTATAATAAGGAGCACCAGTTTCTCATATTTCTCTTCATTCTTCATTCTCATTTCAGGTAGTAGCCTATTAATATCTAATAATAAATCAGATTTGTGTAACCTACATCTGGTGCCATGTGTTCTAGCATTTGAGTATTTTTTGGTTCGATTGTATTGTTATTTGCTGAGTAGTGTTTCGTTAGGAGTGGTCGGATTTGCCGTGTAGTGTATTTTTGTAGTAGTATGTGTTGTGCAGCTGGGCTTCAAGAAAATGTTGAATAAATGTACAGCTTTAGTTAAAAAGGCTTATGAACTGTACTTTAGCTGTAGGGTTGGAGACTAGGGTAAGTCTTGGCTCCTACACATATGTTGCACTACGTGTTCCAGGAATTTGAGAAACTGGCTTCAAGGAAAACGTAGTTCCAGAAACGTTGCTGTTCCTATGATTTGGCGCGAACAAATAGATCATGTACTGACTGTTACTTTTGCTTGACAGATGTAAAGGAATTTTCATCTACACCTCTGATTCAGTACTCTAGTTCAAAATCAACTATTCGACCAGTTCCCCACAGTGAAGATCTTCCAGTACCTAAAGTTCCAGAACATTACACTATTGATTCAGAAGATGATATCTTAGACTTTCCAAGCAACGGGGAAAGTGTAGATTTTCACCCATGTGCATTCCAGTCAACGTCACCTAACTTGATCACACAAGAAGAGCTTAACCATCTCATACGAGACTTAAATTTTCTTAAAAGAAAAGCAGAATAGTTGGGCTCCAGACTTCAAGGTTGGGATCTCTTAGCTCAAGATATTAAAATCAGTTTGATATATAAAACGACGAGGTCATTTTGAGGACTAGTTTGTTGAAAACGGAGGCATTATTTATTGCAAAGATGTAGATGGCTTATTTCAGTTTTGGGTACATGAACATAATCCCACCGAGTGGCACTTCTTGACAGCTCGAAACTAATTCTGAAGTCAGTGCTTCTCCATATTGGCAATGTTAATCCATCTGTTTCTGTAGCATATGCGGCTCATACGAAGGACATATGAAGTTCTGAACGCTGTATTGGACTTCATTGAATATAAAATTTCAAATGGCATGTGTGAGGGGACTTGAAAGTTATTGATATTCTCACAGGAATGCAAGAAGGACATCCACGTATTGTTGTTTTTTATGTGAGTGGGACACCGTGACAAAGTAAACCACTATGTCCTTTAATGCTGGCCTCAAATATAAGATTTAATTCCTTGCACCAGGAACATATCTCGTAAACCAATTGTGAACCTTCAAGATGTATTTTTGCCACCATTACATATCAAACTTGGGTTGATGACTTTTGTTAATTCACTAAATAAAGGTGTTGCTTTCACGCACCTTAAGGAGAAATCTCCGAACTTAAGGATGAGTATTTGTTGGTCCACAGATTAAAATAGTCATGCAGGATGAAGATTTTGAAACTAAACTCTCTGAAATTGAGAAATTAGCTTGGCTGTTATTTAAACCGGTATGTTGAGAATTTCTTGGAAATGTAAAAGCTGGAAATTATGAAGCTATTACTAGCGACATGATGCGGAGTTTTCAACTCATAGGATACAACGTATCATTAAAATTACTCTTTTTGCACTCACGTCTTGACTTTTTACCTCAAAACTTCGGTGTAGTGAGTGATGGACACGGTGAACGGTTTCATCAGAACATTGTCATATTTGAAAAGCGTTACAGTGGAAAATGGACTGAAAGTATCTTACTGAATATTGCTGGTGTATCGTAAGAGAGTTTTCAGAAGATGTCTACAAGCGTAAGTGACCAAAGAAAGTATTTTAAAGGGTAAGTCAACCAAATTTAATGTTAGTATAATACGCCTTCCTAGCCTACATTAGATAGTAAATATACGTAAATATGTACATTTTGTATAATGTGTTGTGGTCTGTCCAACAAAACGTGACGTGATGCAATATTTTGGTTTTCACCAATGAATTCATCACCTGTCATTTAGTTAAAATCACATAATTTTATTTGATGGACAGAAAAAAGTTTAAATTTGTTGCACAGTATAATTTTTGATTTGTAATAGCCTGTTTGGAATTTTTATTATACCTATTGCGGATATCTCACAATATCCATCTGTTTCTGTAATAGTAGAATCCACTTGTTCTATGTAGTGGATACAGTAACTTCCCTAAAACTAATGGATTAAAACCAACTTCATGGTTTTAATCCATTAGTCAGTTCATTCATATTATATGGTCAGTTCTTTCATATTACAAAAAGTCATTCATTCATATTTCGAATCGGATCCATCATGCCATTTCAAAATGGAGGTCGTATGAAAACTTTAACACTCCACAACTCCCTTATTTTTGGGCCATATGATAAAAATTAAAATGATTTGTAATGCTGGTTAAAAACTTGGACAATTGTTAAAATAGTTATTGAGTTTTTAAATAACCTGATGATGTGCGTCAGGAAGATTGAGCCAGACATTGCCGCACTAGTGAAATCACACCATGCTCAGGTATTTCATTAGCTTTCAATTTTAATTGTATTTCAATATGCAGGTTTCATTGCACTTGTAATTTTCTGGAGTTTAAATATGCAATTTTCATTAGTTTTATATCGTACATCTTTCATTTAAATTGATTTTTAAACAAGTATTCACCTGTTGAAAACGTTATATATATATCTATTTTTTGTTGCTCTTAACAGTATATATAAAAATAAATGTATGCCTATCAGGACACTTTTTAAATATTTTCACCTATTAGATTCTAATTATATTTATCTCCTCCGCTTATCTTTGCGACCCCAATGTTGAGAAACCCTGATTTAGACTGATTTTATTTCAAATTTTGTATCATGTGTAATTTTATTTCATTAGTATTTTCAAAAATTGTTGTCCCTTCGAGTCAAAATTCCCTCCTAGATAGAAGCATTTTTTGTAACGTATTGAATATGTATTGGGGTAAGGTATTGAATTATTTGCCATATAAGAGAACTGCTATTTGAAACTTCTCATTTACGGTTTAGAATTATTGTCATAACGGAGAATAATTAGGTAATTCTTTAGGCTTTACTTCTCATAATAATACGAACGAAAACTTCCATTTGTCTTTATGGCAAACAAAATTATCTTCTCAGTTAGAAAGAATCAAACAAGACCTAGCCACTCTCGCTCGGCGTCAAGCACAGAGCAAGCAATCGTCTCAGGCACACATACAAAGATATGTGAGAACAAGAACTAACAAAGGGAATTTTCCACCGCAAAAACATCCTTCACGTCTCAACTAGACGGAAATAATTACCAGATAAGATTTTACTCTGTAAAGGTTCCGAATATTATATGGCAGAAAGTGCACACAAATACACAGAATATTTTCACTAGTAGTAACTGTGAAAATGGTTAAATAGTGCAATACAATAACCTAATATACAAATATGTGGTGTTGGAATGTATAACTCATAGGATATGATATTTTACTTTTTTAAAAAGATGCAGGCAGTGTACCGCTAGAAATTTAATGAAGAAACATTGTGGTTTACGAGATATCATTGTCGAGAGGATTGGAGACAAACACATAAACCTACCATTCTAATATATAGATAATAATAATAATAATAATAATAATAATAATAATAATAATAATAATAATAATAATAATAATAATAATAATAATAATAATAATAATAATAATAAGTCGTCTTTGTAGCCTTATGATTATTCCCTACTCATGGAACTGTTTCCCTGCATTGTACTGTCGTCGTGAATAGCGGAAAGCGCTAGGAAAACAAAATAGAGAATGAAAGACTCTGTCAATTCTTCTCCCCTCCCCTTTACTACTTTGTTTCTTCTTGTCTCATTCTGTGCTTCTTTTTCCTCATCCTATCTTTCCTTGTATGTGACTGACCTTCTTATATAATATTATTCATAGGAATCGAATAAGTTCTTTTCTCTCTGTCTCTACTCTAGATTTCCAATAGCAATATATCCAAGAGAAATTTCATGTTCCATTCAACCACTTGAAGAACAGAGTTCAACTAACACGTTTGAAGAACAAGACAATAGATACCATCTGTGAAGAGCTCTAAAATAGCTGATAAAATTCTAAAGGCAATGCCTATACTAATCCTACATATTCAACGGTTTTACTCTTATGTCAAACGGAATTTATAACAGAATAGCTTACCCAGGTCATTTTCGTTCTCTTAGGTACTCATAGAAGAAAGAATTTCATTGTATGTTTACCAGTTGTTGACTGTTTGCGCAGAAGCTTGAGAAGAAATACCCGAAATATATACACCGTGTCCCAAAAGTTCGGTAGCACTTTTCTTATTTTATTACACAAAAACTGCACTTTATATAGCTGTTGTATATGCCATAGGACAGAGTATCTCAATTTTTTTTTGTATGAATTACGCGATGCGATGCACTATGTGATGTTATGCGGTTAATGAAGTACCCATCCTCCTTCATAGCGCTGTTCAAGGGCGCCCATGTTGTGGTTTCCAAGGGGGCGGCAAGCATGAGCGACATTGCAAATATAGTTTCAAATTTTGCTGTAACTAATGTAAAAATTCTATTGGGTTTTCGATATTTCCAAGTATAATTTCCTCTTGGGGGGCGCGCGCCCCACCTTGGCCCACTGATGGGTGCCCTTGGCGCTGTTGTTTATCGTTTTGTTTTAATTAATGCAAGAGCTGCGATTTATAGGGCTTCATACAGTCTCTTACGTAGCATTCTCCACAATGTCGTCCGTTGTATTTGTAGCTCGCGTGATGCTCTACGAACAGACATTTTCGGACTTCTTACAAATGACTCTCTCACACTGTCAACGGTTTCCTCACTCACTGTCGGACGACCACTTCTTTTGTTAGAACACAAGCAACGAATTGTCACAAATTTATCATGGCAGACATAAATAGACTCCATGCTTGGTACTTCTTCCTTGTACCTCGTCGTAAACTTCCGTTGCACATCTGTGGCTCTCTTATTTTTATCAAACTCCAACACACAGAAAGCACGCTCTGCACCAGAAGCCGCAATGTTTACAACAATACGACGCCAACGCCAACTGCGGTGAATGTCGGAACTACGAGCATTAAATGAAATTGGGCACATTTGAAAAAAATAAAACTCAAATATTTTTGACGTATGGCAAGATAGCCCCCCCCCCCACTTTAGAAAATTGAAACAATGACTAGGTCATTCGTTTGTACTACGTTTGTACCGTTTGTACCGAAAATATTTTCGTTTGTACTATTTTCCTTATAGGCTTATTTGAGAGGTCGACTGGGGTCGGCTATCTTGGCGCCAAAAAAGCCCCCCCCCCCCGTATCACAGTACAAAAATTGGAATACACCATTCGAAAGCAAATCGTTTGTACCGTTTGTACCGAAAAAAGTTTTGTTTTTACCCTGACAGTTTTCGAGAAACAGGGGGTGATATGTTGGGGCGAGAGGCTATCTTGGCGCCAAGATAGCCCCCCAGGTATCACAGCACAAAAAATTGAAATGCACCATTCGAAAGCTAATCGTTTGTACTGTTTGTACTGAAAAAAGGTTTCTTTGTACCCTGATAGTTTTCGAGAAACACGGAATGAAATTGGGGGCTATCTTGTACCCAAGATAGGCCCCTAATATGTACTTTTTCCATGTCCATTAATAAGTATTATATGTTTATCCATGTGAATTGAAGTGTATTTAGAATTCTGGTTGCGCATATCAAAATAAAAAAAATGAATTTTTCATTAATAACTCAACGTTAGAATTGAGTCGGCGAGTGGGTAAAGAGTGTGAGTCCAAAATTAACCATTTTGAAGTAAAGGCAAAAATAACACTAAAGATGTAGAACTACAAGCTGTAATAAAGAGCAGTGCAATTTGTAAGACCTGGCACGTTATAACAGAATGCTATAATGTCGACTGTACATTTGTGGCATTAACAAAAGAAAGTTATTTTTTCAAATATCTCAAAATGCGTTTTGTGGACTAGTTGTGGTTTTCCACTCACCGATTCAATTAAATTTTCTCTATTTCTGCTCTTTTTCTTAAGTAAATACGTATTATTCAGCAATGGCCTATTTGCTTTCGTCTTTTGTCTATGAAAGCGGCAAACTTCTCGAGCCCTTAATGTGACAGATATAAACAGCTATTTTTTTCAGTTGGTGTAAAGCTGAAACGTGGAAGGACGCAGTTTAGGTGAGCAATAATTTCGTCTTTTAGTTTTCTTTGTTTAACATTATTTCTGTAAATCCGGTTTCTTTCTGAATTTGTACACACTTTGTTATTCCTTTTACGGTATTTATTTACGGAAAAGGGTACAAATAGAGAAAATTTAATTGAATCGTTGAGCGGAAAAACCCTACTAGTTCACAAAACGCATTTTGAGATATTTGAAGAAAGAACTTTCGTTTGTTAATGCCACAAATGTACAGTCGACATTATAGCATTCTGCTATAACGTGCGAGGTCTTCCAAATTGTACTGCTCTTCATTACAACTTGTAGTTCTACATCTTTAGTGTTATTTTCGCCTTTAACTCAAAAAGGCTTATTTTGAACTCACACTGTTTTCCCACTCGCCGATTCAATTTTAACGTTGCGTTATTCCCAACAAGTCTTTTTTTTTTATTTATTTGGATAAGTACAACCAGAGTTC
Organism: Thermobia domestica; assembly: GCF_964235325.1. Lineage (NCBI taxonomy): Eukaryota > Metazoa > Arthropoda > Insecta > Zygentoma > Lepismatidae > Thermobia > Thermobia domestica. Next base: position 263,801,997 of record NC_137463.1, read on the forward strand.
TAAATAAACATAAATTCACATGAATAGATACATAATACTTCTTAATGGGCATGGAAAAAGTACATATTAGGGGGCCTATCTTGCCTACAAGATAGCATCCAAAATGACATCTACTATTTTTTGAAAATTATCCGGGTACAAACAAAACATTTTTCAGTACAAACGGTAGAAACGATTTGCTTTCGAATGGTGCATTCCAATTTTTTGTGCTGTGATAAGGGGGGACTATTTTGGCGCAAAGATAGCCCCCCAAATGTCATCCCCTGTTTCTCGAAAACTATCAGGGTACAAACAAAACTTTTTTCGGTACAGACGGTACAAACGATTTGCTTTCGAATGGCGTTTTTCAAATTTTTGTGTTGTGATACGGGGGCGGGCTATCTTGCCGCGAAGAGAGCCCCCCGCCCAAAATATCATCCCCTGTTTCTCGAAAACTATAAGAGTACAAACAAAACTTTTTTCGGTACAAACGGTACAAACGATTTGCTTTCGAATGGTGTATTCCAATTTTTTGTGCTGTGATAGGGGGGGCTATCTTGGCGCCAAGATAGCCCCCCCAGTTGCCCTCTCAAGTAACCCTATAAGGAAAATGGTACAAACGAAAATATTTTCGGTACAAACGGTACAAATGTAGTACAAACGAATGACTTAGTCATTGTTTCAATTTTCTAAAGTAGGGGGGCTATCTTGCCATACGTATATTTTTGTGCACGTCAACAAGGTACAGCAATGAACAATGTCAATAATCGACACGATCAAACACACAGAAAGTAAATTCAGTCATGTTTACTTTATAATTAGTCGATATGGGTTAATTGTTGGGTATTTAGTAGGCAGTTGGTGTTTTTGCTGGAGATCACATGACAAACATTTATGTTTCTGTACTGTTACGCTGCAATGTGCTAACGTAAATTTATTTCCTTTCGTTATGTTGTGTTGTGTTGTGTTGTTCTTAAAGAACAATTTTTCAGGTGTTGCGGCGACCCCACAAAAACGAAGTTGGTATGTTTTGGAATATCACAGCACGCAGAGTGTCGCCTCATTTGACGCTCGATGAATTCTTTCTATGGGTTTACAAAAGGATTATGTCTATATACCCCCATCGCCTCAAAACCTGTAAGAAGTGTAAGTTCCTATCAATGCTGAAATCCAACCCATTTCATCAGATAAGTTGGAATGCGTGTGGCGTGAATGGCAATATTGTCTTGATGTCTGCATCGTCACTCGTGGGGTGCACATTCAATGTTTGAGGTATAGCAAAATATATTTGAGTTTTTCTTTCAAATGTGACCAATTGCATTTAAATACAATTATCCAAAGCGACACAATATGACTTTAAAGTATGATGTACTTTTATAGACACGCTGTATTTTATTCTAGCAAACTTTTAATTGGCTATTTTCTTCCTTCATTAAGCTATTATTTATTCATTTTTATTCATTTACTCTATAATGTAAATGGAGCCGCGATGGTTCAGTGGTAGAGCGTTCACCTCTGGTGCTTGGGGTCCCGGGTTCAATCTCAGCCCCCGCCAAGTGAACTTTGTGGTAGACAAACACCGTGTGCGTGTGTTTTTTCGGGGTTCTCCCGTTTCCTCACACTTTCTTCATTCCACCATTTCATTCATTACTCATCATCACCGTCTTCTTTAGCCTACCCGGCATAATCGTGGGACGTAAAACTCAAAGATTTCATTTCATTTGTATACGATAAATCAGTATTTTTAAGATTATTAACAAATATTTTATTTGTAGAAAACATAGAACAAGCAAGCTTCTAGGATTTGTTTTTTATTTGAAAATATGAGTATGGAAGAATGGAGAAAATATCGTTTCACAATTTTCCCTAACTTCACTATTTCGTCAAGTCAATTTTCAAGACAAGCATCATTTGATATTCAAACTTTTTTTTTTTTTTTACATTATCTGTCTCAAACAGGAAAATGATCATTCATGATCGAAATTTCGTATGGGTACATATGGAGAAGTTTGATTTTTTTTTTTGGGGGGGGAGCACATTTTGAGTCTCTCACAACGTAACCGAAAGAAGATGCAAGAAAATCAAGTTTGAAGATTTCAAAACTTTACAAGAATTTAGAAGACTCAATTTCCTTGCGATGTCGATCATTCGCTGTTCTAGGATTCGAAGACATAATTTATGAAGAGAAGAAGACAATAATATTTTAGCTACAGATGGGGTATACTTTTAACGTGATGATTCGTTATGGTTTGAACACAAGCCAATAGATGGGGCTACAAACGTATTATTTTGGAATTTTTTTTAATTCGATGGCACTTTAAACTTAGAAGACTTCGAGCTCATTTTTATCACAAACAAGAGTCTATACTATATTTGCTTAGGTAAATAGCATGGATACATTCTTCTCTTCGCACATTTTATACTACTCTATTTGATTATTTTAAGTTTATCTATATTAGAGAAATTTTATATTAATATTTTCATCTTCATTTTCAAGAGTTTTAACTTTCACTCTTCTATTAGCATACTCATTTAACGCCAATGTCCTATATATAGGACAACTATAAAATATGTCAGTGTCTAACACAGATTAATCAACTAAAATTTGTTACTGTGTTCGCATGCTCAGAAAGTCACATGTTTTCTTCCAATGTGGTTTGTGGGAAATTGGTGCAATTTTAAGGGAACTACCTAGGTATTGCTCCCTGAAATAGCTTTAATTTTTACTGCTGGTCAACGATTGAGTTATCTAATGAATAAAACATGGAAAGAACGAAGAAATCTAAATTGAGCAATTATTTTATAGTCTTCAAATATTGTTTTTTCTGATGGCGTTATTGTTTAAATGCACGAAGTAAAATATTTTGATATCAAGGCCTTGTTTTTCTAGTGTCTTATATACAGGACATTGGGCATTTGGCCTACCAGTTTTTAAAGATTTCTGACTAAATATAAGACGTAAACGTTATGTATTCAGTAATTATAAAATAAATGGCTGTTTGCTAATCTAAAATATAATATGAATAAATTTACCACGTGAATTAGCAACAGGGGGCCTTCAGCATGCATAAACTATTTACGGAATGTGTGGAAAATCCATAATGTCAATAGTAAAATATACTGTAAGTTTGAGAGATTACAATAAAAACTGAGGGCATTGGTTTATAAAAGCGATTAACAAAAAACAAAAAAGGAAAAGATAAAGAAATAAAGGATGTAAAAAAGAATCAAAGTGCAACCATGCATTCAATCATATAACAGATTCAAGAACAGATTTTTTTGATCTACTGATGAGCTTTGTTGAATCAAAATGGATGAAATCTTTTAGTTTAATGTCCAACGATTATTCCCTTTGGGCTAAGGGACACGGCGAATAAGGCAAGTGAATGATGATGTAAGAATTGGTGGAATGAGAAAGTGGGAGGAAAGGGGAGTACCCCCCAAGGAAACCCACGGCCAAGATGTTATCCACCGCAACCTTACTTAGCCAGGGACCCCACGGGCCCCCACGCAATAGAGATTAGCACTCTAAAAGGAACAATTGTGCCCCTGTTCATTCAAGAATGTAATTGAAACTGTTGTAGTTGAGAGTTGTAAATTTTATCAGATTTTGAGCCTGGGCAATTTGAATCAAATGGAATTTCACAGAAATACTACTATGGCAATACTCTCTTCGTCTTCACCAACAAGAATTCGCTCACGGACACAGGGCGAGCGAGAAGAAAGTAGTAGAAAGTGTAGAGAGACACGAAAAGTAGTAGAAAGTCTAGTAGAAAGTGTAGAGCGACACGAAAAGTAAGCGAACGTACGTTAATACGAAATCACGGAGAAAAGCATGTACGTCCGAGAAAATCTGATAACATCGTGCCATCAATGTAATCTTGGTTTGTGAGAAGTGCCTTGCTTTGGTGATTATCATCTTAATGTAAAAATGCTGTGTATCGATTTAAGAACATAATGTACCGGTATGTAGTCTTGGAAAAATAGTAGTTTAATAAAACTAACCGTGAGTCGAAATTAGGAATAATTTTTGTTTTCTTTTAAATTATCAACCTAAACGGTCGATGTCCTATATATAGGACAGACTGTAGCAGCAAACGTACCCCGGTGCATACAACCCAACTCTTTTCTTTTTACGAATATGTGTTCCATGTATAAGAAAATATGTAACATGCAATTACATATACGCAGAGCGAAAAATATGGCAACAAATGGGACAAAATAATATATAATACTATCAAATAATAATATATAATATATAATATTAATATATATATATATATATATATATATATATATATATACTATCAAATTATATTAATTCATTTTTTTAAGTTAGCAATCATAAATATGAAGTATTTTCAACATCATTATTTATTCATTATTATAATTATGATTGTAGTTATTGATTTCCCACATTCCTCACTATCCTTCTCTCAGCACAATGTTAACATCTACATGTCTACTAAGAACGCGCTAATATTTTAATTTCTTCTATTATCTCTGTAAACTAATAGTTCTCATCACTTCGGGTGAATCTTAAACCCGACAGTTCTTGATAGGAAGCTCTGCTAGGAACTTTAAACTACTACATCGGATATCCGCTGCAATAAACTCTTACGTTTGCTTCCTAAACGAAACAATATTTACTAATCTATTTTGTTTTCTTTCCCTAGTTCACAGAAATTCCTACGAACTATTTCTGAATGTCTTCAGTTTCGTAATTTTTAGAAACAATTTGTACTGTAGAAAATTAAAATTTCAGTGTATCTATCTCAGCGCCGGAGTATGCAGTATTCTGTAATGGTGTGCAGCACCCTGCTATAATGAAAACTAAATAAAAAATATAAAATTACAAATGGATTAGACTATTTAAATCACTGCTAAAGATTAAACCATTTAATTTATTAATTATGGTTCAGAAACATTTGATTCTAACTGTGCATCGTCAGAAAAGCTTTTGTAAAATGATTACATTCATTTCCTCATTGTAAAATTAGCTAATAAACGAAAGAGTAATGATCCATTTTGTGAGCTATCCGTGAGATTTCGAGAGCTTTCCGGTTGAAAGATCTACAACATCAATGTCTTTTCCTAACAAGAAACATTGGAAACATTACTCAAGGAGGTAGTGGTAAATTTTAGGTAGATTGTGCGATTAGAAACATGAGAATAGGCAGCCAAAATTGGCGGCAGAATCCTCTCCAGGCTATCTCGGATTTGTAACAGCTGTATATGTTTCTCTCGCTACATCTATCGTTTTAAAAGTTTGAGCAATGCTGGTTGCATTTCATTTCGTATGTTGGTTGCATTTACTGCAAGTATGATCACTGGATATTTTGTATAGTAAATGAATTTTCTAACATTTTTGCACTAAGATTATTTTAAAACTTATTCTCCATTTGCCCTATCGTAGCGCTCTTTCGGCACTCCTCTTAGTCTTCATTATCTGGACGGAAACAATCTTCATGACTTTTAGAAACACAAAATGATCTCCTTTCATAATTGTTTTGCTTTGTCAAAGATCTAATGTTTCCTTCCCTAGATTAGAACTTACAGTTCTAAGGTTTAGTTTCAATAGTTCGGTGAATTCCCATAATTATGTTTTCCTACAAACTTTGAACAGTTGTGGTGGCATTGTACTTATTACTTTCAGTGGGTGTAATTGATAAAACTCTATTCTAGCAAATTCCACGGTATATGAGAAAAATTCCCTTGTCAGTGTTCATCATTCTCCAGCTTCCACATAATTAATTTTCCTTTCGTGATTCACTTCAACTAATTTACAACCGTTTCCAGAAAAAAACTGGTTGTAATATGAATTATAATAATTTGTTGATAAATGTAAGTGTTCTCGAAAAATTCATATATTTTCAGTTTTTTTTAAAATTAACATGTCTGAAACAAACTTTTACCTATTCCTGATACTAGATAAAGTAATATAACTATAAAAGAAGTTCTTGAATCAACTTATGATACTATTATAACTAAGGAGTTTAAAAAGTGCTTTCTCCAATATTGAAATTCGAATAATGCGGAAGAGTTGCATTTTCGCACACTAGTGAATAGGAAAGTATTGAAAAAAAAAAACATATATTTTATTTTCAGTTCGCTCAAATGTCTTAAAGCTTTATTTAAAAATAAAAACATGATTGGAAATACCAATTATTGTTTTATTGATAACATTTTAAATATTAAATTGATCGATTTCTAACAGCATTAAATTATTCTATTTTTGCTGTTTATTGATGGCATATTTTCTAATTAATGAATATCAGTGAATGTTTGACGTTGGCAATGATATTTTCCGTTACCAGGCCTTTTATCATTAGAGGAGATAACAGCGTACATTTCATTCAATTCATGGAATCATTAAGGTATTATACAAGTCCAAACATATTTCTGCATCATCTGTTTTTTTTGTTTTTTGTTTTTTGTGTGTGTGTTTGTGTGTGGGTGTATTTTCCTATAACCCAATTCTTGCATGTATTGTCTCTCACCATTATTATTGTGTTCAGCAGTGGCGCAACTCCAGAATGGTCTACCGGATGCGGACTTCCTCCTCCAAACTTTGTTGCTTGATAGACGATTTACACTTTCTTAAGAATTGCTCTAGGAAAGAAATAATTGACGTATCTTAAAGATTCGGTTTCACACCACATATGTACTCTTTTCTTTTATTATAAAAGCAATTTAAATTTATTATTATACACGAGAATATAGGTGAAAGCCTTAAAATTACATACAGATTTATCAGGTGTAGAATAATGACAGTTTAATGCTATTAAACGTAGTAACAACTAGTAGTGTACAGTGGGCCACATAAATTCTTGATGTACAAAATCTGTGAGTTAGACAACCCAACTTACGCCTGCTTCAAGATCAATTACGCCTGGTAGAGTAGCTAGGACAGCAGCATGAAGTTGCCAGCACCTGTTAAAAGAACAAATCGTTGAGTGTTTTTCTGCAGGAGTGAGACCGAAACGCTGGCTGACGAAATGGTAAAAGGGAGTCTTTGGATACTTTTACTAACAGTACACAGCACAGTACCAGAAAAAAATATAGGGACACCAAAGGCGCCGATGAGAAGATAACAATCGGGAATTTAAATAATCTTATAATTAAGTCAAATGAGGAATTCTAAAAGCAAGTTAATTTACTTAAAATGACTATACATATATGGGTATCAAATATTATACAGATAGACTATGCGGGATATGTAGTAGTTTTTTTTTTTAAGTAAACATAAAGCCTTGGGCTGAGTTTTGAAGCTATTTCCAAAAGTCCTACCTGCGAATCAATTAAAGTATGTATGGATCATTTGGGGGAAGGACGCAGCCCCTAATGAACATTTTGGGGGTCTAACAGGGAATGAGCTCCTAGCTTTCGGTGCACTGATTAATCAGGTGTGGTCATACTCGTTATTACAATTTCTAGATGTTACAATTTGTATTCCGTGTCATTTAACAAAACTTCATTTTGTGCTCAGTTGACAACACTGTATTGCTTATGATATTATTGAGCATATTTGTGGGTACAATGTTTGCTTAAGATACTGTGGTGTAAATGTCATTATGATTACTTTAATCATCTTAAAATTCTTTATGTGTCAATGTATGTTTTACATTGCTATTTTCACATGATTCTAGATCCTTCTTTCCTCTGTATCTCCTGTGTTTCTGGGTGTCGGCATGTAAAACTTTGGATTTCTCGCTTTTCTTCATTCATCTATCGATTGTGCATCGTTTGATTCGGCAATTCTACTATCAATGTAAGATGTTCCCTTGTCAGTTGTAATTAAGGGAGTCACCAGATGTTACAACGTGGGCAGCCTTCAACCGCCCTTCGAAAATAATATGCATGGCGCTTTTTTGTTAGAAATTTGGTTCTGAATTTTTTTATCGCTTGTATCGCAGCAAAGGCTAGCATGTTTCCATATTAAGTCACAACTCTATTACCCACACATGAGCTTCATTTTGTCAGCATAAGGTGATTGTAAAGGTTGCCAGAGGCTCTCATTTCTACTTTTAAAATATTTTTCTCTGGATTTTTTCCATCTCTCCTTTCTTTTTCTACGAATAAAGAGCGAATTCCAGAAGTGTTATCTCGTTGAAATTTGTGATCCATAAGCTTTCCAACGATGTATGAATCGTGGCCCTGTGATAATTACAGGGATCAATAGGACTCCTAACGTGAGAGTCTACGAACTCGATAAAATTCCTGGCCGGCGCTTAAAGGTCGAGATACAAGAGGAAAAGAGGAGAATACAGTGCCAATAAGCAACAATTTAAAAATGCATAAAATTACAGGATAATATGCATCATCATATCAAATCTATAACCATTAACAGAATTAACTCTGTAACTCGTTTTCTCCATTCATTTTTCTTCCTTTATTTTCAGGATTATATCATCACTAAATTTCTCCACTGGATATTGTCTTTCATTTAGCAGCATCCAACTGGAGCTCAGCTTAGTAAATGAAACATTTTAAAAAGTGTAAAGCGCGATGGGGATAATCGAAACTGGTCCTAGGGATTAGGAAACCACCCAGTTAAAACCTGATCTAAAACGTTACTTATCCTGACTCGCCTAAATAAAGAGCCTTTCCTCTTCACTCAAAACAGAAGCTTGTTAATAGTCAAATTGATTGGCAAGAAACAGGAATATATAATTGAGGACTCGGAGGGCATTATATCATTATATTCAGTTAATTATCAACATTACAGATTTTTTAAAAACAAAATACAAAACTCCTTTATTTTGAATCAAATACGACACATATATTATAGTCGTAAACAAACAAAAGACGAATCAATTACCACGTAGTAATCATAGTTCAGTGGTTACAGGACTCGGCCAGCAATCTGAAGGTTTACGGATCGGATTCACGAAGAGCTACCATTTTTTTACTTCAGAATTTTTGGTGGCGACTGATCGGCGATGACATACGTTCTATTATATTCAGATATTTTAATACTCGGATGTTTAAATATTTGAACTATGAAATGTTCAGGAATACTAATTGTAATAATAATAAACTAATAATGATTATCTCTTAAAAGATTAAATTTTAGGGGCTTATTATCGCTCCATTACAAGCAGAAACGTGACATTTGGCAAAAATATTACGGTTTTCTTTAGTGCTGCCCACGAGAAGAGAAATTCCTCAACTCGTTTCTAGAACAAAACAAACAAAATGCAGACGAAAATTAACATTTTCCATTCGGACAGGATTAGGCTAACTCAAGTTATCGTCTCACTTTGGAGATGAGAATCGAGACGAGACGAAAAGTATCATAAACATTTCTCGTCTTATCTCGATTCTCGAAATAGTATTGTCTATTCTTTAAGTCTCAACTGCCTTTAGACTGAATATTTTGTGCTATTCTGTTACCTTTATTTCGGAGCTTATTGAATTATTGTGGCCTGTGTAGGTATTTTTGTAGCAAAGCTTTTTATAATTACTTCTGCATATCCTAAAAGTTAGTTTATTATATTCCTTATTGTTCAGTGACATTCAGTTATTTCTATTACAGTTATTTCTCTTAAAAGTAGAATACTTTGTACATGAAACTTTAGTGGAACGCATTTGTTTAAAATTTTAGTAGTTGCAGAGTTGTGTTCTGGAGGTCCAGACACCTCCCGAAAACCCTACATATCGACATATCTGTATTTATTGTTATTATTATTATTATTATTATTATTATTATTATTATTATTATTATTATTATTATTACTACTGAAGTTTTGTGAATTTAATGGTTCACCCTGTTCCAAAAATGTTAAGGTTCTCTTTCCTTTCACATTCTTTAATCCGCTATTTTTCTCGTTCTTGTCATCGGCTTCTCCTTTAGCTTAGAAGGCATAACCATCTAACGTACAACTAAAAGAAATATAATTTTTCTTAGGGCTCTTGTGAGTTCAGTAGCCCTAATTTCTACATGAAATTTGACTGGAAATTTTTTGTTTAGCTACTTGTAGATATGTACGCAGTGGATACGTCCTGGTGGTTGCTATATCGTTTCGGACACATTATTACTCATACTAGGCCCTAGGGATAACTCTTCTGTTTTCATGAACTGTTATCTAAACAAGTTACGTTTTCAGACAGTACGAATTAAGGTTGTAGATACATAACGCCATGTCGTTAGTATTTTTCTGTGAAAGAAGCCGTTTCGACTCTAATTTGTAAGACCTAAAGAAATTGAGTTTTTCTCATTTTATTACATAGTAGAAGTACTAATATTGCAGTTGATAAAAATTTCCTTAGTTACCTCAGCGGGAATCAAAACCAGTACACCTAAATTACGAGACGAATGCTCACTCCGCTCCGCTGAGACTGCTCTGTTGCGTAAGAGTAAAAAGTAATAGTGTATTTAGGAAATTATACACGTTTACAGTAACGACGAAACACTCTGATGACGGTCATGATAAAATGCGAATAGTGGTGAGAATTCAAATTTAAATTAGAAAACAACGTAAGGGTATGAAGGAGAGAAGTGAAACCTGTTGCCGCAGACCACTTTCTTTTCTGAAGCACCAAAGGTGCTCCGTAACTTGTCTCTATTATACTTGGTAATATTCGTTTTACAGTTATTTCCAGTAACCTTGAATGTTAGTAACCTTGAAATTTTTTTTCCAAATGGACTCAAACCTCGACTAGTATTTAGGTCTAGTTGTGCCAAAACAAGCCAAATCGAATCAAATCCTATGCATAGTTCTAAGTATTTTCTTCAAGTATTTTGCATAGTCAATATAATTATTATCAATGATATTACTTCTACTACAACGTATTATTATTATTATTACAACACGAGATACTAACATAACAGGGAAGCGGTTTGTATATGAATAGTAAAAAGTAGTTGAATGCCGATCTCGGTAGTCGTAAAGTCTAACAGGCCAGGACATCGTTCTGAAGTTACTTTTAATTTCAGAACTATAATTTGTAACGCTTGTGATCTGCACTTAACTTGTAACTTCAGAGGTATCTACCTCGAAAAACGTCGGATGCGGAAAGTCACTCATGGCAACCACTATTTCGTGGCAAAATTTGGAACACTTAAATGAAAGACACCTCAACACAAATCACTGACACATCAAAGACATTCCTTTTTTCGATATTATTCTAGATATTCTTACGGATTTAATCCTGAATAAGATTATGTCCTACATTCCACAGAACCTAGTTAAATATTCAAAATTTTAATGTTTGTGTCAAACGCTACGTATTATCACTAGAAAAATATTATAAGCATGCTCTTTTCACAAATTACCAAGATGAGCCGCGGTGGGTCAGTGGTAGGTCGTTCACCTCTGATGCGTGGGTCCTTGGTTCGATCCCAGCTCGCGCCAAATGAACTTTGTAGTAGACAAACACTGTGTGTGGTTTTTTTTCTCTCGGTTCTTTCTTTTCCTCCCACTTTCTTCATTCTACGATCTCCTCCATTTCTCATCATCACCGTCTTCTTTAGCCTAATTGGCATAATCGTGGGACGTAAATATTAAATATTTAATTTCATTTCCGCTCAAATTTGCTAGGCTGCTACTTTCACAAATTAAGAATATTTTTCTTCCACATCTTTCTGTTAACTATTTGTGTGCACAATCATTCCTCTATCTCGAGGTTTGGAGGTTTTACAGCTTCAACCAAAAGTACAGGAGATAAAAAGAGTATTTTGTACGACTTACCGATAGTAGATTCCCAACATACCAAACACATGAGCATAGATATTGTTGAACCGAGCCGAGTCGGGTAACATCACTGGCCATATTGAGCTTCTCCTTGGACTCAAAAATTCGACCATAAAGGTCCCAGCCTTGGATAAGAGCTACACTATATAGTTTGTACTTATACTGCTGCTCACGATATTTGAGACTGCCTAGTTATAAAAATCTATTGTTGTCTCGTTATCGAGACGAGACGAGACTCAAGCAAGGTCCCGTCTCGTAAGCAAAATTAAAAGTAATCTACATTACTACTTATATTTCTCATTGCTTTCGCCTTCCAGTCTAATCAGGCCATGCTTTGAAAACGAGTTAAAACGAGGTAAACGAGCGAGCCATGTATCAAAATCGACTCGACTCGAGAAAATTACTTTTGACTCGACTCGTGCCCATCCCTAACTTCACAAGATCTCGCACAGGGAACGAACCCGGGACTGCGAGCACTGAACCATCTGAGGGCGGGGTATCTGTTTCGTTCCCAAGTAAGCTTGAGGTGTACAACATTATGCTCGTGTTTTTTTTCTGAACGCTTCAGTTTCCTCCCACTTTCTTCTTCCACCTACTCGTTCATCACAATTCACTTGCTTTAATCATGGTCTCCCTTGACCTACTATGCATAATCAGGGTTTTATTTCCGAAAATAAAGGTGCCAGTACGTTGGACCTTATGTTCATAATGGTTAAAAATTGCATACCTTCCAGGATATTATTAATAATAATGTCATTATCATATCAGTGCCGTCTTTAAACTAAAAACTTTTACGTACATATAAAAAAGATGCTTTGAAAGTGTCTGATTCTTATATCTTAATATAATAATACAATAAACGTAATGATAATCAATATTTCTTAATGATTTGTTTCTTGCATTTTTCTCTTTTTGTAGAGGGATGAAAGTAAGTAAACTCCTATTCTTTGTTTTCAAAAGCCTGGTCAGTTCAGATAGATTGGTTTATATTACCGCGCGAAAAAGGAATGAGAAAAGGTAGGAGCGAGGATGTAATCATCGCCTTTGAGGCTCATTTATTGTGTTAATTCAAATTCATTGAACAAGCCTTGTATGAAAGGAGATTCTAAGAACTGTTCTCTCACTAGCATATACAAGTACATTTGTTTCTGTGTGTGTGAGTTGGCTACAGTCCAAACCGCCGAGGACACCTTGTATGGTAAAAAAGAAAGAAAAATCGCTCGGCCTGCATTCTACTAGAACAGCTCATCGGTAATTTTAACCATGATTCTAGTCCCGATGTTGCGAGTAAAAATCGAGTTTCCCTTTAAGGCTTAAACGTGCGGAAGTTAGCCGAAGAAACGTTCATTCGCAAGTCTGGTTGAAAGGAAAAGGACCCTACTCGATCCCCGTTCCGAGCCACCCATAGGCGTAATTTGGATGTATGAGCTAGAAGTGATCAGTACGTCTGTGTCGAAGTGCGCACCCCACCTTGTTGCCAAAGTATTAGTGGGTTGAGCATCACGATAAGAAAATTGTTTTGAATTTGTGTATATCCCAATATCATTATGTTGATGTAAGCGTGTGCTTCGAGTGAAAAACGCATCAGTTCATATATTAAAGGAAGAACTACAAGGGCATCCAGTGCTAGGACGTGTACTACGCTCGTGCAGAAATATGGCGGACCATAACAACAGGATTGGCTACGGGTCCCAACGAATACATGCGACACCATGTGAGGGCAACAGCTTGCTTCAAAGTGGACTTGCTGCATGAGCACTGTCGTGAGTAAAAATAACGCCTCCAAACAATCGTTAATGATCTGTAAAAAGACGTAGGTGATGTAAAGAAAAAAGAAAGTTGAATATTTCATTCTTGTAAATTAAAGATAGTAGAATTACTGATATGGTTTACATTGCATTTAATTTGCGTTATATTATGTTTGTCATATAACAAGTATTGGAATTTTATTTTCCTTGTAAAATCAATTTCACATGCCATTCATTTGAAATTGCTTTACACATTCAAACATATCTTATATTTATATCCAGTGGTGTATTTACGATTTTGTTTCTGGAGGGGCTTTTCTAACTTTCGGGGGGGGGCTTTGCCTGAAAATGTGAAAATTCTGCAAGATATGTCATATACTTTACTATAGTAAGTAAGATTAAACCCGGAAGCCCTCCTCTAAATACGCCACTGTTTATTTATATTGATAGCAGCTTCGGTAGAAATTAAATATAGGCATGGTAGGAATCGTGTGGTCGTTGCCAGCTGGGAAAAATGGTAAAGGAAGAGAAATAGTAACAGGAAATGGGTAGCACGTTTGTATTAATAAACGTCAGCCACGACGAATAACAGGATCTTAATGAGCCAAGGAGTGAAAACAGAAGGAAACAAATATTTCTAGTCCTGAATAGAATTAACTGCCTTCAAGAAGGAACAAAGATCGTAACTCTAGAAAGAAGAAAAGTAAAACAATAAAAAGTCAGATTTTCAATAAAACTATATAATTATAATTTGTATTTGCGAAGTGGCTCGTCAACCATTTTTAAGACAAACGAGGAAATATTCCATTCCGATTAAGAAGGTGAAGATAAGCAGTACCGTTGTGTGCCGCCAGAAATAGAACAATGGACATAATGATGAACATTGCCGGGTAAAGGCAAAGATTTCATTTTCAATGGGTTAAACCGAAACGAACCAAAAAACAGTTGTATTTTCTATTGCTCATTAACGTATTCTCACAAAATATATATGGAGAGAAAAACCTAGGGAATCGTAATTGACATTTCCGCTATTTTTTATTGCTCCAAAAAGACTTCAGAGCTAGCTGATTACGCGGAACACTTCCTTCCGTTCATGCGACGATTCTAACCGGTCGAAATTTTTGCTATTGAATTCCGGTCTGTGTAACGACCCTATCTCCCTAACCCTAACAAACGAATCCAAATCTAGAGTCAAAAACAAAGAAGAAAAAATATAAAAAAATAACAATCGATTTAAACTCGCTCAGCCAGATCCGGAAGAAAGTCTTAATGGAGCAGATACCTCAACTCAAGTCGCTATAGTTACTTAGTCGAATTAATATTCCTTGTGAATAATCTGAACAAAATACACAAATGTAACACAGGAAAAAATAGTAATAATAAATAATGAAAAATAACTTCAAATTTTAAATAACAAATTTTGTTATAATAACAAAAAGGTGGTTGTGTATATACACTAATACGTTAGATTTGTCTATATACACAAGACAACAATAACAAAAAGATTATTTAAAAATAATAACAACACGCAAAACTAATCGCATTTTGATTCCAAATTTAAATATTCAATTTAACTGATCTCAATTCAAATTTATTTAATAGATGAACTTAAACGCGAAGTCAAATCACAATTTCGGTACCTCAAAGTCTTTAGAGTCTAAATTCGTCTAAGTATAATATTCAAAGTCAAAAAAATCCTCAAAGCAAATTGAGAAAAAATATTAATTAATTAATCTGAAACTTATGAGCATTCACAATAGATTCTCAACCCGAAATGTCATTCATCAAATTCTTTCTTAGATTCCATATAAAATTCACTATGTTAATTCAACACCCATAGCACAAAGACTTTTGCCACCTACTGTACTTAAATTGCGTTGGTAACATCGAAACTCTCAATTTAATCAATATGCAGTTCATTAACTTCAAACTTAAATATATATTAATATTAAGCAATACTTATTACTGAAATTAAGCCGAGTCAAATTATTTTTATGCCGACTGTACAAATTTCAATAAAAGTACAAAAATTCTAAAAGATGAAAATTGATATTTCTATTATTACAAATCGTTTAAACATACATAATAAATTTCTCCGCAATTAACCTTCAGTTTAAAATATTTTCCGATTATTTCTACTCCTTGGTGTACGAGCAAGAATTTTGTAATACAATGAACATTTCCCTACTATGGAAAGTTATATTAAATAAAAAAATAACCTAAGCAAAGCGGAAAGTCTAGAGACGACCAAAGAGGAAACATTCGTAACGCGACGCTTCTACTACTTAAAATAATGAAATTACACTCACCCAACGTTTTCTTCTTATTGTTACCTTTGGTCTCAATCTCTTAGCATTGGCCTGGGTCTCAACGTCTGACCAAAAAAAACGTCACAAGAAGCAATCGAACATATTGGTCAAAGCCTGCACTGAGTGCATAGAACCTTTTAGAAGGTTTTTGCTTAAATTTCAAGCAAGAAAAATTTAGGAATACATACGAATTCTTAGCATAGCAGTTTAGCTCTAAACAGGCTTCCTGCATTAAAATTAAAGCAAAAAACTCATTCGTTTCCCAGTTCATTCATTTCTTCCACAAATTTAACGTTCCACCAAACCGCAGAATTTATCCTTAGTGCAATAAATCTCCACAAATTTAACCAGAAATATCTCTAAAGAGGTCTTGAACATAGGATTACTCTGGTTATTAGGATAAATACCAAAAATAAGCGTGCATAAAGTTGACCTCGTTTGTTCCCCCGCAAAAATCCTACTTTGACAACTATTCTCCTGGAATCTTTCGACTTTAAATCGATATTAAGCTTAACAGAATAGCTTGTTACTGAGAAACTTAGATAAATTTCAGTGCACAAATCACTATAACCAACACTTTTCTTTCCTCGGAAGCAAATCCCAATTTGTTCGTTACACCGGTTTGACATCTCTGGTAACTAACTCGGCCGCTGTACACGAAGCCTATCAGAACCACGTGACGCGAAGCTGATCTTTTCCATATTTATTCTTGCATTCGGGCACTCCCAACTATGCTCTCTTTCTTTCCCTTTTTTTAAAAGAATTACAAAGAAACAAAATTAAATTAGAGTTCTTAAAAAGAGCTAACATGACTTTAACAGCATAATTAGTCTTAATATTAATATCTATTCCCTTTTTCGTTTTCTTTTACAATTTTTGCTTCTCCTATGTTAGACTCTTGGGACGAGTCCATCCATTCGTAGAGTCGGGCGATGTTCTCAAGGGCCACTCCTTACATCCGCTGCGCCGTAAAAAATTTTGCCGCATGCAAAATTTGTCCATCATCTAGAAAGGAATAATAAATACAGCTACAAAATAGGAAAAACATATATTAAAATATATACAAAACACACACACACACACACACATATATATATATATATATATATATATATATATATATATATATATATATATATATATAAATTAATAAATACTAATTATAAAATTTATGATAAACACCAATATACTATATAATGAAACTCTCTCTTCATAACTTGTCTTTTTATGAAAACTACCTTTTTTGAAACCGTCATTTTTCGAAACAGTGGTTCTTTTGAATCCGTGGCCAGGGTTTTGAATCGTATTTTCAAGAGTGGAGACAATTATACATACTAATAAATATATACATACAACATTCCTTGCTATTACATAGATTTGGTTACTTAAATTATCGATTTCTTTAGTCTATATTTCGTATCTGTTCCACTGTAATTTCACTCTAACAATCTTACTTTCTTGGTTCATGATATATCTTGACGTCACACACGTGAATACTTCTATACGTAGCCAAAGAATCATTCTCATCAGAGACAAGAATTGTATTTGGTGTGAGAAGATTAGTGACTATATACGGCCCATGCCATTTGTCACAGACATTTGGCAATAGGATACTTTAAAGAAGATTTAATATGTGTATGGGGTAAAATCTTATCTCCGATATTAAAGGTAACTTCTATTCTACGCTGCATTATGAGCTTCCTCCTATTATTCCAGCTTTTTCCATATAGGCCAAAGCTTTCAGCCAAATATCTTGGGAAGATTTACCAGCGAGATCGGACTCACATATGTTCCATCGGATTTTCAATGAGGTATAACTCAGACGTCCGTTAAAAGCTTCGATGGGACACATCTTTAGCCAAGAGTGCTCGCTAATATTCAAGGTGTACTGTAAGTCTGGAATAAGCGTAGACCATAAATGTTGCTTACTAGAAAAATAAGCTTTGATGGAGGATTTCAAGTTTTTATGTATGGACTCAGTTTAATATGTTTAATTCCAAACCCAAATAGGAATTTCTTTAAAAAGCCAGAGAGGAAGACTGAGGCATTATCAGTTGATATTGCTTCTGGGAAGCAAAGTCTACTGAAAATCTCAGTCATCTTACTGGCTATAGATGTCGATGTTCTTAAGTTCTTAATTTTTTCTCTACCACGAAATGACTTGCGTTATCTACACCTATCAAGATAAACTTATATCCCCTAGAATTTGGCAAAATTCCTATAATATCAGACATCCAGTGTGCACCTACTCTTTTACTATACTCCGACACCAGAAGACCCATTTTCCTTTGATTGTGCTCTTGAGATAACTGACACCTATGACAGGTCCTAACAAATTCTGTCACCTACTCCTTCATTTATCCCATGTAAAGCGTTTCATCAGCTCTGTTAGAGTCTTATAAATCCCGAAATGACAACCAACCAATTTATCTTGGTGATAGTACTCCACTAATTATCTTCGGAGGTCTTTAGGAATTACTATCTTATATGGGTTGAAGGCAGAATTAGTTCTCTTCATGAGAATATTCTTATTAAGAATATATTCTGGAACAGAATCACCACTACTAACTTTATCAATGAAAATTTTTAAATCTGGATCTTCCTTTTGAAGCTGATCTATAGGCTCCTTTTACAAATGGAAGACTCCATGAATATGCCAATCGATATTATTATTAAAGGCTGTCAAACCCAGTGGCCATCTATAACGTTAAACTCAAAGGGGTCATAAACCCTTGTTAAAACATCAACAATTAAATTGTCGCTTGACCTTACATGTTTTATCTTGAAGGAAATTTGACAAAGGGTCTCGACGAGTGGTCCGTATTTTAAAAAACGTTTGGAGTTACTTAAAATCCATATTATCGCCTTATTATCTGTCAAGACGTCAAATTGTCAAACAAAATAGTGTCTGAATCTGGAGTTGGTTTTGACGAGACTTATGAACTCTATCTCGTAAATACTACGGTGTTTGTCTGCCTCCTATAATTTCTTACTATAATAAGAGACGAGTTGAATTTCCCCTTTGCTGTTCTCCTGAGACAGACAGCCCGCTATAGTTTTCCCGGATCCGTCGACGTTAAGTATGAACCTCTTATATAAATCAGGAGTCTTGAGGACTACGTTTTCCATCAAAATATTTTTCGACTTATCTAAAATCCTTTGATGTTCTTAAGTCCAGACAAATTTACTATTCGTAGGCTTCAGTTCACTGAGAGGACCCATTATCTGTTGCATCTCAAGATGCAAATTTAGCATAATAGCTAAAGAAACCAAGTATCTTCATAAGGCCTTTCCTATTACGAGGTGGTGGTATATTTCTAATTCTAGCTACTCTAAACGGATCAATTTCTATCTCGTCGCCAGAAATTACATATCCTAAGTAATTAATCTTAGTGTGAAAAAACATACACTTATCCGGCGAAAGAGTAATATTATAATCCCTAAACCGTGGTAATACCTTTCGGATAGTTCCCTTGTGACTCTCTATACTATCAGAAGATATTAAGACATCGTCAAAAAAGATTTGACGCCTTCGTTCTGAAGATCTAGTATTTTATGCATAACACGCGACAGGATGATGTTGCTACCTGTCTTAATACCCACAGGTACCCTAGTATATTGGTATAACCCTTTAGGGGTGACAATAGTTATGTCACGCGAGTTATTATAAAATAATATTTGGTTGTAGGCTTTCTTTAATCTATTTTCGTGAGGAATCTCTTGTCTGCAAGCCATGCTAAACACTCTTCAATGTTAGGAGATGGGAAAGGATCGTTAACAATAAGTTCATTCGCCTTAACATAGTTTTCCACTATCCTAAATGTTTTATTTTTATTCTTCATCAAAAAACAACTGCTCGCAAAATTTGAGTGGTCAACCTCAACCAAAATACCCTGACTTATCAACTCCCTGATTTGATCATCAAAAATTTTCTCTTTATTTTTGTGAATTGGAAAAGGATTTTGCTTGAACGGCTTATTGTTAGACAAAGCCTTCTAACGAAATTTTAATACATCCAACGCTATCAGTTATAACATCCATGCATACTCATTCTTCACTGAGTCAATAAATGATTCAACGTCCGGATCCCGATAAATAAAGGCTTCGTCATTTTTTGGTTTTTCAACCTGTATGGATTTTTCGTTTTTCAGCAGCTCGAACTGATCAAGCCTTGATTTCCGATGAGGTAAATTCTCACTCACGTATTTCCTGTTTCCAGTTAAGATGGAACGAAAATTTTTGGCTAGCTCAACATCGGAATCTGAATCTTCGGAAGAACTACTCTGCACTTCCTTTTCTTTAATTGACATTGAACGTTGATGGAGCAATGCGCCTTTCTCCTCTTCGTTCTTTGGTTTAATCTCTTCACATTGATTCAGCTTCACTTTGGATTGATTCTTCTTCTTTTTCTTCTTCTTCTTCGTTTTCTTTTTCTTCCCAGTTGATTGGTCCGAAGATTCTTTACAAACAGTGGAATTCTGTTTGCAATCCAACACAGACGAAGTATTCCCATCCAATTGGCCTTTAGTCCTCGAGATATCAGCCAATTTTGGACGATCGTCAGTGTTTTCAACTGGCTCACGGTTGGTTGAAATCATAGCTAAATCAACTGAAGTATCGTTTCGACGGTCGATTGCATCACACTTCACGAAATCTTAAAATCCATCTAGTTCCTGATTGACAAATGTAACAAGCTTCTCTTCCTCCATATTGGGATACGCAACCACTGCATCACTATGTCCCTTAGACAAGTTGCACTCAATTAAATCTCGCAGTTCTAATAGTTGCGAAGAATTCGGAGCGTTGATGGTTAACATCTGAGATTCCAGTTGCTGTAGATCCAAGTCACACTGGACAACTTTTACTTTGATCGCCATTGAGGATATATCAGCCCTGAAGAATAATGAGGTCTGGCCCGAAGAGTTATTAGTGACCGAATTTTTCGAAAACGACTTATTCTGCGAAAACTTTCTCTGACCACCACGATCACCTGATCCAAATTCATCACTATCGCATTTATACACATCTCGTCGATACAGAATTCGTACCCTCTTTTTCCCATTGTTAAAAATCATAAGGTTATCACTATAGTCTAGTATAGCAGACGTTGCGCGAAGAAATGACATTCCAAGCAAACAATCACAAGGTAATTGTTTGACTACTTTGAAGATGACAGTTTGAAAATATCCAGATAAGTTGACAGTAAGAAAATCTCTTCTTTGGTTACGAAGTTTAAACCCGAAGGAGCATTAACAGTTCTCTCTTCCACTTCGTAAACGTATTTTTCGGAACCACAACGCCTGACCATATCAATGGTAACGAGGTTGAAACTTGACCCCCCATCCACGCAAACACTAGTTAATATATTGTTCACTTTGCCAATAACAAACGTCGCAACAACTCCGTCCATTTCAGATGGAATTCTACTAAAGTTCTTATTCACTACTTGATCCGACCGATTCTTATTAGATGAAGGAAACCCTGAAGCAATCGAAGCCCTAGACAACTAATTCATTGAATTCAGTTTTACATGTTGAAACGAATTATCTCTATTATCTTTTGTCTTAATATCTCGAGATGAAGAACTATTGCTCGATAATACCATATTTTGTTTACCTTTGTTAATCCCAAAATATCGGTTATATTCTAGTTGTTCTCTGAATCTTAAATCAAATTTCTCAGATATATCTAATAATTCCCACCTATTCGAAGGTAGATAATAATTTAACACCTTTTAAATCTAATACTTGGATTCATAAAGCATAATATCGTTTTGACCAAGTCTCCTTCCTCAATACTCATGTTTAAAACAGCCATGGGAACTATAATTGATTTAACATAATCGTTAACATATTCTGTTATTTGTTGATTCCTATAAACACGCTCTCCTATCAATGAATGAATAGTAATTAGTGTTACAAATTTCATTAAAATATTCTGCTTGAAATTCACAAAACTAATGTTATCATTTAATGCTGATGTAACTGATTTTAATATTTCTTTTTCACATTTAGGAATCAAAACAGAAAGTAGGATTCCAAAAAATTAACATTTTCAATGGTATTTCGAATACTTGACTACTTTTTTTACCATTAACATTCTTAATGTCTCTTATCCTATTTTCTAAAGAACTCAAACATCGCATATGACTATATTTAACCATTAATTTATGCTCAATATCAGCATTAGAGCGATTTGGATCCAACCTGGATTTGAAAAATCAACAGTTAGGTTTACAAGATTCATTATTCCTAACCTCTGATCTAAAATTGGGTTTCTGAGCAAATATATTATAACTACCCACTCGAGGAGTCTAATACAGGAAACTCTTCTGTAATAGTTTCTTAAATTTAAGTATCTATGGCGCAACCGCTCATTGCTTACAGGACTATTATCGGAAGGTCTTGAACAACTTTCATTTAACAATGGTTCAGCAAAGGACACCTGTCTCTGGTCTAATCTAGAACTATCTACACTAGTAGCATTTACCATTCGGCTGGAACCGAAAGTACCATTTGAAAATTAGGTGGATCGATTTGACAAATTAGCAAAAGGCGATGGTATTTGTCGTATGAGTAAACTACAGAGGAGTTAATACCATATCAACAGATTCAAAATTTGAACTTCTATCAAAATCCACATGCCTCGTGGCATCTAACCTTAAATATTCAGATTCAGGAATATGTATAATCGTATGATCTCTAATATCCTCCATTATACAAAAATACGATTGGCATATACACAGTACAATTAATATATAGTAAATGTTACTTAATATAAACATAAATACAAACTAATATTAAATCTACTACTACTTCTACAAAATGGAAATCGACTCGACAAAACACAAGCTGCCTAGATCCAATATTTGGAAGAGACAAGAAATCACAATTCTTTCTAATTTTTACCATTAACTGGCAAAACACTTTTTCATTTGAGAAGCATAAACAAATTAAGTTAATAGAGATAAACAAATTATATTTACTATCAAAAACAAATTTGAAAACTAAACTTATAATCATTGATCTATTATAATAACGACCTGATATTTTTAACTGGGACTTTCACCTAGTCTACTGTAACGACTATATCCCCTTAACCCCACCAAACGAATCCAAATCGAGAATCAAAAACAAAGAAGAAAAAATAAATAAAAAATAACAATCGATTTAAACTCGCTCAGGCAGATCCGGAAGAAAAGTCTTGATGGAGCATATACCTCAACTCAAGTCGTTATAGTTACTTAGCCGAATTAATGTTCCTTGTCAATAATCTCAACAAAATACACAAATGTAACACAGGAAAAAATACTAATAAATAATGAAAAATAACAAACTTCAAATTTTAAATAACAAATTTTATTATAATAACAAAAAGGTGGTTGTGCATATACACTAATACGTTTGGGAGTGTGGAAGATTTGTCCGATTGTATGGGGGTTTTGTCCATTTGTGTGGCAGTTGTGACAATTTCTGCATGTGGGAGTTTTGTCCATTTGTGTGGGGGTTTTGTCCATTTATTTGGGGATTGTGACCGTTGCTATGTGTGTGAGTTTTGTCCATTTATTTGGGAGTTATGACCGTTGGAGGTTAGAACCGATTACCAGTGTGGGGGTTTTTGCTGTGGGAGTTATGACCGTTCATGCATCTGGGAGATTTGTCCGTTTGTGTGGGCGGTTTGACATTTCTTGAGTGTGGGGGTTTTGGCTGTGGGAATTTTGACATATTCCCTGCCAAGGACTCCTTCGAAGGCTAATCATGGCTTGTCTCCCACTTCACCATGTAATACAATAGTATCATAATTAGTAATACAATAATAATTCTAAAAAATGTATCATATATATATATATATATATATATATATATATATATATATATATATATATATATATATATTGTTATGTGATGATGTTTTGGTTCTGGGATTGGCGTAGCAATTGTGTACACTTTCTTTTGTGAAATCGTAATTGAGATCACTTCTTCACTCTCCACCCAGTAATACAAAGTTGGTTCGGAGTCCAACTCCCTTTTAGCCTCGGTCTCGACAACGTCTTTGGCTTACTGGTTCGAAGGTGATGAGAAAGCGCACTAACAGTGGTAGAGCTTGGTATTGGAAATCGAAACCCAGGTAACACATGGAGACTGTGAGTTGAACCTAATTTGGTGGGATAGCTTGATTAAATTAAAGAGACCATTCCAATTGACTTTTTATTAAAAAAAATAAAAATAAGAATACAGATGAATTTTACAAAATCGGTTACTTGGAATGACAACTAGGAAGTTTTACTACATCACTTAAGTGGGAGCACAACCCCTATAATACCTAATAGGTGCTAGAAGGTTCTCATACTAAACCGCGATCTATTGAAAGTAGTAAAATATGAACTTCGTACATCGCAACTTGCATTGGCCCGAAGGGGAAAATGTTAATTCTCGAAGAGGGAATTTGGTCTCAAGTTGAAGGGACTTTGTATTCGACTCAAACATTCTCAAAGTGCTCATCTCGCGTTAAAGGGGGAACTTAGAAAAAAAAATCACATACCTGATGTTCTACTAAGCGTCCGGGTCTTGGGAGCACACACACTCGTCGACGTTCTACTGTAGAATCAACCGGAGTGGCGAACAAGCCTCGTTTATATAGGCGTTACGTCCCACGCATTTCTGCCAGTTTCTGACGTAGCTCGAACGCTACGTCACGAGCCTCATCGAGCATGGGAGAGACTTCTTCACGCGCATGCTCAATAGTGGTTAAGACTTCTAGTTTTTCTATGATTTTTCTCTATCACGCCGGGATTGAAATTCCTATTTTACATTTATTTCACATTTATTTTTACAGTTTCTATTTTACCCTTAGTTCTAACTACATAATAGATTTCATGTATTTATTGCTTTCGTGGTATTCCCTAAATATTGCATCTAGGACCCAGCTCTGTGATCTGAGCAAAATCAAAGCTAGGGTCATACCACTAATACATGCGTGTGGATAGGTGTCAATGAGGCATCAGGTGGCTAAATCAATCTGAACCTCAACCGACTCCGTTCTCCCTATCTCTCTTTTCCTTACTACACTCACAATTTGAAAAGCGCGGGCGTCTTGCCCCATAATTTGAGTCCGGCATAGGACTTCGAGGCACAACTGTGTAACAGTTATCCGCCGACCTCGGTAAAAAAAAATAACAAAAAAATGTCGAAAGTTATCTTTCTGGCATTTATATTCAATTACGGAAACGGTTGTCCAAGGCAAGTTGCTGGGAGTTAAAGGGTTAATATAGAGCTGGCCTTACCTCAGGCGCTAGTAAACTAAAAACAAACTTTCTTGAGGGATTGGAGATTATGCACGACTAGACTTCAAGAGAGCGTGATTGTAAGATTTCATGTGTTTTAACTAACTATAGTACGTTTGAATATTACTCAATTCCATTAAAAAAAATAGTAGATTAAAATGTGTAAGATGAAACCTTACAATCTTGGAATCCTTCTAGCTTATAATTATCAAAAGGTTTCGTGTGAACTCACAATAGTATATATATATATATATATATATATATATATATATATATATATATATATATATTTTTAAACCAATTCCTAATCATAGTATTAAGCATGACTTTGAACCGACTATGAGTACAACTTCTAATATTATAAAGAAAATTAAGATTTTGTGAGTCCACTGATTAATTACAATTGTATTTACTGTACTGAGTCCAATTATAGTTATACGTGTTAAATGTGCTAGTCTCAGGCTACCAATTTTATTCAACTAGAAATGAAAGAAATTGTAACATTAAATACACTCAAACAAAGTAGCGTGAAGCGCTTTAACGTTTGATTGAGATGGACGATAAAATTACAAGAGTAGTTTTTATTGATTATAGTATAAGCCAAATAGGAAAAACATGCAATGATATAGACTAGAACACTCGATTGTGTTGCCTGAAATGTTTTTTAACTTACTGTGGGGTTGTGCCTTACAGTTTGTGAACAACATTTCTTATGTTGTTTCAATATACCAGTTATACTTCATAAATCATAGGCTATACTCTACTTTCCAGAATCAAGTGAATATTTTATAACCTGTAATGTACTGTAAGTATTTGAGTACTCCATTACATATCTGGTAATATATTTATTTGTAACATAGAAGCGATTGCATACTAAATGATTAAACCGCATATGTAAAATAACTTGTGTAATTAACCACTAGCGATTAAAACAGTTGCTGGATGCTTAATAAATGTTATAAGTGCGTCTATACGCATTTTATATTAAACTCATCCTATTGTTAGCAAGAATGTATCTCACATTATAAGTTATTTCTCTTTATAGTGATAATGCAATAAATGTAATATATTACAAACTTACTGTATAGCTCTGTTCTATACAGGGTAATCATAGTATGTACATGTGTTTTTCTAAACTTCTACTCAGCTTGATTGCTATTTCGACCTCGATTTGGTTTCTCTCATCCTGTGTGGTATGCAATACACTATACACATTTATATTTACGTATACGGATAACGTACAGACATTTCAATCGATTAACGCATTTTAGCACACCTAAGGATTACATATAACAACTCTAGACTTCTTTTCATGAATCCATGAGAGGTTGTGGTAGCAACAGGGGAGTCTGAATGGTTAAAATACTGACCTTATGGTTAGTGTGTTAGCTTATGCCCTAATGGCCTATGGTAATAGCAGATACAAAGTCTAATAATCAGGGATGCAGTTACATTTGCTATTCCAGAGTACATGTTTTTACAGAGGACTACATAACATTTCTTTATAATAATGGGGGAATGTTAGGGGGGTTTTAAAGGTTAGGATTGTTAGTATTCCTATTCTTATTATTATTAAATCGAGAGGGATGTCTTTGTGGTTCCAAGGGATTTTTTTACGAAGTAAAATTACATCATAATTTTTATCATGTTAGTGGTTCTTCTCGATTTATAGGATAGATTTTAAACGCAAAAGTTAACCACAACATAAGCTATGGTTGATATGTTTTTAAAACACACCGGAAGTGCGTTCCGTTCTGTCTTTTAATTCTACTAGCCTTGACTGATAACCGGCCTCGGTTTCCGTTGTGGTGAACTTTTCTGTTTTTAAATCTTAAATGCCTAGTGTAAGGGAATTAGTTATGCGGAGAATAACTCTATATGATGACGTCACGGTGACCTGTTGTTGAGCACAGTTAAATATAATGTGCAAGGGAGGATTTAATCAATTACTTCCTTGTCTTTTTAGCTTCGGTGTTTGCCAAAAGATAGCTATACAGAGGGTTCCAAAACTTACGGTTTTTAACATGGTGGAATGAAAATGTGTAAACTCGATTACCATACTCACATATAGACTTCTTTAGATGTCTAAAAACAAACTTGTGCTTTTACCTGACCAAACAATAGAAATTTATTTATTTATTTATTTTTACAGTTAGACAATAACTTTCCATGTTTTTTTTTTGGTCCGTTAGATCGTGGATATTACAATGAAATTGAGTTGTTTCATATATTGAAACAGTTTTAAAGTCACTTGACATTGCTTACAATCTTCTTATGATTTGTCACAACGCCGATTTGAAAAGAGTTTTTATTCCTTTTATTTTGAGTCTTATCAATTGTCCAAGTTTCGTGTTTGTACTGACACGAGAAGAGTTTTTCACCTGTAAGCAATGAACTGAGGTAAGTCAATGGGAGTCTGTCCTTAGATAAAAGAGATTTTCTTGTCACAGTAGAAGCTTATAATTCTTACGGCACAGAGAAAGTTCTGTATCCGGATGGAAGTTTAGGGTTTTGGTCACTGTTGTCCACCAATAAACAGTGATGGATTGAACAATCATAATAATCAATTTCCATATCGTCTCTCTGGATCAGCCCTGGATGGGGCCGTCAGGCGGCGATCTGGATCCTTGGGTACCTCCAGATACCAGGGAGGGGCTTACTCTAGACATCACACTGGGTAGGCAATGGATATATATCTGCAATCAAAGAAGCTATTAGACTACATAATCATTAATGCGTTACATAATAACCTTGGCTTATGCGAAGTACTTGTTTATATAGGAAGTCCACTGAATCCTTTTTGTAATTGTTTATTATATATGTTTTTCAACGGGGCTGACCACACATCAAATCTAAGAAAGATATAGTAATCAATGGAACCTGCAGGGGTTATCCACAAAATGATTCTATTCGAAGATGAGATTCGAATACAGAATGTTTTTCCTCCAGATGTCCTGAATGTGCTGACCACACATCGTCAGCATCTAGGTATAGAAATCTGTAGAAATAGTGTATGTGGTTGTAGTAATATTCCAAGAATCAATTTTGTATCATTGAACAACTACACAGGAATCCTAGAATTAAGTGTATGTGCGCTGACCACACATTATTGTTAGGATGCCTCTTGTGTTCAAGCAGTGACTGTGGATTAAGATCAAAAACAACATCACAGTAAGACAAGTTCTTCTCAAATTGATTGATGTACCTAACTCGGTTAGTTCTTTGTGAGTGGAATGATAATGATGGAGGAAACTGAATTATTAAATATTCTTTTCATTTACGGTAATGGTTAATGGGTGATGAATCATATGGTAAGTAAATCCAAGGTACTTTACAAGAGGGGCAATACCTGGTGTGTTATGAAAACGTCAGGACGTAATGGCCATATTAACATACATTGGCCGTATATTTTGTTTTCACATGTAGTCAGGTTGAGGACTAGAGTGTTAAAAGGAAGTTTGAATTTAGCCAGCGTGGCGAAAATGAGTTAATTATACAGCTTGATATAATGATAAGTGGCTTGTAAATTATCAGCTCAGCTGACGAATGTTCGGAGAGAGAGGGGAAAAAGGGGGTTTTGCATCTCAACTGAGAGAATTCATCTAGTATACTGTTACAGACGCCGGCTTCCGACCAGGGACTTCTGAACATTGTCAGATAAGTATTTTTGCATTGTTTTTCCTAATTTAGAGAATAAGAAGTGGTCAGTCGTTCAGATTTCTATGCATGAATACAAGAAGTCTATTGTATACAATCTTTTATACCTTGAGATGTTAATATTATCTACCTTTTATTTATTTATTTATTTTTTTTAATTAAACTACAACAAAGATTGTGAGTTTTGAATCCAGGTTACTTCGTTAACCACAGAACTATTAAACAGAGTTGAGATTCAACAAGATTTAATTAAGGCTAATTATACTTTTACAGATATGCCAGTTAAAATAACTAGTTCCAAAGTATCTTCAAAATTTATGTCAATCAATTTTAATTAAAAATTTAACACAAACTTAAGCAAACGAGTATAAATTTTTAGAATTGTTTCATAATTAAAATTCATGGCTAGTTTTTCACTTATTGAGAATTTTCAATTAGATCAATCAGACTGGTATGAATTTGATTCGTGTATTATTTCCTAATTGGTAGTCATTTCTATTTTACACCTTATTATACCTTGTGTACCCATAGTGTTCAAGATAAGACGTATCTCACAATAGGGCAATCCAGCACTTGAGAAATTCTCGGTTAACGTGCATGTTATCTTGATTGTTAGAGATTTTCTGAAATAATATTGTAGGGTTTTGAGCTCTATAAAGCTAATTAATATAACTAAGACCCTCAGAGGAGGCAGTCTTATCTTGCGCACAATGTGTTTTGTTCATTATATTTGCAACCCTTTGTAGGTAGCATTGTAAGAATAACAAAGAAAGTACCAAATTCCCTTTTTGTTTTGAACTAAAGTGTTATTCAAGTGATTTAGAAACTTATAATTTCTTTAACAGAGGTATAAAAAAAAGGAATACTCAGTTATCTCCAAGGCGTAGGTCCTTTCCCTGCTTTTACCTGGGCAGGTTCTGTAAGGCAGGCTACTTCGGCTTCTGTAAGGAAAAACCTGGAACGAAAACAAAAAATTCTCCCACACACACATAGCATTATAGGCTAGACGTGGGAACCTGCAGTTGAGTGTAGTGTCCCGGCTACTTATTAGCCGACAATTAACGAACTTGGTAGTTAAAGCGTGGCTGGATTTAAATAGTAGAGTTATCTTTATTTAATTTTTTAAATATTAAGTATGATGCTAATTATTGCACTGTGTTAATTATTAAGTACGATAACCAACGAGTTTAAATAAGAACTTAACTTTGTGGTTCATATTTTTTTCAGCTTGGAGTATACGTATTATCTGTTGCTCGGAAAACGCAAAGGAAGGAGAAGGGAAGGCTTACGTCTCCAAAGACACTAAGGGTAAGTGCTATCTCCCTGAATGGTTAGTGTATTATTTTTGAAACATGCGTTTTCAATTTCTTCACGTCAGGCTATCAATTGGTTTTACTAGTGAGTGATAACTTAGTTGAGTGCTAACTCGAGTGCTAACTTGAGTGCTAACTCGAAATCACAGTTCATATCCTGGGAGTATCACATACCGATTTTCATTATCATTGGGTTAAGTGAAAGCCACAATGAAAGATAGTGACCAAAGTTACAATGTAACAGTGATTATAAGAAGTGCGTGTTGCTTTACTTGTGATTTTAGTAAGTGACTCCCTAAGGAGAAACAAAAACGTTGTTTAGTGTGTGTCACTCATACAAAAAGTGCGTGAGTCGGGGCTCGATCTCCGACTTATCTGCTTCCTTTCAACGTTAGATACAATTGCGTAACTGCCAATAATCACCGGTAATTGAGACCATTTTTACAACAATATTAAGTTTGACAGGACTATTCCGGGTCTCGAACTCGGGACCTCTAGTGTAGGTAGTGATGATATGTGGTAAACTAACTTTTTGTTGAAAGTATTTGATTCCACTCACTTTCACATAATCACTTCGAATATAATTTTGCGCTCGTGAGGAGCGATAATTTAAATATAGGATAAAAGAAATGATCCATTAGGGGATCGAACCAGGGATCGTCAAGAGTCAAGTGCTTATCTGAGACTATGGTTTATCCCAATCGTGATGATTTATGAGGCAACCTTATTATTATTATTCATTTCGTTGTGACGTCATTTCCCTATTTTCTTACTTATCTATTTTCCCGTTTTAAATGTTGGTGTGTACAGAAGCTACACGCAACAACATCCTGAGTCCTTGTTAACAGCTGGACTCACTTCCGTCACCCGATAAGAGGTGATTTGCTTTTAGTTTTAAGGCAGAATGAAAGACGAGTGTTGAGGAAGTATCTGTGAACATTATAAATATTTGCATCAAAACAAAATGCTATTCGATTAACTTTTAATTTTTAAAGATTACCCTTTTGTTTGTTTATTTTGACATTTTATTTCACTTAAAATTTTAAATACCGTCACGTTCATATATTTATATCCTAAAGTTCGTGTGCGCCATGCGCTGTTGTGAAGCAGTGTTTTTTTCACCTATTAGACAGGGCCGCTTATTGAGGGGGCCACCGAATTTTGAAAGTCTCCTGAATTGTAGGTTTAAACCTTTTGGCGGGCATAATCATAAGTGTAATTCTAGACAGAATTAAGTTATTTTGTACCTCGAGGTTATTGAGCTCGAATATCCTTAATATGTGTCCTCTAATTTATGGAAATCTCTATTATTCGAGTATCGAACTTAATTACGAAATGATGTACACGTACTGATTCGCTTCCAATGTTTTTTTATTATTATGGGGGGGCTCAATCTACCCCAATATTCTTACGAAATACATATGGTAGCCTTAACACTAACTGAAGTTTAGCTTGCCACAATGAAATAATGATACAATATGACACTATCTATTATGTTGATAAATATTATCAATGCCCTTATAATTGAAAACATTATTCTAGAATGAGCATCACTGTTAATACTTGATCATGATTCAACATGAACTGAACATAACTTAAAGGTAATGTAATCTTACTGACTAAATGTAGCAAGTATAGTACACAAGTAGCTATTTACATTCTTTTAAGAAAATGGAAGACATAATGTTACATTATGTACAATATGCGCAGTATGCTCGTACATTGCCGTAGTTTGCCAATAAATTGGTCATCGCTAAGTGATTGGTCATTTTTTTTACAACAGCATAAGGTCACTTGTGTTCACCCAGAAGGGGTCGCAGAAAAATTTTCACATATATATATGGCTATGGAGTCCACAGCAGCAGCAGAGAACAACATGTCAGAGACTAAGGCGTATTTCTCCTTATTTCGTTTTCTATTTTATTTTATTTTATTTTATTTTTTTATTTTATTTTATTTTTTTTTAAATTTAACCAATATGCTTCCCGCCCGAACTACGCGAAAAAAAATAAAATAAAAATAGTAAGTTCTCAAGGAAAAACAAATGGGGTAGGCATTGTGTGGAGTAGCCTATGTAAATATTTAGTGGGGGGGGGGAATCTAGCTTCCCCTGTTTTTGTTTTAAACATGTATATAACCTGGGTCATAAGAAAGCGACACGTAAGCACGCGTGTATTATAAGTAGGCATAAGTTTGTAGCGGAACAACCCAGAACAGGCAATTATGACTTTGTTTTAATTTCTAGGTTAATGCAGTCCTAGACACAAAGAGGGAGAGCGGCGAGTTTCTCGAAAGAGAGAAATGAAATAATCAGGCGGCGGCTACGGATGGAATCCTATACTGTGAATGAGGAACCTGCAGCTGCAACGACGTATATATAAAGTTGGAGTTACATATTCAAGGCGTTACACCTGTACGTATTAATGGTAGTAGCTACTAATAATATTTTTACTTTTCAGCTATGTCAACATTTATTTTCCTTTTAGGTTCTCTGTGTTTGGCAGCATATTGGGAGTCCTATAGTAGAAGAGGAAGGGTAACTCATTCGTGCCCGGGCACATTCACACAAAGAACAAAAAAAAATTTCATCCCAACATGTTGGCAAAACATTCATTTTGGTATCAATCCGACATAACTTTTCTGTGACGTGTCTAACTTTTTACGTGGGATAGTAGTTATGATAGGGCCCTAAATCTAAAAATTACTTAGTTGCTCCTCAGATCACTTTTTAGCGCCGCCCACGAAGATGACTGCCTATTCCCATAGTTTGCTAGTTTGCCATGGGTGTCTAATGCCGTCTACAGCATCGATGGGAGAGGAGAATGGATTCCAGAAAGTAACTTTTTGTTTTCAGATTGATGAAAAGTATATTATAACTTTTTTTTTTGTTTTACAATGTATTCCTTCCAGGCTCTATCTATAGCCGTGTATGCAAGTGTTCCGGTATGCCGGAGGTTATGTGTGACTACATGTATTCCACTTTTTAGAGGTCTATGTGATGTAGGAGAGATTCGACACACTCACCAATGAATATACGCCAGGTTTTGTTTTCCCTTTTTTTTAAAGTCGCCTAATTGGAGGCGGCGATGCCTCATGGTCAACTTGTACGTCACGTTTAACATTCATCGTCCTCACTATTGCTAGAATCTTCCAGCTCGCGTGAGTTGTCTCGGGGGAAATACTTCTTTAACCTTTCAATAGTTACAATCTGAGTGTGGTTAGGGTTTGCTACTAATTCAATTTTACAAGCATTTGTGGGAGAAATACTCCTCAGGTAATACGGTCCCATATATTTGGGTGTCAACTTTGGAGAAATATCCTTCTTAGGTAAATAATCTCTACACAATACTAAGTCACCAACCTTTAATTTAATAGGTTGTCTAGTGCGATCAACGCGTAATTTAGTCTGCTGCTGTGCATGTGTCATAGCCTTCTGGGCTAGTTTACGGATTAACTTTAGTTGTTTCTGATGTTCCTGTATTTTCGTGAATTGATACGGGGTGTCCAACTGAGTGGGAAATCTGGCCTTTTGACCAAAAACAATCTCATATGGGGAATATTTCCTAATAAAGGAGGTTGATATATTATAAGCATATGCACACAAGCGGACATATTCCGCCCACTTAGTAGGCTGTTTAGCCGTGTACTTAGTAAGGAAACTTGCAATGACAGAGTTGAATTGCTCACACAGTCCGTTCGTTGACGGTTTAAATGCTGCAGTTCGAACATGTTTAATGTCAAATAAGTCATTCAGTTCGGCCATTATCGTTGATAAAAAATTACTTCCTCTATCCGTCAGTACCTCTTTAGGGGGGCCAAAACGCGTGATTAACTCGTCCAACATGGCCCTAGCCACTGTCGGGGCTTTAATATTTCGTAGCGGTACTAATATTGCGAAATGACTGAGATATTCTATCATAACCAGGATATAGCTGTAGCCTGCGCTACTATGTAGCGGGCCAAAAATATCTAAACTCCAGCGGGAAAATAATTCCTCTTTTACAGGTAAGGGATGAAGAAAACCTTGTTTCTTTTCTCGAGGGATGTTCACCCTCTGACATTCGTCACAAGTGCCTACGTATTCCTTAACTATTTTCCCCATGTTCGGAAAATAGTAACGTTCGTTCACTTTAGAGTAAGTGCGAGAAAATCCCGTATGGCCTCCGCACAGCGGAGACGAGTGGGCCTCTTGTAATATGTCGGGGATAGCCTTTTCCGGTATCACTAGTTTCTTATCTTTGTTCATGACTTGGTATAACACATCGTCAACTACAACATAGGGTTTTAGAGCTCGATCAGTGGCGTTATCTTTCTTCTGTTGTATTAGTTCTCTAATTTTGTCGTCCTCTTTTTGCATTGTTTTGGTATCTATTTTGGGACATAACACTAGGTTGCACACCTCTGCACAATCTTCTTCTTGACCAAATTTGGAGGGTAATTCATCCTTTAGCGGACATCTTGACAAAAAATCGGCGGTCACGTTATTGCGGCCTTTGACGTGTTGAATCGTAAATTGATAGGGCTGCAAACGAATTGCCCAACGCATGAAACGAGAATTTAGCATCTTATTATTTCTGAGGTAACATATGCCGTGAGCATCGGTCCGCACAATAAAGGGACGGTCTGCCAATAGAAAGTGGAAATGCAAAATTGTCTTAGTAACTCCTAGCGCTTCAAGCTC
This sequence comes from Thermobia domestica, assembly GCF_964235325.1. Taxonomy (NCBI): domain Eukaryota; kingdom Metazoa; phylum Arthropoda; class Insecta; order Zygentoma; family Lepismatidae; genus Thermobia; species Thermobia domestica. The sequence goes on from NC_137463.1 coordinate 263,836,663, forward strand.
GACCGTAGAGTAGTTGAGCTCCGCTGGAGACAAAGATTTCGAAAAATAAGCTATTGGATGTTCTTTGTTATCTTCTTTAATTTGAGCAACGTATCCGCCTATTCCGTCTCGACAGGCATCCGAATAGACTATGGCGTCCTGATTTGGATCAAAGTGGGCGAGGACCGGAGCAGATATAAGACAAGATTTCAAGGTATCCCATGCTTGTTTCTCAGTTTCTCCAAACTCGAATTTGGCATTCGTTTTAGTCAATGAAATGAGTGGTTTGGCAATAGTAGAAAATCCTTGAACAAAAGCTCTGTAGAAAGAACAAAGTCCAATAAAACTACGTATTTCTTTAACTGTTGTAGGGTATGGTACCTTTGATATAGCTTCCGTTTTTGCAGGATCTACACAAATCCCTCGTCTACCGACGATGTGACCAAGCACCGATGCTTCTTCATAACCAAAGTAACACTTCTTAGGGTTGAGTTTTAAGTTGGCCTCCCGGAGTCGAGATAAAATAATTCTCGTTCTTTCTATTAAGTCTGGGAAAGAAGGACTAGGACAAACCAAATCGTCTAGATAACAAATTACATACTTCCACATAATGTCACCAAAGATAACGTTCATCATATTTTGAAAAAGAGCCGGGGCCGTGCTTAGTCCGAATGGTAGTCTCAAAAATTCAAATTTTCCACGGCTGCAGATGAATGCAGTCTTCTCTATATCACACGGACGGATTAATAATTGGTTATATCCATTTTGCATATCCAGCGTATTTATGTATTTGGTACCATTCAGAAATGCTAGTATATCATCTATACGCGGCACTGGCGTATAATTGGGTCTTAGTATCCTATTCAGTCCTCTAAAGTCCGTACATATGCGCGGGGAGCCATCTTTTTTAGTTACTATCACAATTGGTGCAGAATATGGGCTTTGACTTTCTCGGATAATATTGCTATCTAACATTCTTTGGATCTCTGCCGCGACTATCTCTCTCTGTTTTGGTGTTTCTCTATATGGTGGATGAGAAACAGGTATATCTGTAATGACCTCGAGGGGACACATAAATTTATCGGTAGCCGCAGTCAGACGAGACTTGTCCCAGGCTACAACGTCCCTAAATTCCATCAATAAGTCCAGTAATTGATTTCTTTCTTCTGGGTTTAAGTTTGGACCAATATTTAGTACTTGAGCTAATTCTTCCTTTGTTTGGGGGACTTTCTGGGGTTGTTCAGGGACTTCCACGTCATCTGTTTCATTTTTGTTAGTAAGGTGTATGATCTGATTAACGGCCTGTACGTTATTCTCCGTTTCATCATTTAAGGACTCGGCCTGGGGTACAAGTTTCCCTAAATAAAGATTTTTAGACAAAGACCTGGTTCGATCTGAACTATTAAAAATAGTCAGAGTAATATTTCCATTCTCAGTAAAAACTGGACCTCTTGGGATCAAACAGGAGTGCCAATATCGAATTCCTTTGGACGGTAAGAATTCCCAAATATGTACGTTCCCGGTTGGTGCGGTAATTTCTATGTCATATGAAGCCTTGGACGGCACACGGACATTTGCTGGAAGGTGTACTTTATAGGTAGTGTCCGGATAGATATCAAAAAGTTCGTCGCTCAGCCCCAAGGGGTCTGGCACGACCTCTTTCTGACTATGATCCTGAGCAGAACTCTCTAGATCAGGGAGGATTGCGGGATCATTTACACTTCCTTGCGTTATCAATTGTTTTTCTAATGTTTCTAACTGTCCATTATTTGATTGGTCCTCTACAGGCTCATAAGGCGCCTGGGAGGCCAGGGGTGGCTTTACAGAGTGTTGGTCCGTTTTGCTATTTCTTGGCGCATAACACGCTTTCTTTTTCTTTCTAGGAATAATTTCTGTATCCGAACTTCCTGTAAAACTAACTGCCAACGTTCCACTAGGGCCTGGTTGAAGGTCAAGACTGCATAGATTCTTTTCCTCTTGCTCTAAGTCAGGCGAATTGGTAAGTTCCAGCTCAAGAGCACTGGACGACACCTTGCTTTTCTTAGTTCGTTTACGTCTTGCCTTTCTACATCTATTGACTTTTCCATTTGTTCTATTCGTAGGCTCCGAGGGAAATTTTGTAGTTTCCCTGGAACACACGAATACACGAGATGTAATTTCCTTAACAGGGAGTTGTTGTCTCTTTTCAGGTACACTAACAACGGGGTTTATGTGATTTCCGGTGACCAATTCAGGAGACAGATCCTTCCTCCTGTATGGGAGGTTCCGTTTCCTATAAATTGGTTTGTTTGTATGAGGGGGGATAGAGAAAGCCGTTTGTCTAGCATTATCGTTCTGTCTTGATAGGGAATCGCTAAGCGATCTTTTTCCTACTGATGGTGGGTACCGTTTAACGTGTTTTAAGTCTAAGGTATGAATCACACCATGACGATACCCATATGTACTTTTTGGGATTGTAAACCATAGGTCTTCAACATGATTCCCGTCTTTATCAGCTAATTCCATGTATTTGGAATGAATGGTGGTGACATACTTGTGCAGGAAATCTATCCCTAAAATGACATCATAGGCGCAAAACTGTGGGTCAACTATAGCTACGTCTAGAAACCTTCGTTTGGTGGTTTTCAAGTGATCCTTGAAACAACAAGCTATTCTCACCACAGGAATGTAATCTGTGGGCTGAGCACCGACGCCGCGAAGCTTCACATAACCCTTCAGTCTCTCAGTTAGTGGAAATCTTGGGGGTAAAAGGGTTTTTGAAGCTATCGAAATTTCAGAGCCAGAATCTATAAGAGCTTGCGCCCAGCGGTCTCCTATTTTTATCTTGACTGTACAAAGCTGCGCCTGCCCATGGCCAAGGCCATAGGTATTTTGGTGATTGTTCCTATACGTTTTGTAACCCGGTTCTGCTACTACTTCGTCTGTGTAACAAGAATTAATCTGTACAAATCCTGGTTGGTGTTGTTCTTTAATGCTAGACCAGTCCAGGCGGTCATTTACCCATATTACGTCATGGCTAATTCTCTGACTAACTAATCGTTGCGCTGTGTGAAATTTTCTAAGATATTGTAGGCACTGTTCGAGATTATCGCAATCATCCACTTCAAGCATCAGCTTATTGAGGATGTCTGGCAACAAACTCATTCTAAGTCTACTCATCAATTCACTTTCATTGACCCAACCTCGCAAGAATTTCAAATCCTTTATTAACTTATAAATGAACGCTAAAGTGCTTTCATTGGGTTGTTGTTTTCTTGTATCAACGTCATATTCTAATCTTGCAGTATACTCAATACTAGGGAAAGCCTTTTTAAGTTTTTTCTTCATTTCGTTATAGTTTAAAGGTAACATGTTTGCTAGGTCTACTAAATAGAAGGAGAAAGCTTCCCCTTTTAGACAGTAAGGAAGGTAATTTACTATTTCTAGGGTTGACCATTCGTATATGCTAGCCACTAATTCATATTCTTGCAGGAAAAGTTCCACACACTCATGCCTATTACCAGAAAAGGAGGGAATTTCAACATTTGGATAAATCTTAAAGGGTTGTGGTTTAGCACTAATAGTAGAATTTTGATTGTCACCCTCGGGAGGAGGATTGCTAACTTTGCCTGGTACTACTGTATCCGTAAATTTAGGTTTCTCAAAACTATATGGTATAGATGGTTCTGTAACCGGACTAGTTTTTATTTCTTGCTCAGATTTTAAATTTATACGAGGCTTATCCTCAGGTTCTACTTTTAAAAAGGACGAAAAATTTGATTTTTGCTTATCAGAGGTCTTATCGTCACTTGATGAATGTGAGACGGGCTCATCTTTCAGATCTAAGGACCTGTCTAAAGAAGCCGAGGTGTTGAAATTTTCAGAGACGGACCTATAGTCGGTATCAGTTACGCTTCTATTTTCTAACTCGGAGGTTTGTTCTGAACTATATTCTGATGTATAAGATCTATCTTGTTCGCTAAATACTGATTTTTCTGTCTTTTTCCCTTCGCTAATCTCACATTTCTCCACTGGGGTCGTGGGTGTAATTACGCTACTAGGTGGCGAAACAAACACTATCTGTAATGGATCTAACTTTTCCTCTTGTTGGTACTTTTTCATTTCTTTAGTCGCAGGTGATTCACTAGGTTCATTATAGGAACTAAATTTAGAACTAGTACTAGCTGAAGGTTGTAAACCAATATTCGTAACACTATCAGTTTGTTTGTTAGATTCACTTTGGGTTGGAGAGGTTGAGGGATCGTCTCTATTTTCTACCTCATCTAAACAAATTACAGATGCCCCAAATTCCGCGTACTCAAAGATTTTACCAATGTTTTCGTTTATTCTACTCTCTGACCAGGAATCGTTATTTTCTTTTTCTTCTTTCTCAATTTGCTTCTGGTGGTCAGAGCAAACTGAGGGAAAAGCATCATCACTTTTCTTCTCTTCGCCTAACCTCCTCTCAATTGGAGCAGGGGCGACGAGGTCCTTTCTCTGGTCAGCGTCCTCTGGGGGAGGGTCTTGGTTCGCTGCTCGGGGAGTAGAAACCGTGGGAGGATCCCAATGGTCGTATCGGAGTTCTCCGTCGGAGTTCCACGAAGGTTTTGACTCATCCTCCAGGGATGACGCAGGAGGAGACTCCGGTTTGTCGTTTTGTAATTTCGCTATTTCTTCGTTTTGTAATTTCTGTAGTTCGTAACCTAACCAATCGTCTTTCAACGATTCACCCCCATCTGAATCTGCACTACTAATATCTCCGTTTGACCACCTAACTTTACTAACTACACTGAGTATGTTATCTATACTGTCCAAATATTGCAGTTTCTCTTGGAGGGTAAGGCTATCTTCAAACATGACAGGGTTGGTTTTGGGTAGCTGTTGTCTGAAGAACCTTAAGTTCACGGTCTGTATCAATCCGGATCATTTTAGGAAACTTATATTCGGTCTGAACGCTAACATCTTTCTTTTGAAAAACGTCGGTCTGTATTTCCATATCAAAGTTTCCAACTATATTTTCCTCAGGTAATAAATCTTCAAAGGGGGCTGAGTGGTCCGCTTGAAATAAAATACCTAATTTCTCTTCCTCGTCTCCTTGGCGACGTACAACTGTGACCTGTACTTTCTTGTTTCGTAGTTGTTTAGTTAAAGGTCGAATTAAGTTTCCTACTGCTGGGGACAGTTCTGTTGGTAATGAATGCTTAATCTGGTCTATTAACTCTTCATCGTTAGGTTGTGTCAGAGAGCGCAATTCATTTTCATTATTTTCGTCAGGGTTCTCAATTTTCGTTTCCCTTGGTTCGGTTCCTATATTTGCATAAATCGGCTCTTTATTCGTGAAAGCCTTGGGTTCGAGATCAATATTTTCATAAATTGGCTCTTTACTCGCTGAAATTCGTGATTCAGTATCTAAGTTAGCATACATGGTTCGAGTACCGATCTCGGCATAAACCGTTTCATCACTACTACCGGCATAAAAAGATTGAAAGGTCGGTCTTTGCATTTCTAACGGCGTTCTAGGATCTGACAGTTCGTATTTTATAGGAAAATATAGCGCTACTGGGCTATCTGGGCCTTGTGATACACCAATATCTTTATTTTCTACACTTAACACTAAATTACTTAATCTATTTTCCTTATCAGCTAACTTATTATTATCTAAGGGACTTTGGTTCGAGGGGACATCAGGTATTACACCTGCTGTTGTTTCTATCTCAATTGTTGCCTGAGGCCATTCCTGACCTGCAGTTATTAGTTCGGTTATCTCTAGTTCATCTTTTAAATTTACTTCATTCACTAGAGTTTTCGGATCTACCCCCGGTGGGGTCTCGTCCGTATCTGAATTTACATATATCGTCCTAGGAGCTGGCGTTGGTTTTTCACTTGAACCAGCACTTTGTATTTCTATATCATTTCTAGTCGGGATAGGACTAGACGCGGCCAGCGGCGTTAGATCACAACCACTCGCTGGTGCTTCTGGGGTTTGCGGGCTCGCGGTCGTTGGTTCACGATATCTTGGCTGACTCCAAGTATCCAAGTATCTCGGTAATGGATTCTTTTTCCAACGGCCAAATTCAGGAGGAGAATGCCCGTGGACTTTTATTTTATTGCACTCAATACAATAATAATTATTCCACCGATCTAAAATATAACGGTGCTTGCCCGTGGGCGTCTTAGGACAATGAGATTGCCCTAAATCTAATAGCTTTTCTTTTATTTTCTGCGCGAAACTCATTTTTGATAAATGAAACTGTTTTTCACAAGTCAGTGGCCTCTTAAACCAGGGCAGTGGGTAATCAACCGATTTCCTCTGATATAATAAGAATTTAATCACTGATAGCTACTTCCCTCGGAAATGCTACGTCAAAATTTCTTACGTATTATGCGACTTATTATTATTTCAATATCTTCATTTAACTTCCTTTGAACTTGAAATACTCAACTTCCCTTTCTTTATAAATTTTGCTTTACTTTTTAGAACGGGAAACGGAAAGTGACTAGACAGCTGTTTATAACAGATAATGCTTATTTGTTCACTTATGATGATTTTACTTTTTACTTCTATTCTTTAACTTGTTTTCTTTTTTTTTAAACTTCATTTTTTTAAACTATTTTGTTTTTAAATTCACAAGGGGGACCATTGGTTCATGTACCTGCATTTTGATTTTAGGTATTGCATTTGCATAAAGGTGAGTTTTAGGCAGTTATTCCCAGGCAGCCGTCGGGCTTGCACCCCTATTACAGAGGGGCCCTGCTGGACCTAAAGAATAAGATACCTGTGACCCCCAAGCGTTGCATGGGAAAGGATTTTAGACACTTATCGCCGGACAGTCTAGTCGAACTTTCATCCCGTAAAACGGGAGGTTCTGCTGTCTAGAGATAAAACTGCCTGTGATCCTTCCCAAATAAGTGGTAAGGGTATTAGCCACTTATCGCCGGACAAACTAGTCGAACTTTCATCCCGTAAAACGGGAGGTTCTGTTGCCTAGAGATAAAACTGACTGTGACCCTACCAAAGCTGGCAGAAGCGTAAGCAGACTTAGGGTTTTACAAGTACATGAGACAAGAGCTGAATTCTGTATTAACACTCGCGTCCCGATTTTCCATTTCCATTACTACACGAAAAACGTCGTGAGGTAAACTGAGCCTTGCTCTGCGGAACCTAGCAACTATTCCGCTGACTTATAACCACTTAAAGCGAGAGAAGTTGAGAATAAAAATATTTTCGTCATATATCAGAGTCATAGGCTGAACACCGCCTAAGCCAAGTACGCCACTGAACTTTACTGACTTTACATAGTACCTACACCACTTGGCTAGTCAAAAGAAAAACTTCCCGTACACTTTTCACTTTTATCTATTGAGAGCTCTTCGGTAAAAAAAATCACTCCCGATTTGCTAAAATCGCGTTTTTGGACAACTGAGATAGTTGGTTCCCCTATAAAGTGAATGAGCACCAGAGATTTGTTTAGTGATTCAAGAACACACAGTTGGTTACCCGGCGCCTCCACCATAAAATTGTTATGTGATGATGTTTTGGTTCTGGGATTGGCGTAGCAATTGTGTACACTTTTTTTTGTGAAATCGTAATTGAGATCACTTCTTCACTCTCCACCCAGTAATACAAAGTTGGTTCGGAGTCCAACTCCCTTTTAGCCTCGGTCTCGACAACGTCTTTGGCTTACTGGTTCGAAGGTGATGAGAAAGTGCACTAACAGTGGTAGAGCTTGGTACTGGAAATCGAAACCCAGGTAACACATGGAGACTGTGAGTTGAACCTAATTTGGTGGGATAGCTTGATTAAATTAAAGAGACCATTCCAATTGACTTTTTATTAAAAAAAAAAAAAAAATAAGAATACAGATGAATTTTACAAAATCGGTTACTTGGAATGACAACTAGGAAGTTTTACTACATCACTTAAGTGGGAGCACAACCCCTATAATACCTAATAGGTGCTAGAAGGTTCTCATACTAAACCGCGATCTATTGAAAGTAGTAAAATATGAACTTCGTACATCGCAACTTGCATTGGCCCGAAGGGGAAAATGTTAATTCTCGAAGAGGGAATTTGGTCTCAAGTTGAAGGGACTTTGTATTCGACTCAAACATTCTCAAAGTGCTCATCTCGCGTTAAAGGGGGAACTTAGAAAAAAAATCACATACCTGATGTTCTACTAAGCGTCCGGGTCTTGGGAGCACACACACTCGTCGACGTTCTACTGTAGAATCAACCGGAGTGGCGAACAAGCCTCGTTTATATAGGCGTTACGTCCCACGCATTTCTGCCAGTTTCTGACGTAGCTCGAACGCTACGTCACGAGCCTCATTGAGCATGGGAGAGACTTCTTCACGCGCATGCTCAATAGTGGTTAAGACTTCTAGTTTTTCTATGATTTTTCTCTATCACGCCGGGATTGAAATTCCTATTTTACATTTATTTCACATTTATTTTTACAGTTTCTATTTTACCCTTAGTTCTAACTACATAATAGATTTCATGTATTTATTGCTTTCGCGGTATTCCCTAAATATTGCATCTAGGACCCAGCTCTGTGATCTGAGCAAAATCAAAGCTAGGGTCATACCACTAATACATGCGTGTGGATAGGTGTCAATGAGGCATCAGGTGGCTAAATCAATCTGAACCTCAACCGACTCCGTTCTCCCTATCTCTCTTTTCCTTACTACACTCACAATTTGAAAAGCGCGGGCGTCTTGCCCCATAATTTGAGTCCGGCATAGGACTTCGAGGCACAACTGTGTAACAATATATATATAATATATATATATATATATATATATATATATATATATATATATATATATATATATATATATATATATATATATTCATCCTCACGGCATTGTCAAGGCTCTATATTTGTATTTTACATTTAAAGTTGCAACCGGGTGTCTCTGACTTCCGTATTCGGTAGCCCGATCATCACCCCTGTTCTTCGCGCGCAGAGTCATTGGAAGAACTGAAAACGTACTCTCTACACAAAGAGTTTATGGTTGTGAACTCGGAAAGCCTGGTACTTCTGCTTGTCAAGGTCAAAAAGTGGGAGAAAAAATGATGTGTAGAATGTAAAGAGGGTGCAACAGTGTCTGATGCTTGTAAGGGAACATATTCATTTGTAGTTCGTGCACATTCCGCCTGTAGCGCTACTGTGGCACAACGTATATTGTAACTGTATAACTCTTGTACATCGCTAGTAGGTCTATTCGCGTTAGTAACGACCGAAACTATGTTGTCAGCTCTGACTGCGATAAGGCACTGTCGTGCTGCTTTTGCTTTTCTTTTTTCCCCTTTTTCATTTGTGAGACGCCAAACATGTTGTTTTTGCTTGTTGCACGCGCTGAACGGGTTCCTGCGAGCGAAGTATTTAAGAAGTTGACTACATATTCTTGTTTGCGATAGTTTTAAATTGGTTAACTGTTGTAAAATATACGAAAATAAAGCTGTACTTGTTAAGGTATATTAGTCGACGACGTAGCTACTGACAGTGTTGATTACAGATTTTCTCGAGGAAGAATTTAATTACAGTAGAGGTGAAAAGGAGACGTCCATTTAGACAGCCCCCCCCCTTATCAGACTCAATCGGAAATGGTCTCAATGTGCAGGCGAATTTTTCGTTTGTACACACTTAGGGGCGCCGTCAGAACGAAAACAAAGTGGGGGCTGTCTAAATGGTAGTCCCCCACTATGTACAATTGAATCAGAAATTGTCGCAATCGTTTGTACATCGTTCGTACAGAAATCTGCAAGCAAAATTTTCGTTTTTAGACAATTAGGGGCGTCGCCAGAACGAAAAAAGTGGGGGACTGTCTAAATGTTAGCCCCCCAAAATGTCCAATTCAATCACAAATTATCGCAATCGTTTCTACACCTTTTGTACAGAAATGTGCAGGCAAAAGTTTTGTTTGTACACAATTAGGGGCGCCGCCAGAACGAAAACAAAGTGCGGGCTGTCTAAATGGTAGCCCCCCCCCCACCATGTCCAATTCAATCACAAATTGTCGCAATCGTTCCTACATCGTTTGTACAGAAATGTGCAGGCGAAATTTTTGTTTGTACACAATTAGGGGCGCCGCCAGAACGAAATCAAAGTGGGGTCTAACTAAATGGTATTCTCATCCACCATGTCCAATTTAATCACAAATTGTCGCAAGCATTCCTACATGGTTTGTACAGAACTGTGCAGGCGAGATTTTCGTTTGTACAAAATTAATGGCGTCGCCAGAACGAAAAAAATGTGGGGGCTGTCTAAATGGTAGCACCCCACCATATCCAATTCAATCACAATTTGTCGCATTCGTTTCTACATCGTTTGTACAGAAATGTGCAGGCCAAATTTTCGTTTGTACACAATTAGGGGCGCCGCCAGAACGAAAACAAAGTGGGGGCTGTTTAAGTGGTAGCACTTCACCATGTCAAATTCAAGCAAAAATTGTCGCAATCGTTTCTACATCATTTGTACAAGAATGTGCAGGCGAAATTTTTGCTTGTACATAAATGGGAGCGCCGTAAAAACTGAAACAAATTGGGGACTGTCTAAGTGATAGCCCCCCCCCAAATGTCCAATTCAATCACAAATTGTCGCAATCGTTTCCACATCGTTTCTACAGAAATGTGAAGGCTAAATTTTCGTTTGTACATAATTAAGGGTGCCGCCAGATCGAAAAAAAGTGGGGGTCTGTCTAAGAGATAGCCCCCCCCCCACCATGTCCAATTCAATCACAAATTGTCGCAATCGTTTCTACATCGTTTGTACAGAAATGTGCATGCGAAATTTTCGTTTGTACATAATTAGGGGCGCCGCCAGGGCGAAAACAAAGTGGGGGACTTTCTAAGTGATAGCCCAATCACCATGTTCAATTCAATCACAAATTGTCGCAATCGTTTGTGCATCGTTTGTACAGAAATATGCAGGCGAAATTTTCATTTGTACGTAATTAGGGGGCGACGGCAGAACGAAAACAAAGTGGGGGGCTGTCTAAATGGTAGCCCCCCACCATGTGCAATTGAACCACAAATTGTCGCAATCGTTTGAATATAGTTATAGAGAAATGTGCAGGCGAGATTTTCGTTTGTACCAGGGCCGGCGCTAGAAGTTTTGCCGCCCTGGGCGGTTCTTTCACATGCCGCCCTTTTATTGTTTTCTTTCTCAAATTTTGCCGCCCCTGTATTCTTTTCTTTTTCAAATTTTGCCGCCCATCAGACTTGCCGCCCCGGGTGGTGGCACGGCTCGACCCCCCCGCGCTCCGGCCCTGGACCGCCAGAACGAAAACAAAGTGGGGCTGTCTAAATGGTAGCCCTCCCACCATGTTCAATTCAACCACAAACTGTCGCACTTGTTTGTACGCCTTTGTACATAAATGTGCAGCTGAAATTTTCATTTGCACATAAATGTGGCCCCGCGAAAACGATAACAAACTATGGGCTCTCTAATTGATAGCCCTCCCACCATGTCGAATTCAACCACAAACTGTCGCTCTTGTTTATTACGGTTTTGTACAGAAATTTGCAGGCGAAATTTTCGTTTGTACACAATTGCGAGCGCGCCAAAACGATAACAAAGTATAGGCTGCCTAATTTGTAGCACCTCCCTACTCCGATTCAAAAGAAAATTATCTTAATTGTTTGTACATCGTTTGAGCAGTAATACGCAGGCGAAAGTTTTTTTTTCTACGCTATCAGGTGCGTGGACAGAACGAAAAAAAGGGGAGTTGTCTAAGTGCTAGCCCCACCATGTTCGATTGAACCACAAATTGTCGCGATCGTTTATACATCGTTTGTGCAGAAATGTGCAAGTAAAATTTTCGTTTGTATTAAATAATATACGGATGTGAGTATTTTTAATATCTGCGATCAACGTTAACCGGTTTGAATAACGGTTGCTGAGTTTGAAAATGGTACCTATTACACTAGTCGAAAAAAAATCTTTTTCTCTGGCACACGGAAGAAAATACCTGATTCTAATAGACCTTTTCACGTAGAATTCGAATCTGCAATCAGTTTTTCTCTATCACCCTCAGTTTTTCCGTGACAGAGGTGTTTTCGGAAAATTTCCCCTCAAATTTCTTTTCTTTTTCTTTTTTCTTTTTTTAAAAACCATTTTCACACTTGTACCTTGGGTACGTTAGGTATATAAACACACAAATTATATTGTATGTTAGCTTGATTTGTACTTAGTAAGCCCTCTAAGTAGCATTATTCTATCTAGAGAAATAAACATATTTATATAAAAATATGCTATGTGTACTGTTCATTTTACAATATTCATTATTGCAGATAAAATTATATATAACTTCCATTACAATATAAGCACGGTTTATATCTTATTGGATTTGAAATAAAACATATTTTCAATGATGAATACACCGTGTCAGCATTTTATATCTACTTAATAAATAATACAATAGAAGTGAGTGGTATCTTCTTAATAAATGGACACTTACTTACCTCAACTAATATGTTTTAGTTGTTTACTTTCTTCTGTGTTTGGTTTCTAGAACATCTCTTTTAAGTGTCCAACAGTAATCAGCTAGCATTTTTGAACTTCACCGTCACTGGTATCTCTTCTCCATGCAGGAATTGTCCTGATGAAAATGTTCCCCATACTCATCACTAACAGCACCAAAGTTTTCAGGAAAGAAATGCAGGTGGGAGTCTAGAAAGTGAACTTTAAGTGACATGTTGCAACCCATTTCATTGAATGATTGCCGGAAATCACTCACAATTTCACGGTAATTTGGGGCTTTCTTGTTTCCTAAAAAATCTCTGTTAAACATTTAAATGGACACCAAGCTACTTTCTCAACCAGAGTTAAGAGATCCTCAAATTTTTGGTCACGAATCAAACATCTTATTTGGGTGTCTGCAAAACTCCCTAGCTTCACTAACCCGAGGAATTTTTTCCTTGAGGTAACAAGATCCTGCATTACTTTTGTCCATTGCCCTAACAAAGTTTTTGAAGAGCCCCAACTTTATGTGAAGAGGAGGTAGAATTATCTAATCAGGGCTCACCAGTGAGGAATAAACAACATTCTTCTGTCCAGGAGTTAATACATGCGTTGGCCATTCCTTCTTGATGTAATGTTCCGCTTTGTTCCTGCTGTCCCATTCGCTGAGGAAACAACATTTCCTATAACCAAGCTGCAAACCCATTAACAAAGAAATGGCGTAAATCACAGCAAACGGTCCACTTGTATTTCTCATACTGAATGTTTTCTAACACTATTTCGATGTTTTCATAGGTTTCCTTCATATTAGTTGCATAAGCCAAAGGCACTGAAGGAAATTTGTTGCCATTGTGCAAAAGGACAGCCTTAAAACTAGTTTTCGAAGAGTCAATAAGCAGTCTCCACTCTGTACTTATGTGCATGTCCAAGTGTATCCATCACAGCACAGACATTACTACAATACACTAAATCATTTTCTTGAGAATAATAGTTTTGAAACTCTGTATGAAGGTTTCGAAAAATACATACTTTAGTGTCACGATGGAGCAGATTCCAGCCTTAAGTTTAGTATCAAGAAGTTCTGTCTGTGTCTTGGAGAGTTTTAAATCCCGTACGAGGTCATTTATTTCACCCGGAGTTATCAGATGGGGATCCAATGTAGATGTGCTTCCTACATAAGTAGGATCATCATCTTCATTTGGAACTTCAATAGTTGCCTCAAGTACGTAATCCTCATTTACCGTAAGATGAGGAAGAGGTACTGGTACAGGTAATTCTGCACTGTGTGGAACTGGCCTAATTGCTTATGGCAAATTAGGGTACTGTACTGTGTGGTTAGATTTACTGCTTATTTCTTTTATCTGTGTCATACAAAAGTAGCAGTCTGAAGAATGATCTTTTCGTTCCCTCCAGATCATCGGTACTGCGAAGTTCATGTTTCGTCCACCATTTGCCCACCCAGTCAGACGTTTCACGCAAGTACAACAAATGCAGTGAGGAACCCAGTTCTTATCTTGGTCTCCTACACAGCAACCAAAATATAACTGATAACACTTCCTCACAAGTGGAGTAAAACATCGACGTTGTGATTTAAATATCAGCTCCCCACATACATAACAGAAATTGTCCGGTTTATTACACACTTCCTCGACATCTTGTATCCTGTAACATATCACACACACACACACACACACACACACACACACACACACACACACACAGGAATCTACACTCCATCAAATTCCCACAAAATCCCTCTAGAAATTTCCTCATACAAAAATGGTGACATGGTGAACACATCATTGAAAATGTTTTATTGGAAGTCCAGTGAGGTATAAACCGTGGTATATTGTAATTTTCGTGGAAATTATATGTGTTGAAGACCGACCCGACCCCACCCGTGACCCGAATTGACTGACCCGACCGACAACCCGACCAGAGCTGACCCGATTGGCCCGACCCAAAGTGACCCGAGTGAACCAACCCGAAGTGACCTAACCCGACAACCGACCCGAGTGACCTGACCTTACAATCTAATCAGTTTGAGAGAGCTAGAACCTTACAAAACTGCCACCAGAAAAAAAAATGCTGACCAATTCTTATGCATAAACCATTGTTTCGGCTTTTTTATTTGTAGTATAATTATCCTCCTCCTCCTCAGTGTTCTGCCATTAATGACAGGCCAGTTTCTGTGAACTAGGTAAGAAGCTTCCATTTTTGCGATTTCCCGCTAATATCTGCCTCGCAACCCAACATAAAGTACCACCCTCCTTATTACAATCTATCAATTGCTACCTTCTTACACACTCTCGCTCTCCTGATATCACCCCCTTTACTACATCTCTCAGAATGCAATCCCTTAGCAAGATCGAAACTTGTGATCCGTCCATTTTTTCGCTTCCTTATATCGTCTAATATTGCTCTCGTCTCTTGCATTTTTTCAGCATTTCCTAATTCGTTTTCCTCTCTACCCTGCTAACCTTCTTTATTTTACTCCACACCCAAATTTCCAATGTTAAAATTTAGGCATTCAACTTCGAAAATCAAAATAAAATTTGACTGAGTTCTGAAGACAAGTTCTGAAGGCTAAAAGAATAAAAGTTCTGAAGACAACATTATTTTCTAGTAAGGAATGTATATAGAACTTCTTTTAATATTGTTTGCTGTGTAACAAACAACAATTTCATCACGTTAACATTCCGATTTTTCTATTTAAAAACAGCGTTGCTGTCTGATAGAATCATAAGGAACTAATTGCACTGAAATATCATTCTGTAGGGAATTACCTTTTATTTTTTCTTGATTAATTTATCTAGGAGATATTTGCAACGTTATATAAAATTAGCAAGTATTTTATTGCGGAGAAAGTCAAATCACTACCCCAGCAATAATAATAATAATAATAATAATAATAATAATAATAATAATAATAATAATAATAATAATAATAATAATAATAATAATAATAATCTGAAAGTGACCAAGAAAGGCCTGTCTCTTTGTAGAGGTCTGTGTTCAATTGGCCCTCACACCGTGAGTTGAATGCGAATGGATATAAGGTGAAGGTCAGTTGTTGGACGAGACGAGACGAGACAGAATTTTCATGAAAGGGTACGAGATGTTACAGAGCTCTTTCAATAGAAACATATGCAGTTTTCCAGACGAGACTACCTTCACGACACATTTTCGAAACGAGAATGCCCCAAACCAGGTCTCGTGAGCAACACTAGTAAGTATATCCAACATACTACTTGGTTGTGGCTGTTCAGATACACCGTGAACGTGCGTAAGGACTGAGTGAACATGGGGCCTTCACAGAGCGTCATAAGGGCTTGTTTGCTGTACGAGTTCAAATTGCTGCTCCGCGGAGCGGAAGATATGACAGGCCTTTGGTGAGGGTGTCGTGACTACGCGGAGAGTGCAGTGGTATGACGGTTTAAGGACGGTGACGAAACACTCGAAGACGCACCACGTGCCGGAAGACAAACAGATGTTCAAGATAAAGATCTTCGGGCAGCAATTGAGGCGAAGACAGACATGTGAGGAACTGGTACTACCTTTCAGTGTAAGTGGAGAAACCATTCGGCACCACCACCATCAACTTGGGAAGCACTGCAAGCTGGGTTGATAGGTCCTACATGATTTGACTTGGAGCCAGAAAGCAACGCGAGCAGACACCTGTGTTTCTTTGGTGTCTCGTCTGAGGAAGGAGCAATTTCTGAACAGGGTGTTGACATGTGATGGGAAGTGGGTCCTGTACGAAGCTCCACGGCGCCGTCATTGTTGGTTAGCATCCCATGACTCGGTTCAAAAACAGCCCAAGCCAGCACTACGCCAGAATAAGGTTCTCCTGTGCATTTTGTGGACTGTTCGAGGCATCGTCCATCGGGAACTGCTACCAGCTGGTCAGATCATCAATGCAACTGTGTACTGTCTGGATCCAGCAGTTCTGAATCGCAAAGGGGTCCTCTTGTTACAAGGCAACGCTAAGCCCCACGTGGCTAAAATGACCCAGTACATCATTCTACGCCTTGGATGGAAAACACTATTGGATCCGCCATACTCCACGTTGTACCGTCCGATTATCACCTGTTCCATTCCTTGGACAATCACCTTAGAGAACGCCAATTCAAACAGCTAGTAGAGGTTCAATATGCACTTGATACCTTCTTCACTTCACGTCCCACCAAGTTGGACTGCGATGGAATCCATGGCCTTCCAGAACGTTTTCAGAAGGTCGTCGAGGCTGATGGAGACGATTTTTGATATTCCAGGTACGTCTTAGGTTACATACCAATGTTCGAAAGTGTTGGTGAAAAGGCAGCGGAACTTTCTTGGGCACTCTTAAAGTTATAATAATAATAATAATAATAATAATAATAATAATAATAATAATAATAATAATAATAATAATAATAATAATAATAATGTGTCCTGCCCAAAGGCAGATGTTTGACCCGAAGGTCCATGGGTATTGATTCCAACTCGTACCAAGTAAGTTTTCTGGTGGACAAACCCCATGTGCATGGGTTTTCTCGGTGTTCTCCCATTTCCTCCCACTTTCTTCATTCAACCACTTCAATTATTTCTCATCATCACTGTCTCTCTTAGCGTTGGTGCATAACGTGGGACGTTAACTAGATATTTCCTTTCAATTTCACTTAATGTGACATTTAACTTGACATAGAAACGCAGAAAGGAAAAAAGTCAGTAGTAATATTAATTACAATTACAATACCAATTAGTTAATATAGGGTAAAATTAAAATTTTATTACTATTTCACCTTCAATTAGTCACATTTATCATTCATTCACCAACTTCGAATTGAATTCCACAACAAAGCTCTTTATAGTATTCCGTATAGAAAATAAGTGAAGAATGTGACGACCCGACCCGAGTGACCCGACACGAGCTAACCCGACTGACCCGACCCGACAACCCGACCCGTAACCCGACCCGTTTGAGAGCACTATCAGAGGGGTACTATTTACAGTACAATTTATTTTGTATGGTTTAGCGTACTTTAAGGCTACCATACTTTTTGAAAACAGAAAAAACGGGACATCTTACAAATTAGTAGTAAATATTGCATTTTGTATTAATTTTATCTTTCGAATTTTAATACAGTATCGCACTAGTTATACAACTTAAAATAATGTATTAATATAGTCCATACTCAGTGGCGTATTTAGGGGGAGGGCTTCCGGGCTCAAGCCCCCCACCGAAATCTTACTTACTATAGTAAAGTATATGAAGTATCTTGCAGAATTTTCATATTTTCAGGCAAAGCACCCCCGGAAGTTAGCAAAGCCCCTCCCGAAACAAAATCGTAAATACGCCACTGTCCATACTTAATCAACAGTGCTAAAAATTATTATAGAAGCTAGAAGCTGTTATACAATATAAACGCAATCAGTGAACATACAATATTTAGGCAAAAATTACATTTTCAATATTATTACGCATACCACCTTTACATGCTCTACATGTCTATAAAGAAAAATATCCAGATTTATGAAGTTGTTTCAAAATTTCAATAGGCTGATTTATTTTTGTTAACCTAAAATGCGAACTAAAAGAAAGCAATTTGCATAATTGTTTTTCTGAAGCAGAAAAAAAATGTGTTTTCGGGGCTGGTCTGCAACGTCACAAGAATTTGTTGCCACCTCGGGGTATACATTCTTACTTTTAGTGATAAGAGTGCTACTTAGGAGGATTTAAACATTGCATGTTATATCCGGGGAAGCAACGATTGCAATAATAATAAAGATTAGAATGCAATTGTTCCTATAGTATTGTCGGAATTGAAAGCAAAAGGAATAAGTCGATTTTATTATCTTTTCAGAAATTTTGATATGTAATTAATAATAATAATAATAAAGAAAAAACAGGACAAGAAGGAAAATTTCTGCCCACCGGGACAAATTTTAAGAAACCGGGGCGTATGGTAGCCTTACATACTTATTTGCATGCGGAGTGTCAGTACGGAGCCACTACGTAGCAGAGTTGAAACAAAACCTCGTAAATAGGTTGCCAACTCAGGAAAACAAAATTACCGGCACACCCTCAAAATTCTCTGTACAAATGAGAAACTGAAGACTGTATTGATCGTTATTGTATTTACCAGCAATTGCCACTTGTTTAAAATTATCGAAACAGATGAATAATACTGGATATTAATCTTTATGTTACAATAGTTGATTCATAAAATGAAATTTATTCTATAAACTTCACTTCAAACAAAGGAAATTGCTTTAAAAAGTCATTTTCTACTCTCAATAAATGAATAAAATTCTTTTACAATAAAATATAAGTGTTATCAAATTTGTTATGTTAAATAAATAAAAAAACTGCCTTACGTTAAAAAAATATCGATAATGTATAATACAACGGAAATTTGTGTTTGTAAAGGCACTGTTGAAAAATTTCGATGTTCAATGTTATATTCTGGATTGCAGATTGCAAAATGCCCGTCAGAAGGGGGCTAATAAGAAGTTTGTACCGGTCACCGGCCTTAATCAAAATTACAGCAAATACCAGCCAGTTAGCAACTCTACTCGTAAATCAGAATGCTGAATGCACCAAAATACTTCACCATGCATTCTATAGTTTCTGCAAAATGAGTTTAATGAAGATGATCAAATAAAACAAAATACTGTGTTCTAATTTTCCCTTTAACAGTCTACTTTGTGAATTTGTTATATCTTCCACTTATCAATTTCCTGTACGAGATGAGAATAACGGTTTCTGCGCAAGATAGAAAGAAAAAAATACATTTTTCTCATAAGGATTCAGTTCACGTAAGAAATAATGAATAAGTTTAATAATAAGAGCCGAGGAGTGAAAAACTAACTCAGCAATAATCATTGTAAGTATAAATATAAATATAAAAAAACAAAAAAAATTAATTCCATCATCGTTAGGATAAGATCAATATAGTGAATCACACGATAGTGTGAACAAACCAAACCACACAATAGTGTGAACTAAGTCCTGTTAGAAAAATACTCCATAAATGTGACACATTTTTTTAATGCTTCTACCATTTATACAAACCCTCACATTGTTTTCGTTCTGGCGGCGCCCCTAATAGAGTACAAACAAAAAATTTCGCCTGCACATTTCTGTGCAAATGATGTACAAGCGATTGATATATTTTGTTATTAAATTGGATATGGTGGGGGCTACCAATTAGACAGCCCCACTTTGTTTTCGTTCTGGCGGCGCCATTAATTGTGTACAAACGAAAATTACGCATGCATATTTCTGTACAAACGATGTACAAACGATTACGAAAATTTGTGATTCAATTGGACATGTTGGTGGGAAGCTACCACTTAGAGAGCCCCCAGTTTGTTTTCGTTCTGGCGGCGCCCCTAATTGTGTACAAACGAAAATTTTGCCTGAACATTTCTGTAAAAACGACGTACAAACGATTGCGACAATTTGTGATTGAATTGGACATGGTCGGGGGCTACCACTTAGACAGCCCCACTTAGTTTTCGTTCTGGCGGCGCCCCTAATTGTGTACAAACAAACATTTCGCCTGCTCGTTTCTGTACAAACGAAGTACAAACGATTCCGACAATTTGTGATTCAATTGGACATGGTGCGGAGGTATTACTTAGAAAGCACCCTACTTTGTTTTCGTTCTGGCGGCGTCCCTAATTGTGTACAAACAAACATTTCGCCTGCACATTTATGTACAAACGATGTACAAACGAATGCGACTTTTTCTGATTGAATTGGACATGGTCGGGGGCTACCACTTAGACAGCCACCACTTTGTTTTCGTTCTGGCGGCGCCCCTAATTGTGAACAAACAAACATTTCGCCTGCCCGTTTCTGTACAAACGAAGTACAAACGATTGCGATAATTTGTGATTGAATTGGACATGGTGGGGTGGCTACCACTTAGACAGCCCCCTTTCTTCTGTTCTGGCGGCGCCCCTAATTGTGTACAAACGAAACTTTTGCCTGCACATTTCTGTACACACGAAGTAGAAACGATTGCGATAATTTGTGATAGAATAGAGCATGTTGGTGCGGGGCTACCAGTTAGACAGTCCCCCACTTTGTTTTCGTTCCAGCGGCGCCCCTAATTTTGTACGAACATACATTTTGCCTGCACATTTCTGTACAAACGAAGTACAAACGATTGTGACAATTTGTGATTCAATTGGACATGGTGGGGGGGGGGCTACCACTTAGACAGCCCCCATTTTTTTCTGTTCTGGCGGCGCCCCTAATTGTGTACAAACAAAAATTTCGCCTGCACGTTTCTGTACAAACGAAGTACAAACGATTGCTATAATTTGTGATTGAATAGGACATGTTGGTGGGAGGCTACCAGCTAGACAGCCCCCAATTTGTTTTCGTTCTGGCGTCGCCCCTAATAGTGTACAAACGAAAATTTGGCCTGCACATTTCTGTACAAACAATGTACAAACGATTGCGATACTTTGTGATTCAATTGGACATCGTGGGGGGAGCTACCACTCAGACAGCTCCCCACTTTGTTTTCGTTCTGGCGGCGCCCCTAAGTTTGTTCAAACAAACATTTCGCCTGCACATTTCTGTACAAACGATGCACAAACGAATGCGACAACTTGTGATTGAATTGTTTTTTTGGGGGGGGCTACAACTTAGACAGCCCCCATTTTTTCTGTTCTGGCGGCGCCCTTAATTATGTACAAACGAAAATTTCGGGTGCACATTTCTGTACAAACGAAGTACAAACGATTGCGACAATTTGTGATTGAATAGGACATGGTCGGGGGCTACCACTTAGACAGCCCCCAATTTTTTTCGTTCTGGCGGCGCCCCTAATTGCGTGCGAACATACATTTCGCCTGCACATTTCTGTACAAACGAAGTACAAACAATTGCGGCAATTTGTGATTCAATTGGACATGGTGGGGGGCTACCACTTAGACAGCCCCCATTTTTTTCTGTTCTGGCGGCGCCCCTAATTGTGTACAAACGAAAATTTCGCCTGCACATTTCTGTACAAACGAAGTACAAACGATTGCGATAATTAGTGATTGAATAGAACATGTTGGTGGGGGGGGTATCAATTAAACAGCCCCAATTTGTTTTCGTTCTGGCGGCGCCCCTAATAGTGTACAAACGAAAGTTTGGCCTGTACATTTCTGTACAAAGAATGTACAAACGATTGCGCCAATTTGTGATTTAATTGGACATGGTAGGGGCTACCATTTAGGGGAACTCCCTCGAGAGGAATCACTCTACTTATTTATTGCAAAAAGCAGAATTTAAAAATTCGCATTCGTCCAAAGTTATCGTGTGAAGTAACAGCCGTTTGTATGTACGTACTAATATTGATAAATTCCACTACGCGATCCCAATTAATAGTTCATATATACGCGCCACACACACACAAACTAGCATTTGTACACACGAAAGTATACCTGGTAGTATCCACACGCTTACGCCGGAAACTAGAAAGAAACACACACACACACACACACACACACAGGGACAGAGAGAGAGAAAGAGAATATCTTGTTGTACCTTTATACTGAATGCACCATTACTCACAAAATCAGTTAAAAAAGAAAAAAGAAAAAAGTTGTAAATGAAACTTTCAAAGATTGGTACCACTGCAGCGTGTCACAAATGAGATTGTTCCATAATGATTGATTCGTAATATGATGTATATGGGTTTCTTAATGGTAGTATAACAAAATGCCTTCAAATTGACCACTAAATAAAAAGTGAAATTTATTTCTCAAATTTTGTAAAATCGAAGTCGGTGGGCATTATGGGAACAGTCTACAATAACAATATATGCAAATAAATATTAATATACTTCACGTTTTCCAGTGGGTGCAAGAAAGCTTCGAATAGTATTTGTTGCCAGAAGCATTAGCTGATGTAAATATATATATATATATATATATATATATATATATATATATATATATATATATATATATATATATATATATATATATATAACTCTCCGAACCATAGACGCACACATGCACGCATCATATCACAGGCAATCATAGATTATTTAGATTACTACAAATAACCCCATAATATAGTCACACACACTTAGTGAACAAAAGAAATAAAAGGTAGTAAGTATAAAAACCAGCATTTCTTGAGATATTAGTAAGCGTCTGCTTAGTAGACTTACGGATGATTTGCTCAACCGACTTCTTCTTAAATAGGTTGATTGACTGAGATTGTCTTGTGTTTGATGGAAGGTCATTCCACGCACGGATAATGGATGAAACGTACGCATTCGAGTATAATTTTGGCAAATATAGGAGAAGAGAAAGGAATTTATTTACACCGGATCCTCTATTGTGACCGTGGTGAGCATTTAGTGGTTGCAAACGTTGAAATAAGTTGGAAGTTATTGAAAGTGCAAAGTCTTAAAGAGAAGTGTGAGTCGATGCAAATCACGTCTATCGGCAAGTATAAAAAGGCCCAGCTTTCTGTAGTATGAAGTTAAATGATATGATGGTTTGAGATCTGGCTCCAATCCCAACTGCGAAGTTATCATACGTGTATCACTTTCATGATAAGACATAATCTTATGGTAGAGTGAGGGTTCGAATCTTTGCAAAAAATTGAGTAGCTCACAAGCCGTTCGTCTTAAAGATCTGAATTTCAATATATAACTCTACTAAAAATAAATAGAACATGTTCTGGCATACTTTAGTTGATTTGTAAAAATAATCGAAAAGGGTTGATATAAGTTGAGTACCAAATTGAGAAACAAAAACTACAGTTCTTCGCATTTTATACCCACTGCTTTCTGTTATAATAATTGCTGAAATTTTTGTTTAATATATGGTGCGTTCAGAACATAAGACAATCAAGCCATGAAGTTGTGAGAAAAATTGCCATAAAATTTGTACTGTAAGCTTAATTACATGAGCATTTTAAATTAGTGCAGCATTCTTAATTATATGGAAAACTGGTTTCTTTTCTTTTTTACGTTGGTATACTTTAACGTGATTTGAGTCGCAAATTTCATCCTGTTTTCTACTGAAAAGTATCAGTAAGCCAACAAAGAAATAATTATACTGTATATGATACTGTATAATTATACTGTATGTAATAATTATATTGTACGTGACTACAACCTCGATTAGTACTGTGTGAGAACGTAACGTGTTTAGCAAACAATTCATAAAAAATAAGAGTAAAGCTTAGAGCCTAGTATGAGTCATAAATGTGTCTGAAATGATATCACAACCACCAGGACTTACGAACAGCGTACGTCCCTACAACTAGCTAAATGTTAAAGAAAAGGAGCCCTAAGAAAAATTATGATTTTAAGTTTTACATTCCATGGGTATGCCGTATAAGCTAAAGGAGAAGCCGATTACAAGAATGAAAGAAATAGCGGAATAAATAATTTGGAAATAAACAGAAATTAAACGTTTTAGGAACAGGGTGAACCATTAAATTCACAAAGCATGAGTAATAATAATAATAATAATAATAATAATAATAATAATAATAATAATAATAATATAATAATAATAATAATAATAATAATAATAATAATAATAATAATAATAATAATAATAAAATTTTAAGTTTCTCTAAATGTCGATAAAACGTACAAGTAAGTCGGGATTTCGGAAGGTGTCCGGATATATAGAACACACCTCTGAAACTCCAAAATTTTAAACAAAAGAGTTCCAATAAAGTTTCATGAAGAAAGTATTCTATTCCACTTTCTAAAGAAGATAACTGCATTAAAAATAAATTCAATGAGCTCCGAAATACAAAGTAACAAAATAGCGTATAACATTCAGTCTACAAAGCAATTTTTACTTAAAGAATGGACAAGACTCTCTCGAGAATCTAGAGAAGACAAGAAATGTTAATGATATTTTTCGTCACGTATTGATTTTCATCTCCAAAGCGAAACGATAACTTGAGTTAGCTCTGTCCCGTCCCGAATGTAAAATGTTAATTCTCGTTTCCTTTTGTTTGTTTTGTTTTAGAAACGAGATAAGGAATTCATCTTTTCGTGGGCAATACTAAACAAAACCTCAATATTTTTGCCCAATGTCACGTTTCTGCTAGTAATGGTATAACCTAAGAGAAAATAATAAGCTTCTACCCTTTAATCTTTACGAGATAATTATTATTAGTTTAGTATTATTACTATTATTATCCCTAAAATTTTGATAGTTCAAGTATTGAAACATACGAGCATCCAAATATCTTAATATAATAGGACGTATGTCATCGCCAATCAATCGCCAAAAAATTTCTAATGGAAAAAAATACTAGTCATTCCTGGGTCCTATCAGTGAAGCTTCAGATTGCTGGTCGAGTGGTGTGACCACTGAATTACGATTACTTGGTAGTAATTGATTCGTCTTTAGTTTGTTTACGAGTATAATATACGAGCCGTATTTGATCCAAAATAAGGAGTTTTGTACTGTTTTTAAAAACCTGTAATATTTATAATTTAGTGAATACAATGATATAATACCCTAAGAGTTTTCATATTCCTCTGTTTCAGTTACATATCCCTGTGTTTTGACAATCAATTTGACTATTAACAAGCTACAGTTTTAAGTGAACAGGAAATGCTCTTTATTTAGGTGAGCCAGAGTAATTAACGCTTTAGGTGAAGATATAATGTAGTGGATTCCTAATCCCGAGGTCGAGTTTCGATTCTCCTCGTTACCTTTACATTTTTATAATGTTTCATTTACAAGGCTGAGCTCGATTTGGATGCTGCTAATTAAAAGTAATTCTCCAGTGGAGAAATAAGCGATGATACAATCCTGAAAATTAAGGAAGAAAGAATGAGTGGAGAATTCGAGTTACAGGGTTAGTTCTGTTAATGATTTTATATTTGATACTATCAGGCACAATATCGTGATAATTTCGTGCAATTCTAAATTGTTCTTTATTGACAGTATATTCTCCCCGTTTCTCCTTGTGTCTCAATATGTAAATTTTCACAAATATTATAGAAATCAGGAACCCTCAGTTACATTTGCAACCTAAGGGTAAATGCGCTTGGTGCGGATAAGTTCGTCAACTCCTTTGAGTGTTAACGAATTTTGCATTTTTAATATTTACAAATAACTTACTGCATTCAAATATTTAACATTTTCAAAAGTCATTTAACGAGTGATTAAATTGGACAAGTTCTTTCGCAGTAGTATTACGTATTAACCAGTGCGCCGAAACCTGTAGTAACTCATGTCCTGTTAGAAATCTCCAAATTTTCATTGGAAGCTACGTTCTTTCCCTGAATGATTTATCCACACTTTAATTGATTTGAAGGTAGAACTACTGTTAATAGTTTCAAAACTCAGCGCAATTCTTTATGTTTACTTAAAAAGTAACCTACTACATATACCGCATAATCTATCTGTATATTATTTGATACGCATATGTGTATAGTCATTTGAAGTAAATAAAATTGTTTCTATAATCCCTCATTTGAGTTAATTATAAGAGTATTTAAGCCCCCCCCCGAACTGTTATCTTCTCATCGGCACATGCGTTGTCCATATATATATTTTTGTAGTATGCTATGTACCGTTAGTACAAGTATTCAAAGACTCCCGTTTATCATTTCTTCACCCAGCGTTTAGCTGTCACTCCTGCACAGAAACACTCTACGATTTGATCTTTAACAGGTGGTGGGTACTTCGTGCTGCTGTTCTAGCTACTCCATCAGGGGCGGGAGTAGCTAGAAGCGGGCCAAGTTGGGTTGCCTAACTCACGGACTTTGTACCTGAAGGATTTATATGGCCCACTGTACACTTCAGCATAAATTTCTGTGCGCTCGCCTGTTCACAAACATGTTTTCAAAATGGAAGGAAAATACACTGCTGTTACTGAACTGGCCTTTGACGTTCATCACAGGTCACAAAATTATTATTTCCCAAATAAGTCCTACGAATAAGCCGCTTGCATTGCCAAGATCTGTGCAGTTGTCTGGTTTGATATTCATCCTTCAAGGTGGAAGTCTCAGTACGTACTTACTATTAGGGTTGATCCCCAAAATGCACTCGCTAATACAGCGTATTAAATCATTGGCAATTTAATGATTACTTTACATTGGCATTACTTTACAATTTATGAACTGCAAGCTGTCATTTCTGGCCTTGCTATAGAAAGCATTTATCTTATTCATTGCTTTAAATATTAAAATAAAAATATATTTAATGTTTAATTTAAATATTTCAAATACCAATCTTGGGTTCAATATATTTCATAAATGATTTATACAAGTACATAATTGTAAGGTCATGATATTTATCTACTTTCCATGCAACAGTACTATAACTCCCGTAGCTAGTTTTAGCTTCTTCGTTTTTTTCTTCTGTTGCGAAGAGAATTTTTGAACATTTTTTTTTTTTGCAAGACCATGAGAGTATGTAAGAGAGGCACTGAATAGCAACGGGACTGCTGTCTGTTAGGAGGGACGATATGGCGAGCTCCCGCAAGAGCTAGTGAGCTCGAGCCTTCAGACAGGTTATTCCAAGATAGGAGTTCGGAATGAAATTTTTAAGTAGTATAGATCCTACGTCTATAAAGCAGAAAAATGTTTTTTTTTCAGAAGAATTACTATCAAACTGTTTCGAAGGAGCAGTCAGGAAAAGTGTGAATGTGGCTGTTTTAGGTGTTGAAATCTCTCCTAATAGGGGAAGATTAATTTTGCAGTTTCAATTTTGTTTAGTCCCCTGTGCGGAATTTGACATGAGTGAATGTCTGTCTGTTGAAATTAGAGTTTTAACAGTGAGACTTCTACTTAATGGATTAAGAGAGTGTTTCATTCAACCTTGATCCTTAGCCTTGAATGCAAGGTGAATTATAATCTGGGGCAGCAGACAAGACAGTTTTCCTATTCTAATACCAAAACCCTCTCCAGGTATCAAGGGCGGATCTAGGACAGACTTCTGGGGGACGGTGGGTTGTA
This sequence comes from Thermobia domestica, assembly GCF_964235325.1. Classification (NCBI taxonomy): domain Eukaryota; kingdom Metazoa; phylum Arthropoda; class Insecta; order Zygentoma; family Lepismatidae; genus Thermobia; species Thermobia domestica. Next base: position 263,864,033 of record NC_137463.1, read on the forward strand.
ATACTGCTACTTAGAGTTACTTTTAAGAGCACCAAACTCTGGGATAGGTTTTATTTACATATAAAATAAGAAATTTTTCTCTTCTGGGGGGAGGTGATCGCCCCGACCTCCCAACCTGGATCCGCCCCTGCCTGGTATTTTTAGTTAGATCCTTATTGTGGAAGTCTCTATGTACAGTGGATGGACAACGAATTAAGAATTACAAAACAAATGTATATTTTATAACTATATTTCACTTTGTAGACTATATTTACAATGTGCTCATCTATATGCCAAACGTTTATAGCTAATGCACATATATGCATTTTACTTGCGACAGGTAGTACTTGGTAGGTCCATTTTGCTCTAATAACAGCCAAAATGCGTTTTGGCATGCTGTTGATACTGTGTGCCACCACTTCAGTAATAACCGTTTTATGTTACCATACTTTCTGAAGACGCAGTTATAGTTCAGGAATATTAGTGCACACTGGATGGCTGACCTTATTCTTCATAATCTTCCATATTCTTCTGTTTGGATTCAGGTCTGAGCTGTTCCCCGGCCAGTCCAACACTTTGATGCCGAGCTGTTGCAGATGACTCATGACGAGTTTTGAAGTATGGCAGGGTGTCCCATGCTGCATGATGATTCCATCATTTTCTGGGCACCACTTAATTATTTGATGAATTAGACAAATATCCAGGACGTGTTTGTACTGTTCCTTCCCCATAGTTCTCTCAACAAAATACAATGCCCCAGTGCCATGCACAGATATCACACTCCAGACCATAAGTTTAGCAGGGTGCTTCACACTTTCCTTAACAAATTTGGACAGAACTGCTTTCCAGGGCGTCACTATACAAGTTGTTGCCGATCTTGCATAATTTCAACCGTCGACTGATCGAAGAAACACATCTGCAACAAGGTAACGCATGGAGTAAATTTTTATATAAAAACAATAATAGCAATTATCTCTAATTGTGGTAAAATGTTGACCATGCCAGCAACAGAATGTGGTTAATGCACTGAATTCGTTCATAAAGCAACAAAAAAAAGAAAGAAAAAAGAAAAGAAAAGAAAAGAAAATTACCTTTGACCAATCATTGGCAGTCCAATCTTTATTCATTAAAGCCGATGATAACTATTTTTTTTTTTTTTGTGGACGGCAGGATAATAAACCAGACTTGTGAAGTCTCCTATGAACTGTCTTTGTGCTTACATAACAACCTGCACCCCTCAAGCGATTTCGAATTTTCTCAACAGTAGCTTTTCGGTTGCGCAAATCAATATTCTTAAGCATTTGGTCCTGCCTTGGCGTCATTTTTCTCAGTTCCCTATAGTTTTGTCACCTTGCTGTTCTAACCGTGGCACCTAAATATAACTTTTCCAACACTTTGTGGGGTCTTATAATTTTTCCAACACTTTGTGGGGAAATACTAAATTTCCTGGCTATTTCACTCGCTTTTAAGTTAGAACATTTCACCATAACCGCAATTTCTTTCTTCTTTCTCGGATTCAAGTCTCTTATTTTACCCATTCCTATTGTTGTCTTATTAATCACATAGGACACACCAAATTAATTATATATTCACTTGAAAAACTGGTGATTGTTTATTTACCTAATTCAGATCCACAAAACAACTTCCTTTCTCGATTTTGTGAATAAACTGAACGAGACAAACCAATACACACACTCTCAATGATAGCACTTACAGCATTAAAAGGGAAGCACTTGGACTTCAACGACTTCTAGAGGTAGAGCACTGAAGTACCACCACCGAAAAGTCACCAGAAGAAATTCACATTCATTCTCAATCAGATAAATAACCTACATGAGTATTCAGTTGCTACAAACTCCTGAAAAATATTCAAGCTTAAAAATTCCTAATTCGCTGTCCACCCACTGTACAGGGTTTCTAAATAGAAATAGGCTACACTTTTCGTTGAGTCAGAGGAGCAAAGTGACTATGTCTTTAAAGTGAAGGAATACCAAGCCGGAGTGGAGACAGTATTGGTTTCCGTACATCCTCAGTTCCCAAGAATTAAAGAAAGTTTTACATAGAGGAAATAGGACAATTGAATGGGTACCACAGCTCCATTTTCACTCCATAAATTAATAGGGAAGATGAGCAGAATAGCTTAAGCCCTCCGAGGATAAATTAAAGTTCTCCTATTCTCTAGTCTAAATCCTTATACCCGAAATTAGAGGAATTTAATTTTAATAAAATAAATAAATTTCCAGTCTAAAGACTTCATTTTTTTTACCTTTTGATACGAATCAAAGAGTAGCTGGAGATTTATTAGCCCTTAGATACGCTTAGAGTAGAGAATATGTATATCGCAAATCTTAGTTGACAAGTAAAGATATATATATATATATATATATATATATATATATATATATATATATATATATATATATATATATATATATATGTTAGATTGTGAGAAATAATATAGAAATATATCTTCTTTTCTCATTCTTTTACCTCCCAGGGTTTTGAGTTGTACTTTAAGTAGAAGTGTTGAAGTAGAGTTTGAGATACTAGAATTAAATTATTGTATTACTATCAGTAACACAGGGAGTACCTTCAGAAATTACAACACTGTGAAATCGATGAGAAACTCGTACAAGGCTGTGCAACACATTACATAACGTGCAATACCGTACATCTCTTACGTTTACACTTATCACCTTATGCAGAACCCAACTTATAAACTATCGTCTTATCGAATGCGAGGGGCCAAATTCTAGATTTGTGTATTTATCTACATTTACACAGACTCTACTGGTAAGCTTCTCTAAGAGAATTCATCGTTCATTCGTTTGGGTTTCGACATCTAGGCTAATTAATTGTGTACAGACAGCATTAATTTCTTAATAGTGTTGAAAATATGTGGTGTCTTTTAAAAATTTCTCACGCAATCATCGCCCGATAGTCATAATTACACCATGATCGAGGAAGTTCCGTATTTTAAAACAGAAGTTCAATAATGTATTTCCTATTATTATTATTATTATTATTATTATTATTATTATTATTATTATTATTATTATTATTATTATTATTATTATTATTATTGCAAGTGTTTCTCCATTTCTCCTTAGGTTCAGGTCTGGAAATGTTTTTTCGACTTTTCTCGATCTTTAGCTTCCTCTTTTAAATCGTAATATTTTCTTCTATTTCTCAAATCATCAATCAGTTGTGTTCTTCATAACCCTCGCTTTCCTTCCATCTTTCCCTCTATGGCGATATAAACATAATTTTGTCGCAAGATATTCCCAATTTAATTGGCCCTCCTAAGAAGGATACTGGCTGAAAATGTCCTTGTATATCCTACTCGTCATAAGTCATCTAACGTCATCTAACAAGTAAGGGACCATATGGTTGTCGCGCAAATCAGATGCAGACATACGCCATCTGATTGAGCATGAAAAGATATGGAGAACACAGAAATTTAAAGTGCTAAGGGCCATAGGGGACGGAGCGAGGAAAGAGGAAACATTGAATGTCGGCAAAATTGAAGAAAGTCAGGAATGACGGGAAAAGTTAATTTCTTCCATACAGGGAAATAAAGTCAACCAAAAGAAAGAAACTAAACATAGCAAGGGCATCAAGGACGAAGGAAGATCATAATCAGGGTAGCCATCCGGACCGCAGTGTTGCCAGCGCTGCATAACATTGATATGGAAGGTATAGCACAGTATAGCAATTCATGCACAAGGAAAAATATTAGTAACACAAAAGACAATAGAAAAGACTCTGTACACGTGCGTAAAAAGGTTTAACGATAGTCGTGAGTGAATAATGTACATGAGGGAAAACAAATATAGACATGAAAGTGAAGGGGGTACACATGATAACACAGAAACGAAAGTGTTTGGGAGCATCGTTCCATGATGATGATGATGATGATCGGTGTTCTGCCCGAATGCAGGTTTTGACCTGAAGGTCCATGGGCTGGATGAACCCATGGTGGTTTGCTATTGCCTTCTATGGGATGATAATGGCGTATAAAGGACGGGAGCTACAGTTTAACGAGGGATCCGAACCTTTTGTGTCCCCACCGGGAATCAAACCCAGGACCCCTTGAATACAAATCGAAGAGCTTAACCACTCATCCATCCGGGACACTATCGGTCCAGTGTGGATATTAATAGAGAAAAAATCTCGGCCGGACATCATGCATATTGTGCCTTATGAGCCGTCGTTGCACAAGGCGAATGTTGGGATGATATATGGTAGCACGGACCAAACCTGCTTGCCTCATCTGTCCTAGTCTCACCGAAAGTGCCGATGTGGCCTCGGAATTAAAGATATAATCCCCTGATTGTATCCTTGACTAGAAAAATAAATAGACTGGAAGAAGACCCGGGTAATTGACGATGCAATATATATTGCGTATTCGCTGATTTCGTAGACAAAAAACTGCAAACGCCGCCTCGCCGTAGGTAGGATATATGTCACCAAACTCCGTGGGAGACAAGTGTATGGACGCCTCCAAAACACGGGGACATTTTTTTTTTGTTTCTGTTGTTTCCATGGCAATCGCTATAAGAGGTAACCGAACTTCTTTTTTTTTGTTCATAAAATACAATGCACACATGTTTTTCACATGTGTACTCATGGTTTTCCTTCGAGAATGTCCAAGCAGTGATCTTATGAGAGAAGATAAAATCAGATGGCGTGGAACTACAAAATAAAAGAGGTACGAAGTAATTTGTCATGCTATGGCCACATGCAACTACGTAGATAGGGAGCGCATTTATAGAAATTGAGCAGAGAGTGTGGGACTTAAAGGCGCGAGACACAACTAGTGCTTGTTGTTGTAGAAGTACAAGTGTTGAGCGAAGATTATGTTCTGTTTGTGCCACCACAAAGGGCAGTCAGGAAGTGGCATTGGACTGAGTGCGGGGATACTTTGGAAACTGATTTGTACACTTGTTGCGTGTGGTTTTGTTAATGATATATTAGAAAAATACCACACTAGATCAATATTGATCTGCTATTGGAATAGGAGAAGCGAGTGATTTGAACGTAGGTAGAGCACAAGGATTGTGAGACGTTGTCGTCATATATTGAAGCAATTCTGTTTATTATCCAGCAGGCACGAGCGCGATTTACTAGGCGCGTCATATGTGTGCAAAATGCGACAATCTGTAGTTGTAAAGTTGTTAGCAGATGTGTTCGGCATTTCACAAGAAACACCAACGCGGGAGGAACTTATCGTTACCGAGCAGATTAAACACAGTTGTGGAACGAAGAAAGTGTTGTAGATGAGTTTAATATATTAGTGATGGATGAAGATGGGACAGATGTTGAGGACATTGAAAGTGATTTCGGTGATGATACAGCGTTAGCAGAAGAAACAATATTGCAACCAGAACGAAGTCCACCAACCCACCACGAAAGCAGTGGGTCGTCATCTTCTGCTCCATCTCCGCCAAAGAACAGTTAACAAAATTCCCGGACAACTACTTGGCCAATACATACAAGATCTGGACAAAGCAGCCGACAGGGTCGGAGCCCCCCCAGGTGTGTTTTCCTGGGTTAGCGTTCGATATGTCACCGCGTCTAAAATTCACTAGCGTTATGACACAAAAACGTAAAATAAAAAATAAAACCGTCTTACAAAAATTTGAAAATATACTCACAACACCTTGCAAATTCCGGCACTCCTTACAGAAACGCTTAAGTAATGCTGTACTCGAGCATTTCATCGCAATGAGACAATGCAATGCAAATATTCACTACCACACAATACGTATCTAGGCCATGAAATTGATCCACACAACACATTATCATTCACAGCGTCCAGATCATGGGTCACGCGCTTCAAACGAAAAAACAAACTGGTTTATCGCAAGATTACACATAAAGTTAGTACACGTGTCGCCGTTGATACTGCTGCAGTTCAAGCATCCTCCACAGACTGTTAACGAAATCAAGTCTTTCATTGTAGAGCACGAGTTGACTCGAGAGCAGGTCCTTAATACAGACCAGTCAAGATTTGCTAAAAAGTTGCATTCAGGCAGAACCCTTGCCATTAAAGGAAGCAACCCAATCTTTGGTGCCGTAGGTTTAGCAAAGACGCATTCCTATATGATTATGCCGGTGATTGGGATGGACGGTACATTGCTTCCACACATGTATGTTCTTGTTTCGGAACCCAGTGGTAACTTTCCAGCGCGCATGGACGCTGAATTCCCCAATGTAAAAGCATATGCAAGCAGATCAGCGAATATGACAAAACGGGATTTGCAAAGAAGTTTTGGAAGAAGAAGTTTTGTGGCCCTATCTTCAGGGTAAGATCGTGTTTTGCTTTTGGTTGACTCCTAGAATCCAAACAAGGATGACACTCTTTACAACATGACAGTTCCTGACGGTGTTCAGTTCTACAAAAAGCTGATTCCTCCGAAATGTACAAGCCTTATACAACCTGCTGATGTGTTCTTCTTTCGTCCATTCAAAAACATGGTGAAGTTCATCACAGATACGTTAGTGTTCTCCAGTATTAATGTGTGGCAACATGAGAACTTTCTCCGCCTTCAGTCATTTGTTCATTACTAGTTTTTCCTCTAGGCGATTCCAAAAGATGATACGGTTTGCGTTTTTCAAATGTGGCTACTCCAATGAACATCCTGTACAGTTTGAAACACCTTCCGCATATTGCTTTGAAAAGGGACTCACAGAGGAATGCTGCAGAGACGCGTGTGACCAGCTTGCTTTCATCCGCTGTGCTTACTGCGAGAAATGTCTGTGTTGACCACGCATTCATTCGTGATCTTCACGTCAACTGCAACTAAACTACAAATGGTGCGTACTTTTCTCCATTTTCCTCCATTTGTATTCATGCAGGTGTAATATTCACTCATGACTATGTCAAACCTTATACGCACGTGTACAGAGTCTTTTCAATTGTCTTTTGTGTTACTAATACCTTTTTTGTGCATGAATTGCTATACTGTGCTATACCTTCCATATCAATGTTATGCAGCGCCGGCAACACTGCGGTCCGGATGGCAACCCTGATTATGATCTTTCTTCTTCCTTGATGCTCTTGTTATGTTTAGTTTCTTTCTTTTGGTTGACTTTCTTTCCTTGTTTGCACGAAATTAACTTTTCCCGTCATTCCTGACTTTCCCCAATTTTGCCGACATTCAATGTTTCCTCTTTTCTCGCTCCGCTCCCTATGGCCCTTAGCACCTTAAATTTCTGTGTTCTCCATATCTTTTCATGCTCAATCAGATGGCGTTTGTCTGCATCTGGTTTGCGCGACAACCATATGGTCCCTTACTTGTAAGTTATAAGTCTCGTTATAAGAGTTTGACTAACAAAAGTTTCTTGCAGTAGTCAGGCCTTTATTATGACGCTAATCATACGTCTAAACGACTTTGCATAAGGCCCTAGATGTCTTACACTGTTTTTCTCTCATTCTTTGTCCTAATATCTAAGCTCTATTGTATAGATATGTTTTTCTAGATTCTGGCTCATGAGATAAGTTAATGACGAAATGAATTTCTATAAGAAATAAAAATGGATTAATTTAGTTTAACGCCCACGAATATGTTCTTTCGGCCCAGGGAGATGGATAATTAATGAAAGTGAATGATTGAAAGGGGATCAAAGCTAGGATCATGTGCAATGGAAGCGAATTCTCTAACCACTATACTAAGACGGAGAGCCAGGTTCCTCAGAAGTAAGTGTATTTTCTGAAAATTGATAAGAACAGAGTTTAAGACTCCTATGTACTTGGTGAGTTTAAAAGCAAAGACGAATGCCATTTAAGAGAATATCATACTCAAAATTATTATGTTGGCGGCTTTCGAAGCATTTAAGTTCTTTATTAGACTTTATGTCTAAAGATGAAGCATATAAAAAATCTATATTACATTGAGGTAAAGAAAATTGTGTAGATGAGCGCAGATCCAAACGTGTAGTTTTCGAAAATCCGATGAAAATAATTTTGCTTTGTAAACCTAATATATACTGCATGCTAATCAGACCATCTTTTAACATCAAACTCTTCCTGAAAAATACCTAATTAAGCATTTAAGTATAGTAACAGAAGGTACAGTATGATTAGGAGTGTAGCACAAATTAACTAGTAGCTTATAAACTTTATTTTTTTAAACTCTTATATTATCCAAACAAAATACATCTACCAATTGATACCATACATCATAGAGATGAACAATATGAGAAGCTTGAATTGAAAGTACTACCATACATTTGACAAGCAAACAGGCAGATATACAGACGGACATTCAATAATGCTTATGGCATTTCTGCATAACACAGTGTTGAAGTCTAAAAAGTAGTAAAAGGTTATTGAATAAAGGTAACCAAGAAAGCTCTGTTGCTTTTTTACCCACCACCTTCAAACATCGATATGTCGCCTAAAACATACCTGGAAAATAAATCATAGTTTCCATCAACATCGACAACCTTCTGGCAGAGTTCTGGAAGACCATGGATTCTATCGCGGTAGAATTTGGTGGACCGTGAGTCGCAGTATGCACCAAGTGCATTTTTCTCCTCTGTTAGGAATTTGAATTGGCGTCTTCTAAGGTGTTTTTCAAAGGAATGGAACATGTGATAATCGGAATGTGCAATGTTTGGGGAGTATGATGGATGCAATAGTGTTTCCCATCCAAGACGTAGAATGATGTTTCGGGTCATCTTAACCACTTTGGGCTTACCGTTGTTCTGTGACAGTAGGAATCCTTTGCGATTCAGATGTGCTGACTCCAGAGTTTTGAGTTTTTCTTGAACACGGTTAACCACTAACAAGACACAGTAATCTTGATGCTCTGACCAGCTGGTAACATTTCCCGATGCACAATGCCACGAGTAGTCCACCAAACAAACAGGAGGACGTTTCTCTGATGCAGTGTTGGTTTCCGCTGTTTCGTAACCGGTTTATGGAATGCTAGAAAATGATGACGCATCGTGGAGCTTCATACAGGACCTACTACTGATCACATGTCAAGAACCTGTCCATAAATGGCTCCTTCCTCAGACGAAACAGCAAAAAAATAAAAAAAGACTTATATTGTCTGCTCGCGTTGCCTTCTCGCCCGGAGTCAAATCATGTGGGATCCATCGACCCAACTTGTAGTGTTTCTCAAGTTGATGGAGGTGCTTCCAAATGGTTTATCTATTCACACTGAATTGCAGTTCCAGTTCCTCACGTGCCTGACCACTATTCGTCTCAATTGCTTCCTGCGGATGTTCTTTTTGTACATGTGTTGTTCTTCCGGCACATGGTGCCTCGTCAGGAGTTTCGCAACCGTCCTTAAACTTGTTAAACCACTACTGTACTGTCCACGTAGTGACGGCACCCTCACCAGAGACCTAACCTGGCTTCCGTACCACTGCAAGTTTGAACTCGTACAGCATACATGCCTTTATGACACCCTCTGAAAGTCCCCACACCAACAACTGACCGCATCTCCAACAACTAATCTCCATTCGCATTTAACTAACGGACTGAGGGTCAATCGAACACAGAACTTTTTTGGTTACATTTATAAATAAAATTGTCGAAAATAACTGGTGTTCATAAATGTTACCCTGATAACAGCACAATGTAACTCTTAATTGGATACTGTAAATGAAACATGCATTATACCACATATTTATGTACTCATTAAGTATTGAACCATGCATACAGATTTAATACATTTGGTACACTTCAACATTTAAACTATTTCAACATGTAACGCGAAATATCAAGCCACTATTCAGTCTTTTGTCACACATTCTGCAACACTTTTCCTGTGTGAGATTAAAGTCTACATTAAATATATTCTTGGAATATGTATCTGAATCCAAAATTGCAACTAGATTTTACTCTATTATTAAGATTCTTTAATAAGATGAAAAGAGAAAGCAAATTTCTAAATAATGCTATTTTAATATAATTCTTTCTAAAAAATTGCAACAATTCACAGTATTACAACTGGTTCAATGAGAAGCGAACAAACATACCTTTCGATTTAAATTCTCTAATCAAACACTGTATCTTCAAATATTAATAGCATTCAAAATGTTCGACTTCTAACTGACTAAAGTTAAGCAAGAACTATTAGAATACAAGTTCAATCATGAATTCTGGAATCAACGTGTATTCATTTAAGCAACCTATTTAAATAATTACTCAAACATATTATGTAAGTATTAAAACTCACCCAATAGTTTATATCTGGCATCTACCACATTAACAAATAGTTGCCTTTTTACACTCACAAAACAATTGTTTTAATATTTGCTTTATACAAAAGCTTAAAAATACTATTCACTACCTGAATATTACTATTCTTTTTTTGAGCAGTTCGATTTCAGCTTCATAACTGAAGCATATAACGTGTGACGAAAAATTCGAATAGCTGTAGTTCAATATATTGCCATTACGCCACTGTAGTCAAACTATTTCCCTGATATCCTTACAATACTATTTGTTTACTTTTTTGTAAATTATATTAACACACTATTACAACGCTCAACCAACTGTGGGAAACCGCTTCTTGCTAATTATTACCGTTTTCACTTCATAACAATGAAAGTTGTAACTTGAAAAAGTGGCTAACTTTTATCCTTTCTAGGGGGCGCGGTGGTTCAGTGGTAGAGCGTTCACTTTTGGTGCCTGGGGTCCCGGGTTTGATCCCAGCCCCCGCCAAGTGAACTTTGCGGTGGACAAACACCGTGCTCGTGGGTTTTCTTTCGGGGTTCTCCCGTTTGCTCCCACTTTCTTCATTCCACCATTTCACTCATCTCTCATCATCACCGTCTCCTTTAGCCTAACCGACATAATAGTGGGACGTAAAACTCAATGATTTTTATCCTTTCTACCATATCTGAGAGTGGAGATGGGATATATTCGTGGGACGCTTAGTTAATTGCTAAAAACTTGTTTCTAACTATCTGTTATCCAAACTATCACTGACATACAGCAGTCACGATACGTTATTTTCATTTTCTTAGATGCAGCCTTTTAGGTGCTTAAGAGTATGATGTTAAATATATTGTTTCTAAGTGGTAACGAAAATAGTGGAAATTTGCAGAAGAGTGTTAACATAATTATATTCCACAAAAGAACCGTGCAAATGATTCGTTTATAATCACCTCATTAAATACACAAAAGTAAACAGAAATATTAAAATACTAAGACCAATTGTTTTAAAAAATGTATGTTTTCAATCTTTAAGCAAAGAACCTTTTTGACTTGCAAATGAAAAGATGTTTTTAAGTGCAATTGTAAAATCAACAGGAAACTTATAGTAATTAAGAGTGCTTTAGACTGACGTAAGTGCACTGGAAAGGAAAGGAGGAAAAGTAAGGTAAATGTAATTCCACTCAGTAGGAAACTTTGTTCAAGGAAGAGTCCTATAGCTTCTTCTTCTGATTCTAGAATGAAATTAGAGAAGCCTGAATTTGTGTCTGAATTTAAATAACACATACTAACAGAAACTTGAAAGGAAATGCAGAAATTTGTAATGAATGTCACATCTCAAATTCACATTAGGTTGCGCGCATTAGTAAGTGCATGCAAGTGGAAATAGTGTCTTCTAGCAACAGTAATAAATTTGCAAATTTCCGGTAAAGAAACTGGAGTGTTTAAATGATATGAAATATCACGCGGAGAGAAAGAAGAAAAGAAATAAAAAGAAAGAGAGAGTGTGTTAACATTGTGAAATTTCTAGTAAAGAACTTAATTAGATTGACAGAAATTGGATATCTGTTTTGGTAGATATAAAACCCTTGAAAAATAAAACTCTTAAGCAAGTAAAGATTCGTTGAACATTTTACAGGATAATAAATTGTAATTGAGAAAAATGGTCTTCTTGCAATTCCACGGTCCAAACATATTGATCACGTTGCGATACTTTCTGGTACATCCATCGATATAATTTTTTTTTATTACGGTCTATTTCAAAGATATTTGTTCGGGAGTTAGTAACAAAATAATGCAAGTTATGACACTAATATCAAAAAGAAAATTTCCTCACTTGGTAGAAGTTGAGGAACAAATACAAAGATGTAATTGTCAGTTGAATACCAATGATTCATCTCTCAATTGTCTGTGCAACATTTAATTTGACACTTCATAGGACCTCACTTGGTTATACAATTTACTTGATTATTTAAGATCTGACCTTTAAACCATGATGCCTGATATGTAACCATAAAAATCGACTGATATGCAGTAACATCAATTTCACACTTTGACCTTCAATTACAATTTAAAGGCTAAGATTATTATTGAAAAATTTTTCCTAGTGCAATCAGATTATTTGATAACTGATAAATTATTCTTGATAAATCTAATTTGCTGATCAATTTTAAATATTTGTTTAATCTGTTAAAAAGCTTAACATTTTTCCTTAAATATTTTTTGATTAGAATTTTATAATTTTTAAGCCTTACAATTCCAGTTACGTTTCATAGTCTAAAGTCATAAGTTTCTTGATGCTACCTGGCTGGGTGATTACTTGAAAGTTATTCTCAATTCAATTTGTTTGGCTGATCACTTTCAAATCTTTGTTTGATATATATTTAAAAGTTTCGAAATTCTTCTATCACTCTGATTTTTAAACTTTTGGTTTCAAAAATTTATTTTGATAATTTTAATTAGAAATATTTTGGTTTGAAAGTTGTTAGTTTTTGAAAAGTTTGGTTTGAAAGAAGTACTTTGAAAACTTTTCCTTCAAAATTTGTTGTTTGTATATTTTGGTTTTAAAAATTTATTTTGAATATTTTGTTTTATTCTTAAACTGACAGAACTTCAGAATCCACTTTTCGGTTTCCCTTCTTCATTGGAATGCTTTATAGTGATTTATCGCAGAGGGAGAAAAATCCACTGTTTTCTACGCTAACGTAAAGTGTGTACGAGGTAAAACGCTCTTGTTAAATCATCTCGTGAGTGGATTTGGCGCCTGTTACATCTACAATGCAATGAACTGACAGACATTTTGGAGAACTCTGGCTGAAGCACTTTCAAAGATGTTACAATGATAAATAGGTCAAGGACTTGCATTATCTAACCACATCGATTTCCTCTTCCACTGTCAGATACCAGAAAAGAGGATTTTGTTCTAAGAGGAACAGATTTTCTATCAGCTAACGAACAGTTCTCTTTGATGTTTAAATGACCGGAGCCGATATTGCAGTATAAAAAATCCTAATGAACAGTTGCGACAATGCTGACACAAATAATTCATCTACAAAGAAAGAACGACACGTGCGTCCCATTATTTCATGAAATAAATGTTCTCTTGTGTCGATCTCACATTTGGTGTAAGCGTTCCCGACTTAAGTTCCTCGTCGGAACATTCTGCTAGAAACAAGTCATGTTGAGGCAGGGTTTCTTTATTCAATTCAGTCAAATGCTGGGATGGTATCTAACATGTAGGTTCCAGGCCGTTTTATTCCTTCTCTCATTCTCGGGTAGCATGTTCGTCAAAGGACGTCATCCTTCATACTGGCCATAGATAACGGTGATGCACACACACACACATATATATATATATATCATACACAATGTACATATATATATATATATATATATATATATATATATATATATATATATATATATATATAATTGTTACTTGATATTATTTAAAAATAATAATGAAGTGCTGTTTTCGTAGAATACCACACTCTATTACACAAACCTAAATATTAGGAAGGATATACACGTTTTGTGACCCATACGTACATAAGAGATATTTTTGAATGTTCGTTCATTAGTGCGTCCACCTTTTTGTTTCACCAAGAAGCCTTCAGCATATCTGGACTCTAAGAAATAAGGTTGATTTGTTGAACGCTGAAAACACAAATTTGTGACTTTGTTTAAAGCTTCTCTAACAATTTTGTTTAATATTTTATAATATTGTATAATATTATCAAGTATTAGGTAATACTGTGACACAACTTGTTCACCTACGAAGTTTCCAGAAAAGACAGTTTCGTGTCAAATGTATGTTTTAAACAAGTTTTTTGATCGATTTTTCAAAAATAATTCAGGCGGTTATTTCATCAATAAAACTAAATTATAAAGTAAGTTTTTTCTTTCTTTCAAAAACCAAGGGATAGTTTACTCTTGGTTTGCTTTGAATCAGACGATATCTTTAGTAACACCTCAAAAAATTCTTTAAATTGTTAAGAAATATAGTATATATTTTAAAATACAATGTGACAAATGTAGTTTCTTCATTAAAGAAATTTCTATAGAGTGATTTTCCATATATTTCCTCGAATATGGTTTGTAATTTTGGTCATATTCCATAAATAAATACTTCTTTAGTAACTGTGATTATTTAATGTGACGTAAGCTATTTCTATTTAGAAATTCAGGAAAGGTAGTTTCTTCTTGAAGGAGAGTACATTTTACGACCTCCTTGAAAACTACACATGACGTTTCGTTCACATTTCGTAAACAAATATTTAATTAAGAATCTTAAAATGCGGAGCACTGTGTTTCTCATGAAGATATCCAGAAATGGTTCTCCATTTACTCATATAGTTAATATTCCATATATTACCATATATGTTACAAGCCTATTTTAAACAACGGAATCATGTATTTGAGTTTGGTATACATATAAGTCATTATATATTCTCAATATTAGTGCTTGTCGAATAATTTCATGGGTATCCTCTATATAGACTATATTCTTAAGTGTGAGGAAAATAAAAGGGAAATGAACTTTTATGATCCTTTTATTCTCGAGTGGTTCCTATGAGAGATGAGCCATCGGTACAGGATGGTACCTTCTCCATGATCGATGATTTATGCTCTATAAAAGGTGGGTGGCAGTTTTCCTCTTCTCTTTGTTTCCTCTATCCTCTTTGATAAGCGGATTAAATTTTTGTTGTATAGGGAAGATTTACAAAACGAAATGCTGTTTCGGATTTGCTGCCTCTCAAAACGTAAAGATATATTTATTAATTAATGGTGTTAATACTTTTCCTTCTGTCACTCAAAGGTTATTAAACGAAGACAATTGCTATACATTCATATATATATATGTGAATGTATATAGATACATACATACAATACATAAATATAGATAATTATACAGTGTCCATAAAAATACTATCATACTTACTTTAAACTGGTATTACGTTGCTTTGGATAATATAATTTAAATGTAATTGGTCACATTTAAATAAAAACTCAAATATTGTGAATGTCAACAATGAACAACGTCAATAGTGGACACGATCAAACACAGAGAAAGTAAATTCACTCATGTTTACTTTGTGCTCGCCAATTGATGAGCACACTTGTATTTATATATACTCACTAATTGGTTATTTCCACAATTGGAACAAGAAGAAGACGATGAATTTATTTTTCAACAAGATGGAACATCTCCTCACCGGTATTAGATGTTCGGGAACATCTGAATGAGCGGCTAGCAGGAAGATTGGATTGAACGTGCTGGAAATGACTATAATGTCTTCTATAAGTGGCCATTGAAGGCGGCGGACTTAACGGAACGATCTGTGTCTTGCTTTATGAGGTTACGTAAAGAATTTTGTCTGTGTACTCCCATTGCCTCAAAACTTGCAAGAAGTACAAGTTCGTATGAGTGTTATCATCCAGTCCATTTCATCTGATATATTAGGGCGTGTGTAGTATAAATGGGAATGTCATCTTGATGTCTGAATTGCCACTCGTGGGGTCCACATTCAATGTCTATATCATATAGTAAAAATATGTGTTTTTTTCTTTCAAATGTGACCAATTTTACTTAAATACTATTATCCAAAGCGACGTTCAAAAGCTAAGCGACACGCGATGTTTCAATGGTAACATTGCAATATTGTACCTCACAATCCACATGTAAATATTTAGGCTTTTATTGAACTTTCGTCGATGATTTCAGAAAATACCTCCTATCTTGTTCATAATTCATACTTAAAACTGTCAGTAATAACTGCAATATGACTTCATTTATTGGAAAAAAGGAAATAAAATGAAATCTTTAAGTTCTACGTCCCACGGTAATGCCGGTTAGGCTAAAGGAGATGGTGATAATGAGAAATGAGTGAAATGGTGGAATGAAGAAAGTGGGAGGAAACGGGAGAACCTCGAGAAAGCCCACGAGCACGGTGTTTGTCCACCACAAAGTCCACACGGCTCGAGCTGGGATCGAACCAGGGACCCAAACACAGGAGGTGAGCTCTCTACCACTGAGTCACTGCGCTAACTTTCATTTATTTGAAATGTAGAGATGTGGCAATGATGTTTATGAGAACTGTGTAGGAATCGGTTAAAAAAGAAATAAAAATTAATTGTGGACAATGTTTTCGTGTTTTACAAGCTGACCACTCTTCAAAGTTACTGTTATTATTATGTGCTTTTCAGTTTTAATTCTTCTTCTTGTTACAAAAGTTGATTAAAGAATTATATTGTAATGTATATGATTTGTAGTTTTGGATTTCGATTTCTGCAAGGTTAATATGAAGTGCTTGTTTAGAGTGAATGTACTTCTTTCACTTAAATGACAATGTTTAATAATTTGCATCACAATCAATTACTTCCGGTTCTAACTTTGATCATTATAGAGTGAAAATCGTAGTGGAAAGCGAGAAATGATTTTGAGCAATTGATAAAGCATCCCAAGAATATATTTAATTCCCACTCTAATCTCACTTATATAATAGAGCTCCTTCGTGGCCAACCTGTTAGTGTACGCGTCTTTTTGAGTGAGAGACCCAGGTTCGATTCCCACCGGGAGCTCATATGGTTCGGATTCCACGTTAATCGGTAGATCCCATGTAGTCTCGTTGCTGAAAGGGATGTTAAAAACACAATCAACTCAACAACTCACTCACGTAATATTAAATGGCTGAAAATAAATCACTTCCGTTTTAAACGTTAATTGCTATGGAGTAGAAACGGTAACAGAATGGGAGAAACGGTATCCTTCAATCGATTAAGCTCTTCAACAAAATATTTTATTTCTTTCCTTACTTTTGTCTTGAAAATGGAAATGGTAGATATTTCCTACGACTTCCGGTTTCAATATTGATCTACAAAGAGCAAAACGCTAGAATATAGCAGCAAGTGATCGTATGCAATCGATTTAGTGTTCTAAAAATAGGTACCACCCTCTTCCTTAACCCTTATTTAAACCAGAAGTGATAGAAATCAACCACTTGCGGTTTTAACACTGATTGTCATAGAGCAAAACCTTGAAAATTAGCAAGAAGTGGTTTCCTGAAAAGAAATTAAGTGATCCGGAAACAAATTCCATCTCCACTCTAATATCTTTACTAAAACCGGAAGTGGTCCCAGTCTATTAATACTTCCTGTTTAAATAATAATTGAGAAAATACCACTCTATACAAACTAACTACTTCATATTAGTTACACGTGTCTCTGCTACTGGTTAATGTTTCGTAAGTGTTGCAATCATTGTAAAACCACATAATAATGCACGAAACTTATTTTGTGTGGGAAAAAGTTCAGTGAGGCACGGTTTGAATGTGTTTTTCATAAAGAAACCAATTTTGAAAAAAATTGAGATTTGAGATGGTAGTAATATCGAAAATTCTCTTTAATGACATATTAAAATAAGAAAATACCACCTTTAGTGCATTGACTGAGGTTATATGTCTTCTTTTACGAAAATTAAAAAAGAAATACTCTTATAAAGCTTAAAACATACCTTATTTTCCATAAGAACAAAGAAATGACTTCAGTAAAACTTTAAGGTGTTGTCCGATTTGTATTAAAATTTTGCAAATATATTACAAATACCTCTAGATAACATTTCCTTGCTAAGCTAGTTTCAATTTTGGAAAGTGTTTGAAAGTGTCATTTTCGATTCACCAAAAGAAGCAATGGTTTCTCAGAACACAATCGGTACAAACGTTTCAAAATTATATATGTTTATGAGTCATTGCTCATATTTCTTACATAAGGATATGAATATTTTTTCTAGTTGGCTACATACTACCCTCTGATATTAAAAGTTCGATCTCAACATACACTGAATACTCATAGAGAGGCCACAATTAAATCTCTACACACACACACACACTTTTATGAAGGAACCAGTCGTCTGCCATGGCGTTAAATGGATTATTTTTAAAACCGAACATGGTGTTTAGTGCAGAAGCCCGTCAAGTGATATATTTCTGCAGTAAATATAATGTTTGCACTGCTATTGACCTTCGTGTTTTATTTCAGTGCGCTTCCTTTGTTGACATCTTTTAACAGTCATTATTAAGGAGTGTTGTGTACTGGTTAGAGTAGTACTGTTTTAATATTCGTTGCAATGTCTAGTAATACTTCTGACGATGAATCTCAATCAAAAAGAAAATGTGGTGTCACCAATGAAGACAAATACCAATGAAATGTTATACGAAAAGCAAGAGTCAAGGGAAAATAATACGAGAACTATAAAGGTAATATCGACAGCCCATCTAGCCAAAATAACAACCACACTGTTATATGGTTTGTAACGAGCCTTTGTGATATGGGAATCCTTGAAACTGTCACACACTCTTTCCCAGTAAAAGGACATTCATTTTTACCTTGTGATCAGGATTTTGGATCAGATTTATCAGGCCCGTACCCACGAGTGGTCTAGGTGGGCCGCACCCCCTAAAAGTTTCACCGTAGACTTGCAAGTGAACTATAATATGGTGATGAACTTTTATATGGTTTGATCGGGCTCCCCTAACATCTACTGGGCCTCCCCTACATTTTTGTCCCCTACAGGCTTTCGGCCTGTTTGTTATCGAGTATCAGATGTACATAAGTATAGTTAATCCCCTTGTGTTTTTCTTTTTAAAACAGAATGCAACAGAAAATATTATTTCGGGACTTTACATTTTCTTCCGACGCAACTAGTTTTATTGCAGATACCGTTAACTGAATATATATATATATATATATATATATATATATATATATATATATATATATATATATATATATATATATATATATATATATATATATATATATATATATACCGTATTTACTCGCGTAATTTTCGCACTATTTTAGACGAAAAAAGTTGTTTTCAAACAAGGGTGCTTAAATTATGCGGGGAAAAAAATAGCCACATCAGTGAACATCATCTATTTTTTCCCCCAGTCAAAATAACACGAAAATACCGGTACACATTTTCTTTGTAGCAAGAATTGACAACAAACAAGTAATTCTAAATTTGTAGAAAAATAACATTGAAAAATTGATTAAGAAGTCGTATGGTTTCTTACTTTACAACAATGGCTTTGCTGCATTGCCAATTGTTCATTAACTACCGTAATTGATTCCTGGAAAAATGCTGTTTCACAAAAAGTTTCCGCGTGCGCAAATTACGCGAGGAAAATAAAATATACAGAAAATGCCTTTCAAAATTGGGATGCGAAAATTATGCGAGGGCGAAAATTACGCGCGTATTTACGGTATATATATATATATATATATATATATATATATATATATATATTTGTTTTCCTCCTAGTAAAGAACTGGACGAGATTTTTCTTCTATAACACACAATAAGACGGAAGTAGAGACATCCTAGGAGGCTGACAACCACTTTGACTATATGTTCATGAAGAATGTTTTGAATCCAGTTTGGATAAATATAAATTGTTGGAAGTCATGGCTAATACCGGTATATTTGGGAGTGGTAGCAACATTACCTACAGATTTTACTTTGTTGCTCAAAATCTTTAAACACCCGAAAGACATTGTTGTCAAGCTGTCCGATGTTTATTTTGTAAACAAAAATGCTATAACTAATGTTGAAAAATGTATTTATCATTAGTTTGAGTAATCAATTTATACATTAATTTGTTTTCCCTAAAGTTTAAAAGAGTGTATTTAATGGGGTTTTTGAAATAAACGATTCAATTATGGAAACGCATGGCGCTAAGTAACCGCATTTCAAGTATATCTCAATATAGCTAAGAATTTCATTATTGTAGAATTCAAGTAACCTGTTAATTCAAAAGCTAATTTTATATACCCGATTACATGTTCAGTCAAAATAAGTTTTATAACCCGTTGCTCCATGTTTATACTGATGCACTTGCTTACAACATTAAACTTCTATCTTCTGTGCTTGATTGACAGTATGCGTATATATATATATACAAAACGTCCAGTGCTTATAAATCCAAAACGACTGAGAGTAAAAAGATGAAACAAAAACTGAGATAGGAAAATGTCATAGGGCACATTACATGGTGTTGTTGTGGTGGCGCCCAGGACCCTCCTTCAAGGGGGCCCAGGGGCCAACTTCATATTTTCAAATGAGAACATGTATTGAATCATACCTCATTCAATAGTCCTTGAAAAATGAAACAACTTTTGTAGGAAACAATTTTTGATTTGGGCCACCGTTTTCAAAATGCCGCAAAAAGTGGGTCCTGTATGAGATAAAATTCCATTGCTTATAGGCCTAAATCAGAAACGGCTGAGAATAGAGAGATGAAAGAAAATCTGAGATAGAAAACGATGATAAAGCATATCAAGTGGTGTTGTTGTGGTGACCCTCAGGGAACTCCGTGAAGGGGGCCCAGGTGCGAACCTCAAACTGATACAGGACTTTTTGTGGCCATTTTGAAAACGGTGGCCCAAAGCGAAAATAGTTTCCTACAAACGTTGTTTCGTTTTTCAAGACTATTGAATGAAGTATGATTCAATACATGTCCCCATTTGAAAATTTGAATTTAGCCTCTGGGCCCCTTTCAAGGAGGGCCCTGGGGTCACCACAACAACACCATGTGATATGCCCTATGACATTTTCCTATCTCAGTTTTTGTTTCATCTTTCATTCTCAGCCGTTTCGGATTTATAAGCACTTGACGTTTTATCTGAAACACCCCAGATATATATATATATATATATACACGTCTTCTATACTCACGACATAAAATGTCTTGGTTTGGCTTCAATTTCTCGTAATCCATTTTCAGACTTTCAAATGATAATTTACATAACACCGGCAAGACCTACAGATTTACTATTCGAACCGTTCATCTATCGAGATGTATTAGGACAGAAACGGTAGACACAGCAAGAAAGATTTCTTGATAAGAGTTCTATATGCAAAGATCATACTCAATTCCTGACTCAAAACTGAGATTGTGGTGAGCACAATGGATCAGTAGAAGAGCGCTTACTTTTGGAGTATGGGGTCCATCCTTTATTCCTGGTCGAGTAAGCTTGTGATGCACAATTTCGTTTCCATGTCTAGCGTACCTATCTCCGTAATTGAATTTTTATTGAAACCAGAGTATTATTACTATCATTTTCCTCTTAAATGTTGGATTCATATATTTTGAACATATACTGTTTTACAAATGTGGTATACACGTGTTTGTTTTGTTTAAATTTTATTATTTTCACAATATTGAATTTTTAAAATTTACACTTATTTTAGTATCCATTATATTAGTATTAGGCACCATTATACATGTTATTTCTTAGTTTTCTGGGTGATAAACAGAACTTACGAAAATAATTAAAATACTCTAATGAAGTAAAACTTTTTTGACTTCGTCGCAGAATTTAATTAGTGAATTATTCCCAGGTTAATACTGCAACATTTCGCTCCCACGCAGTGCAGCACTCAATATCATCGGCGACAATGGAGAAAAGTATCTGTATCAAAATCAATATACTCAAAACGGTTCGTACATATTCAATAATGTTTAAGTCAAGATGGTCTATTAATTGTGCCACTTATGTATTGCCAATCATTTTAATGTTCCTCAAACTCCGCCCAGACATGTCTGTAAGTTGTTTTCGGCAGTTTCTCCTGTTAAATACAATAATTCTTATTGCATCGCCCAGTTACTGTTCGCTATTGCTTAATTCATTCCCAATACATGACAGTCACTGCTTCAAAGGTGTTCACTGTTACTAAATCAGAACGACTAATTATTGTATTGCTTAATATAATACATTAGTTAAAAAGGTATAACTTAGTTTGCTTGATAAAATTTAGAGTCCCTGATAAGCAGCGAAGCTACATAAAACGTGACCCTCAGTATAAAGTGGAATCGAAACCAGTGTAATATATTAATTTTTAATGTTCTCTCATTGAGAATCGAACCCGGGTAAACCATCACCAAAGGTGCAACGGTAGAGATTTGGCTAACAGAGAGAAAACATAGCTGAAATAGGACAGGACCATCATTATCATAGGTATTCTGCTATTATTTATTGGCATGTCACTTGCTACAACTGAGAAGCTTTCATGCTCCACGGTCTTCCGCTAACCTTTTCGTCTACACGTTCGACTTTTCGGTTTTAATATTGTCCATTAATTGCAGTTTCCTTCCGCCCTCCCTTTCTTTCTTGCCCCCCATACCCTCTATCATGTCCCTCATGATACAGTTCCTTCTTAACCAATGTCCCAACCCCGTTTCTTCTTCTCTCCTTATTAATATTTAAAATTGTCCTTTTCCCCCCACTATTTCTAACACCTCATTCATTTTCCGCTCGACCTAGCTAATTCTCTCAATTCTTTTTCATACCCACATTTTAAAAGCTTCTAGTTGCTTTCCGTCATTTTTAGGTAATGTTCATGTTTCTGACCAATATAGTACATTACTGCACACGAAGCATTTTATTATAAGTCATTTCTTCCTGTATTCTAACACTTACTTGTTGGTTTATATATAAGATAAGATAGGATATATATTAGCAATTCAGCTGTAATTAGATTCAACAATTCAAATACCAATTTCGTCAGTACTGTCTATTTTAGGATTAACTATTCCTGAAGTAACAAAAATTTAGCAAAAATTAATTTGTGTATATGTTAGTTTTAAAAAGACGTTCTAGTAATATGAAGAAAAAACTGTTAAGTACTTTCTATTTTAAAAAAAGCAAACATCGAATTAAACAAGTAAAATTGAAAAAAAAAATCATCTAGGATATACTTTGCAATACGCAATCTCCAAATCGAGTTAACTAACGCTCCATTCACATTGTTCAGTTTTCCCTATCACACGTACCAAACAAAAAATTTAAAATCAATTATGTCAGCTTTTCCAGAAGCTTCCTGTTAAAATTGGTAAAAGTACAAGAACCTCTTCGAACTGTCATGTCACAGCCAGATGACGCTCCTAACATTATCCGCAAAAAAAAAAAAAAAAAAAAAAAGAAGAAGAAGAAGAAGAAGAAGAAGAAGCAGAGGGTAAGAAAACAAAGAAATGGCTGGTTTAAAATCCTCCGGTGACCTTTGAGTAAATACGTGGTTATGGCGTGTCACACCAGATGAAGTTTAATGGAGTTCACACATTCCCTGCTCTCTTATCATATCTCCTTCCTCTTTCACCTTTGCCGCTGAGAGTAGAAAGGAAAAATGATATGTGCCAAAACATTCTCCCCCTAAAGAGAGAAACATCGGTTATGGGAGACATAAAAGAAGCATTATTGAAGAAGAATATTGACCCAGATGTACTTTATAAAACTTCAAGCTCATTCAGTCCCGAGCTCTTGATGTTGTAGCGGCAATCTTCACAGTGGGGCAGCTATAATCTTATTATCAGAAAGGTAGTAACGGAGTCACGATTGATCATTGGATTTTACAGACATCAATAGGATTACAGTAACTTTTGCCTACTTTTTGGACTTTCAAACTGTGCTATTCAGAAGTACCATAAATCTTTAGAACGGTTGTCCGTTCATCTGTCCATTTGCCCGTCAACAACAACAAAACAAACTATGATAGTTCACCTTCAAGATTGCAATATTATTTATTTTTGTGATGCGAGGAGTACTCAAAAACCTACAGGAACGTTGTCGTAGTTTTGGAATTTGTGATGAAATCGCAATGAATCTTGTACACTACAGTCCTTAGGTTGAATAACTATGAATCTGACATGTATGAACAGGTCATAACAGGCAGTGTACGGGTAGTGCAGCTGAACAGAGAAGTGTGTACTGATCAGTTGGTGCAATGTCACAAATCAAGCAACCGCCCAAAGATATGCTCAAGTTCATATGCAAATTTGGGAAAATATGCTCCAAAGACTTTTATAGTCTTAAAAACAGTTTAGCGCCATCAGATGTTTGACTTTTCCCAAAGCTAAGAACGAGCCTTAACGGCACACGTTTCGACACCGTAGAAGAGACAGGTGAATTTTGGGAACATACCAAAAAAGGACTTTCCTTGATGTTTTCAGCAATCGCAGGAAGAGTTGAGCAAGTGAGGAGTGTGTTCCGAAAATGCCTATTTTGACGGTTATTAAGTAAATTGTAGTAAATTAAGTAGATTTGGTAATAAAGAGTTACAACAAATTTCCGGGAACTTTTCGACTGTCCCTCGTATATATGGAATCAATTAGGAATGTCTTACTAATGGACAATAAAACAGATAAACAACAATTAAAGTCTATAACTTAATAGTCACTTTGAGGTACATCTCATTAATCATAAACTCTATTTTCATATTGTAATGATGAAATGCTCCGTTAGGTATATTTGAGGATCAGTTTAGTTTTATGAAACAGGAGAACAATTGAAATATTTTTTGATCTATAGAAAATTAGATAGGTAAGCGCACATTCTCATGTGCATTTTCCGAAAAATTGATAAAAATAACTTTTTAGCTTCTAAATCTAAAAATGTATGCTGTACGGTAATCACGCCTTCTACGAGGGGTATCAAAAAGTTCGTGCAACCACCTTGAAGAAATCCACTCTGAAGAACTGTGACAACCTGATGATGTTAGTTCTTGTTCACTTAGTCACCGTGCCTAGAGATCCATTTTGCCTCACTTTCCGTAAGCCCGTTTCGTAAAAGTCTGCAGTTCAACCGCAGAAATATCATAATCTTTTCTGTCAAAATGGCGTCCAGATTCATTTCTGTAAGAGGAAGGAGTCGCTTTGTGCTTGGTTCGGGGAGTATGGGGTGGGAAAATATATCATATCCCAATTCCACTGACTTCATCATGGATGTATGGCGGAATGATCTGGCGGATTGTTTGCCAACTGCAGCATCCCTTTTGTGACCAATCCACGATGTTTCTTCTTCAGTTCCTGTCGTAACTTAGTCAGAAGATGAGAATAATAACTACTACTAATATATTGCCCCTGTGATAGGTAATTTGTCATTATGAACCCTTTACAGTACCAGAAATCGGAAAGCATTACCTTTGCGGTAGATGTCTACAATCGTGCTTATTAAGGGTTGGGAAGAAGGGGTATGTTCATTGTTTGTTTATTTCCTTTGTTTCTTGGACATAAAGATAAACTAAACTTCTATCCAGTTTTGCTAATCTATCGAGAAAGTCATCTTCATTCACCTCACGACAATGAGATATTTCTCTTGCAGTCTCCTCACGATTTCTCTTCGGGAATGGAGTAAGCAGTCGTGGTGCGCCGTGCTGACACTTCCTGAAGATGCATCTGGTTGTGAATGATATTCTAGGCACATCTACAACTCATACCTATTCCACACATAATACAATGATTATTCTCCTTTCTTCCACTATGATATACAAAATAAAACTCGGATGGCTTTTGAATTTACAAACTTCCTCTCTTGAACCTAAACAGTGCAAAGATGAGACAGAATCTTCCGGAGAAGTGTGAGGACAAACTAATAGAAATGGCTTTAGTAGAATAATATGATCATCTTTGACGCCTAAATTAGACTGGAAATTCACTTTGGATTATGCATTTCACGTGAAACACAATTTCTAAGATACCCAGATCGTCGATGGAGCTCAAATTACAGCCACCTAGAGGAAATAATGTCGCGAAATGGCTGGCAAGTTGCAAGCTAATGATTTCGTATGAAATTTGAATATATAAAATCATTCTATAAAACAAATGAGTGGAAAAGTTCCTCTTAAATATTTTTACTACGACAGCACATTTGTTGATAGTACTTTAAGTAAGGGCAACTATTCACTGACACTCACCTATATGAGATCATATACTGGAATTTTAAATGAACTGTTGTAATAAAAGTATTTTTATCATCAACAAGTAGCAAAAATTAAATAATTTAATACTAGTAGAAGACAACAAAACTTTAAAATTTTAGCATTAAGATAACAATTGCCGTTTTTAGTCAGTTTTTAAAATCTTTAAAAACCTTATGAGTTAACTGAAAATAAAATATAGGATGTTTCAATATTTTCCCGTTCATTAGCATGCGAATATACACATTTTCCGCACTATTACACTTTGATGTTTGACTCACCGTAGTGATAAAAATACCATAATGGAAAGATAGTTTCGTATGGTTATATTATTTAGTCTAGTACCAGAAATAGATATGTTTGTTTTACACACACATACACACACACACACACACACATACACACACATATATATATATATATATATATATATATATAGATAGATAGATAGATAGATAGATAGATATACTGCCGGTCAAAAGTTTCCGGACAGATCAAAAAAACTGGCAAATATTAAGTTAGGCTTGTAATACGATGCAATTTTTTACAAGATACTTGGTAGTTTAGGAACACAGCTATAGTTTTAACATCAGAATAACATAATAACATTATCCAATAAAGAAAATTGTCAAATTCTTTAAATGTTCTTCTCGTTAAAAAAAAACGCGGCGTTTGCCGCTTTCACTCATTTCACCAATCGGGGCATGTGGCTTACACGTTTCTGAAGATTTTCATCTGAATTATTATTCCAGTCTAGGGATGCGCACGAGACGAGTCGAGACATGATTTTTCTGCCAAAATTCGAATCGAGACACGGCTCTTCCAATAGAGAAATATACATTATTCGAGTCGATACATCACTTTTACAGCACATTTTCGAGATGAGACAGTCACAAATCTTGTCTCGTGCGCATCCCTATTCCAGGCGTTCTGCAGAATACCAAACACATCAGCAGCTGATGTTGGACAGTTTTTTTCGTACGCTTCTCGCAAGCTTTTCCCAGAGAAGTTAGGCGGGATTTGAATTTGGAGACTGTGGAGGCCATTCAATGATACAAATATCTCATTTGGCTTGTTTCTTCTTAAAATAATTAAGAAGTAAATTAAGAAGTAAGCTCCTAAAATGTAAGTTGAAGCGCCTGTCCGGAAACTTTTGACCGGCAGCGTACACACACACACACACACACACACACACACACATATATATATATATATATATATATATATATATATATATATATATATATATATATATATATATATATATATATATATATATATGTTAGGGTGGTCCAAAACGCAAAGCTAACAGTACTTGAGCGTCCACAAGGCTTATTTGATTTCTTCTGATGTACCTAGGTATTCAAAGAACGAGCGAAATTTCAGTACAATTAAAACATAATTACAGATCGCTCCATTTTGTCTTTTTTTTAGTTGTCAAAACTTTCAGATAAAGTCACTATTTCTGTTCTCAATTTACAAAAACGCTTTCTTCAGTGGAGCAGAAAAATTGGTACAATTGTTGCCAACCAATCGAAGAAAAACCTGCTTCTGTTTCTCGTCGTTTGTCAAGGCTTCACTACACATTTGGATGAGAATTATGCCTCTTTCAGTTACATAATCCAGAACAGTCATTTGCTTTGATAATTCGCAAAAATTCTTAGAGGAAATGATTATCTCGCCAGTGTTGTGAAGTTTGTTTCAGAACAGAATGAGGCTTGTCTTTGCCGTTTTCCATTAGAACATCACCTATCGACAGTGTTCTGTCTGTTATTAAATAATCCAAATTAAGTTCTTTGGGTTTCTTTGTCGTTTTAAATCGTAGTGGAATTTTCGGTAACGTTGGCCGTTGCAGGATTTGAACCATCGTTCCCTTTGTTTCTTCTGATACTCTGTCATCATAAAGTACTAATTGTGATAAATATTCAGAGAAAAACCAGACATATCTTGAAAATGATGCTTATGTATTACTGGAAATAGATTCGCCTGGGTAAATTTTCAGAAGTGATAAAAACTTTATATCATTGAAAGGGGCTCGGTTGGCAATTGGAACTTCATGAACTATTACTTCTTCTGTCGCCATCTAGTGATCATTTTGAAAGCTACGAACTTATATCTATCCAACTATTAGCTAGCGACTGCGTTAAATCACATTGTAGTATTGACACCTATAATGTAGTATACAGGAATAGGAATATAAATTAGTGTAAGTAGATCACGGAAGGAAAGGTAATTATGTAGAACCTTGAGAACAATGAGTACACAAAAGGGAATTTCGCTTACATATAACGAAGTTACCACAATGGAATTTTATCAATTACGTACTCGGAAAGGAACAAGGAAAATCCTACAATCACTGGTAAACCTTTCTGAGAAAACACAATTACAAGATTTCATTCAACAATTGACGCTATAGCACAAAACTTTAATTTCTAATCTGTGAGCGGAAAACAAAAGTTCGGTGACAAAACAACATAATCATCAAAGAAAATATCTTTATTTCTCTTAAACTCATGGCGATCTCTTCCGTTAAGATAACGATGTCAGTGAGTACCGCAAAAAGATATCTTAGGATACAGGAAACGAGAATAAGTTTTAAGTTAACCTTAGTGCAAACATCTAAAGAAGCTTATTTACTGCACAAAAACATTGAGTAATGATACCTCCAAAGGATGCAAACAAATATAAGAAGTGAAGTTTCTACCCAGCGTTGCACAAAGTTTGAAAGCGACAGATGTATTGCTAGAAACTTGTGCGACTGTTACAAATTTAAAAAAAATGTTTTCGTGTAACAAGGTAGCACGGCGGGGAAGAATACCAGGGAAACCTTCGAAATTCTTAAGTTTTATATTAAATCAAGTGACGCTTTAAATTATTTCTAAATATCATTAAAACCATACTTGTTTTTTAAACTAAAACAAATTACTTTTTCATAAGTTCCTTACTTCAGTCTGTCGTAAACATTGTAAAATAGTAAAATTTAAAAAATAACGCCTCTCTATAAAAAAATAACGCCTAAAATCTCAAACTTTGCTTTTGAGAAACCTAATCTCACATTTTGGGGCAATCTGGTATTAGATGGAGTTACATAGTTTTCTTTGGGTACTTTTCATTTCATTGGATTTAAATTAACACTGATTGCTTCCACGTCGAGAATGGCTTGAAACAAGGAGATGTATTTTCGCTATTATTATGCAACTTTGTTTTAGAGTACTCTATAAGGAAACTCAAAGATTGTGAGCAGGGCCTAAAGCTAAATCATATTCATCAGGTTATGGTTTATGCTGATGATGAAAATCTGATAGAACATGATAGAAGGACAATAGAAATAAATGCAGAGGCCTTTTTAAATGCTTACAGGTACAAGTGTTTAGAAGTGAATGCTTACAAAAATATTAAATACATGGAAGTTCGCGGGGATCGTAAAATTGGAAATTGTTAACGTGTCAAAGTATCAAAGAATACTTTGCAAAAAAAGGAATACTTTCTAATACCTAGGATCAATATTAACAGACCGATATCCACGGAGAAATTAAATGTCGACTGAAAGCAAGGAATTTGTATTACTATGCAGCTTAAAATCTTTTGTTCTCGCAAGTTGAGTCCAGACATTTGAAACTGAAAATATATAAAACTATAATCATGCTTGCTGTGCTATATGGTTGCGCAACATTGTCGCTTACTTTAAGGAATGAAGGCAGACTGAAAATATTTGAGAATAAAATTTTGAGACGAAATTCGGACCCAGAGGAAGTCAAATGGCGGAAAGTTGATAACAAGGAATTACATAATTATTTATACCCTTTCCCACATTATCAGGGCTATCAAGTTTAGAATGCTCAGATGGGCATGTCATGTAGCAAGAATGGTAGAAAATAGGAACGCTTTTCACAGTTTTAACTGGAAATCCAAACGGAACACGATCATAAGGAAGACCTAGGCGTGAATGAGAGGACAAAATTAAGATGGATCTCGCAGAAATAGGAAGAAAGTAGAAACTGGATCCCGTTGGCTGAGGACTGAAATCAATCGAGAGATTTTGTGAACGCGGTATTGCATTTCCGGGTTCCATAGGCCGTAGAGCTAGTTATAGCTATATTTTTTGGTTCCAAATATTGAGAACATATTGGAAATCTAAGATACTTGAACTAATGTGTCATGATTTATACATTGAATAGTGCATATTACTTACTATAAGAGTGAAAACAAGGAACTATGTGGGAAAATATTTGGTTATAAAATTTAGGATTTATCAACGTAAATTTTGGAAGTTCAATCAGTGATAATACAAGTAGGTATATCTAGTAGAACTAATAACTGTGTCTGTGATGTGTTTAATGGCTTATTAAACTATTTCGTTTAATACTAAAGATCGTTTGTAATAACTATAAGTATATATGTTGCAAAATATAGATGTTCATATTTAGTGATTTAACAATGAGATAGTCCATCCTAGTAATGACTGATGATTTGCTGAATGACGTGAAAATGATACTTATTAATTACCTTCTTAAGTTCGAAACGGAAGTCTCATTGGTGATTTTAGCTTCGCGTTAGTTCCAGAAATTGATAACCGTATTAAATCAAAAGTTTAAGTTTTAACTGGTTTTAACCACTTTCGTGGAACTTTGGTTTCAAGATATATTTATATCCCCTTGTGTAGCCACTCTAAATCTGTAATTTGTTTTATTCTTCTCTTTAAATGTAACTTACAGAAAGCTGAATCCTGATACCATTATCATTGTGCTACGAAACAAGAGAAGCCCTTGCATCACAAGCTAACTTAAGCCAATCCTTATCCATAATTTTATTCAAAGAGAAATATTCTACCTAGTATAGTATTCTATGGTAACTATGAAAGTACAACTCAATAATGTTAAGAAATGAAAGTAAAAATATTGGCTTAATGATTTGTATCTTAAGGCGTTGAAGAGTACAAAAATTTGTTCCTTGATTGGGGAAATCAATTCAAATTAGATAATCTGTTACTTCAAAGAATGTTTTTTTTTCCTCCAACGTTATCAGTAGACACCGGATATATAGGAAAATAATTATTTTATTTACGGATGGACTTACAAGAAAATGGTGTGAGATCTACATTAATGATAAGAAATATTATATTTAGAAACAAATACGGACCATCTGGCTCATCTTGGAGTGTTGAAGTTACCTAAACGAATAAGCTCGATAGTTGAGACGATGTTCCATCCGTTAGAAATGGATGGAACAACTCCTCAATAAACTTCAAAACCTCAGTTTCAACTTGCGAAACGTTTCGAGTTATTATCCTTATTGAGTAAGATCTATTTGAACTGTTTCTGCGTTGAACAAGAAAATGATGAGTTACTTAACTAATGATCATATTTTTTTTGCAAGTTTTAATATTTAGGTTGGTTACATGAAATGTTATTTTAAATAGGTATAAGTTTTTGTGCGACATAAGTGAGATGCTTTCCGTAGATCAGTGGTTACCACACCGACGTTTTACCAATACGGTCAGATTCGAATCGTTCTTTGCGTAAAATTTTTACCGTGCTTCAATTTCAATTTCAATAAATACTCAGTGTGATAAGTAAGATTATTTTCGGTGAGGAAAGAACGAGATATGCAAATAATGAGAATAACGGGGAATTGATGTAAGCCCATGAATGGAAACAGATATTTACAAAATTATACCCTCTCAGTTTTGAAAATTTGACATTTCAATAAAATTTCAACTATTTTCTAATTAATGTATAGTCAGTATTTTCTTCTTTCTTCTCACGTACAGAATATGGTGAAATATTATATTACGTACACAAGAAATTATATTATAATAATCAGTTTTAGGATTTTTAGGTGCAATTTTCATGGCAAAAATGGAGGGGAAAGGTGCTGAAAATAAGCCAAAAAAGGGGACCAAAAGGTGTTCTTTCTCTTTACAACCTATAATTAATTATTTATTAAGAAATTAAAAATTTAAAAAGTAGAGACATGTTCGTATTTGTAAAGCAATTGTGTAAATTAAAAACCTGTTCACATTCTAACTCTATCCATAATATTGCTTTATCACAACTAATAAACGTAAGATAACCCTAAAAAATGAATGAACGACAAAATGTTCTCTTTCTCCTACTTAAGGTAATTGAAATAAATTCACATGTTTTTCCACATCATTGTTAATTATTGATCAGAGGAAGTAAAGAACATGAAGCTGTTGTACCTCAATACATTAAGCATTTCTATATTGTTAAGGGTAAGTTTGTTTCTTTCGGGAGATAAAACATCTTTGTAGATGCTAAAACTTCTTTCCACATCCACAGACATAAGGGGGGCAAACTTCGTGTTCACTCGCAATGGTAACTCTGTAGATGTAGCAAACACCACAACATCCGGATTCTTGTGAAGACTAGCCTCAAGCTTGTCTCTGGCTAAAGAATCTAACTGTTTCCTCACCGATGTAAATATTTTCCACTGTTTTTCCTTCTCGAGGCCTTCTTCTTCCAAACCTTTAATGGCTACTGGAATGTACTTGTAAGCATGGACACAAAATAATTCTGTCTGTAAATCTTATATCTTCTCCGGTAGCAGAAGTTGTTGTGTCTTGGAGATAGCATCTGCGTCATTTGGATCAAACGAAAGTACAAACTCCTTGATCTTGTCAGAATTCTCACATGCGAAAACACCACACTCAATCCATGTTCTCCAGCGAGTAATGACCGAGAATTTTGGGAGGAGTAGGTCTGTAATTTCTCTGTAGACAACGGTGCGACACGGGGCTCTCAGGAGAATTTTCTTCAGGCCAGCGATGAACTGATTCAATATGTCGTGTTCATTCCTAATAGATTCACAAACTATATGATGGGCATGGACAAAACTGGTTACATGCTTTAACTTGGGAAACAATGTCTTCAACTGGTTAACTGCTGAAAACATGTATGGAGCCTGGTCCGTAATGACCAGAACAACTTTCTCGAACTGGGTACCATTGGGCCAGAGTTTTGACAAAAGTCCATGAATGACTGCATGATTGTACTGGCATTGGCTTTCTGCAACTCATACATCTTGAACAACATGGGCTTTACTTTTTCATCTGCTAGGGGAAAGACCAGAATGCTCAAAATATATCGATCCATTGAATCTGCAGTTTCATCCACCATGATTCCCACATCGAAATCCGACACATTCTCCTTGATTCTTCGCATGGTTTCTTGATAAAGATAGTATCTTCTTAAAGTACTCTCATAGGCAACTGACGTTCGTGTATACTTTTCAAGAAATCCTTTCGAGGTCGAATGGTTCATCTTATTGAGTGGAATTCCTACTTGAGTTAAATCTGCACACAAATCAATGCTAAATTCCTTTAGATTTTGGACCTTTGAAGAGCACTGCTCAAAGGCGTTTCTTAATAGCGTCTGTCGGAATTTGTTAGTTTGAACAGACTTATTCTTTTGATGCTTTGAACTAGAAATGTGTTGCAGGATACAGTCTCGACATTTTTCATCCAATGTGATTCCTGAATCACAAACAGTGCATCGAATAATGCTCGCATCAGTCTTGATGAAATCCTGCTTGAACTCCTGAGACAGGGCCAAATGTCTGAATTACGATATCTTCGGCATGGAGAATTCTTATACTGAACTTGTTAAGCAACAAACAACTTCGATTCAACAACAGAAACGTAAGGGAAAAGGTTTAAGTTATTTTTTCCCTATTACTAGATTTAAATTTCAAGCTAGCTAAAACTCAACTCTGACAGTTGTCAACAATGAGAATTTATAAATACACTCCTACTGATTCAATATAAATTAAAAGAATCTAATGAACTAATGTTCTACATTGTTGCGGGTGTGCTGTATTTGTATTTCTTACAGTCCTGCGTTAACTGAAAGGAAACAGGCGCAATACTTCCACGTTCACGGCAAGGTGACGAGAAGTTAATTATATATATATATATATATATATATATATATATATATATATATATACACAGATGGTGATCAGAAAAATGGAAACACCTGAACGAAATTCCAACTTACCAGATTAATATGGTGTTTGGCCACCTTTCGCCTTCAGAACAGCCTTGATGCGACGTGGGATGGAAGCATAGAGGTCGTGAATGGTAGCAAGTGGAATTTTACACCATTCCTCGTGCAGGGCATCGGCCAGTTCTGTGAGAGAGGATGGAGGTGGAAATCGTCGCCGGAGTCGTGTTTCCAAGACGGACCACATATGTTCAATTATGTTGAGATCTGGGGATTGGGCGGGCCAGGGGAGGTGTTGAACTTCATCCCGATGTTCCTCAAACCACGATGTAACAAAGCCAACTGTCTGAATGGGTGCATTATCATCCTGGAAGATGGCGTCATTGTCCGGGAACAACATCCGGACCATAGGATGCAAGTGGTCTCCTAAAATTGCGACATAATCGTTGGCAGTGATTCGTTCGCTAAGTGTGACAACAGGACCCAATGAAAAACATGATATGACAGCCCACAGCATCACCGAGCCGCCGCCATGTTTCACAGTTGGGCGGTGACACTGGAGATCAAAAGCTTCTTTGGGTGTTCTCCACACATAAACACGGCCCGTGGTTGGGAATAGAGTGAAGGATGACTCATCCGACCGTATCACACGTTTCCAGTCCTCAACGGTCCAAGTTGCATGGTCGCGGCACCATTTGCGGCGTGCGAAGGCGTTATGGTCCCTGATGAGCGGTTTGGCCCTTGCAACACGACCCCGTAAGTTCATGTCATGTAGTTCGCGGCGGACTGTGATTTTCGAAACAGAGAGGGGAGGTGTTGATTGAGTTCCTCCGTCATTTGCTCCACAGTGGCACGACGGTTCTGCGTGACAATACTCTTTAATACTCGGCGTGACCTGTCACTCATGATTTTCTTCCGCCCACTGTTCCGCTTTCCCGATGTGGTTTTCCCGTGTGTTGTGTAGGCCGTCATCACCTTCGACACTGTCTCACGCGACACACCTACCACAGTAGCCACTGCCGTCACACTCACTCCACATAACCGCGCACCAACAATTTGTCCTCTTTGAAAATCTGAGAGATTTCCCATTTTACACTACCTCCGTCTGCTGCAGCCACTGGACACTGCTGTTCCACCGCGTCTGACGTAGTATGGAGATCGACCTAACACACCACCACCAGCAGCCCGGCGCTGCGGGCGCCACGGCACCACTGCCAACCCATACATCTGACGTGTTTGCAACTACAGGTGTTTTCATTTTTCTGATCACCATCTGTATATATATATGGTAAAATGTGCTGTAGAAAAATGATGAAGAAGTAGAAGAGAAAGGCCAGAAAAGGGGGAGGAAAGGGGATTTGAACAGAGTGGAGAAAAAAGGGATAAAGGCTACAAAAAGGGAAAAAAAGGTTCCGGAAAATGACTCCATTCTCACTTTCAGGCAACATCTCACACATTTTTTTCTTTCGGAGAGCTCGAATTTGCCCTATAAAGAAAAAGTGAGCACCTAAAAATCCTAACCTTCATAATAATAACATATAGCACTCACTGAACAACATGCTCCAAACAATAGAGGTTAGTCTCGAAATTTAGAAATTTTTGTGCATTAGTTCCACAACAAAAATCTGTTTTAATGGTTTATAGGCTTAAAAACTGTTGTCTGCATTTGATTTGTGACTGTGCAGGCGTCTGTGCTAACAGGAAAATTACTGGACCTAACCTAATGAATTTATAAGAGTGAGGAGGGATAAATTTTGTTGATGACTGTACAAATGTAACAGAAGAATTGAAAGTGCAGGGTAATTAGCACATTGAAACGACACTAAGTGTTACTGCTCTATGCAGCACTAGAACAGCAAACTGGAGCTTAAACTGTATTCTTGCGGCCATAATTTAATTGTGAGTAATATTATTTTTATTACCTTTGTGTGAGCGTTCATTTTTTTCTGTACTCCGAGCAAACATGTTTCTTTAACTTAATGAATTGATGTTGCATGTTACTGAGATTTAAACAGTGTGTTCGTTTACATTTCTAATACTCAAAAGGAACACACATTTATCTTTTTAACACAGAATCCTTGGCAAGTTGTAGCCTTAAGAGATTTAAAAGTTAATGTACTTCGGTCAACAAAGTACTATCTACATTAGGAACTGAATGCTAACCACTCCTCACTCAGTTAAGCATGTCCTACATACCTTTGCTTCCGTATTTAATTAGTTTGGTTTATGCATCAGTAACAGCAAATCCTCTGCGTACACTATCCCTTACTACGTTGAACATATTCAGATGGTCTTCCAATATTCCTAAGATTTTTTTAAAAAAATATTAAACCTTCAGTATGGAACATCGATTCATTAAAAACATTTGAGTTCCGTTTCTATAGTTACGGCTTTGCAGTGATAGCGATTTTTCATTGGATAAAATATGTAAAAACCGAGGAGGAAAATATAGATATGATGTGCATAGATACGTACAGTTGTACAGAAAGTATCATAGAACAGTAGACACATTTAAGTTCTAAATGTGAAGCTAAAATTTTAAAAGAGACTTGTGAAGCATAAAAAACCTCAACTCTTAATTAAAATAAAAGTAGATATGCTGGCAGATTTTCCCTCTTGGAGGAAAAAAGACATAAGCTTTAAAGAACGAATGCTTACAGACAATAGCCTAACTGGACAGAGATGATAGAAATCGAAATTAATTATTCATTGCATTTGTTTGATAAGTTCTTTATACAGAGATAAAGAGTACTATTTAAAAGAGCTTACAAGATTAGTGTTTAGTGTACTTTTTATATAATAAATTGAAAATTATAAAAAAATCACAGTGGAATTACAATAAGTAATTCTGAAAACGGAAACGCACTAACCATGAGATTCAAGAATGCTTTCTCTTTGAGATCATACACAAATATTGTATCTTATACTGTGTATATTTGTCTGCGAAGCTAAACATATATTTAGTACCTAAACATATAACAAATAACATATTATCAAATATAACTATTGCAAATATTATACTGAAAACGTACTTCAAATGTTTTGCTGGTTGGCTGTGGGGGCTCAGTGGTGAGGCGTTCACCTCTGGTGCATAGAGTCCTTGGTTTGATCCTAGCTCGCGCCAAGTAAACTTTGTTGTGGACAAACACCGTGTGCGTGGGTTTTCCCGGTGTTCTCCTAATTTCTTCCACTTTCTTCATTCCATCAATTCATACATCTTGTTATCATTGTCTCCTTTAGTCTAGCCGACATAAGCGTTTGATGTAAAATTGAAAGATTTCATTTGATTTTTTCAAATGTTTTGCAACTCATCTACTTATTTTTCCTTCGGTATTTATTCTAAGATTCAGTTTGAGATTAATCACTTTGATATACAAATAACAAGATCCGAAATAACAATCGCTAGATTTGCTTGGATAAATCATTTATCACCTATTTTGAGCTATGTAAAACACTCTATAACAGTGTTTCTAGGGTTTTGTTAAATATTTTCTACGAGAAATCGCATTCCATAAAATTTCACTGCTGATCCAGAATAAAGTACCTTCTCTTAGGCGGGAGGGGGAGAAGCAACTGCTTCGATCGGAACTAACGAGAACATTTATGTGGTGTAATATCGTGTTCGTAACTTTTCTCATTTGTCTTTTAACTTCCAGTTCTCATTCCAACAATTCTTCCATAATAAGTTTCATTATTCATCTACCACTTCTAGCCATCATGAATATTAAACTAAACTGAATTTCCTGTTATAAACTTTTAGATACTCAGGTTCGTTTCCAATATTTCCTTCATTTCAGTTCACTAGAGAATTTAGGAGAAAATAAAGTCATAAAACCATCAGAGTTAGTAAAAATGTTTAGAATAACGTTTGAAGATCAGCGCATTCTTTTATGTGAATGAATAAACATATTGCTTAACTCTGATTAATCAAAAACAGCATATATCGCACATTTAACTAATGCATCCTAAAAGGACGTGTTTATATACTTCTTTGAAATAATAATAATAATAATAATAATAATAATAATAATAATAATAATAATAATAATAATAATAATAATAATTATTATTATTATTATTATTATTATTATTATTATTATTATTATTATTATTATTATTTGCAACTTGTAACTTAGTTCTTTACTTAACTTTATACCTTTCATTTTATCATAGCTGTATAAATATTTTTCATGTGAGAATGTGTTTTGCTGTTTTATTTGTGGATTTGACCATTATTTTTCTCTTCGTCCAATGAATTAAAATAACATTTCTGGACAAATGGTGCGTTCAGATCACAAGGGAATCGAATCCAGATACCAAAGTTGTGAGGAAAGAAAAACGAAGTTCCTACTGAATGTTTAAGTACATAGCTAGTTAACATTGTTTTCTAAGTTACAAGAGTTGTTTATAAAGTTTGGGCATGCAACTTTTGACATTGAAAGAGTTTCAGATGGAAAACTTAAAATAAGTTGTTATGTTCTGAATGTTCATAAGTGGAATTGAATTCCTTGTTCACTTAACGCGTCATGCATTATTACTGTTAAGAGTCGAACACAAGATCTGTTATTGTTCACTCACCCACTTGTTGTTTATGTAATTTGATATGGGTCCCAGCCTAGAGATTTCACAGTATTTCATTTGAAGTTCTGTACAAATTAATTAATTACACTTAAGAAATTATAAAACACTGAACTAATATTCTATACTATGTAGCAAATACATTTCTAGGAAGCTCCTATTTTGCTGTTGTGAGTGATCTTTAAGTACCCACGCGCGTTGTACGATCAATTAAGGCTAGAGAGCTAGAAATTGCCAATTCGTCTTAATTAGAAGTAATACCAGTGTGTGCTCACGCCTTGTGCTATAGGCAACCCACAATGCAGCGGAATAATGTGTGTTGCTTGCATAATACCGAGAAACATTATAGAAATATTAACTCTACTACAAGAAATTACTGATTTAGCTAATGTATTGAATAAATAGCTCTAATAAGCAAAAAATATCGAACTTTAGTTTTGCTTTGAGTAACTGAGTTGATTCGTAAACATTCTTTATTATATCTAATTACTAACTGATCCCGTGTAACGTGGGTTCCTGTCACCACGGCATGGCGCGTCCTCAGGTTGCGGATCGAGGAGAAGGCCTCTAGATATAGAGGTTAGCTGCGAATATACTGAATAAGCAGTCGCGGACAGACGACTAGGAGTGGTCCTCCAGCTTGGGGGTTTGGGTAAGGCTAACACCCTCATCCTGTAAAAAAAGGTACTTGTTCAGAAACATTCACGAAAGCCTCGGACAAGGACTGATAACTTGGCACGACATCAGCAAAAGAAAATGGACATGAGATATGGAACATGGAATATTAGAAGTCTTTATAGGGCAGGCGCGTTAAAATCTGTAACGAGTGAGTTAGAAAAATACAGGATGGATTTAGTAGGAGTTCAGGAAGTTAGGTGGGAAGGAAATGGATCTGAGAATTCCGGAAATTTTACGTTCTTTTACGGGGAAGGAAATAAAAATCACCAGTTAGGAACAGGGTTTTTCGTTCACAAACGAATATTACCAGCAATTAAACGGGTTGAATTTGTTACTGACAGACTTTCTTTTATTACTCTTAAGGGACGGTGGTGTGATATTATTGTTTTAAATGTACATGCTCCAACTGAAGATAAGGGTGACGATATAAAAGATAGTTTTTACGAAGAAGTGGAACGGATATTTGACCAACTCCCGCGATACCATATGAAGATTCTATTAGGGGATTTCAATGCGAAGGTAGGACGAGAGGATATTTTCAAACCGATTATAGGGAACGAAAGTTTGCATAAGGAAAGTAATGACAACGGTGTTAGACTCGTGAACTTTGCAACATCCAAAAACCTAATCGTGAAGAGTACAAAATTCCCACATCGTGACGTTCATAAATACACTTGGACATCACCAGACGGAAAAACACATAATAAAATTGATCACGTTTTAGTAGATAGAAGAAGACAATCTAGCATAATTGACGTCCGGTCGTTTAGAGGGGCTGATTGTGACACTGATCACTACCTGGTAGCAGCGATAATACGGGAGAGATTATCGTTGAATAAAGGTAATACTCAATGTCCGAAAACGGAGAGATTTAATTTAAAGAAATTAGAAGAGAGCCAGGTAAGAGAGGAATACCAGATTGAAGTTTCGAATAGATTCTCGGTTTTAGAAGACTCGGAGTGCACTAGTGTTGAGGATACTTGGATTGAAATTAGAGATAGCATTAAAAGTTCAGCAATAGAAAAATTGGGACACGCGGAAATACGTAGGAACAAACCATGGTTCGACCAAGAATGCATTAAACTAGCAGAGAAGAGAAAACAGGCAAAATTACGGTGGCTACAAAATCCGA
This sequence comes from Thermobia domestica, assembly GCF_964235325.1. NCBI lineage: Eukaryota > Metazoa > Arthropoda > Insecta > Zygentoma > Lepismatidae > Thermobia > Thermobia domestica. The sequence goes on from NC_137463.1 coordinate 263,904,295, forward strand.
ATGAAATAACTACACAAAGTTTCGCAGATATCAGGCGGGAAACTTCCAAAACTTTTAGAACAAAGAAACGGGATTTTTTGAAAGCTAAAATTAAGGAACTTGAAGATAATAGTAAAAATAAAAATATTCGGGACATGTATAAGGGGATCAGCGAATTTAAGAAAGACTATCAACCTCGTGCTTATGTATTAAAGAAATCTGACGGTACAGTTCTCACTGATACGGATAGCCTCTTAAATAGATGGAAAGATTTCTTTGACGATTTGCTGAACACGCAGCCAAAAACTAATGTGCGTGGAGAAAAGGAGATACACACCGCAGAACCGTATATTGCAGAACCCAATCGAATAGAAGTGGAAGCCGCTATAAAGAAATTAAAGAAACACAAATCTCCGGGGGTAGATGAAATTCCGGCTGAATTAATTTTAGCTGGAGGCGAAAAATTGTGGAACAAGATACACGAACTCATTCTCCTTATCTGGAACAAGGAAGAATTGCCACAAGAGTGGAAAGAGTCAATCATTGTTCCAATTCACAAGAAAGGCGACAAAACTGACTGTAATAATTATAGAGGCATTTCTCTTCTGTCAACATCCTATAAAATCCTTTCAAATATTCTGTTAGCTAGATTGACCCCATACGCAGATGAAATTGTTGGAGATTATCAGTGCGGATTTAGACGAAATCGATCAACTATCGACCAAATATTTACCATTCGCCAAATACTCGAAAAGAAGTGGGAATACAATACCCCGGTACATCAACTATTTATTGATTTTAGAAAGGCTTTCGACTCGGTTAGGAGAGAAACATTATACAATGTTCTTACAGAGCTTGGAATACCGAGAAAGCTAATTAGATTAATTAAGACATGTTTAAGTGAATCCCAAAGTAAAGTCCGGGTAGGAAAATTTTTGTCCACGAGCTTCCACGTCGAAAATGGCCTGAAACAAGGAGATGCGTTGTCGCCATTATTATTTAACTTTGTGCTGGAATATGCCATAAGGAAAATCAAAGATAGCAACCAGGGCCTAGAGTTGAACGGCATTCACCAGGTTATGGCATATGCTGATGATGTAAATTTAATAGGGGATGATAGGAGAACAGTAGAAATAAATGCAGAGATATTATTAAACGCTTGCAGGGACATGGGTTTAGAAGTAAATGCAGAGAAAACTAAATACATGGAAGTGCGTGTTTACGGCAAATTGTGGAGGCGTTAAAATATTAAATAATATATTTGATAAAGTGGATACTTTCAAATATTTAGGATCAATATTAACAGACGAAAATCATATTCACGAAGAAATTAAATGTCGACTAAAAGCAGGGAATTCGTGTTACTATTCGGTTCAAAATCTCTTGTCGTCGCGAATTCTGTCGAGAAATTTGAAGCTTAAAATATATAAAACGATAATCATGCCTGTTATTCTGTATGGTTGCGAAACATGGTCGCTTACTCTGAGGGAAGAACATAGACTGAAAGTATTTGAGAACAGGATCCTGAGAAGAATATTCGGACCCAAGAGGAACGAGAATGGGGAATGGCGAAAGCTTCATAACGAAGAACTACATAGTGTATACGGTTTACCCAACATTGTTAGGGTCGTCAAGTCTAGGAGGCTTAGGTGGGCAGGTCATGTAGCTAGAATGGAAGAAAGTAGAAACGCTTTCAAAGTCTTGACTGGTAGACCCATAGGAAAACGACCATTAGGAAGACCTAGGCGCAGATGGGAGGATAATATTAAGATGGATCTCGCAGAGATAGGAATACAAAGTAGAAACTGGATCCAATTAGCTAAGGATAGAAGTCAGTGGATAGCTTTTGTGAACGCGGCACTGAACCTCCGGGTTCCATAGGCCATAGAGTTAGTAGTTAGTTAGTTATTACTAACTGATCAAAGATATGCTGCTAGAACAATTAATTAACGGTCAGAATTATTGCTGACAAATGTGCAAAATACACTAATGGTTTCCAACCTTTCTTTGGCCATGTTCTGTGTAGACCTGTTTAAAATCATGACGTCACCAATTGTACCATATATAGCTTTGACTAATTATTACTTATTTAAAAACTGAATTTGTACTCATGCGGAGGATGTTTATAAGATATTTATTTGATCTAACTAAGGTTCTAAACAACATAAAAACAAAAGTGGGAGAGGGTATTTGAAGTACTCACAAATAAATTACTAGGATATTTTTTTTGAAAAGGAAATGTATAATATGTAATGATATGAAAATACAGTATTCAAAACGTGATATTATAAAAGTAAAAGTATACGTGATATTATAAACCTTAAACTTCCGGGATGAGTGCTGTATAACTAATGCTACAACAGGCGCATTGTACTTTTCCCCCCCAACATTAGAGACTTCTGTAGTTAACGATAAAAAATAATTCTAATTTTTATTGTAACGTGTTTATTTTACAATGAGGGATAGAAGAAGTAACACTCTCAAAACTCATATATTTCGATAAATTTATAACCACCCAAAATGTAAATATGAAAATTAGAGCCGAATTCTCATGCATTTGTCATTTTGTTGAGCCAAAGAAAGAGCAGATCTGGAACTATGCCAAGTTCTGTTGAAATTCGAAAATCGGAAGGAACATGAAATTTTCAACTTTAGTGCTGAGAATAACTTGCCAGGCAAAAGCTTTTAGAGACAATACTCTATAGAAGTTGTTTCGCACACACAATTTTAAAATTTCCTTTTCCAATTCTCAGGTTTCAATAAAATTCTCTTGGCATCATTTTAGATTTTCAGATTCAAACACCTCTGTGGAAGTATTCTGTAAAATGTTCCATTTCCATTGAAATTCAAGAACTGGAAACAATTTGGAACTATTATGCTGGAAATAAAGTCTAGAGCCATAAGCTATAGAGAGATGATATTGATGTTAATCAATGCTTAGGGGGATGATAAATATTTTGGCACCAAACAGTAACCGCTGCCAAGTGGCCAACTAGCCACTGGTTAATACCAAAATGTTCATCATCCTCCTAGGTATTGATCAACACCAATATCATCTTTCTAAAACTTACAGTACTCAAGATATTGGCTAAAAAATAGTTCCGATTTCGGAAGATTTAAGGAGCCATATCTCGGTATCCGTAAGTCATAGAGAGGTGACGTTTTGATTTTTTTTCAGTTTTGATCCCTCTATTCTGAGCATTTTTGTTCATAAAACAAGATGTGATAGAAGGTTTAAACAAAATGGGCCTTATGCAGAGTCGTATTGACCTACGATAAGCGTCATACTAAAGGCCTGACTACTGCAGGAAAGATACGTTAATCGAACTCATAGGTATGGCATTAATCACGCGCCAGAACGATTTTGCATAGTGCCCAATATCTTTAAACAAAACATGTGGAAAACTCAAGGAAATTATAAATGGATACAATTATTACAAGAAGTGTTTAATGGATATAATAGTAAAATACATATGACAATTCGTATAAAGCCTGTTAAAGGTAATAAGAGAAAGTAATTCTATTTAAATTAGTTTAGGTAATGCTCTTGGAGTATTCGCAACTGGTTTAATTTTCCAATTTGGTGAGGCAAATTTCTAGTTTTCATATTTCCTCTTTTGTTTTATAAATCTTACGATTTTGACAACTTTCAAATTTCCATGTATACTAATACTGATATGCAAGATCTTCACCTGTGAAGAAGGAAAGTATGTTCGAATGAACATGTTGACGGAACATTATGATAGATCCAAGCATGCAGACAAAGAGTTGCAAAGTTATTTCCATCAATTGATCCAGATTTGATGTGTTCAAGTTATTCTCCCATTTCTGGTTCGTGTATGACCAGTGTTTCTTTCCTTCCTCTCACATACAAAATGTAGTGAAATAATACATTATACGCACCACGAGTTATAATGTCGTTGATATGTGGTACTCAGTGAACAACACGTTTCAAACAATAGAGATGTACCTTGAAAACATCACCCGACCATGAAATCTTGTTTCAGTGTTCTACAGACATACAAACTGTTGTCTCTTAGTTGACATGTTAGGCATAAGTTGAATTTTATCTCTCCACGAGTATGTGATTCCAACAAAAGTACTATACCTATAAATAAGAGATAAAGATAGAAAATTTAGTATACAATTATCATACATTCGGTTACTTCTACTTTTCAAGTCCACACTTCTCAATTAAGAATAATTACGTTCTCTATCGATGTTGATATCGATTATTAATTATTTATATAATTTACATATTATTTATCTTACATCATTTAATACAACTGTATATTATTAAATTCAATAACAATAACACTTAAATGATCATGTCTATGTATGATATATATATATATATATATATATATATATATATATATATATATATATATATATATATATATAGTGTTTGTCAAAAGCCTAAATCCTAATAAATATCATTGCTAATACCAAGAAATTAAAACATATGATCCTGTTGACACAGAGAAATCTATTGCATATGTTTGCTATCAACTAAATACCCACCCTTAGTCTTGGTAAGAGTTTTACAAATTCAAGGGATTTGTTTCATTAATTTATCCTACTTTTACGATGATATTACTCTAGTATCTCTGGAGGGCCTTCTAAATACTTTCAGTATTCCTTAGCAACTATTTAAGTAATACCCTGTGAAATACATCTTAGAAGAGTCCAATCGGAAACAAATCCCATGACAGTGGTGGTTATTTCACTTGTTGGTGAAGTCAACTTCTTCTTTACATTGCAGATAGTTACGGCATAACTTGGAAGAATGTTATGAATGTAATGTGTTTTCGTACAAAGTTACTATCCCAAATATGTGTTCTGGACAGAATGCCATGTCCCACTTAAACGTCAATATTGATGCTACCTTATTTGTGCCATATTGTAGGTACGGATGAAAGCATTCTTCGGGTATATGACGTTCAAACTTTTAGCATTGGAATACTAATAGCTAGCATTTAAATTAGTTGGTCTGTATTGACCTCTTCCACTATTCATAGTTCCAATCTTTATTTCATTTCTTCTTTTGATTCAGGGATATCATTTTTTTTGTTTCCTGCTTGAGGAAATGATTTATTACAACAATACTACTTCCAAGACTATAGATCTGAAGGTGGTGGGAAACCATCCTATTTGATATCGATTGGAATTGGCCCTTCAATAATTCTTCCTGAGCAGTTAACGTCTATTCCATTTTCCCCTTTCTCCAGTGAGCATTTCTAGAAAAGCTGTAACTTTTGGGCAATGGGTACGTTTCTCTAATATTTACTCTCTTCCGAAAGTCCGACGTACTGCTCCGCCTGATAATTGACTTCTTCTCTTAACATATCCAATTGAACTCATGCTTCGAGTCTCAGTTACCAATTTCTATACTGGATTTTACAGTATTTTGATGTTCTTTACACTATTCAACTAACTTACGCAAACAAAAATAGTAAGATCACATGTTGTTGCGGTGGTTATTCTATTACCTTATTGTTGAAACGTTGCGTTGAAGTAACAATGGAAAGATTGATATGTTTATTTCTTTTCACATACATTTTCCTCAATAATATTACATTTTTGCTGCTCACATGGAAACTATTGTGCAATGAATATAAACAGAAAATGATACATGTCACATATTTACATCCTATTTTATTTATATTACGATACGATTTAATAGCACATTCAACACTGTTCTTTGAAGTAGATAAAAACTACTGACAAGGGTTTAACACACATCACTAGATATAGTTGAGATGATGCATCATTAAAATAAAGCGTGACGCTAGTTGTTTGTTCATTAGTTATCTGTTTATGGCCAAGAAGCCTTCCTTAATAAATTTGTCTTGATGAAAACAAGATCATGAATTTCCCTATTCTTACATAAAAAAACGAATCCAATAAACACTGTACCTTTTATTTGGAAAATTCTGAACAATAAATAGTGTGCTCAGACTTTTCATAACGAGTATATATTTAGGTATACAAAGTGTTAATGAACTATACCGACGAACTGTAAGAGGTGATTCCTCACATCAAAATAAGAGAAAAAGTTCATATTGACCTTGGCTAAAAGTGCATAGTTTCAGAGCTAGGGCTGCAAAAACCGCGAGAAGGCAAAACTCCAATAGGTCCTAATTACAGAAACTGTGGATGGTGGTTCTTAGCAGCGTAAAGGACGCCACACATACACAATTCAAAATTGCATATATCATCAATTGTTAATAGGTGTAGAGGGTATTCCCTACAGGGTGTAATTCTCAAATATGTTTTCAATAGAGTTTTCAGATATACCCTGATTTCAAGAATGGTCCAAAGTACGCAGGAGGTAAGCCTTCACATCAATAGACATCGAATACTTTGGAGGGAAGATAGAAGTGTTAGAAACCGGGAGCTCTATGTATCTGTGTGTTCGTAATAACGAGTGATGATACGTATTTCGTCACGGTATATTTCACGTTTTCTTCATTTATACGCGTGAAAGAAAACATTGCACCATTCGTCTTTCCGAGTACGAGAGACCGTGCTTCTGACGATCCTTACACTTCCGACATCGTGCCAAACGATTCCATGAACAATGGTATCAAGGCTTATCGTTTGTCTACTTTGGACTAATCATAAAATCGGAGCATATCTCAAAATTCGGTTGGTGGCATGTCTGGGAATTTCACCCTGCAGGGTATAATCTGTACAGCCATTGAAGGTTAATGAAATATGCATTTTTCGGATTGCGTATGCCTGACTTCCTTTACGCTGATAAGGACTACCATCCACAGTCTCTCGAATTCGAAACAAGGTCTTTTGAAATTTTGCTTTCTAGTGATTCTGAAACTATGCACATATTTTTTTTTAATATTTTTTACAGGCTAGCCTGAAGGGCTAGCTGCCTTTCAGAGGGTTACGCCCTCTTTTAGGAACGAGATTAGTAGGTAACAATGGAATAAGTATGTTGGATGGGCTAAGTGATTTTAATCTTTATTAACAGCAACATTTTCATAAATAAATAATTATGAACGTGGAGACTTAGGGAACATTAATCCTTAACATTAGGTGTAGGTATAAACACAAAGGAGAAAAGAATACAGTATATTGTAAAATTTAAATTATAACAAAATGATATCAGTGGTTAGGTATAGCATTCATGATCGGTACAAGTATAGCAATGGGCGTGAGAGATGTGGTGAGGTGCATACAAAGGACAAAACATGGGTGATGTTAATTAGACAAATGAGGTTATCTTCAGCCTAGGGGCTACTCTAGGCAATGATGAAGACGAATGAGGCCCATGTTAGTAAATAATGGTAATCACTGTGCTGGAAATGATGGATGAATGAGAGGAAGATGTTCATGAATGACGTAATCTGTGATGATAAGTAAGGCGGGATCTAACGGTGGAAGGGTATAGTTATATAGTGTGAAGAGAAGCGAAAGTGGAGGATGATAATAACGGTGAGGTGTTGGATGAAGTGCTAAATATCGCATTGTAGCCTGTAGTAAAGGATGTCGTGTTTCGAAGCGTTTGGTGATAAATGTTAGCCGCAGCTTTTCAAGGTAATATTGTAAAGTCGGAAAAGTGATTTTGCGGTAGAGATCCTGTGTAGGACTTGGCAGCTTAATGCGGAACGCTGTACGGAAAGCATGGCGTTCTAGAACTAGAAGCTTATTGTAGAACGTAGTTGGGGCAGCTATCCAAGCAGTAAACCCGTAGGTAAGGACAGGTTGTAAGAAAACCTCGTAGGTATTTAGGATGGTGTGTGCTTTAAGGCCCCAGGTGGTACCAGTCAATCGTTTCAGGAGATTGAGTCTATTATAAGCTTTAGTGGTGATGGTTTTCAGGTGTTGCGACCAAGTAAGGTGGTGATCATAGGTAATTCCTAGATATGTGACAGTGTTACTGATTTGAATAGGCACCCCATCAACATACAGAGAGAGATTGCGTGGGTTTCGGCGGACTTTGGAAGTTCTTCTAGGTGGTAAGAATACGATGGCTTGTGTTTTAGCTGCGTTAATAGTAAGCCGCCACTGAGCGCACCAGGTGTAAAAGCGATCGATAGCTGTTTGTAAGATAATGTTAAGCTGCTGGATAGTGGTTCCAAGTGCGAGAAGCGCCGTATCATCCGCATATTGGAAAAGATGGACCTTATCTGGAAGTCGGGGCATATCAGCTACATACAGGAGGTATAGTAAAGGAGAAAGGGCTGACCCTTGTGGTACTCCAGAGAATAGAAAGATAGGATGTGACAAACTGCCTCGTACTGAGATATAGGTGATACGATTTGTGATGAAATGGTAAATAAGACGAATGTAGGAGATAGGAAGCTGAAATTGCAGAAGTTTGTATATGAGCCCATGGTGCCAGACTTTATCGAATGCTTTCTCCAAGTCGAATAATACTAAGCAGGAAGGATGAGCTGAATTATAATGCTGAGTAATGAGCGTTGTGAGTCGAAGTAGTTGATCATGTATAGAGAAGGCTGGCCGAAAACCTGCTTGTGTGACTGGAAGTAGGCTGTGATCTGCGATGTAAATATGTAATCGTTTAACCAGGATACGTTCCAGGATCTTACTGAATGTGGAAGTGAGTTGTATAGGTCTATAGGATGCAATATTCTGGGGAGGTTTATGTGGTTTAGGAAACATTAGCGTCTTAGATGTTTTCCAAGCTAAAGGAAAGAAGCCAGTGCGCAATATGAATGTATAGATATTTGCAAGTAGAAGTAATAGTGAAATAGGACATTCCTTGATGTGTCGATACGTCACGTTATCTAGGCCAGGTGCAGTATTTCTTTTATTATGGAGAACTTGAGATATTTCTTGAGTGGTGATTGGGGCGGACACAGCAATATTAGGGGGTAAAATATGAGTAGTATTTTGTTGGAGTTGTGCTGATGAAATATTGAGTCTGTCTGCGGGATGAGGTGCTTTCTCACTTGGCGGTGTGAAAATTCCTTGTAGGTGATCTGCAAAAGCATTCGCTTTATCGCTATCGGTACTAACAGGTGTGTCACCCAATAAAATAGGATAGGGTGTAGTAGAGAATTTGCCGCACAGTGCATTGAAGCGAGCCCAGAATTTAGTAGGATGTGTTGTTTCAGACAGAGTGTTGCACGTCTTCACCCAGCATCGGAGCTTATAAGCTTTGATGTAATTGTGCACTGTACGTTGAAGTTGTTTGTGATGTCGGAGTGCTTCTGGGTTGCGAGTGTGGAGATAGTCTCGATAGAGCTGACGGGAACGTTTGATCATGGAGAGATATTGTGGCGGAAGTTTAGGCTGATATGGGACGGATTGTGTTGTTGGAATATACAAGTTGCTGGCTTCCTGAATTGCGGATGTAATGCGATCTACAGTCTGGTGTAAATCGTCACTTGTGACGGGTTCTGTTAGATCCCTGGTAAGATCTGAAATATGCGATCGATATTCATCCCATTTAGCTTTATCGTAGCGCAAGCTCACTCGAACTGGTAAAGAGGAACGGGTTGTAGCTGAGTATGGTTTGTATACAAGCTTGATGGGTGCATGATCACTACCAAGAAGATCAAGAATTTCTACAGTGCAATGTGAAACAAGATTTGAGGAGGCAATGACTATGTCAGGCTTGGTGTTTGAGATTGGGCGTGTAGCTTGTGGAAGATCTAGAATTATTCCTGTAGTGTGGGTCGTTATGAAGTTAATGAAATTTGTCCGGTCACCATTGCTGCGGCTGTGCATATTGAAATCGGCCATAATGATGTATCTATTGAAAGTATTGGAAATATATTGAACGAACTGCTGAGGCAAAGGATGATTTGGTCTGATGTATACAGTTGCGAGGGTGATTACGACATTTTTGAAATAAACTGTGGCAAGGAGATGTTCGGGAAGAGCTGTTGCCGTATACTGATGCTGGCGATAAGGAATGTGAGGGGAAATTCCTATGGCTACTCCCCCATTGGCTTGAAGTGCAGGTACGGGATTTGAAGAATGTAACATGGTATATCGTGGTAAACGGCAAGTTCGAGAGTTTGTGAGAAAAGTTTCATTGAGTAAGAATACTGTAACATGTTCCTCAAGAAGAAGCTGTTCAAATAAAACTTTGTGTTTTGGTAGTGATCGGATGTTCAGAAAGAGAAAAGTGAGAGCCATGACGTTAAACAAGTGAACTAACATGGGATTTATGAAAATGAACAGTATTGCCAGAATAGGTTGCAGTAAAATTAACATGGAAAGTGGTTCTTGCTGCAAGAATGATTTGTTGTAAGATATGAGGCCGAATGAAGGGATGGATGTTTTGCAAAGCTAGCGTTAGAAACGTCAAGAGCTGATCTAATGATACTGGAGCGTCAATCGGATGCGGATTGGTTTGAGCTGGTGCCGGTGGTCGCAAAGGAACAACGAGCTCGGGACGATCCTGAATAGGGTCCGGCTTAGCCTTACACTTGTAGCTGTAGGCCGGATGTTGCTCGTTACAAGTGGCGCATTTTGGTGGCAATTGCAAGTTATTACAAGTCCGGGTATCATGTGGACCAGCACAGTAGCCACATTTACTTGAACTTTTACAGTCTGACGTATGATGGGAATTGTAGACCTGGCAACGTTCACAGCGGACTGGCATAGGAACTGGTGTTCGTGATGGTTCTACTCTGTGCTTGTGATTGTAAATGTATGCACCTGATGCTAGTAACTCATCAATAGTGTCTTGATGGTTTGTAAGCACACGGACCATATAGGTAGGCCCTTTATCATTTCGAATGCGTATTACTTTCGTAATGGTGTGGCCCTCTAGCTTAAGCTCCTCTTGAACCTCTTCATCTGTATAAGATGGATCAACTCCCCGAATAACGACAGATAGCAATGGTAAGCGTTTTGGTGGTGGAGGCTGTTTACGTGTAGAGGAATTGAGTGATTGAATTTTCGCATTTGGGCCGAAAGTGTCAATAGGCACTTTGTTTTTTATTGTGGTAAGGAGAGTTGGGTCCGGAGTTTTTAGGATGATGCCATTCCTCGTATGAACGATTTCTGAAATAGCTGCTCGAGGGAGGTACTTGCGTAGTTGTATGGCAACAAACTTCGCATTGCTGAATTTTACGTCGAAATTAGTCAATAACATGGAATGAACTGAAGGTGGAGTGGATTCGTCAGAATGATTTGAAGATGGACTTATGTCCATTGGATCTTGGTTTAGAGATGAATTAGAAGCGAGATGTTGCTTCTTCGGAGGTGGCGATTGTTGCAGACGTTCGGCATAACTGTCTGAATGTTCTGATGGATGTGGCGATCTGCTGCGGACAGAACCAGAAGAGATGACGGAAGTTGCAAAGGCAACTGAGGCTTGAGAACCTCGCCGCTGCTGAGATTTACTTATAATAGAAGAAGTGTGACTCGGATCCTTGCGGGTTCTGCCCTTCGGTGTGCTCTCGGATGGTCCAGGTAGAACTTGAGGTAACCCTGTATGTTTGCCTTTCATCGTTTTGCCTGATCCTAGCCGTGGGTCCGCCATCGAAAATCCGCCCCTGGGCTGATGCCCAAATGTAAATACGAAGATGTGTGTCTATAAATGTGTGATGAACGATTTGATGATAATAGATAGAATGATGATGATAGCTTCACCCTCCAGCACTGAAAAAGCGCTGTCAATCCCAATGAGGTCGTATGCGTGCTCCAGTAAATCGAAAAAACCCAAGAAATAGCAAGGTCGTCAACTTAGAATCAAGTACGTCTCTTTATCTCCGTGGAGGATTATAATCAATTCGACGGTTGTTTTCTCGACTCCAAAGAGGCAAGTAATCCAACCGTATATACGAAGATCGCGACTAAAATAAACCAATGGGGATGGAATAACTAAGGGACTTGGTTATTTTTCTCCGCCAGCTACGGATACCCTATTTTTTTTTACCTGGTTAGAGATTCCAGGTGGCCAGTTCGAAACTATGCACTTTTCGCCATAGGTCCATATGATATTTTTCTCTTATTTTGATGTGAGAAATTACCTCTTATAGTATAGTTCGTTAGTATAGTTGTCGGTATAGTTCGTTAACACCCTGTATATATAGTGCTGTTTTGTTTGTTAAATACCTCTTGAATCTATATTGTGTATGGTCTGTTTCTGTGTCTATAGTAGCTTTCAGATCGATCATTAGATATCTTTTTCCAGCAGTGAGGCGCCATTGGTAATTCTTTATTCACTGGGAAGAGTTTACTTGCAGTCGAGTGAATTATGTTTTAGATAAACAAAAAGTTAATATATCTTACGTAAAATTGAAAGGCAAGTTTTATGTTTTAGTGTATGCAATACATCTTACGGTTTACAAACATTTTCTAATGATATTGTATCTTCACTATATTTAACATCCATATAAAACATATTAAAACATGAGATTGTCAACCCTTATGCATTTTGAAAACAATAAATCAGTATTTGGTTTTACTATATATGAGATATCTGTAGACCATACATGTACTACAGCATGCTAAATGTAAGAATTTTCTTTTTTAAAAAAAGAAGTAGCAATACTGAATCACTGAAACCTTTGAAAAGCTTGAGATAAAGTATTTATTGCACTTACAATAATTTACTTATTAAACACTATAAAAATCCATAGATAGGTTGGTAAATTGTTAGATACAGATATAAACGCTCATATAAACTTTCAGCTATTTTTGGTTAAATTATACTTTTTTTCTACGTCTTCATTTTCTTTCTTGTTTTACCTTGGAAAGTCTATTAAGGTTTGGATTACTAACATTTCTCTATTTCAATTTAATTTACGGAATAAACTGTAATGCCTTGAGGGAGTCTCGAAACACGAAACTCATTTCTCTATCTCGAAGCAAAAGAAACATGCGTGATATTGCTTTTTACTTCGTTAAATGTGAGTTTTCCTCTCAGTCAGTTTGTGTATGTTTGTTTGAGTATGCGTGTGTGTGTTTTTTTGTTTTTAATTTTGCGCATGTTTGTCAGCAACAGAAGTACATTTCCATAGACATAAATAGATTATGATGTACACATAAGTATAAAAACACAAATTATGTTTTATTGCATGTCTGAAATATATGATAGAATCTAAAGATTATTTCATTGTAATTATTTTCAAAAGTTCAAAAGAATGGTGAGCAAATATTAAATACATTCCTTGAAATACTTCGCTTGAGAAATTTGAAGGTTGTTTTCACTGATTGAAACAATAAAAAACACTCATGACGTTTTTCTGATTATACTCTATCAGCTCAAATTGTGTTACCTAACATCAATTCTTCTTCCGCTATCTACGTGTCCATTACTTAATTGTATATATGAGTAGGCAAATTGCAAAACTCGTTAAATCCATATTTTTAAATCTTTGGCAAATAGAGAAAAACTGTTTAAACACGTCATACGTGTAAAATAACATTAGAAATTGTTTTTAGAAAGACAGTATAATGTGAGCGTTGGTCTGTCGAAAGCTATATAATCACACTAGTCTCTTAATTGAGTTATTGAAGAAAATAGTTTGGATTTAACAGGTTTTCTGTATGTAAATGGAAATAACAGCTTTTGTATCTGAACGAACGGCCATTTTCGTTGAGGCTCAAGATACAAAACCTGTTAAAAAGAAAGGGAATCAAAACCAGAAGTCAGTATTATACGTAATAAAATATTGAAAAAAAATGTATGATCAATTATACATTACCCAGATTGGCACAAATGAATATTGATACATAAAGGCTACATTAATTTTGTTCTGAATTAAAAACAACGGATCCAAATGAGCAAAAGACTGAGTTATTTGAGCACCTCTCCATCATCCTCTACTAAATGGAAATCCATATCGTCTTCGTCCTCTTATACATCACCATTTTCTCAATTTTGTATTTCTACAAAAACCTCTTTCTAAAACTTGTGAGCACCACCAATTCACGTAACTTGTGAGCTCCTTTCAATGTTCACACCCTTCCTAACTATATAGAACTGGATTTAATTACCCATATCCATATACATTTCAAACTGAATGACTATAGTTTGGGAGAGTTTGTAACCTTTTTGGGACTAATTTAGGGTCAATATTAATTTGCCAATTATCCCAATATATGAAATATAGTAAAACAAATGTGCAAATCCTTAGTTTGAGAAAACCAGTGGCAGAAATAGAATTACAAATGATAAATAAGTTTCAAGTTTTTAAAACGTGTACCAGAAGCATGTCATAATTTCGAATGTTAATTGACAACAGTCTTTTTAAAAAAGAGATTCTGCTCAAAGTGAGGAGGCTGTTTAGAGAAGAACCGCAGCCAACAATCTTCTGCTCAAAGTAAAAAGGTGCCCTGAAAAATAAAACAAATGACTTCAAACCATAGGATAGTCCACTTACCTTGTATTTTTAAGATACATTTCATTTCCAGTTTTCCGTGAATAGTGCACGTTTTCTAGACATTTTTGGTGTTGTTTGAATATCAAAATTATGATAATTGCTGCCTACAGTATGGTTTTCTTTCGATTTTGCACGCATTTGTCTAGTTAATATAGAAAGCCGATAAGCATAGAAACGTGTAACGAACAGTTATGTTAAGAATATAGTATCTCAATTTTCAGTCCAAAAATAAAAAATAACAAAAGCACAGACTTCGAAGTCTACCAAATAAAATTTAGAATGATTTACCAAGAGTTTTAATAAATATTCAGGCTACTAAACAAATCCTGTACAGTACAAAACCTCAAATTGTTTGAAACATGGAAATAAACGTGTTTGATTGTGCTTTTCTCATGCAGTTATTTGGAGGATTGGGATTTAACAGTTGATGAAACTTAATCTGGAAGATGGATTTACTAGTTATGCACCTGTGACCATGATAGATGTAGCAAGTTTTGGAAATTGGCACATATTTCAATGTCAAATTTGAAGTAGTAAAAATGACTTTTCTACTAAATATTATTTGGAAACTGTAACTTTCCAATGAAGGTTTCCAGAGCAACCACTATCTCATTCTTTTTTAAAGTAGATTTAATGGTTTTGCCATTGCCTTAATCATTAGTTCCACAAGGTATTTCATACAAATTTAGCTTACTCTTGGTTATATTGTTTTAGTAAATTCTGAAATTTAATAGACTTCGATTCCCTTCAAGATGTAGGTTTCTGTCTTGCCGCGATATTTGAAGGCACGTTAAACAACAATGAAGCCAACAAAATATCAATACGAACAAACAATCTTACTCCTTCTGATATTACCTTTTCTATGGTGTACGTTGACTTGTCATTATGGTGAAATTCTGTATACTGATGCATCTTTCATTTTCTCAAACCATAAATTTGATTTCCATGTCTCCGACTACCTTAAATTTTGTTTTCACACAGATTTGGTCTTATTTCTCTATTTCAATAGATAATGAACATAAGTGCATTACATTTAAATTAATTTGATTTTGTTAAAAAGCGCAAACCAAGATACCCGACTTTTACTCTTTTATATTTTACTGTACGTTCTACGTATATAGTTCTATCAATTACCATTATTAAAAAGGTTTCATTCGTCTGCGGTTCAGTCATAGTTTAGAGTCCATATTTTATACTATAAGGCCAGATTATTTCCTGTGCGAGTAATGGTAATTTGGTGTATTTTTTGGTAGAAATAGCAGAAATGTCGGTTTTAATATTCCGATTACCTTGTGTAAACAAGAAACCATTTTTAATTTGAATTCAGTGTGAGTAGAACAGGATCGATCACTCACATTTCCCACCTTTTGCAACTGAAAATAATAGACTTGTTTCAAAATTGAATTTGCCTAATTTGGGGGGTCTGCTCTAGTTTCACAACGGTAAAAAAGAATGAATTCTTTATCTGTGCCACAGACAATCTTCAAAACGGAGGAAGAGGAGAAGTAACGCGTAGAATTATTTATAAACAAACTAATTGAATATAATTGTTTCTATTTTACCTCTCTATCGTTACAGAAGTATTGTTAAATGATATTTAAGAGGAAAAATGGATTTTAAATATGAATACATAAATAGTTAAATCAACCTATTCTATAGTTTAATACTAATTGTACCTAAATTCAAATATGTAATGCATATTGTCATGATAAACTGAACATTAAACAAACATTAAACATACATAACATACATACTTTTTGGTTGATTTTTCCGAAAGGGAGCCTAATCAACACAAAATGGTTAGCGATCTCTAAACAGACTATATGGTATAGTTAACAAACTAATATATGTATATTGTGCAGTATAATTTCAAGGTCTAGAAATTCCCTTTCTGCTTAATGATTCAATATGCTTTATGGATATATAGCAATGCGAGGTAAAACCGGATGTATAGGATATAGTTTACGACAATCGGGTAATGTTATGCAAAATGTATTGTTTACTAAAATAATGAAATGTGTAGCTCTAGCACCAATTGAATAATGAACCCATTTATTCCTCCTACCTCCCGGATTATATGTAGTGACCAACCAATAAGTAATAGAACTTGTAGTTAAGCACAATCTAATAATTAATGCCAACTCGCAGTGCACTACACATTTGTGGAATTTGTATTTTCAAGAGTTCAACTTGCTAAAAACCGACCTCGCTAGTGCTGAGAAAAATATAAGTAGCTGTCATTGATTTTAATCTAAGTCTTCCAGAAATATCTGTAGCAAGAATAAAAGCTTTTTTAAAAAACAAATAATACAGGAAAAAAGTACGAAAAATTAAATCATGTGTTCAATAGCGTATTCAGCTCAGTGTACACATAAGGTACAGTGGCCTTTACTTTTGACGTCAGTGAGCAACAATTACTATCAGTTGCAAGGTAAGCAAAATCAAAAACAGTTATCTTCACTCATAAATGTAACAATTGTTATAATGCACATTTTTAAGATTGTTTTTTTTTCTGTCTCGAGATGGAGAAATATATTACACTATGCAAAGGTACTATTTCGTTTTCTATTTCATTGTGTGGATCCTGAGTTCGTTGGAAATCTTTGAAATTTCAATTCATTACGGTAATTCATATTACAAGCTACACTATAGTTAACCTAAGATAAAACCTCATTTCTAAAGTGGATAATTAAGCCTAATCCAACCAACTTCAAAAATAAAAACTAAGTATTCATATTCAAAGAAAGTTACAAGTATAATTTAATTAAGGGAAAATAGAGCAAACGAGAAATTCACGATATTAAGGTATCTAAAATGTGAATACAAGCAGAGAGATACAACCAGTAGAGGAAGAATTTAGAAGATTAAATGAGTTACTTATTTATTGCAACGAAAAGTTATGAGATTTGGAATATTTCGTGTGGAACGGAGATATCGAGAGCACTTTTATTGCAATTGATTGAGCGTGCAAAGAGTATGTTACACCTTATTGTTTTTTTCTCTGCTCAAACCAGAAGTTGTTTAAATTAGTCAATTATTGTTTCAATGTTTATCATTATAGAACTTAAACGGTAACAGATAGTGAGAAGTGTTTCTTTGTTCTCTCAAGACAACATACCATTGCTCTCGGTAACACTTTATATCGTGATATCTCACGAGGTATTATATGCAAACAATATTTTACACTTGTGATTACAAACACCACCACATGCTTTTATGCCAGGATACTACACACCACGTAGATTTACTACAACCAGCAGACGACGGATCACTGGCCCCTCCTACGAAGTAAATAATGACATTTTAGCAGCAGCGCTATCGCCACCAGGACGCCTATATAATGGGATGCAGCCGGCAGATCTGCACCAGCTCACATAGCATTGTTCGAATGTTTTCCGTCCTTCTGTCACTTACAAGACAAAATTCTCAATTGTTTCTGACTTTCCGTTGTTATCAGTAGCATTTCAATATTGTAAAGGATTAATGTACGTAACCAGACAGACTATTGATCGAAGAGCAGATTGGATGTAGCTCTTTTAATTTAAATATCTTTCCTGATATTTAAATTTCAAAAGCTCGGATCATTTGGTGAAAAACCAGGTTTTTCTAGTTATCGGGTTTTAAGGACGAAATTGAGTTTTGTGCTTCAATCCAGTATTTAGCATTAATTAAGAATTAATCTTTATAACTTACATAGTGAATAGAATCGGTGATTGGTGTATTTTCTTTTCACTTTCCTAAAATCTGTAGTACATTGCATTCTCTGATGACTCCGTAGACATAATGACATGTGAAGAGAAAAACATGGGTTACTGTTTCATTCACTTATTCAGTGATGCAACAATATATTTCCAAAACATCACCGGTTAGTTTTTCTTCTCCCGCACTACAACTTATTTTTTGGTTTTACGCAGTCTAGCCACATTTAAAATTTTACAATCAAATTGAGGACTTAAAAGTGATTTAAATTAGGCAACCGTAAATTTTTCTGTTAAATCTTCTGAATATATTATACAATGTGTTTAATTGAAAAATTCACCTTCGGTGCTTTGGGGTTCTGGTTCGATCCCAGTTCGCGCCGTATGGACTTTGTGGTGCACAAACACCGTGCTCGTGGGTTTCCTCGGGGTTGTTCCGTTTCCTGGTTCATTCCACCATTTCACTCACTTCTCATAATCACCGGCATAAGCATGGGACGTAAAACTGAAAGATTTAATTTGTTTCATTTTCAATTGAAACATTCAACAAGTTGAAATTTTGTTTCACATTTATTTTATAGTGTTGTATGCTACCATGTGTTTCTACCACACATGCTTGAAGTAAACAGACACACTACAGAGGACAGCAGCAAATAACACATTGTCCATCATCTACATTTCACAAATGACGAGAGGCTAGGTGTCAGCAATGTTTTGGCATAAAATTGGAAAGCACACCTTAGGAAGTATCAATCTTGCCCGGCTGATCAAACTATCAATTCTCTAAGGCGCCAGGCCATTGAGAGAACTCTACTCCTCGCGAAGATGCCTCGTCATTGATAGACATACGTGCTCTAAGACGCCTGGTTGCTGAGCTCCTTTTCCTCTCTAAGACGTTTGGTCATGGAGAGGCACCTAATCAACACGCTCTAACAAGGGAACATCTTATATTCATAATAGCATTGCTCAACCAAATAATATGCAATAGAGGAGTGAAGAAAAGGAGAAATCAAAAGTTTTACGGACCGACACCCAGAAACCCAGGAGATACAGAAGAAAGAATGGTCTAGAATCATGTAAAGATGGGAATGCAAAATATATACTGACACAGAAAAAACTTCAAGATGATTAAAGTAATCAAAATGACATTTACTCAAGAGTATAGTAAGCAACAATTGTACCCACAAATATGCTCAATAACATCATATGTAATGCAGTGTTGTCAACTGAGCACAAAATGAAATTTTGTTAAATAGCATTGAACACAAATTATAACATCTAGAAAATCTAATTATAAGTAGAATCAGTATTGGGCAAAATCAATTGAAATCAATTGCAATTGATCAATCAATTGAAACTAATTGCTCTGAAAATCAATTGCAATTGATTTCAATTTGTAATTAACAATTAATTTCAATTGCAATTCAATTCAATAATAAAATTTGCAATTAATTTTTCGTCAATTGTTAATTGTTAGTTGGTCACCAGGCAATTGAAACTTTTAATTGTTAATTGTCAATCGCAAAGAGTGCAATTGAAACACTTAATTGTTAATTGCAATTGACAATTGAAACTTGTAATTGTTAATTGTAATTGTTAATTGCAATTGAAATCAGCAATTAAAACTGAAGATAAGAAGGTATGTGTATATTGTGTTGTCCACTTGTTACTGTTTTACATATTTAAAAAAGGTACTTATAGGAAATGCTGGATACCTACTATCCCTTCGCCTCCCCCTGGGAAGAAAGCCATGAAACTAAGCATTTTTTAAATATATTATGTTCTATGATTCTACCTCACTTGAAAAAACTCTATATGCCCGTCATGCATACAATAGGGATGGGCACGAGCGAGTTCGGGCGAGTTTTCTTTAAAACTCAACTCGACTCGAAGCAGACACCTTTGAACTCGACTCGAGAATTCGGCTCGAAAAATGTCCCCCAACTCGACTCAATTCGGACCGAGTTTTCAGTCGAGTCGAGCCAAAACGAGCCAATTCGAGCTAAATCCTTTGTGTAGTTCCAAGTACTACTCTCTTCAAGTATCCTAAATAGACAATATAATCATCTATGCTACTACTACTACTACTACTATAACTAATTATTTAACACCGTGTATAAACATGGAATATAGGCGGTTCGTATCTGAATACTAAAAATTAGTTGACAGTCGATCTCGTCGTTAAAAAATCTTTACGAGGCAAGGACATCGGTCACGAGGTTCTAGGTTTGAGTTGAGGAAGAGCAAGTATTTGGGCTCGAGCCAACAATTGTTAAAAGTTATAGGGCTCCAGCCAAACATGTTTAAAGATGCTCGACCAGGGTTTAGGGTGTTAACGACTTAAGTGGCTCTCTCACACCTCATTAACTTATTGAGCCGAGCCAAAAGCTCATCCAACTGAGCCAACTCAAGCCTGTGGCTCACACGAGCTGAACCGAACCGAGCTGATTGCTTACACCAACCGAGCCAGTTCGAGCCATCGGCTCCGTTGACCTGATTCGAACCCAGCCTATAAACTCGTTTCAACGGAGGTGGTTCGAGTCATTGGCTCCAATCGAGCCGAGTCGATGACTCGTCCCTACCGAGCCGGCTCAATCGAGCCCATTCGATGGGTCATCTCAACCAAGCCAGCTCAAGCTGTTCGCTCAGTTGAACCGAGCCGAGCGGTTGACATCACTATCCCGGTTGGGCTTCTACTTTGGCAAAAAAAAACTTGGACTGTGCAGTTCTCAGCCTTGATGGGAAGAACTACAGTACATACTTATATTGTTGCTCATGACGTCATTAACTTCTTCCGCCACCAACGAATTTCGAGGTAGTTTGTTTTGCATCTTTTGTGCTTATTTTGTGTCGCTTTGTGAGCCTATTTCCACATTTTGTGTGTCACCGGAAGTGGGTCAAAATGGGCGTACCATTATGGCGGAACAAGTTGTTGCTGTTCCGCCACCAATGAATTTCGAAGTCGTTGCTTTCACATTGTTTTGTGCAGTTTTGTGTGTCTATTTCCACGTTTTCTGCGTCATAGGAAATGAGTTATAATGAGTCCCCAAGAAGGAACGAAAATGAATTACTGTAACGTCACCAACGAATTTCGAGGTCGCTCCTTTCGCATCGTTTAGTGCCCGTTTCTTGCCGTTTTGAGCGGGTATTTTCACGTTTTGCAAATCACCGGAACTGGGTCAAAATGGGCTTCCAAGATGGGACGAAAATGTCCAAGAGTTCCGCCACTGTCGAATTTCGAGGTCGTTAATTTCACATCGCGTACCCTTTTTGCCCCTATTTCGACCTTTTCTGCGTCACTGGAAGACGGTCAAAATGGACCTCGAAGGTGGGACGAATTGGTATGTTCTGGCAATGTTATAAGCTGAAATGATCCATGCCCTTGGATGACCAAGTAGTCCTTAAACGTTGGCAACACTGTACATCAAGACTTCACATGTAAGGTTCTACTCATAATTAGATTTTCTAGATGTTATAATTTGTGTTCAATGCTATTTAACAAAACTTCATTTTGTGCTCAGTAGGCAACACTGCATTACATGTGATGTTATTGAGCATATTTGTGGGTACAATTGTTGCTTACTATACTGTTGTGTAGATGTCATTTTGATTACTTTAATCACCTTGAAGTTCTTTTTGTGTCAGTGTATCTTTTGCATTGCTATTTTCACATTATTGTAGATCCTTCTTTCCTCTGTATCTCCTGTGTTTCTGGGTGTCGGACCGTAAAACTTTGGATTTCTCACTTTCCTCCACACATCTATCGATTGCGCATTGTTTGATTGGGCAATGCTACTATCAGTGTAAGATGTTCCCTTGTTAAACGCCTGGTCATTGAATTCCTTTCATTTTGTTAACCTACAATTAGAGGAACTTTTACTTACTGTAACATATTGTATTTAAGATGACACTTTTGTAATAAAACGTGATGGGGAAGTTCAACTTCCTGTCTACCGTATTTTGCTCTACCCCATAGAACAGAGAAATTGTCTTACAATTTTTCACAAGACATTTTATTTTCAATATATTTCATACCAATTTTTGCTTCAAGAAACCGAAAAATATTTACTACTATCGAACAAAATATTAGTTAAAGAATTTAATTTCGTTTCGAAACTTTACGAGCTAAAATTTCACAAATGTAAAAAAAATAAATAAATAAAGCAACTTCTAGTTCTTCGACACTGAATTATTATATTAGAGTTTATGTTCGTTATAATTTATCTCTTCATAGAAACTATATTTTAGTTCACAAGGGAGCTCCTACTTCTACCAGGTTAGTTACAGTTTTGTAGTGTGCGAAGATTTTATTATATTACCTTCCTCGCAACTTCTTTCCCTCTTAATGAATTTTTTGCAAACAACTGTTGAACTCTCACATAGTAGATGTTTTATTTTTAATATTAGCATTCAGCAAGCATCTTGGCATTTATCTTGCATCTAAGACTAACTAAACATGACCTCAGCACCTACCAAGGCATCCCATTATTGTTAGTAGGACTTTAAACGAAATACTATGTAAAACTTCA
This sequence comes from Thermobia domestica, assembly GCF_964235325.1. NCBI lineage: Eukaryota > Metazoa > Arthropoda > Insecta > Zygentoma > Lepismatidae > Thermobia > Thermobia domestica. Next base: position 263,926,834 of record NC_137463.1, read on the forward strand.
TATAAGTGACTACTGTATACTGCATCGTTTCGCCAACTTTGAGCGTACATAATTTCTGTACTTTCATCATCACCATTATGTATTCCGCCTTATTGACAGGTCGTTTGCTGCAACTGAGAAGATTCCATGCTCCACGTCTTCAGCAACCTCTTCGTCTTCACGTGCGACTTTTCTGTTTAACTTTCTTTCATTAATTATAGTCTTCTTCGCCCCTCTCTCCCTTTCCTGCGTCCATACCCTCTAAAACGTCCCTCATAATACAGTTCCTTCTCATCCAATGTCCCAAACCGTTTCTCTTCCTCTTCTTAATAGTGTCTAAAATTGTCCTTTTCTCCACTGCCATTTCTAACTCTCACTCATTCATTTTTCGCTCGACCCAGCTAATTCGCTCCATTCTTCCCCACATCATATTTCGAAAGCTTTTAGACGTTTCTCATCATTTTTGCGTAATGTCCATATTTCTGACACATACGGTACAATACTTCATACAAAGCACTTTATTAGTCTTTTTCCCAGCTCTTTATTCAAGGTTCTACAAAATAGTACTTTGAGAAGGCTTCTCTCGTCGTACCTACCCTTGCTTTTATTTCACATCCAATTTAACATCATTACTAATAATACTACTCATGTATCTAAAACTAGTCACATGTTCTATTTTGTCCCCTCCTACTTCTATATCTGACATTGATCCCAACGTTCAAATCACCATGGCTTTTGTGTTTCTAACACTTCTTTTCACCCCATATTCTTCACAGCCCTTCCTTAAGTTTTCTAACATCTTATTAATTTTCTCTTCAGACTCTGCAGTAAGCGCCATATAATCTGCAAACCGTATGCACCTAATCATTCTAACTCCTATTGAATTGCCACCTTCATTTTGTAGGCTCTTTTCACTTTCTCTTCTAGATATATATGAAATAATGTAGGTAAAAGACAGCATCCCCGCCAAATTCCCCTTCCAATTGCACTTTCCTCTGTTATTTCCTCCCCTATTCTAACACTTACTTGTTCGTTTATACATAAATTTCCTGTGAATCTTCGATTTCTCCATTCCAAGGCAACATTCTTTAGAACTTCCAACAAGAATTCCAAATTCACGTGGTCAACGTCTTTTCTAGATCAATACATACCACTAGTGCTCTCAAACCGGACAACTCGGGTCGGGTGAGTCGGGTCACCTCGGGTCGGGTTATTCGGGTTGGGGTATCGGGTCGGGTTGTCGGGTCGGGTTATCGGGTCGGGTTGTCAGGTCGGATTATCGGGTCGGGTCGGTCGGGTCAGCTCACTTTAGTCAACTGAGTTTAGGTTGAGCTTAAACTCGGCTGGAGTCAAAAGCTGCTGTTTTTTCACTAGCTGCCTAATTAAAAATAACAATTTTCAATTGATTTTAAAGAAGCCAAAAATCTATTATAGAAGCCATCTATTTTATAGAAGCCATAAATCTATTTTGAACACTTGCAGCTAGTGCTTTTATGGTAAATGCTTATTTTTCTACTTGTTTGTACTTTAATTTGTAAATGTGGAAGATTGATTTTACCAATCGACGTAACATTAATATCTACGCCAATATGGAGTCTGGATTTAGAACAAAACTAAAAGTGGTTTAACACGTTGCTGCCAAGCGTAAATTTTGTTGTTCACCGGTAGAGTGCCAAGCGTACTTACTTACATTATTCCTGTTTTGTTCATATTTTTAAAACATAATATTAATATTGAAACATAATCTAAGGCATGGTAGGGAATCCGCGTGCATAAAAGTTGGGGGTCCGATCGGACCTACGTGTGTATATTTTGTTTATGGGCAAGGGGATAAATTGCAGTTGAACTGGCAACTCTGTTAGAAAGTTATTTGTTTATTACTACATGTGCAAAATAGAATAAATAATGAATCCGTTGTTAAACTTTTTAACATGTCACTGAAAAAGCAAAACATAGGTCCGATCGGGTCTACAAAAGCAACAAATGCTTGTTACTTGGTATTTAGCGCCCCTAGCGGCGTTAATAATCAATATCAAAGACCAAAACCTAAAAGTGTAATAAAAACACTACAGTTAATTAACAGAAGAGACAGGATTTTACAATACAAGTACTCTAACGTCAATTCGACGAAATAGAAATTGTGGGTCCGATCTGACCTACAAGAACATTTTCTTAGATCACTCCAGTAGGTCCGATCGGACCCACATGGCAACTAACGTGTTAAGCAAGGCTAAAAGAAAGATTGAATATGGACGACCAAGCCCAAGCAGGGCTGCAGTGGCTCAGTGGTAGAGAGTTCATCTCTGGTGCATGGTGTCCATGGTTCGATCCCAGCTTGTGCTAAGTAGGCTTTGTGGTGGAGAAACGCCGTGTAGTGGGTTTTCTCGGGGTTCTGTTTCCTCCCACTTTCTTCATTTCACCATTTCATTTGTTTCTCATGGTCACCGTATCCCTTAGCCTCGGTGCAGAATCGAGGGACCTTAAACTGCATATATATCATTTTATTTCACCAAGCCCATGGACATCGATACACGAACAAGATAAAGATTGGATATGCAAGACGAATTGCATAGTAATCTTGCTCTTGGTCTTGTTTTGGTGATCACCAAGTAGCGATGAGCATATTTTCTTGCTTTCCGTATAGTATGAAAGACCATAATCAAAATCACACTTGGTCTTCATTTGTACCGATGAGGCGAGCATTCTTGGCTCTTGTATAGCATGAAAGGCCACCAAAACTACGAAATGCAGGACCAAGACTTGACTGTAAGACAAAGAATAAGACGCAGTATTGATGACCAAGACCCAGGAAGCGAATTGTTTAAATTTCATTTGTTGGACTGAAAGTGATGAAATAAAATTAGTACTTTGTAACTAAATATCATACAGTATTTTTAAATTTTAAATTACAAAATTCATATTATGTATCTTCTTACGTGCAACTATATATACTGTAAAATACGTTTTAATTACCAAGAAAGAAAAATCAAAGTGGCACGGGTCCCGGAATCATAAGAACCCATTTTGGAATGAAAGTTGAAGGCTTGGAAAAAATCACAGGTGTTCTCCTGTTTCCTCAACCCTTATCATTGTAGTTAAACGATTTCCTTTTGTCTCCTCCAAGAGACTCTTGCTATTCCCTTCCGAGAAGACCCCCTGCCGTCCAAGCAGGTGAGAACACTGACCTTGAAGAAAAATTTCTTCACATAGAACTAAAGCAAGAAAAAAAAATAAACTTCTCCCACGTCGGACATTGGTATCAGTTATAAAAAGAAATAACCAAACCTCAGAAGTGCCAAATATTCATTAAGATGCATATAGAAATCCAGCGCTTGATCTAGCTAGTGGTTAACGTGTAAGACTTCGGTACACGTGGTCCGGGTTTAATTCCCAATGGGAGTGCATTTTGGCGTTCACCCAGTGTCGTGACCATAGTGCTCTCAAACGGATCGGGTTGACCCGACCCAACCCGTGACCCGACCCGACCCGACTCGGATCGGGTCCGCTCGGGTCGGGTTACGGGTCGGGTCAGTCGGGTCAATTAGGGTCGGGTTCTCGGGTCAGGCTATTCGGGTCGGGTTGTCGGGTCAGCTCGGGTCTGGTTGTCGGATCGGGTTATTCGGGTCGGGTCAATCGGGTCAGCTTGGGTCGGGTTGTCGGATCAGGTTATTCGGGCCGGGTTGTTGGGTCGGGTTGTCGGGTCAGGTCAATGAGGTCGAATCACGGTTCGGGTCATCGGGTCGGGTCAGTCAATTCTGGTCACGGGTCGGGTCGGGTCGGTCTTCAACCCGACCCGACCCGACCCGTTGAGAGCACTACATACCACATACATCTCTCTCCCTTTTTCTATACATCTTTCACCGATCACTCTTAATAATACACTTGCATCTCTTGCAAACTTACCTCTCCTGAACCCAAATTGTTCCTCCTCAACTTTTTCATTTGTTCTTCCATATAACCTTCTGCGCTGAATTCGAAGCTAAATGTTTGCAGCATGAGGTATGAGACTAATAATTCTATAAACCTCATATCTCATTGAATTCGATTTCGTAATCATCAATGTCTTGATTATCATGAGGAAGTCCTTCGACCAGTCTGCTGTTTCATATACTTCTTTACAGAGTCAGAACATTTCTTTCTTGACCCTGTTTCTCATAATCTTAATGAATTCGATTGGTATATTATCTCTCCAGGTTGCCTTTCCATTCCTAATCTTGGATATAACTTTTTCGAACTCATCCTCAAGAGTACTAAACCGTTTATCCTCGTCTACTTCATTTTCTACTTCGATATCTAGGCTAATCGGTATATCCCTACTCTCATATAAATCCTCAACATATTCTTTCCATCTTTATAAGACTTCGCTTTTCTCACTGATTACCTTCCCATTCTTATTTTCTACTGCCTCCTTCTAGTACCTCCTTGTTTCCTCCGCAGTTCCATAGATTTTACCTCCATGTATTTCCTCATATTTCCCAATTCTTTCAAATCCTTCTATGTCTTCATATTTACTTTTGTAAAACTCTTCCCTTGTTCTATCTCTTTCCTTTCGCAACTTGCTATTTAACTTCCTGTACATCTTTCTGATCTCTTCGGTGTATCAACTCGATTCCACGTTCTCCTTTCCCCTAATTTTTTGCAATATCTGTAACCTATGGTTTCTTAGCAGTTTTATGATAGCTGTAACCTATTACTTCTTCTGCAGTCTGGTGTATACACAATTTAATATGCTCCCACAGTCTATTACTACCTGCACATGCACTTATCTTTTCCTCGTTTGAGTATTTTTCTTTGAATTTCTCAAAGAAAAGATTTGTTACTTCGTCCTTTTTCAATCTTTTTAAATATTTAACACATTGTTGCCTACTTTTCTTCTGTCTACAGTTTTCAGTTGTGTAATTTAAAATTCTATAAACTTTTGTATAGTTAATTCCAAGTTAATTTCTATATGTTTCATAAAGGTTTTTCTTAGTTTTCAAGGTGGTTACTGTGGTTACTCTTAAAGGATTAATTGATTTCCTTTTATTTTTTTAACCGGTTTTAAAAAAGTTTGACCTATAAGTTTAAAAAGGTTTAACCTGTTTGGCCTATATATGTGTATGTTTAATGGATTTACGCAATTACCTCGAGACGTGTTAGTTATATTTCGATGCACTTTTCAAATATATATATAAAGTATTAATTAATTAATTAATTAATTATTTTTTTAAAAAATAAAATAATTTCTGCAACCCGTAATAAGAAAAAATATATTCTAAATATGTTGCAACCAGAATTTCAACAGAGTAAAGAGGGTAGCATAGTATATCAAAAGGATAATAATACTTTCTGCCAGTTTTCTCCGAATAGTTTAACACTGGTGATGTATGTATAGGTGATTATCGATGTCATAGCTGTTTATATACAGGTATAGCTCAACTTTTGCCAGAATATTATATTGCTCTTTCTTATGATTGGTCGCATAATGCAAGAAGAAATTTGGAGATGAAAATTTCCAGAACGAAATCGATTGTCTTACTGATTTTTGTGTGTATGTTTCCTGTCTGAAATGCCTAAGTATCCGTAGCTTTTAAAACCAAACCAATGGGGATTCAGGATGAGATAGATAGAGGCTTCATCTGGTTTCAGGCCAGGTGAATTAGTTCGATCGCAGGCCATGTGAATTAGTGAAAAACGACATTGAGTGGGAAGGCGTAGAGGAAAGAAATTCAAATATGGGGGTAGAGAGGGTACATTTATGTATGATAGCTTAGAATTAGAGAAACAAGTGATTGAGCAGCATCCATATTCTGAGAAAAATGTATTTTATGAAGTATAAGAAATCATAGGTTATCACTAAAACCTGTGAACATCACACCCGTATTTGTAGAATTTACGTGGAGAACTTTTGTCGACTAAAAGCAGGGAATTCGTGTTACTATTCGGTTCAAAATCTCTTGTCGTCGCGAATTCTGTCGAGGAATTTGAAGCTTAAAATATACAAAACGATAATGATGCCTGTTGTTCTGTATGGCTGCGAAACATGGTCACTTACTCTGAGGGAAGAACATAGACTGAAAGTATTTGAGAACAAGATCCTGACACGAATATTCGGATCCAAGAGGAACGGGAATGGGGAATGGCGAAAACTTCATAACGAGGAACTACATAATTTATATGGTCTACCCAATGTTGTTAGGCTCGACAAGTCTAGGAGGCTTAGGTGGGCGGGTCATGTAGCTAGAATGGAAGAAAGTAGAAACGCTTTCAAAGTCTTGACTGGAAGACCAATCGGAAAACGACCATTAGGAAGACCTAGGCGCAGATAGGAGGACAATATTAAGATGGATCTCGCAGAGATTGGAATACAAAGTAGAAACTGGATGCAGTTAGCTAAGGATAGAAGTCAGTGGAGAGCTTTTGTGAACGCGGCATTAAACCTCCGGGTTCCACAGGCCATAGAGTTAGTTAGTTAGTTAGTTAGGTGGAGAACTTTTTCTTGATGAATCTGGTGATTGCACTGTGAGAAAAAGGATCTACATATTTATAATGAACATATTTATAATGAATATTAAAACATTCACAACTTTGGGAGACGGGTTTCGAACCAAGAAGCTTTCGGTAATCAAATTACGACGTTAGTTACTCACTCGCGGATATTGCCACTTGATAAGTCACCATTTTCTTGGGTATTTCAAGAATGTCAACACTTCCGAGCTATGAAAATTCGATGTAGTTTTTTATGCGAATATATTGCTTTGCTCAGCAAATAGTTTGTTTGTCTTTATGAGAATTTGAATTACACTCTTATTTGTATTAGAAATAGTTATTTATTCTAAATACCCAAACAGGCGTTGCAACGTGTAAGAAGCAAAACAATGTTTAAGGTGCATGGTAGGCAAGAAAGTTCAGCGTATGAAGTACCGAGGAGTTTCACAAGTAAACTTTCTCATCCAAAAATTGGAAAACTAGACATGGTATGTAAAGTTATATTCCTGAAGCAGGAACTGAGATTAGTAAAAGTACGAAATGTGAACGGTAAACATCAAAGGGTATAGGAGTTACAAGGCTTTAAAGTCAACATTGTAATCTATGGAAAATCTTATTTGCACGTTAGTATCGAATTTCTATAAGTTTATTCGCTGGTTTAGTGATTACCGTGTGTGGCTTTCGTGTATGTTATCCCGGGTTCGATTCTCGGTGGAGTGCAAAACTATAATTTCAGAATTATTCATTTGTGTCAAAGAATTGTAACCGACATTTAAAAAAAACTAAAAAGCAAACAATACCAATGATAAAAGGTTAAAAGCAGAAAATAATTTACTATTATTTATATTAATTATTATTATTACTTTTATAGATTTTTTTTCTTTTGATGTCGTGCCAAGTAGAATAAATTATTTCCTAACATAATCTATTTCGATGATGATTTTATAACGCATTAATGTGTTTCCTTGGCACGACTTCAAACATTTTATATAGAAAACAGTAATAACTTATTTTCTACTTTTAAATTTTATTACTGTTACACTGAGAAAAATCTGTTCTCCGGACAGCAGTATATTGTGCAAATATACGGAATCCTCTTGCTTACTACAGAAATCGCAACGTACCATACGTTATCCGTATTCTACATCATGCCGTTGCAGGATGTCTGATATCTAACAGTATTCCTTATATTACATACATATATGTATGTTACATTCGTCAGCTATATGTTATATACGACCATTTGTATGTGATATCCTGAGTGCCTATATTGTTTCATACGGAAAGTACGTACAGATGGAATTATACAGAAAGTATTATAAAACCTACGCTTACAGTTATACGTTTGCTGTACGGTAAGTCCGAAAACTACAGTATCTACAAATGTAACATACGATTTTACTTACGTCACATACATTTTTTTTCTCAGTGTAATGTCTGCTTTTACTGCTATTATTATTTTATGAGTTTCAATTCTATTTTGAAGTCGGTTCATATACTTTTAAAATAGTTTAAATTTGAGTTATGTAGGAAACTAAATGAAATCTTTCAGTTTTACGTGCCACGGTTATGTCAGTTAACCCCTTCAGTGTGGGTGGCGAGTTAACTCGTGTCTTCAAAACGCACCTGCTGTGCGGATGGCGTATATATACGCTTTCATTTTGCTTTAGCTATTTTGTATTGCGTATGGCGAATATACTTGCCCATACTATGAGTAATGTTATCCCGACAATATTTAGCGAGTTTGCGCTCAACTGGTTTCAATTGTTGCTTAATTAAAAGGAGAAGAGGAAAAAAAGAAAGAAATTAAAATAGAGTTTGTGCTTCGTCAAATACAGTTTTCATTCTTTGTTTTGTTTGAGCAGACAGCACAGTAATGGCTTCAAAACGATATTTCAACGATGGTGACATCGAGGAAGAGTTATTAATTAGTGATTCTGATGTAAGTGATTTTGAAACAGATTTAGAATCAACAGGTTTGGAGTCGGACGAAAGTGATGATGGTGATTTTAGTGATGACGTGATTGCGTCGTCGTTGAACGGTGTTAGCTGGACTAAATTGCAACTACAATTGCAGCCTGAAGTTTTAGTGGTCATAGTGGATTCAATGTGAACGTGAAGGACAAGGTCAATTCATTAGAACTTTTGATCACACAAAAAAGGTGTATTCCAGAAAAGACACATAAAAATCAGTCCCAGAACTTTTTGATCACACTCGTTAGTCAATTGTACCTTTGTACCTTTCAAGAAAAAAGAGAAAACACATAAAGATGAAAATGTAAAAATACTATTTATATTCGTTCAAAATATTGATTTTCACTTCATGAATATATGTGGATACGCGTATCAATGATGATGATGATGATGACGCTTATTTTGATTACCGTAATAAATTCCTAACATTCATTTTTATTTAGGAACCTCAAGAGACCACACAGAAAAATTGAGCTTGATCTGTTGAGGCATTCCCAAATTTTGTGTAACCTAACCTGATGATGATGATGATAACCATAAATACGACAATGACAAGTTATAGTAGCTAATTAGAAGCAACAAGATCATAATCCCGAAAATTTCATTGTGATTGCTCGACAAGTTCAAAAGTTATTAAAAGGTAAAAAATTCCATAGTTCTCCCCCCCCAAAAAAAAACTACACTTTCTACAGCGGTTCGCATCTGAAAATTACGCACTGAAGGGGTTAAGATGATGTGGAATGAAGAAAGTGGGAGGAAACGAGAGAACCTGGAGAAAGACCACACATACGTTGTTTGTTCATCACAGAGCTCATTTGGGGTGGACTGGGTTCGAACCAAGGAAATTATGCACCGGACATGAACACTCAACCACTGAGCCACCGTTGCCACTGTTGAATTATGTATGCATTTGTCAACTAAGGTTATGTTACATTTACTTTGAGAGCTGCGACTCTGAATATTAAGTAACGAAAAATACTTATTGTTGCAGAGTTTAATTAATTAATAAATATTTCTTAGAGCTTGTATTGTAGTCTGAAATGTCTAAAATTTCTCTTCGAAGCCGATGGTTTCGTAGCAGTACAGAGTTTGAAAAAGGTTTGTTTATTGGAATACAGTTTATAATGTCCACCACACTCAGCCCTAGTGTTCAATGAGCTCCTCCGTGACTAGTATAGAATGTATGCATTTTTGACGCGGTAGATCCCCGCGGTTCGATTCCCGCAGGGGGGATTTGATTCAAGCAAGAAGCGCATGGAGTTCGAATCCCACTTTCAGTTATTAAGTTCATGTCTTACTAAGCCTTCCGATTGAAAGTGACGTTAAATTAGAATCAATTAACCAGTTAATTTAGTGCTCAAGATAATTACTCTTAAGTGACTAATTGATTGCTTTTTGTTTATTATTTTTGCACTAAGTGCATTTTTTTTTTATTTTAAACTTCATGGGTGGTGAAATATTTCACAGTGGGATGGCTCGCGTTTGATTGTAGTAGCTTAAGTGATATAGCGTTGAATTCGCATTCGAGACGTCATTTGTTCGATTTCCGCTACCGACCATCCTGACTGGGGTTCAGTGATTTATCTACACAACGTACCACCCCCAGCACCCCTCTAAAATTTTCGGACTTTCACCCGAAATGAATTCCTTACACCCTTTCAAATAGGGGGTGCAATATTAAGAAGAATCATTCTCGTTTTGCCTAAAATCCTACAGGACTTTGTAGTAAATGTTATAATGATCTTATCCCCGTTTTGCTGAATCTTTTTCTATGCGAGGAAATTTTTTTAAGGGAAAAGTAGCACTGAAAAACTTGACTCTTAGTTTGTTTGTACGCATCGAAGCTCATGTGTAAAACGGCTGTAGTTCGGAGGGTGGGGACTAAATCCAAGCGGTCAAAATGCAAGGAAAATTCTGACGAGGACAAAATCCAAGGGACAAAATCACAAGAGTATATATTGGATGTACCAGTGCACAACCTATATGATTATTTTTTCCCTTCAATTGGCATATATTCTAAAATGTTATATACATTTTTCAACTGAAATAACTTTTTCTTTATTTTAAAATGCTTAAAACTTAAGAAAACGTAAAAAGGGCATATTAGCTTTAATTACTTTCACGCATAACCATATGAAAAGTTCTGGGTATTCCTATTTATTATACCTTTAAATCATTTGAAATACGTTTAGCATATTACAGTAAGACCATTCATTTTAATTACGAAAAGTAATTGTGATACTATTTGATTTTAAAAATGTCGTTCTTGTGTACAAGCATATAGCAGTCTTTTATTTTGAGTAGTGTATAAATATTTGAATTCTGAAATACTGATCAAGATTTTTAAACAAAGATCAGAATGTGAAATATATACTTACTATAATAGTTTTAATGGGTTTTCAGCAGTTTAGAAAAGTTGCTTCCGTAAAGTGAAGAATTTGAGATAAAATTTTAGATGCATAAGAGTTGAGGGGAAAAAACATTCTTTTATTAATTTTCGCCTATGATTTTGTCGCTTGAATATAGATTGTTCTGTCTGAATATTCCTTGAGGTTTGTCCTCTTGTTAAATTTTGCCCTGCATTCGTAATATGTTGGGTTATTCTAACAGAGAGTGTAAGAAGAATAACTATTTCTTTAAGTTTCATCATAAATTTTAGATGTCATTCTTCTTGTTCTTCTCGGAAAAATGACGAGGATACAGTTCTTTATCAGGAGTGTTTTCAACATCTACTTTGGTAAAGAAAAATGTGATTTTAAAAAAATACATGTAGGCAACTAGAAAATTGATTGACTCAGTTGCAAGAAAGCCGTTGGACATTGTAACTGAAAGGAAATATAAAGTAAGCTTAATTCAGTAATAAAATTATTTCACATCAAGATTTTATTCACTTTTTCATCTCTAACATGCTAAGAGTCGCAGTACGTAAAAGGTGAGACAGTTCACATCCTCAAGATATGTTTGGCCATATAGTAAGTAAACAATGCAAGAGGATACATAAGGTGACTCTTAAGAAAGAATGTTAGTGTTCTGCATCACAACTCCTTTTTAGGCATCACCTAGTCAGCCGATTTGTCTTGTATACATAGTTCTATACTATATGCAATAGTATCATATAGTCTCCTATTTTAATATGTATATTGTCAATACAAAATATCAATATCTATATTGAAATACTTGTATGCTTTTTGTAGTTTTAATCTAATCAAAAGGTCAGATTATCGGGGATAAGGGCCGTCTTAGGCATCCTTTTGCATTGTTTGCTTAATATACGGCCAAACATGTCTTCAGGATGTGAACGGTGGCATCTTTTACGTACTGCGAGCAATTGCAGTTTTAGCAGGTAGGCCAGGTGAGCGCGGGCCTACCCAAAATTTTTTTAAAATATATAAACACTAATAGATAAAATAAAGAGTAAATATATTTTCCACTCTTTATATTAATGGTAAATAATTATTTAATAAACAGCATCAACCACTTCTGTAAAAGTAATTTCCTATTGTCATTAATTAATCAAATGCGCATATATATCCATACGCGAGGGAGCGGGCATATCCAAAATTCAAATCCTAAAGGCGCCCCTTACCATGTTGGAGGTGAACTACTGGAAAACTGAATCAAATCTTGCTGTGAGATGACTTAATACTAGACCAAAAAGTAAGTTTCCTTTCCCTTCGTTTCAGCTACAATGTCAAACGGCTTTGTTGCAACTGAGTCAATCAAGTTTCCATTTCTCTCCAGGTATCTTCTTTTAATTCACATTCATTTTTAATGAAAGAGATGAAGATTGAAATCCCCCTCACTAGTAGCAGAAATTCTGGGAATCCTGTAAGGTTTCTAGAAATTTCAAATTCCCTGACTCTTCCAGGATATCTCACTCACCTTGCCACCACGTATTGCAAGTAATAAAAATCTCCTAATAAGAAAGAGTAACGAAAAGCTTCCTGTAGTTTTTTATTTTTTAATTTTTAATGTTGATCCTTCTTTTTCTCATTTCATTTTGTTTCATCCTGCCTTAAATTTTTCATTTCTGGTCCCGAATGGGCATGGGGGTCCGGACCCCCCTAGCTGCGTGCCTGTGTGAAGGCGACACACTTGTAACAATTTATTTATTTAATATACAACACAACAGGCTTAATACCCAATTACAGTGTTGTGCACATACAGCAAATGTTACATATATAACTAACTCTATGGCCTATGGAACCCGTAGGTTCAATGCCGCGTTCACAAAAGCTCTCCACTGACTTCTATCCTTAGCCAATTGGGTCCAGTTTCTACTTTGTATTCCAATCTCTGCGAGATCCATCTTAATATTGTTATCCCATCTGCGCCTAGGTCTTCCTAATGGTCGTTTTCCGATTGGTCTTCCAGTCAAGACTTTGAAAGCGTTTCTACTTTCGTCCATTCTAGCAACATGACCCACCCAGCTAAGCCTCCTAGACTTGACGACCCTAACAATGTTGGGTAAACCATATAAATTATGTAGTTCCTCGTTACGAAGTTTCCGCCATACCCCATTCCTGTTCCTCTTGGATCCGAATATTTGTCTCAGGATCTTGTTCTCAAATACTTTCAGTCTATGTTCTTCCCTCAGAGTAAGTGACCATATTTCGCAGCCATACAGAACAACAGGCATGATTATCGTTATGAATATTTTAAGCTTCAAATTCCTCGACAGAATTCGCGACGACAAGAGATTTTGAACCGAATAGTAACACGAATCCCCTGCTTTTAGTCGACATTTAATTTCTCCGTGAATATGATTTCCCTCTGTTAATATTGATCCTAGATATTTGAAACTTTCCATTTTATCAAAAGTATTATTTAATATTTTAACGCATCCATAATTTGCTGTATTCCGGTCCCGACGCACTTCCATGTATTTAGTTTTCTCTGCATTTACTTCTAAACCCATGTTTCTGCAAGCGTTTATTAAGATCTCTGCATTTCTTTCTATTGTTCTACTATCATCCCCTATTAAATTTACATCATCGGCATATGCCATAACCTGGTGAATACCCTTCAACTCTAGGCCCTGGTTGCTATCTTTGATTTTCCTTATAGCATAATCCAGAAAGAAGTTAAATAATAATGGCGACAACGCATCTCCTTGTTTCAAGGTTTTTTCGACGTGAGAGCTCGTGGACAAAACTTTTCTTACTCAGACTTTACTTTAGGATTCATTTAACATATCTTAATTAATCTAATTAGCTTTCTTGGTATTCCAAGTTCTATAAGAACGTTGTATAATGTTCCTCTCCTAACAGTAGTACGCCTTTCTAAAATCAATAAATAGTTGATGTACCGGAGTATTGTATTCCCACTTTTTTCGAGTATTTGGCGAATGGTAAATATTTGGTAGATAGTTGATCGATATCGTCTAAATCCGCACTGCTAATCTCCAATAATTTCATCTGCGTATGGGGTCAGTTTTGCTAATAGAATATTTGAAAGGATTTTATAGGATGTTGACAGAAGAGAAATGCCTCGATAATTATTACAGTCAGTTTTGTAACAATGATTGATTCTTTGCACTCTTGTGGCAATTCTTCCTTGTTCCAGATAAGAAGAATGAGTTTGTGTATCTTGTTCCACAATTTTTCGCTTCCAGCTAAAATTAACTCAGCCGGAATTTCATCTACACCAGGAGATTTGTGTTTCTTTAATTTCTTTATAGCGGTTTCCACTTCTATTTGGTTGGGTTCTGGAATATAGAAACACAGACATGTAACGGATGTTTTTATTTTTATCATTATCTTCAAGTTCCTTAATTTTAGCTTTCAGAAAATTGCGTTTCTTTGTTCTAAAGGTTTTGGAAGTTTCCCGCCTGATATCTGCGAAATTTTGTGTAGTTATTTCATTCGGATTTTGTAGCCAGCGTAATTTTGCCTGTTTTCTCTTCTCTGCTAGTTTTATGCATTCCTGGTCGAACCATGGTTTGTTCCTACGTATTTCCGCGTGTCCCAATTTTTCTTTTGCTGAAATTTTAATGCTATCTCTAATTTCAATCCAGGTATCCTCAACACTAGTGCATTCCGAATCTTCTAAAGCCGAGAATCTATTCGAAACTTCAATCTGGTATTTCTCTCTTATCTGGCTCTCTTCTAATTTCTTTAAATTGAATCTCTCCGTTTTCGAACAATGAATATTACCTTTATTCAACGATAACCTTTCTCGTATTATCGCTGCTACCAGGTAGTGGTCAGTGTCACAATCAGCTCCTCAAAACGACCGAACATCAATTATGCTAGATTGCCTTCTTCTATCTACTAAAACGTGATCAATTTGATTATTTGTTTTCTCGTCTGGTGATGTCCAAGTGTATTTATGAACGTCGCGATGTGGGAATTTTGTACTCTTCACGATTAGTCTTTTGGATGTTGCAAAGTTCACGAGTCTAACACCGTTGTCATTACTTTACTAATGTAGACTTTCGTTCCCTATAATCGGTTTGAAAATATCCTCTCGTCCTATCTTTGCATTGAAATCCCCTAATACAATTTTCATATGGTATCGCGGGAGTTGGTCAGATATCCTTTCCACTTCTTCTTAAAAACTGTCTTTTATATCCTCATCCTTATCTTCAGTCGGGGCATGTACATTTAAAACAATAATATCACACCACCGTCCCTTAAGAGTAATAAAAGAAAGTCTGTCAGTAACAAATTCAACCCGTTTAATTGCTGGTAATATACGTTTATGATCGAAAAACCCTGTTCCTAACTGGTGATTTTTATTTCCTTCCCCGTAAAAGAACGTAAATTTTCCGGAATTCACAGATCTATTTCCTTCCCACCTAACTTCCTGAACTCCTACTACGTCCATCCTGTATTTCTCTAACTCACTCGTTACGGATTTTAACGGGTCTGCCCTATAAAGACTCCTAATATTCCATGTTCCAAATCTCATGTCCATTTTCTTTTGCTGAGGTCGTGCCAAGTTATCAGTCCTTGTCCGAGGCTTTTGTGAATATTTCTGAACAAGTGCTTTTTTTACAGGATGAGGTTGTTAGCCCTACCCAAACCCCCAAGCTGTAGGACCACTCCTAGTCGGCTGTCCGCGACTGCTTATTCAGTATATTCGCAGCTAACCTCTATATCTAGAGACCTTCTCCTCGATCCGCAACCTGAGGACGCGCCATGCCGTGGTGACAGGAACCCACGTTACATATATAAATTTCTTAATTATTTCTACAGAAAATTTCTCGTTTCACATATGATCTGAACCTGTTTTCTGAAAGACTAAATACATCCACTTTATCAAGCTTATTTACAATATCATTGTATAATTTACACAGCCTCCACATAGGGGATTTATATAATATATTGCTCCTGGCTTTTGCACAATAAAATGTCCCTGTTTTTTCTACTCTGATTTTGCAAGTGGGAATCCGCAATGATATTTTCGAGACCAACTCCATCCAGTCAATCTTATTATTTAGTAACTTGTATAAGAATAACAAGTCCAACATCCATCTTCTTTTTTCTAGAGTTTGAAAATTAAAGTTGTTTACTAGATCATTGTAGGAAAAATATTTGGGATAATAATTAGTTTTTTTTGTATGTAGGCATTTTCAAGATTTTTGTTTGGATGTTTTCTATTTCTTGAGAGTATTTTGTATTATTGGGGGTCCATATAGTAGAACAATATTCTAATTTTGATCTAACATATGTAAAATAAAATGTTGTAAACGTTGTCTCACTGGAGAAATCTTGTCCTATCTGTAAATTAAACCTAAGTTTCTATATGCGCTGTTTGTTTTCATATCTATGTGTTGATTGAAATTTAGTTCAGGATCAAAAATAAGGGCTAAATCTTTGACAGTACTTGGTTTAGACAATTTAGTTTATTTTCAGTGTATAGTCAAAGGTGATAGGATTTCTTTTTCTCGTAAAAGACAAAGATTTACACTTGGATACATTTATTACTAATTTGTTGTTATCGCACCATGTTTGAACTCGCTGTAGGTCTTGTTGTAGTTGTATGCAGTCTTCAGTTGAAATAATTCTAGAATATAATTTGAGAACATCAGCGAATAGGAGAATCTCAGAGTTTTCAATAAAAAGTGGAATTTCATTAATAAGTAGAAATAGCAGAGGACCCAGATGAGATCCTTGAGGAACCCCAGACAGAGTGACAAACTTTTCGGTGACATGCCCCTTGTATAGAATAGATTGTTTCCGGTTATATAAATACAATATAATATGTTCTATTGCCGATATAGAACATCATGATCCACGACATCCAATGCCTTACTGAAATCGGTATAAATAACGTCTACCTGGCCGCCTTTGTCTAACTTCGTTGCTATAAAATTTGTTACAACTGCTAGGTTTGTTGCAGTAGACCTATTGTGTAAGAAACCATGTTGATGTATAGATATAATTGGTTTTACGTGATTCAGAATTCGTGTATATAAAAAACTCTCAAGAATTTTGGCAAAAGGAGATAATAATGGTATAGGTCTGAAGTTTTGTATTTCGCTTTTGTTTCCAGACTTTGGCACTGGACACAGTAAACTTTCTTTTTATAAGTCCGGAAAAGTGCCTGTTCTTATGGACATATTGAATATAGTATGGAGCGGATGCTTGAATATATGAATACAGCCTTTGACAACATACGGAGGAATACCATTCGGTCCACATGACGCTTTTGGTTTGAGTGCCTTTATAGCCACTTCAATTTCTCGCAGTTGTATTTCTCCAACTTGAAAGTTGTCCAACAGACTAATGCATTCCGTCTTGTAAGATATAAAACTGTCTACGTCATATTTTGCTAAGACATTGTTATAAACATATTGAAAGAAATGCGCGAAGGCCTGAGCAATCTCACTGTCCTTATTTAGTTCTTTCCCATTGTAAGTAAAGGAGGCTGATGACATATGCTTGGTTTTGCTTTTGACAAAACTCCAAAGTTGGCCCGGATCATTAAAAATAGAAAGTTCAGATTCTAGAATGATTCAATAATATAAAAAAAGGTACTATTGCTGCAATACAAAGGAAATATTCTCAACAAATGTTATGCGTAGAATAAAAATAATTGTACTTGATTTTCGTTCGTCCCCCATAGTACCACGTTACATGCACATCATTTTTGCTTCACACGTTATCTACAGCAACAAGAATTTATACTTCTAGACCGATTGAATGAAAAGTTATCTTGTCTTATATGGGACCATCCTCAAATTAATGTAATTTATGTCAAACAGCTGAGACTCAAAAAATTGGTCGACATTGCCTCCCCTCATATAAGCAACAAGTACACATACCATGTGGTGGAGTACTTCATTGCTTCACACACAAAGTTTTATCAGTGTACTCCCTAGGGGTTGAAAGACCTCCCAAAAAACCTGATACAAAGAACATGAACATTACTCTCCCTCCTCCGCCGTAGTATCCACACATACATAAAATGCATATGGCGGAAAACTTCGATTCAGAAACGCATTGATACAAAACTTATCTTTTTATCTTAATTAGTGACTGAGCTATTGAAGTTTAAAGCATTAACGCAGTGGTTGTATCAATGTGCTTTTAAAGGTTAAGGTCGAAGCCACTCCGCGACACTGTTTGTACAATTGTTAATGAATTCAATTTAATAAATAATGAATTGTAGGTAACATCATGAACAGAAACACACCTATTTCTCTTCGATTCAATGTTGATTCTAAGTTCAGCTCTCGTGTGATTTTTGACGCAATGTTTGCATTAAATATGTTTTTTGAGCTATTTTGGTTTCTTTCGTTCTTGTAAACTATGTTTATATTCTCTGGAGTTGCAAATCGTCCTTTCACAGTATCTGAGCATACTGAGTAGTATAGAGAATAGTTGTAGTTACTTCTCAGAAATTCTAAATTATCTTCATAGCATAAGTGAAGAAACTACACGTCTTACTCTAGTTATTTAAAACTTATTAATTTATTTTCAAGTGTTGATATTGCATTTCTTTTCCTTTTGTAATTCTCTCTTCTCAACTAAAGATTTACTTCGTAAAGATATAACTTCATAATATCTCTCGAGTAGTAGCTTGAGAATGGTTTGTATTTGTGTTTCTCTAAATTCAACATTTTCAAGAACTACATCGTCTAGGTATAAACTATGAATTCCCTATTTTTCACAACTACGAGTCACTTTTTTACTCACGAGGTTCAATTTTATAACTTAAAATAAAGTTTGTTTCTCAAATATTTTACATGAACATATAATAAGTATTCAAACTTCATAACTTGTTTAACTTAACATGAAAGTCAAATTATGGCTTATAATTATATTACTCTGGCAACATTTTAGTAAATGCTAAACAAATTTAACAAGCTTGAAAATACTTCAATTAATTTAAATAATATGCAGATTATTTATTAATGATGTTATGAACAAACTGAGGCATGTCGAATGCATTCGATCTAATGCACAGTATTTTTTTCTATAAAATGATCCCAGTTGATTAAATCTATTACGAAAGTAAACTAAAAGCGTTTTCTAAGTAAGGACATGCCTTGCATATATTGTTAACACATGCAATGTAGAGACAGAAAACTGGATTAGAACTCCATTAGTGGCTTTTCTGGTTCAAGTTAAGTTATCTACATGGGAAGGGGGGAGCATGATAGCTGATTGCTTGCTAAGTGCTTACATCTAGTGTATGGGGTACCTTGTTCAATCTCTAGCCAAATAAGTTTCGGGTGGACAGCATCGTGACCGTTAATTTTCTCGAATTTCTGCCGTGTTCTTCCACATTCTCATTCGACCAATTCTTTCATCGTCATTTACTTGTCTTAATTAACTGCCTCTCTTTGGCTGAAGTGCATCACATGAGACGTTAAACTGAAAGATTTCATTTTTGGTTTTTGTGAGTGTATGCATTTTCTAACAAATGATACATTAGGAGAAGTGCTGTTATCGGATGCAGATGTTCTTAGGCTTGTTCTTGGTATATTTCCATCCACAAAAATTATTTTAATCGTCGCTGAGTCAAGAATATTTGACGTCGTCTTTCATTGCCCTGCTAGAAATTTTACAATTATCTTATTTTCATTAGAAAGGTTGGTTACCAAATCGCAACATTTAAGTGCACGATGACCCTCTTTCTCACCGACTGTATTTAATTCCTCACACACACACACACACACACACACACACACACACACACACATACATATATATATATATATATATATATATATATATATATATATATATATATAAATTATGCAACATGTCTTTTTATTCCTTACAATATTGGTTTCTCGTTTAATAATGTTTTATATAATTATCTGACAACTATACACTAAACCACACGAGTGATATACTATTAAATCACGCAAGGTAAAAGCTACCATATCAGATAGTTGATTTAACTAAAACCATTCCTAAATACCCCTACAATTTACCCCAAAATACGATGGAGGTGAAGTAATCATTATGTTCTATCTATGAACATATTTTCTGTATATTTGTAAAGCAGAAAGTTAGTTTCGGTAAATTTAAATATCTATATTTGTTAAATAATAATAATAATAATAATAATAATAATAATAATAATAATAATAATAATAATAATAATAATAATAATAAATCCACCTTATATAAATTTTTCAAACACTATGAAGAATAGTAAGTATTCAAGTAAAAGCTATTTCCTAAATTAGACTTCTGTTATTTCCATTTTAATGTACTGCACTGAGAAAAAAAAGCAAAGAATGGACATTAGTGACTTATAAGAGATTGTCACTGTACTTTGTGGTGGAAGTAATCATTATCATAAGTATTCTGAGTCTATTGACAGGTCACTTGGCACAGCTGAAAACCTTCCATGCATCATGATCCTCCGCTAACCGCTTCGTCTTCAAGTATGATATTTCTGCTTTTACATTGTCCATTAATTGTGAACTACTTCGCTCTCTCCCTCTCTTTCCTGTCACCATACTCTCTAACATGTCCCTCATGACACAATTTCTTCTTAGATAATGTCCCAACCAGTTTCTCTTCCTCTTTTCGATAATATCTAAAAGTGTTCTTTTCTTCCCCATCGTTTCTAACACCTACTCACTTGGTTTCCTCTCAACTCAACTAATTCTTTCCATTCCTCTCCACACCCACATTTCGAAATCTTCTAGTCATTTTTCAACACTTTTGTGTAATGGTCATGTTTCTCCCCCATTCAGTACAACATTCCACACGAAATATTTTATGAGTCTTTCTCAAGTATTTATCCAAGATCCCTCAACACAAACTTTTCTTTCTACAAATGTCTTTTATTTCACGTTCGCACTTCATGTCATTATTAAGAATATTACCCAGTCAATGAAAACTATTCACTTGTTCTGTTTTCCCCCTCCCACTTTCATATTTCACACAGATCTCTTCGTTTCAATCATAATGACTTTTATTTTCGGAACATTTATTTTCATTCCATATTCTTCAAAGCTCTTTCTCAAGTTTTCTAACATCCTAATGATTTTTTCTTCAGATTCTGCAACAAGCGCCATCTCGTCTGCAAATCGTATTTATCTAATCACTCTACGTCCTACCGAAATGCTGTCTTCATCATGTAGGCTTTTTTTCACTATCTCTTCTAAAAGACCTTGATAATCCGCGACGAGTAATGGTAGAACGACCACATCTAGTACACTCATGTCCAAAATGATTTTCGCATATCTATAACTGTCTTCTTGTAAGAATATAATTTAATAATGATTTTTATAATCGCGAAATGTATATTTGTGGTAAAATTCATAGGAAAAGAATTATAAATATGGAAATTAGAATGAGTAAAACAAAATGTTGCTAAATAAACAATGAAGTTTTATTTTCATTTTATTGCTCTTATTTACTGTTCTTTTGGCATGAAATTTGTCACATACACATCTTTGACGATCATACACATGCACATTATACACAGCATGAAGAACACACAATTACAACTGATTACAATTCTGTTTACATGTTCAAGCTGAGATATTCTGCACAGTAAAACGAAAAGAAATAAAGTGCATTTAGACCAGAAGTGGCAAATAAACGGACAATTTGCCTTAATGTGTGGGCACTGACCAACATCATGTCTGCATGATTTCTTCAGGAATACAATTAAATAAGAATCTGTGAAAAGTGTTCGTGCTATTACTAATTACTAAGGCATACTTCATATCACTATCGTTTGGCGAATCTGTTCAATCGTCAACGTGCAAATGTTAGACTCACAGATTCCATATAATTTGACATCGATCATCAAGAATAACATTTGCACCTGACAAGGGAAGTTCGAAAAAAGCACTCGCCTGCAGAGAAACTAAGCATGTCATTTGAAGGGCCATTTGATGCTGATTACAACAAGCTAATAAAATTCCTGTACGGTTGAGTACTGTTCGAGAGACTCGACTTGAAAATTCGTATGAAAAATTGTGTATATGCCATTTAAACGCGTTAAGTAGAACATTATTAGCAACGAATATTGACATACGAATTGAAGCCTACCGAAGTGTAAAGTAGCTGTGTATTAGGTGTGAAGTGACCAAGTGATAACTGTGTAAACTCGTAACTTAATTCGCCGAATAAGTTATTGTTGCGTTTATTTAATAAGTATTTTGAGTTACGACTGATGGCACAGCACCAGCACAGAAGGTAACAGAAAGTAAATGTTTTGCAATAACTAACTATTGTTAGTTATAATTAGTCATTATAGTGTTCACAATAACGATAGGTTAGAGATGAAAATTCATTACTGTTTTTCTTCTGTTCTATGAAGAAATGGCGCAGACAAAAGACTTCTTTGCACCATGAACATCTTATACGTGCAATTGCGTTGTATCCGTCAAGGGAACAGTTCGCATAACCAAAGCGAAAAGTAAATTCGACAGGTGACTCAAAAGGTGTTTAATTTGTTCGGTACCTGGCCTTGTGGAGCAGAAACTGAAATAATCCAATGTATAGAGTGGTCGGAACTCATTTATTAGTTTGGAAAAGAACTATATTTGATTGTTTCGTTGGTATATTATAACATCCGGATGAAGTTTCATACTATGTACAAATCTTCTGCTATTATCTTTGATTGGTCGGGATCTAAACACATCTAATGCTTGTACAAATCATGTGAAGTTCTTTGAAATATTCTCAAACATTACGTCTTTACCATCCGTCATTCCACTTGCAATGGACAATTTGTCTGAATGGATCCCAGTGATCTAGCAGTAGCAAGTTTTATCAAAACTGTTTATTAACGACAGGTCACTAAGAGGCATATTTAACGTTACATCTCTCGAACAATTCTCAGCTGTACAGGAATTTTATTTGGTTGTTGTAATTAGTAGGAACTGGTCTTTAAAATGGCGTGCCTAGGTTCTTTGCAGGCGGTTGCTTTCTCCCGAACTTCCGTTGTGAGTAGCTTCTAAGTAGATGGAATAATTTGGAATATGTTCCTGCATCATGTTACGTATATCAATTTCATGGTCCTATTTATCCAGAATGTTTCTTAAGCAACATTTTCCATGTTTAACTTTTGTCTTAATTTTTAGACCTAACAACTTCTAAATTTGTTCATTCATATTTAAGATATAGAACTGTATATCAAAACAATTATTACCAATTGTCTCTACCAGAAGTGCAATTAGAATTTAATATAATTTAGAATTCCCGCATAAGCCGATTAAAAGAACACAAAATTAGTCATCGTACAAATATTAAATTACCCAGCAAAAAAATTCAAAACTTAACATAATAATCCAAATTATCTATCATTCCTTTTTTTTTAAACAAGAAGCTTACATTACCAGGAACTGACTTGCATTACTACAATATCCTCCAACACATCGTATTGTTATTTCTGATTAAAATGGATCTCCTACGATAACCATAAATTGCCAGAACGGTTGATAGTTGTTATCAGCGTCAAGACCTGTGTTTCAATTTTACCCTCTACCAGAGAAAGTGTTGCTACTTATATAGTTATACGATCCAACATATCTATCTCTTTCCGAAGCAATAATCTCTCTGCGGATCGTTCTTTGAGAACACGTGATCATGAATTTTCGCGTAACATAAGAATACGATCTACAGTATTATATTGGCCATTCATGAATAAAAGCTCCTCCGTGTCTAAGCGGTTAGCGTACGCGCCTTTGGCGTGGGAGACCCGGGTTCGATTCCCGGCGGGAGCTCATGTGGTTCGGATTCCATGTCAATCAATAGGTCCCGTCTTATGTAGACTCGCTGCTGAACGGGACCTTAAACTCAAAATCAACTCAACTCATTCATGAATAAGTTTGGTCTACACTTTGTAAAATTTAGGACTACCTGCGGACCAGTTTAGAACCTTGAGGTATTCCTGAATGAATCACGTATCTATCTGAACATAGCCCATTATAAGTAACAAACTGTACACGTTCTCTTAAATAAGATTTAATTAGAGTTAATAACGCATCTGATAAGCTCAAATTTGCTAATTTGTTAAGCAATATGTTGTGATCAAATTTGTCAAATACCTTCGCAAAGTCGGTTTATATTACAGCAATAGAACAACTGTTTCCGTTCAAGGAGTCCAAAATAAACTGCGTAAGGTTAGTTAGATTCGTAGTAGTGGATCTCCCCGGTAAGAAACCATATTGACACTACTATGTATGATTTTACATGATTAAATATCTTACTGTACAATATGTGTTCAAATATTTTAGATGGCATTGAAATTAATGAAATAGGCCTATAGTTTGTAATACCTTTGTAATATCTTAGTAGATAGTATCTGTCAAGGCTGTTAGAAGAAAGTGGCCGGTATAGCTCTTTTATAACTTACTTGGTTTGGCCGCCATACACTCTCATATCTTATACAAGTGTATTACAAATAGGCATATTAATAGACAGAAAAATGGAGAAGTTATGTCTTCTCAAGTTGGCAAAGGAACATTCTGAGAAAGTGAGACAAACGCGTGTTTCGAAAGATTTGCCAGCAGCATTACCAACTTCTACCCCAAAAAGGAAAAAGTGCCAAATCGGGACATGTAGCGGAATCAGTGCATTGAATTTTATCGTTATATGCCTCAATACAATATTATAAAAATTTTGATTTACTCGTCTATATGCTCACATCTTACATTTTTAAATAAATGCATAACCTTTTGGTATAATAAATGTTACTAAGTTTATCTTTAAGAAGATTTGAAGTGTACATTTATTCACCTATTGTTCAATATTTTGGGCGTGGGAGACCATGGTTTGATACCTGGTTAAAGCTAGTGTGGATTCCAAAGCATATTAATTTTTATATCAAGTCACATCAAGTCTTGGTTGCCAAAGGAACGCTAAATTTCAACTTAAAAAACTCTAAAACACAAGGGATCAAAATGACCCCTTTGGTACTTCTTGTAACATTAATTTCCTGGTAGTTCTAATGTTATTTTGCACTTCAAAAGAATACAGAATATGCATTGATTAAAGATTACTCTCTATTGCCCTCTAAATGTCTAACTAGCTTCCCCTATGTCCTAGGGAACCTCAAGGCTCAATATCACAATCACAATTGTTCTCCATTAATATTTGTCCTTAGAAAACTAGGTCAAATTTTCACTTTGTAGTCCTATTTCTGTTAGATCCGCCTTAATAATGTCCTTACCATCTGTGCCCAGATCGTTTTAATAGACTATTTCTGCTTGGTTTACAATTAACAGTTTGTAATTTCTACTTCCTTCCACTCGGTTACATAGTCTGATCACTTGAGCCTTCTAGATTTAATGACTCTAACAATGTTAGGTAAACCATATAAATCATGCAGTTCCTCGTTATGAAGTTGATGTTACTCCCCATTCCCAACTCTCTTGGGCCCGAATATCGCTGCAGGACTTTTATTTTGAAATACGAGTACTTTTGGTCTGAATTCTTTTCTCAAAGTAACTGGCCGTGTTTAACAACCACACAGCACAAATAAAATAATTACACTGGTCGGCATGAAAATCCTCCCACGAGGGTGAAAGGGTGTACCTCATAGATTTCGAGACGCTGATTACGAATATCTCATCGAGAAAGATTCAGCACGTAAGGTTTTTTTTTTTTTTTTTTTTGGTGGGGTGTTGTTTCCATAATTGACAGAAAATCGTATTTTTCGTATTTAATATGTTTTCCGTGTTTGGAGTACATAATTCTGATTTTTTTACGAGGGCGAAAGGCTGTACCGAATTCGAGAAACTGGTTACAAATATCTCATCGAGAAAGTTCCAGCAGGTAAGTTTTTCTTGGTGGGATGCTGTTTCCATAATTGACAGAAAAATCGTAGTTTTAGTATTTAATATGTGTTTTCCGGCTTTGGAGTGTATAATTCTGAATTTTTATCTTAATCCAAGAACTGTTACTAGGCTATATCCTAGGAACATTCTTTTCTCTAACTCACGACCCCCCAGAAACGTACCCCCTCCCTTGGGTGCAAAGATTTATTGTCGTTCCACACTGCATACACTAAAACCTAGGCATTATTGACGGAGAAAGGTTTCGTAATCAACTTGCGATCATTCGTCGGCTACCTTTTGTCTAGACGATAGAGAGATTATTGAGAAAAGCCGCCAAGACATACACCACGTTGTCGCGTGAAACAAATATTTCGGTTTCAAGTTGATCTTCTTGTTAGAAGATGGTGTTACGCTGTGTCTGTGTATACCGTACGTAAAAATATTTCTACGTGAAATATTGACGTTTGTGTT
This sequence comes from Thermobia domestica, assembly GCF_964235325.1. Classification (NCBI taxonomy): domain Eukaryota; kingdom Metazoa; phylum Arthropoda; class Insecta; order Zygentoma; family Lepismatidae; genus Thermobia; species Thermobia domestica. The sequence goes on from NC_137463.1 coordinate 263,952,935, forward strand.
AAAAGAACATGCCGAGAACTTGCAACAATTCGACAGACTCATTCTGTTACATATGTGGGGAAGTGATTTCCAAGGGACAAAGTACGCCATTGTCACCTTCCTGAAGATAACCTACCATCTGTACTTCGGGTGTAAAATCGGCGACCGTACCTATGCTTTGGCGCGAGCCCCGTGATCATGTTTCAAACTGTTACTTCTGCCTGACTAATATAAAAGATTTCTGAAGAAACATGAAGCATAAAATACAGTATCCTAACTTGGATTCCTCGAGGAGACCTGTGAAACATGATGTTTGTCTGCCTGTACCCGTACCACCAGACTCATACACCCTGTGCAGTGTTTCATCCGATGAAGAACCTGCTGCTTGTGAGGATGTTGTATAACCTTCGAGTACACAGTCAGATCCCAATTACGCTCCAGAACCTGACACTAATGAACCACATGTGATAAGTCAGGAAAAGCTGAATGATCTGATCAGAGATTTGAACCTTCCCAAGCCTAAGGCCCTGTTGCTTGCATCACGACTTCTACAATGGAATCCACTAAACCAAGATGTGAATATATCGATGTATAGGAAAAGAGAGGTGAGCCTAGTGATGGTGATTTCGTGTATTGCAGTGACCTTCCATCTGTTATCGGACAACTGACGTTGAACTACAACACTGAAGACTGGAGGCTATTCTTAAATTCCTCTAGGTTAAGTCTTAGGGCATTGTTGCTACACATTTTCAATGAAAAGTCAGCCATCCCTATTGCTCATGCTTTACATATGAAAGAAACATACGAGAACATGCGAAACCTATTGCAGAAAATAAAGTACGAACAGTTCCAGCGGTCTGTATGCGCTGACCTTAAGGTTATTGCCATCTTCAGCGGTTTACAATGAGGTTACACAAAGCACTGCTACTTCTTGTGTCATTGGGATAATCGAGCCAAAGATCAATACAACATCACAAAATGGCCGCCAAGAAAGCAACTGGTGCTAGGTTAGATGAACGTGGCTAGTGATCGTCTTGTGAATCCGGAGAAAATATTCTTACGACCCCTTCATATCAAATTAGGGCTCATGAAGTTCTTCGTCAAGGCCTTCAACCGGGATGGTGAAGCATTTAATCATCTCAGAAAACTAATTCCAAGACTCAGCGAGGCCAAGGTGAAGGAAGGTGTTTTTGCGGGACCTCAAATCAGAGACGCTTTTAAGGATACTACAGTTTCTTCTAAGCTTAATGAAGTGGAAGGTGAGGCTTGGGAGGCCTTTCGAGAAGTGTGCAGTAACTTTTAGGGAATCATAAGTCACGCGATTACTAAGACATTGTAGGCAGGTTAATTACTTCATTTCGTAACATGATACGTAATATGTCCCTAAAGTCACAGTTCCTGCATTGCCACCTGAAATTTTTTCCCTGCAATGTACAGCTTGGGGAAGGTCTCTGACGAACAAGGGGAAAGGTTTCACCAGCAAATAGATACTATGGAGAGGCGCAACAGTGGTAAATGGAGTGTGAATATGTTGGCAGAATTCTGTTGGAATGTGACACGCGAGACACCCTGTAGTAATTACAAGAGGGGTAGGAAAACCAAGTGACACGTAAGCTTGATTTTTTATGCAATTTTATGTGCACAAATTATATTGATATTGAAATTATAACGTGAAAATTATTATGGGTGGAGAATAGCACATTTGGGTGAATTTTAAAACCCCCCTTCTCCCCGAAAACTGGTACGTCCTGGAGAAAAACGGGCTACGGATTCGAACTCAGGAGCTCGAAACCTATAGGAATCACCTATTTTCGTTCGTGGGAGCGAAAAAAAGTTTCATTTTTCGACCAGTGTTATCGTTTTATATATTTTAAGCTGAAAATTCCTAGACGGAATCCCACCAACAAAAGATTCAGTCTCAATCGAAACAAGAATTCCCTAGTTTGTATATATACCTTTGAGGATGTGATTTGCGGTATTATGATCACGGTGAATTTCTATGTACTGTATTTAGTTTTCAATGCGTTTAGTTTTAAAGATATGTTTCTGCATACATTTAACTAAATATCTCCATTTCTTTCTACAATTTTCATACCATCCCCTATCACAGTTAAATGATTAGCACAACCCATTACCTTACATCACTCAGTTGTAAGCCTCGTTACTATCTCTGATTTTCCTTGTGGTGCATTTCAGTGGAAAATGAAACAATAATAGTAACAACGCATAATCTTGTTTGAGGCCGTTCTCAAAGCAAACGTTCGTGGATAACTGTTTAACCACTTGGATTTAATTTGAGGATTCATTTCAAAGCATCGTAATTAATCGATCTTTCAGGCTATATAAAATTCAATAACCCTATTTCATAGTGTCTCGTTACTAACCGAGTTGTAGATCTTTGTAAAGTTAATAAATAATTTATGTACAAGAGTATTGTATTCCCATCTAATTTTAAATTATTGACGAATGCAAAATAACTAATATTGTTGGGCAAATTTTTCTTGATCCACTAAAAATCATATGCAATATTTTAGTTTAACAACCTGCAACTTTACCATCTACACTAATGGATCATTAAGGCAGTAAACTAGGATCGAAGGATTAGTGGAATGAGAATGTGGGAAAATCCGGAAGAATCCTGATAAAAGCCATGGACACGAGGTTGTTTAACACAATTACTTGGTCAGGGACCTCAACCAGCAGAGGTAATGGCTATATCACTGAGACATCGTGCTTCCTCATCTTCACAAATAATTTCAGATGCGAATACTGTCAATCGTGCTAACATTTTTTGGAGAGAATTTTATAGGTTGTTGAAAAATAAGAGATATGTCAATAATTATTAAATTTATTTTGTCTTCTTTTCTGTGACTTAGAACGATGGGTTATTCTTTCCACTCTTCTGAGTATTCTTCCTTGTTCCTAATGAAGAGACTGAGTTTCGGTATCTCATTGAACAATTTTTCCCTCGGAACTGGAATTCGTCTAAACTTAGAAAATTATGTTTCTTTTATTTCTTTGCAGTAATTATTTCTATTCGGTTAGGCTCTGGAATACACTTTTCTGCTGTGCTAATTTCATTCTCACAGAAAAAAAATATCTTTTGCTGTGTTTAGCAAATTGTGGAAGAAATCTTTTCATCTATTCAAAACAACATCTGTAACAGCGAAAGTTCTTCAGCCGCCTTTTTTCTTATATAAGGGAAAGATTGATTGCCTTTATTACATTATTTGGTACTTTTATATATTACCCATTATTTTCTTTTCTACTATTATCTTTAAGTTAAATCATTTTATCTTTCAAAAAATATTTATTTGTTCTTAAAGTTCGACTAGTTTCCTGCATAATATCAACGAAACTTGTTGTAGTTATTTCGTTTGAATGTAATAAGTCACACAGTTTTGTCTGTTTTTTCTTCTTCTTTAGTGCATTCCTTATTGAATCAGCTTTGTTCCTATGCAGTTTCTGGCTGCATCAATTTTTATTTTGCTGAAAATATAATGCTATCCTTTATCTTAATTCTAGAAACTTCAATACTAAAGCATTCCGAACTTTCCAAAAGCGAAAATCTATTTTTGACACTTAAATCTGGTATTCTTGTCTCCCCTGATCCTCCTCTAGTTTCATTAATTTAAACTTCTTCGTTTTCAGATCCTGCACCGTTTATTGTTTCAACTATGGTATACACAAATCTCATATATTCACTCGCTACCAGATAGTGATATGTGCCAGCTCATCTAAACGAACGAATATCAATCATGCTAGATTACACTGTTCAACAACGAAAATGTAAATTGAACAAAACCAACTAATTCTTATTGATTTTGTGGTGCTGATCACGAATTTGAAAGTTATTTTTGAATATTAGCTCTACTTTTCGTTTTGCAGGCATGTCTAATAATAACGCTTTAAAAATAAATATATTTGCTTCGTTTAGCGTAAATGTTACACTGATCCGGCAACACTGGAGAAACTATATGAACGCTTGGTTTCATTGTGTTAATTATCTCAGTAGTGTTTTGCTATTGTTAGAAAAAAACAGGTTTAGTGCAGTTATCAGCGTTTTGAGTGTGACGTTTGTGTAGTGCAGGACATAAAAATACAACTACAAGTACGCAAAAAATACTGGTATTTCGAATGTATATTTTTAAATAGTTGTCGGAACTATTTCAAGTGACATTTTGAGGATTTCAATAAACAAAAATGCCGCGAAATTGTGTAAACAGTGCGGATAGCTTCTGCTACGTGTGTGGGGAAGTGACATTTTTCTCACAAAAGCAGACTATAACACCACTGATAAGAAAAGCCTATGAATATTACTTTGGTTGTAAAATTGGAGACCAAGATAAATCTTGGGCACCCCACATTGTGTGTAACACTTGTGCCAGCAATCTAAGAAATTGGATTAATGGGAAGGGGCGCTCAATGCCTTTTGCAGTGCCCATGATTTGGAGGGAGCCAAGTGACCACATCAGAGACTGTTATTTTTGTATGGTTCCTTCCGTCAAGAAGGGAATTTCCAGGAAGAAGAAGCGGGTCTTGATCTATCCTAACATTCCTTCTGCAATGCGCCCTGTTCCACATAGAGAAGGACTACCTGTTCCTGACCCACCTAAGAAATACGACCTTTTTTCTGATGATGATCAAGAAGTTGAAGCTCCTGAATCAAGTACTTCGAAGGACCCTACGTTTGTTGTAGAAGAACCTTCATGTGAACCACATAGACTTACTCAAGAGGAACTAAGTGATCTAATCAGAGACTTGGACCTCCCGAAAAGCAAAGCCGAAATTTTAGCGTCACCCTTAAAGCAATGGAATTTATTGCAGGAAAAAGTAAATATTTCAGTGTATCGGAATAGGGAGAAGATGTTCACTTCATTTTTACTATGGAAGACACACTTGTGGCATGTACAGATGTAAATGGTCTCATGAGGGCACTTAAAATTAATTACGAACCTACGGAGTGGGGGCTCTTTATAGATTCGTCCAAGGTGAGTTTAAAGGCAGTGCTTTTACATATTGGAAATGAACTTCCTTCAATTCCTGTAGGTTACGCAGTTCATATGAAGGAATTTTATGAAAACCTGAAACGTTTACTTCAAGCCATTAAATATTACGATTTTCAGTGGCTCATTTGTGGTGACCTTAAAGTAATAGCACTGTTGCTAGGTATGCAGTTAGGGTATACAAAGTATTGTTGCTTTATATGTGAATGGGACAGTAGAGATCGTAGATCTCATTACCGCAAAAGCGATTGTAGTACCAGAGAAACTCCAGCCGGGAGTGAAAAATGTGCAGCATGAACCACTGGTAGATCGTAACCGAATTTTGCTTCCCCCTCTACATATTAAATTAGGTCTTATGAAAAGTTTTGTTAAGAGCATGAACCAAGAGAATGAGGCCTATAAGTACCTAAGAGGACAATTCCCTCGATTAAGGTATGCCAAAGTTAAAGAGGGTGTTTTCATAGGGCCACAGATTAGGCAACTATTCAAAGATCACAAGTTCGACGAAATTCTCCAAGGTAAGGAGAAAGCTGCGTGGGAAATCTTGAAGAGTGTTTGTTCACAGTTCTTGGGAAGACACCGAACAACAAATTACAAACAACTGTTAGCAAAGTTGTTATTGTGCTACGAAAATCTTGGTTGCAATATGTCTCTGAAACTCCAGTTTCTTCATTCACATCTAGACTGTTTTCCCCAAGATTGTGGAGCAGTAAGTGACGAACATGGTGAGCGTTTCCATCAAGATATTGCAGCCATGGAGAAGAGATATGAGGGAAAGTGGAGTTCTAACATATTGGCCGACTACTGTTGGACTATTGCAAGGGATGCTCCAGATGTAACCTACAAAAGGTAAGCCAAGCGAAGACGCTCAAAATAAAATAAAAATAATCCTGTACAAGGGATCACTTGAAACTTTTGTCTACATTACAGTGTAGTTCTTGCACAAAAAGGTATTTGTACATATTTTTCATGTGTTGATGTTAATACTGATTTTTATTACGGAATTGTCAATGTTTAACTTGAACACGGTTACCTTATTTTCTGTATCGCTGTGAAACTGGTATTTGCATAATTTTGAAAAAGGAAGTACAAGGGTATAGAAAGCTATAGGTTAGGGTACTTCTTAACTCCCCAGTTTATCACATCACAGTGAAATAGATAAAAAAAGTGAAATGTAGGTTTTTACAAGGATTTTGCTTAAATGTTCTATAAATATTAATACATTTGTATATATACAGCTACTGTTGTACAAGGGCGTTTTTTCACATCCTGAGCTAAGAAAATTCTTCTATTATCATTTCCTTTCATATTATGCTTAAATGAATGCAAAAATCGCAATTTCAAAGAATTTACATACTCTCGATCAAAATTTGTTGAACAGTGTTATCTTCAATCTACCAAAGTTTGATCAATTTGATTGTGTCTTTTCATCTTGTGATTTTTAAGTATATTTATTAACGTCCCAAACCGGGACTATACATTTTTCTACATTTCGATTTCTCGATGTTCCAAAGCTCACGAGTGTAACCTATTGTAATTAAGGCGTCTTTTATTCTGTTTCAAAATATATTTTCATCCATTTTTACACTGAAACCCCTAATAGAATTTCCATATGGCATTTCAATAATAACTCAAAACACGTTCTCATTAATCTGTTTATTAATGATTTGCTTGGCGTTATAAAATATTCCAAATGTCTGTTGAACGCGGATGACTTAAAAATATTTTGGGCAATAAATAATATGGAAGACGCAAAGAAATTACAAAAGGATTTTGACAGTTGCTACAAATGGAGTATTGATAATAAATAACAATTTAACGTTAAAAACTGTTCTGTTATTACTTTTTCACGACAAAGTGAACCAGGTCAATATAATTATAAAATTCACAATGAAATATTACAAAGATCAACACAAATTAAGGATTTGGGTGTTACTTTAGATACAAAATTAAAATTTAATCTACATATTGATAGAATTGTTAATGAATCCTATAACGCTTTAGGATTCATAATTAGAAATTCAAAGGAATTAAATAACGCAGAAGTGTTAGTTAAATTATCTAATTCATTAGTTAGAAGTAAATTAGAGTACGCTTCATTAGTATGGTCCCCCTGTTATGATAATCAAATAAAGAAAATCGAATCAATACAAAAAAGATTTTTAAGGTATTTATGGTACAAGAGATTCAAAATCTCTGCGTATGATATGAAAGTGAACTATAGTGTTATCTTAAGGGACTTTAATTATACGTCTCTGGTGAAAAGGAGGGAAATAATGCATCATGTTTTTCTATTTAAAATTATTAATGGTATTATAGTTAATCAAGATTTTCTGGAAATGTTAAAATTTAGCACTAGTAGATCTTTAAGAGTACGATTACCATTTGTTATATCTAAATCTAAAACAACCTCCCATAAAAATTCACCACTTGTGAGACTTTGTAAGAAACATAATGATATTATAAAATCTGGAATAATCGTGGATTTTACGATGTCTTTGGAAAAAGTATATAAAATTGATTCAATTGTTTTTGAACCCTGCTTATGTAATGTAATGATTATGTTTTTGCATTCAAAAAACAAAAAATAGCCTGCATGAATGTTGCTATTTTAGACTTTTTTCTTTTTTTCTGTTTTTTTCTTATATTAATTTTAATCTAATAGATTATTTAGCAATTTCACAATTGTATATTCGAATTTGTATTCACCTGTTGTAATTGGAGCAATTGGCTCTGTAATAGGTGTGTGTTAAATAAATAAATAAATAAATAAATAAATCTACAATGTTTACACCAATTTTCTGTAAAACAGATCTGCTGATTGTAAAACAAAACATTCAGTTTTCTTATTTTCGTGACAACTCATTACATGTACGTTAGTGTGAAGGGTGCTCAACATCAGTACTCTGTTTCTCTTGCATTGATATGTTGTGAGTGTGATATCTTCCACGGTTTTAAGTAGTCTGTGGTATACAAATCTTTATTATGGAAACGTACAGAAGCTGGAACCTTTATCCTGTTGCTTAGGACAGTACCAAGAAAATTTAGTTCGTTAAATTTTAGTTCCCTTGCAAGATGTACAAACGTAAAACTGTCTCAAGTTACATGCAATCCAGACTTTAAAAAGATGTAAAACTACATGTTCAGCAAGAATGATGTTCGTTGGCCTCTTTTCATCTTTTCCTAGATATGGAAAACTTGTATTTACTATATTTGTTCTTCAGTTTGTCTCCATATTTATCCGGCTTGCTACCCATGAACTTAATAATTCGACCGCTAGGTTTCATTGTAAAGAGCCACTTACCAATCGTGTATTAAGTATGGGTATTGTAGCACCTTCGGGAGTTTTCGATCAACTGATACTAGATATAAGAAAATGTGCAAAAACCTGTTAGTTTTACGTCTTTCACTCTTCTTAGATTTGAGATAAACCTTATAAATCTCATTATTTCTTCAAACCTGTTTCTGGGCATAACATTTCGAAGCAAGCTGCGGCCCAAGCTTCCCAGACCAAAGAAACTTTACACTTAGAGCTTTTCATCCTCATTCCACCATGGAAATTCAGCAAGACAATAATTGCATCAAACTCATCGAGAGAAATTGACCAGTTAGAATAATCTAAAACTAGACGGGCCTAAACTTCTGTACACTTCTTTATATTTCGGAGTAGAGTATCGATTACAATCAGCCTGAATGCGCTTGCACAAGCATCATCCATAACGAGTGATGTGAGTTCTGGTTTGATAGAACTATATTATGTTTTAGTAATCTTCCGCATATCTTCTTTTTTACATCCACTATCGTCCACGCAGATTGATCTGGAGTTCAGTAGGCCTACAGGTAATTTCAGTAGAATTACCTTGCTAAGATTCAACACTTGACTCATTATTACTAGAATCAGAATCAGTATACTTGACTTCTTTGTCATAACTACAGGAAAAATCTTATTTTTCAAGGTCTGTAACACCTTTTCAATCCAGCTGTTACTTTCGTCATCACCAGAAGCACTATCGCTAATATCCTGTAACTGTGCTAGAAACTCTGCTGTTGAACGTCGTTTACAGCTGAAGACTCCATCATTCGCAAACAGTGAAACACGTTCTTCAAGACAACCACCACAAATCAATGATTGTTCACAATTGTTTCGGGGTCCTCAATAATACGCCTTGACAATAAATATAAACAAGAATCAAAAAATGCATTTTTTCATCCAGAGTAAAAAATATAGAAAGTGAACTTTGTGGTGGACAAACACCGTCTGCGTGGGTTTTCTCGAGGTTCACCCGTTTCCTCCCACTTTGTTCATTCCACCATTCCATTCATTTTGCATCATTACCTTCTCCTTTAGCCTAGCCAGCATAACCGTCGGACGCAAAACTGAAAGATTTTATTTTCATTTTCAAAGTAAATAGGTAGGTGTCAAAATGACCCTCGTGGTAGTTCTAGGTAAATGACCACTTTTAAAGAAAAACAAAAATAATTGAAATATGGAATTTACGACATAATCACTCTGGTTAGAGAGAAGAAAACTGATGCCATGTTTTGCATATTTTAACACTAGAAGCACGGACATTTTGAACCCCCTAGAAGCACGAAGCAGTCAAATTGACTGCTTTCGGTTTTTCATTGAAATAGAAAAAAATGGTATCACACGATGACATTTTTATTGACATTCTCAATGAGACACATCTAGAAGTAAGGCTAGAAAGCTTATTATTTATTTTATTGTTTTTATTTATAAACACTAAGGGCATTAATATGTAATATTAAAAATGTTCAATAATATAATAAATTTAATATGAGTATTTCTAAAATAATGAAAGAAACAGAAGATTACTGTCACTCTTAGGTTTTAAATTTGATTGTAAAATAATATTGGCTATGATATCTTTCAAAAATATCTTCTTAGGAGAAGACCATCACAAAGTAACCCATACTTGGAGCACATAATTCGCTTTCGGATCTCTGCAGTACACACTTTCCACAAACATACTTTCATCATTTGTAGCATATGTCAGCTGTTTTCTTTTTTACACAACCGTACTAGACATTTATTTGCTTGTGTGAGGAAGCGCAGTGACACTGATAATCAAATCTTAGGCAAAACGTTAGAGATATTGTTAAAAAATGAAGTTCTTTCCAGTAGCTTCTCTGTACATCTTCCAGAAATCAATACCCACAACTTTCTTTGTGTTTCTCCATCATTTGATCCACGATATCTACACTAAACTTCAGTCTGATTGTAATACATTTTCATTTCTTTCTTTTTTTTTTACTTATAGCGTCCTAGAAATTGACACTGACTCACGCATAGAACTCACAAACACACAGACACTTTTATTGCTTTTACATTTGTAGACAGCTATTTCATTACCACTCTAATCGCGGTAAACATCACAGTGATACAGGTCTTTCAGCTAGTTTCCTTGTTGTGAAGAAGTTATTACATTTGTCATATTTATTCCTTTTCCAGTAAAAGGATTTATCAAACTAGACTGTGTCCCAGCACGCTTGTGTCCCAGCACGACGTTACAAATAATTACCCAGATATGGAAAGCCATTGAGGATAGATTGATTGTACGTCGGCTAGTAACCAGATTTTGATGCCACATTTATCGGGTTTATTTGGCATATATTGCAGAAATCGAACTGTCTTTCGTAGGGCAAAGTTGCTCGTCAAGTTCACGTTGTAATGTGGTTTGTAACATTTTATGCCGTTATCCATAAACTCATCCCACAGTTCCAACTCGAGTGTGAATTTGTTACCTTGGCGTCATGCTGATCTTGTGCCTTTTCATCAAGTATCAAGTACCATTTAATTTCACATAACCTATCCCTAATCATTATTTTCCTATAAATTGTGGCCCTGTTGATCTTTTCCACAGGACCCTAGTGGACAATGCCTAAACACCTCGATAAATAATAAGGCCCAAATAAGACTGTAGTTTTGAAAGAATTAAAAGTTCATGTTGTCTGCAATTACCTACATGTTTCAGAAACGGCGCACTTTAGGATATGCCTCATCATAGATGTATCAAATAGTAAACGAAAAGCACTACTACATTTTTCCTCAGACTCTTGCCACTTCGCAAAATTTGTCGGTCCTGGAACTTCGCGAACAATATACTGCTTGATGTACGAACAACGTCACCTTGTCCCAAATCTAATTGTTTCTACAATGTTCCATCTGGAGCAATAAAAGTGTCACCACTACTGGTATTGTCGTCTGCATCGCTGTCTTCCTCTCCTTCATCACTGGAAGGTAAAATGTTCTCTTCAGGTTCAGAATCACTCCAGTTTGCATACCCTTCACTCGAATTATCAGACTCATCTTCTAAGAGATCATGTAAAACTCGAAGTATTTCTTGAGTTCTCATCGTAAAACGTCAATGTACACGGATCAGCTCAAATAACTCCAAGTGCACATGTAGATATTGGCCGCATGTATCTGAACTAATTCGTTTGTTGACCATAAAACACTGAAAGATATCTCATAACACAGTAAAAAATGAAGTTATAGTAGGAAATATGTATCACAATATACCTAATAAAACAATAAGTTATCTTAAATTTTTCTCTCTAAAGTTACAATAAATAAAGGTTTCAATTTTTCTTTTGCCTAGAAATAAGAAATATTTAATACTGCCATATGTAACTTACAAACAGAAACACTAATTTCCTATACTCTTTATAAGGCAGTCAAAATGACTGCTTCGTGCTTCTAGGTATAACTGACAATAGCGCCCCTGTAAAAAGAAGCATAAACTTATTATTAATGCTATCAATAAGTGGGCAGAAAAATATTAAAAGTCAATGAATTTCAGGGCCTTAGCGAAAATATTACAGAAGTGATACGAAATTATGTTTCTTAAAGCAGTCAAAATGACTGCTTCGTGCTTCTAGTGTTAATTAATGTTCAAGTTAAAGTGTGATAAATGATGGTGAGGGGTCAAAATGACCCCATTGGTATTTCGTGTGATAAGACAATGGGATCATGAAAAAATGGCAAATTACACAACTTGCTTATCAGTATATACTTTTTTTATTTCTACTCTTTAATAATTGCAATTTACAGATTGCATTTTCTTTAAAAACGATAGCCAGTAACTTATGTATATATTTTGTAATGTACTCATTTTTTCAAATGTATGTGATTGTCATTGATTAACATAATAAACAATGTTTTGTCAAATTATCAAATAAAAATTTCTTTTTCTTAACTTTGTGCAGTTATTGTATCTTGTAGATTTATCTTCAGGTTTCATCTAGATACTGCATACTCTATATCAAATAATTTAATATGGGAATGTAAAATAGCATTTTTCATTACTAGGGTCTCAATTACATGGAAGTGCGTCGGGACCGTAATACGGCAAATAATGGATGCATTAAAATATTAGATAATACTTTTGATAAAGTGGATAGTTTCAAATACCTAGGATCAATATTAACAGAGGAAAATCATATTCACGGATAAATTAAATGTCGACTAAAAGCAGGGAATTTGTGTTACTATTCGGTTCAAAATCTCTTGTCGTCGCGAATTCTGTCGAGAAATTTGAAGCTTAAAATATATAAATCGATAATCATGTCTGTTGTTCTGTATGGTTGCGAAACATGGTCACTTACTCTGAGGGAAGAACATAGACTGAAAGTATTTGAGAACAAGATCCTGAGACGAATATTCGGACCCAAGAGGAACGGGAATGGGGAATGGCGGAAACTTCATAACGAGGAACTACATAATTTATATGGTTTACCCAACATTGTTAGGGTCGTGAAGTCTAGGAGGCTTAGGTGGGCGGGTCATGTAGCTAGAATGGAAGAAAGTAGAAACGCTTTCAAAGTCTTGACAGGAAGACCAATCGGAAAACGACCATTAGGAAGACCTAGGCGCAGATGGGAGGACAATATTAAGATGGATCTCGCAGAGATTGGAATACAAAGTAGAAACTAGATGCAGTTAGCTAAGGATAGAAGTCAGTGGAGAGCTTTTGTGAACGCGGCATTGAACCTCCGGGTTCCATAGGCCATAGAGTTAGTTTTTTTTACGGTCTCAATTATCCGTAACATGATATCATACATTTAAAATCCAATTCAAATTCCTTTTAGGAACTCATACAATATTCTACAAAATATACATTCATGTCAAAGATAGCTTTCAAATAGTATTCTTTTATTTTTCAAAACAGATACATAACCATCTAAGAGAAATGCCGGAGATACAAATGTGGTACAATATGTTCCGTATTTTGTTTCTTGAATCAAAGGATATCTTGTATTGATCAAGAGTAGCTCCACACAAATAATACGAATGGAAAAACGAATGTTTTGATTTGCATTCACCGAAGCGTTTTCAATGCCCTTATTATTCAATCCAGTTCTCCAAACAAAAGATTTTGCTGGAAACTCGCTAATGGTTTTCAGTTGTAATGCTGAAACACAGTTTGTGTTTAATTCGATCACTACAATGCGCCCATTCTAATAGCTTCACCGATTACAAAGACTTAACTGTCTATAAATATAATGCACAATGCAAAAAATGTTCTGATTTTACTTTTTAAGTACTGCATTTTAATGCTCCAAATTGATTTTCGGTTTTAAAAAGAAAATTAGAGAGGATTTGTTTGATATTTGATGCAACTATGGATGGACTTTTCAAAGGTATACTAGATATATTGTTACAAGAAAGATAGAATGAGGAGCCAATTTCATAGATACAATTTTTAAGGAAAACGCTTACGTGTGATTTCATTGTATAATTTTTAAGGCAAAAAGTACTTCTAAATGTATAATTAACCAGACGACAAACAAAAGAAAAAGAAACGTAGTTACAATATACCAATTAATATTGATTTGTATGTTGATTATTTACAAGTTTTTATGTTGACTTCTGTAGTTTACTTGTCGTTATGTCAACGAATCAATATTGATTTTGGTTTGTATGTAAGAGTACGGTATGTATGTATTTGTTTATTGGAATAATAATTAAATAACTAATTAGAACGCCGAACTGCGAGGACGTATGTAAGTGTGTTGTTACGTATGCGTCAAATGTCTATAATATATTGAGTATTAAAGCTATTACAACTAGTGAGTACTTATTTATGCTGTGAAAAGTGTATAGTGATGCGAATAGTATTTATTACAATACAGAAAGGACATACTGTGTCAATATACAACTATTTTCTAAAAGGTATTTACAGAGTTCCAATATTACTTGGTATAATTTGGTGTGGAAATAACCTTGATATGCAGGGTAGTCCAAAAGTGTAGATACACTCTAATAAATTATAAACGCTTCAAATATAACCGATGTAACAATTTACATGGAAAATAGGGGATAGAGAAAACTTTGAGGGACACATTACAATGACGTCCACCATTTGAAGTTCATCATCTTGAATTTTACGCAATTGTCTTAACTGAAAATCATAATTTGTGTTTTGTCATTTGATAACAATATTTGTAAATACTATGTGGACCATTGTTTTTCCTCTAACGCGAAGTTTCTTTTTCTTTCCACGAATGATTCTTTGTTGTTTTCCTAAGAAGAGAGGTTTGTCATATGAAAAGGACTATTCCTGTTACAGGAGGTACTAAGTGTGTTTTCCATTCCGGATCGATTGTCAGATGCCTTCTGATCTTTCAATCACGCAACACCTTGCACAAAGTGTCTTATGTAATGTTGGAATGTGTGTAAAATTCGTTCCTTGATATGCTGAACATCCATAGTTTTCACTACATACACAACATACTACACTGGCTCTACGGGTATTAGCCTGGTGGGTTAGGTCATGGGGACAAGTTAGTGGTGCTCTACAGTGGTGTCCTATGGTGCTGCTCTGTAACATGATCGACATGCCTTCAACGCTTCTGTACTGTCTGGTTAAGTTATAATTGCAGAAATGAAATGCAAGCAAGAAAACAAAATGCAGTAACTTTTTTTTATTTATTTTGGGAATAATTGTCTAGAGTTGAATAAGCTCTTGTAGTAAATGGCACTTGCTTAGAAGAAACCACCCAGAGTTGTAAAGAGGAGACAGCAATGAAAAAAAAGCAAGATGTTTGATTTTTATTCTGCTAATCAAAGGGAGATGGTAAACAAGAAATATTTACACTAATTGTAAGAAATATGTGTGCTCTAAACATAGCAGAATCATTTACAAAAATCTTTGGAAAATTAATTGAAACTCTCACTGGAATAAACTACGTGTTAATAAGAAGGCAAGATAAGCCATGATTATTCTAATTGTGTTTTTTTGTTACATAAAATGTTTACTGCATGTAATTTTATTGTAAAACTGATTATCAAAAATATCTAAAAGAAATTAAATTGACAGTAGCACATTTTACACAGAAAAGCAATAAAATAAACTTTTACTTACTGGAAACACACACTAATTGAATTTTATAGTTTTATCATAAATTATAACTGAGTATTCTAGAATTTATCACTAGTTAGACATTTCAATACAAATTATTTCTCTTTTATTTCATTGTTTTTATGCGAATTATAATTTCTTACAAACGAAATAGTGAAATATGGATCCATTGAACCCAACTGTTATTCAAAGGTATAAAACTATATTTAGAGTTCTACCGTTAAAATATTTTAGATGTGTAAATAAAAATACAAAGACAGCACAGGTGTAAGAAGGTCTGGCAACAAGGACCATCTTGCGTGCTTATCTCAATACGTTCAGTCCCATGCGTATCTATTTGATTCACAGTAAGGTTTTACAGATGAACTACGTGTAGCTATTTTCCTCATACATATTGGTTGTCTTCTAGAGCATGTATATCAGCTAGACTCACAGTTTTCGTTTCACTAAATGACTCAATTGAAAGCTTTGGTCCCTGGGAAAAGAAATATTAACTTGAGTCATGAAAATTTCAAGAGGTGGCAGCCCTTTATTGTTTCACTTTCCGTGCCTTTATTGTTACATATTGAACTGCCTAACATGAACTGTATTTTGGTTGCAAGGTAAAGTTTATTCATATAAGTCTGGGGCTGAACGTGTTAGGGAAGATCGCCATCCAGAAATTAATATATACATTAGTTCATTTCTTTAAGTACCAAATAATGAAACGCTAAATGTTATAATATTGAACTATTCACCCAGGGCTGTTCAATATGTTACAATAAAGGCACGGAAAGTGTAACAATAAAGTGCTGCCACCTGTTGAAATCTTCATGATCGAAGTCAACATTTCCTTTCCCAGAGACCAAAGCTTCAAGTGAATCATTTATTCAAAGGAAAACTGTGAGTCTAGCAGATACACATACAACCAATATGTGTGAGGAAAATTGATATACCTGCTCCACCTGTAAAACATTACTGTGAATCAAATAGATACGCATGGGCCTGAAGGTGTTTAAGCTTTGCTTTTGCTACTTTTGTGTATTTCTTGTTGATATTTCATTTCTTTGGTACTACTGTAGTTACATGCTTCGGGGATACAGACAAAATCTCGCGGCCGAAACATCGTCTCCCAAAATCTCTCATGAACAAATTTCGTAGACCACAACCTCGTAGGCCAAAATCTTGCCTTGCAAAACCTCGAAGTGCAAAACATCTCGGACCAAAATCTCTGTTGGTCAAAACCTTGCAGGATGAAACCTCTCCTTAAAATTTATCCAGTGAGTTTCTTAATATGCAATTCCATATTACAAATAATAATAATAATAATAATGATAATAATAATAATAATAATAATAATAATAATAATAATAATAATAATAATAATAAGAAGAAGAAGAAGAAGAAGAAGAAGAAGAAGAAGAGACAAAACATTGTGTGCATGGGTTTCTCGGGGGTATTCCCGTTTCCTCCCGCTTCCTTCATCCCACCATTTCCTCAGTCCTGATTACACTGGTCTACATCAATTTTGCGGACTGGAGGCTATCAGCTGTTCTTTAATAATTCGAGTGTCCTAAATCCAAAAAAGAAATCCGTTTTTCTCTATCACGTCAGGTATTTTCACAAAATGAAATTTTATCTAATATTTCATGTATGCTTTAGAACCATTAATCGTAACGTAGTTCTACAAGATGTCACAAGATGACAGTACATTCACTGTTACGTTTAATTTTATTTTTACGAGTTAATATCATGTGGAATTAAAATTGAAGAGGATATTACGTATGTAAAGTTTTGAAATAAAGGAGTACTCGCAGGGAGCTGCTGAATTTTTATCCAGGGTAGAGATGCAAAAAAAACGGCTTTTTTGAATCGATGGTTTTTTTCACATAAAAAGCCGGCTTTTTTGGGAAAAAAACGAGAATTTTGGAAATTTTGGCTTTTTTCAACTTCATGATTTTTCTATCTAAATAGCTTTCTTATAGTATATTCTATAGTTAGATAAGAATTCCATGACCTGAATGTGATATTTCGCTCTGAAATTCACCATCAAGATGGATGGAGCACATGTTTTATGAATTAAAGCTAACATGAAGAATGTAGTATTTGCGGGTAATTTTAGAGGCTATTTAACTTTATTTTAACTTTTGAGTTATCGACATCTTTTTTCTTCTCTAGTTTGTCATCCGTGTTTCATTTCTAAGAGCTTTTAGTACTCTAGCTTCTAGAGCAAAAGTTAAACTTGCCCGTTTTTCTATTTATCCGTCAAAGAGTACGTTTTTCAATATATCCGTCAAACCGTACTTCCACATTTCTGTTATACTGCAGCTGTGAAGTGATTTAGCAATAATTTTCCGGACATAACCTTGAATACCAATTTATACAAATAATCAGTAGCGGATTTGGAAAAGTACTTTAGGAGGGGTTTTTCTGATTGTTTCGTTTCCTAAAAAGTCCTAATTTTATTTGGGAAGTGGTTGAAGTTTATGAGTACAGGCATAACTAATATTTCGTTTCGTTTATATGTTTAGCAATAATCTTCCGGATACAACTTTAAAAATCATTTTATACTGAGAATCAGTGGCGGATTTAGAAAAGTATTTTGGGAAGGGTTTCTTACTAATGTTTAGTTTTTTTAAACATTCGTAATTTTTATTTGACGGGAGCTTAAAGTTTATGAGTAAAGGCATAAATAATAGATATTTCGTTTGTTGCAGACATTCCGTAACTTTGGGGAACGGGCTTCAGTCCGAAAGACCGCCCCCCTAACCTTCGCAAAACCGTCACTGCTGGTAATTAGTAATAATAACGATTTAAAAACAATAAAAAAGGAAGTCGCCCAACTCACAGTACACGCACTATTTCTACATTCACAGATGGAATGAAGAAAAGCTTTGTCAGAATGGCCGAATGCTGGTTGAATCCCGGACTTCCCGATAGAAGCGCAAAAGCTAATCACTCAGTCATGTTTGTTGTGCAGTTGTATTTAGCTTAACTTAAATATATTCCGTAGTCCTTTTTTTGGGGGGGAAGGGGGGGAGTTCCTTAATGATATGTTGAATCCCTCTTGTTAAAAATTCAGAAAACTTGAGGATTGGGTAAACTGTGATGGTGGTTCTATAAAACTTAACTGTAGAATTTCAAGAATATACAGAACCAACAGCTCTAGATGTGCAGCCTTTAAGTGTATCATATAAATCTAAGTATTTCTCTTATGTTTTATTTTAGTTTTATTTTGTTTCAAAAAGAGAGTATGGAATATTTTGAAGTAAAAATACTACATACTTTTTTGCTAGTTATTTGTGTATTCTTTAAAAAGAAGTGTTTACTTTTAGGGTTGGCTGGTTTACAACAACTTTTTTTTTTAATAACTGGTTTAAAACACAAAAATAAAAAGAATGAAAAATGCGAATCGTATGAACTTCTTGGTAACGTTTCCAGATATCAAACCACCTGCAATAGTTTTATTTCCCTTTCACCTTTTAATCAACGTGTCCCATGTTCAATTCTCGGTCGAACCACAAACCTTCTTTCATGCGTAACCCAAGTAGCGGTTCGGATGTCAGTTTAAGCGAAAGTCTTCTCCTTGATAACCTCGGTATTTCGTAAGGATGTTAAGCCTAAATATACGAAACAAACCAAATTGTATATTTCTGCATCCTAAATGCGTGTTGTTTTATAAAGAAGCCAATATTGCTTAAATATATTGATAGAAATTGGCAAAATTTATCGATTGCCTACGTAGCTTCCAACATTAGCTTGGATTGGACTTTCAATGATATCTACGTACCGGTACTAAATTTGTAATTTAATACCTCAGTTTTAGCGTACTGATTATGGTACGTTGACCTTTAAATTTTACATGCAAAGCAATAGCAGAATTTTCCCGTTATTGTCTTACATTTCAAGTAATGACGGGATTTTCCCAATGGCTAGGGCGGGAGATTCTCAACTTAAGAAATTTACTGACCGCACTTCTTTAAGCTTATGGGAGTTCTTCCGGCATAACCCCGCTGTTGCATAATAACATCAAGGCGAAACAAACTTCTTTCTGTGAATATGTAATATAAATACATAAAGAAAAAATCTAAGTCAAAAAAGCCTGGTTTAAACATCCCCCAAAAAACGGGTTTTTGGCATTTTCAAAAACAACCACGGTTCTTGCCAACTCTGCTTACTTTTGTATATAGGAGGTTAAAAAATTCTTATTATATACATTGGTTAATCCTGTGGAATTCATAATGTAAATATGTTGAAGAAAAATTGTTTGAAATATTTTTCCGAAATTCATAGTTTATTTTCGATGTTTTATATTATTATCAGCATCAACCACTAATTAAATGATTTTTTGTGTTATAGAGAAGCGATACAAAGTCTGTTTTATCAATTTAAAGCAGTATTTTGAAAAAAGCCCAAAATTTCCCAAGCAAAAAAGCAAAGCAGAAAAAACCGAGTTTTTTTTCCAAAAAAGCCGGTTTTTTCCGAGCCCTTGCATCTCTAATCCAGGGTGACGAATTACGCGGCACTCTTTGCTTATGGAAAACATGGTGAGTTAATAGATTGCGAAAGGTGTGCTAGAATTGTGTAGAAATTTTGCAAACATTTACTGATCTGGTTATTTCTAATATTGGTGTAGTGATATCTACAGGATTACAGCTATTGTAGTGTAGACTACACACATTCTGATCAAGTTGGCAGCTGTATCGAGTTTAAATAACATTACATCTTTTCGTAGAACGATCCGGATATATTTTGCTATATTTGTGGTTCTTTCACAACCCCGAAACAACGAACAAACATTTCGGAATTTATATGAAAAGTGTATCATGCATATTTCGGAATTCAATTGGGCGACCAAGATAAACCATGGGCACCACATAAAGTATGCAGGACTTTTGTAGAAAATCTCAGACAATGGAGCAAGGGTCGAGGAACAAGCCTTAGTTTTGGAATCCCAATGGTGCGGCGAGAGCAGCAAAATCATGTAAATAACTGCTATTTCTGTATAGTAAATGTATCTAGTATGAGCAGGAAATCTAAACATACTATTCAGTATCCTGATCTTTACTCTGCTAGAAGACCTGTTCCTCACAGTAATGAAATTCCCATCCCTACATGCAGCACGTTTGCAAGTTCCGGTGATGATGACGATTGCCCTGTCAACACATTACAGAACGTAGTGACGAGGATTTTGTGGTGTCTGATGAATGCAATTCATGCAAACCCTTCACTCAATCAGAATTAAATGATTTAATTCGCAACCTTGCTCTACCAAAAGCATCAGCAAAATTGCTGTGTTCAAGACTGAAAGAAAGGAATATGTTTCACCAGGAAAACTATCGTATATCGGGACAAAGAGAAGCATCTATTACAATATTTTCAAAAATATGAAGAACTTGTGTATTGTTCAGATATAAAAAGACTAATTGAAGCTATGAAATGTGATTATAATGCGAATGAATGGAGGCTCTTTATTAACTCTTCGGAGAGGAGTTTAAAGTGTGTATCGCTGCATAATAGCAATAAGTTGGCATCCATTCCTGTTGGTCATCTTTGCTTTATTTGTTTATGGGACAGCCGTGCAAGGAATGAACACTGGGTACGAAGATTGTGGCCTGCCAGAGTAGATTTTGAAGTGGGAGTGAAAATCATCCAGAATGAGCCGCTTGTTGACCCTAAGAAAGTGTTACTCCCTCCACTACACATAAAGCTGGGATTAGTAAAACAGTGTGTAAAATCTTCGAATCAGGATGGTGCTTGCTTCAAATACATTTGCTCGAAATTTCCTGCATTGACACAGGAGAAAATGAAAGTTGGTATTTTTGACGGCCCCCAGATAAGGTTGCTAATGAAAGATAGAGTTCTTGCAAACCATGAACCCCACAGAAAGAGATGCATGGGATGCTTTTTGTGCCGTTGTTACAAACTTTCTTGGAAATTTTAAAGCGGACGACTACGAGGAACTTGTTGACAATTTGTTGGACACATTTCAGAAGTTAGGAGTACATATGAGTATGAAGCTTCACTTCCTACACAGCCATCTACACTATTTTCCTTCCAATCTTGGTGCCCTTAGTGAAGAACAGGGTGAACGATTTCACCAGGATATCAAAACCATGAAGAACCGGTACCAGGGAAAGTGGAACGAGAACATGATGGCGGACTATCGCTGGTGCTTGCAGCGTGACGTTCCGGACGCCACCTATTCCAGAAAATCAAAGAAACGAAGATTTTTGCCTAAATAGGTAAGCACGCTGTGTTATTTGGTTGTGTGCATTTATCAGCTTGAGGTCGTAAATGAAATTAAAAAATGTATTGGATTTGCTTAACTTTCTATCAAGTCTAAATTCATTATGACAAATAGGTTCGTAAAACTACTCCATACGTAATATTCTCTAACCATAAACATCAAATCATGTGTAGGTGGGTATCAGTAACTTTATCGTAACTTGTTCCGTATTTATATTTAATATTAAAGCAATAGTACAATATTTAATGTAAGCTTCTTACTAAGATATATGGAACAAATAAAAAATTCTGTCAGTGTAAGTATGATCAGATTGTGTAAAATTGTGACGTGATAGGCAAAAACTAACTATGCCACTGCAATCAGCGACTTCGATTTTTAAAAAAAAACAAGTCAAATACCTCAGTCAGCAGAAAAAAGTTTTCATATGTAGACCAGTGTTATCTAATTGAAATTATAAAACAGATCCCAGGCCTGAACCTCATTTATGTTGAAAATTTGATCGAGATCGGTAGGGTGGCTCAAGAGATGTGATGTCATAAACATAATCATTTTCATTTATATATATATATATATATATATATATATATATATATATATATATATATATATATATATATATATATATATATATATTTCCAAAGCAGGCGTTAGAATTTTTCTTGACATTATTTTAATGCAATTATGTGCTATTATTACTAAATATATACATATAGCAAAATATAGAACATTATATATCTAAGAAATCGTCGTGATGAGGTTTTATACTAACGATATTTCTTTTCAGGCGAGATTACTTCCCACGTAGTTTAGGCCAGTCGAGATTCTGTGTCGTGAGATCAGTACCGCGAGATTTTCCGTATGGCGAAATTTCATGACACGATGTTTTGTTGGGCAAGGTTTCAGCTCGGCGAGATTTTGGGCCCCGAAATTTTGGACAGCGAAATTTTGGCAAGGCGAGATTTGGTTCCGCGATGTTGTCGCCGCAAGGTTCTGTACTCGAGCCTAATATTGTGTTATTTTTGTTAATTCAGTTGTTACATGCTTGTTGGTATTCTATTATTTTGTTACTACTACAGTTACACCGTATGTGTTCTTACTGATAGTTTGATTGGCAATATTATTGTTAAATTTTCTTCTTGATATTATATTATTTTTTACTTTTTCTTTCGTTATAAGTTTCTTATTGGTATTATATTATTTTTCTGTTACTGCTATTACGGTTTCTTTTGATATGATGTTATTTTTCCTGTTACCTTTTTTACACGTTCCAGGATGGCATATGTTACCTTGACATTATCATTAATATCAAAGTAACGTAATAATATTAACGTAATAATATGTTCTTTGTATGATGAAATCGTTCAACGAATTCTCTCAGAAACAAGGTATGCAAAGTTGATAGAGAAAATGACAAATTCATTTAATTCTTACTTTTAAAAAAAATCTGTTTCTATATAATTAGTATAATTGACGTAATGAACAATACAAAAATATTTTTTGGTGCCTGTCTGGTCTGAGCTAATTAGTACTTCTCATTTATTTTTCTCCAATTTGACTTGAGGCTGGGTTTGAAGTCAAAAAAAAAGTATTTTTCTCCCTCCATGTTTCAAGAATAGTTTTGTATTTATTTTCCAAACCATCAGAGTTGTGGAACGGATGTAGTTCTTGTTAGTTCATATATGAGCAAGATTGGTCTATTAAAATTAATGAGATGAACCGTGAATGAGAATAGAGTTTTCAAATATATATATCACTAATCACTCTTGAGCATAAAATGCATAATTGGAAGACCTTTAATAAACTAATTAAACCTACAAGGCATAGGGATATTCAGGATATCCCGCATTTTTCTTAACGTGAAACAAGATGTTTTTTAAATAAAATGTAAAACAATTTTCATCATGATCATTTTTGCTTTTCTTGGCTCAGTGGATCATGTGCTTTCTCTGCGTGTGAACCTGGTTCAATTTCTGATGCATGTATCCTTATACAGAAAAAAAGTAGTGTTTCAGATCTAACTTTAAATACTATGTTCCGTCATATTTAAAATCGTGCTGAAAGGGAACGTTAAACAATAACATAGATACAAAAAGAAGTTTTGTATACCGGACCCCAGGATAAGGATTCAATGTAGTTTGCTACACATAACCCAAATTTCGAAACCCCAGGACTTTTGACTGACAATTTTTTATGGGTGAAAAACTTGAGAGATTTTGGATAGAAAGGAGACGGGTATTATGCCCTTAAAACAAAATTGACCCAGTTAATCGTTTTGGGGTTTTGAAATTTGGATCCCATATAACAAAATTTATCGAATCCATATCCTGGGGTTAATACACAGAACTGTGTGTGTGTGTGTTTGTGTGTGTGTGTGTGTGTGGCTGTGTAATAACTGTATAAACAACTTCATTTTGCTATTCGCTTATGGAAACTTGGTGATTCAATAGTAGGCCACTTGCCTTTGATGTTTCTTTCGGTCCCAGACCATGGAAGTTTGTGGTTGGCAACTCTTCCTCCGTGGGTGTTCTGGAATTACTCCCGTTCCCTGACACATTCTTTCCAACAATGCATTCATAATTATTCACATTAATTAAGTATTCATCTCCTTTAGCCTAAAGTATACATTTGTGTAACTTAAAACTAAAAATTGCATTTCTGTTATTCATCTGAATGTAATCGACCATATTGACATTCATGGAAGTGAATTTTCAGACCCATAATTGTAGAATGAAGTCTTAGTAAACATGTCTTTAGACAAGTGCAAGCCTTATTGTTACTTTCACCGCAGAATACGAGCTTCCTATCGAAACATTTGGACCCCAGACTAATGATATCGAACTTGGTTTTGCGAGGTGTCATCCGAGTAATTGTATGATTTCTTACAATCATCCTAAAGATAAAGTTTGCTTTACGCTCATCTGCAACATTCACGGTCATCTGACACCTTCCAGTTATATTAACCTCCAGATCGCCACGTAATTGAATATTCAATTAAAAAGATATTTCAATAGACCACCAAAGTGTCTAAGGGGTAACGTGAAATATCCTGAATACTCACTCCCAGCGGGCTACCTGTCGAAAATGTACAGCAGCTTTTCAGGCTAGTCATTCTCAGTGAAGTTTCGTTGGGTTTCCTCCGTTCACACTACGCAAATGGGTTTTTCGAAGTGTTGACTAACAGCATCAATAAAAAAAGTGAAAAGTGAATTATTATTATTATTATTATTATTATTATTATTATTATTATTATTATTATTATTATTATTATTATTATTATTATTATTATTATTATTATTATTAAAGTATTATGATTTTGGCAGGTCCTGGGACTAGTGAGATTTTTCTTTTTTATTTATTTTTTCTAAATTTTTAGTTTGGACCAGAAAATCTTTTTTTTATCTTTCTTGATTCTTCTTTTAACTCCCAATGTTTTCTTCTATTTTTCAAATCATCGATCACTTGTTCTTCTTCCTATTCCTCGCTTTCCTTCCATCTTTACTTCTATAGCGGTTTGAAGAAGACAATTTCTTCGCAAGATATGCAAAATCCAATTATCTTTTCTACGATGGATGGTGGCTAGAAGCGTTCTCTTCTCCCCTATCCGTTTTAAAGCGTCTTCGTTTGTTACTCTTTTTGTCCATTTTGTCTTTTCCATCTTCCTCCAACACCACATTTCGAAGCTCTATAAATATTTCTCCTCTAACTTCCGTAATGTCCAAGTCTCTGAGCCATAAAGTCCAATGCTCCAAATATAACACTTGACAAATTTCTTTCTTAGTCCAATATTAAGGCTGCTAGTTAGGAGTGGTCTTTTCTTGAATTCTTCTGGCTATGGCAATTCTCGACCTGATATCTTTGATTCAGTACGTGTCTTTCGTCAAAATACTTCCCAGTTTTCTGAAATGGTCAACCTCTTCGTCAACCTCTTTGTTCTACTCTGACCTGTATAAGGGAGCATTTTCACGTGATATTCTCATTTCTTTCGATTTTTCGATGTTGATTTCCATTCCGTATAGTTACCCAGTGACAGCTATTTTGTCAATATCTCCTGTAATCCTTCTTTGGTTCTAGCTATAATAACCGTATCATCTGCATACCTGATCTTGTTACTGATCTGCCGTCGAATCTTGAAATATCTGATTCCCATTAATGCTTCCTTCATTAACCATTCACTGTAAAGTTGAATAATTGGGGCAAAATACTACATTCTTGTCTGAATCCTCTTCCAACCTTCACACTATTGATTTCTCCTTCATTCAAGTGCAACTTAACTCGTTGTCCTATATAGGCCTACAGGTTGCAAATGAGCCGTCGGTCTGTCCAGTTGACCTCAGTTTCTTTAAGTATTTGTAAAAGTTTCGTCCAATTGACCCTGTCGAGAGCTTTTTGCCAATCTACGAAGCACAGACACAACTCTTCCTTTACGTCCAGAACTCGCTCTGAGATAATTCTCATCAATATCTCTGGTGCTTTTCCTTTCCGGAATCCAAATTGATCTTTGTCCAACATCTCTTCTATCTAGTTTTCCAACCGTCTTTTCAGTATGTGTGCAATTATCTTTCCACTGTGGGTAATAAGGTTAATGGTTCTGTGATCACTGCACTTCTTTGCTTCCTTTTTCTTGGGTAATGCTATCATTGTAACATCAAGAAAATCCTTTGGCCATTCTCCATTCAGATAGACCATGTTAACAAGTGAAGTCAGTACTTTAATTGCATTGTCTCCTAATCCCTTGAGCTAATGTGCTGGTATGTCATCATTTCCAGTGGCCTTCTTTCTCCACATGTTTTTAATGGTTTGTGTTACTTCACTTTTTAATTTACTGGCTCCTTTTTCTTCATCATCTACCTCTTCCTCTGCTTCGATCTCAATATCTTTCGGGTGGTTTTTCTGATCATACAGATCTTTTATGTACTCTTCCCAAACTCTAAGAATTCTTGATGATCAGTGAAAAGTGAATAATTCATTATATATATATGAATTCCTTTGTTTTGAAAGGGCATCAGTCAAGATTTTACCGCAATTGAGTTTTGTGCGAATTCATAATCATCGTCCATATGTCCATATATTGGTGTTACAGAGGCATAAAACTGATGGATGGAAATGGTCAAAGCAAGGCGGGAAAAAGCGAAGTTGTGTTGAAAGGGCATCAGTCACTGACTGATGCCGTTTTAGTACAAAAGTTGATAACGCCTTCAGAACATTTTCATTGCTTTATTTGCCAGTATCATGTATTATTAGTATAAATATGATACTGTGCTGATGGAACTCGAACCAAACGACAGATTGTAACCTGAAAAAAGGCCATTTCCAGTTGGTAATACGGAAACATGAAGAGGCAAAATTTGGAAACTGATGCAAACCGGAAGTTATTCATAGCTGGCAATCGTGATTCACATTAGATTCACTGAAGTATATCTGAAGAAAATGTTGTTCTTTTCATGTGTCTAGCAACGGAAGGTAATCTCGAAGAGACTAGGAGGAGAGTAATAAATGCATGTAAACGTAAAAGGAATTCGTGACTTAAAATTAGTGAGAAAATAGCCAGAAGAAGGAAGAGACAGAAGTGTATTTAATGCCATTCCACGTGATATCGAGCTGATGATTCGTAACCATTTGGAATCATTTCCGGTGAAGAAGTTGCACTATTCAGGATAAATATATGCTACTTAAATACAGATAAACCTGGCAAGTTCACAGTTAAGGAAGCTTGCGACATCTACTACTACAAGCAGTGGTGGATGGATTACTACAGGAAGATATCTCTTTCCATTGAAAGTGAACAAACTCACGGACTGAACGAGTGTCATTTTCTATATCAACTATTTTTCACTTCGTTTTAGAGATGTCGAGGAAAGGTTGTCACAGACTACAGAATAATCAATGGTCTCATTCGTCATATCGGTATTTCAAATGACACTTCCAGCGACATCACGTGATTCAACCTGCACACTTGAAGATTTATCCTACAGGGAAAGTTCCCATTATATAATGTAAAATGAAAGACATGTTCCTGCGGAAAAGACGTAGCTTTATTGTGAACTTTTGCGCTAGTCACTGACATCAGAAACTGACAAAGATGATAATTAGGTATGCTGAATTTATATAATACATTTTGTTCAACAAATCACTTTATGTGACTTCTGAACTGCGTTTTATTGAAACGGGCACTAAACCAGATTTTCACTTTTTCTATATGCAGAATGTTTCAAATAACACTGAAAACGTTTCGGAGGTGATTCCTGATACCAAGACAAGGCGAAAAGTATAGACCAACCTGGGTGCACAAATGCCTCATTTCGGAATTATAGTCTGCCGAAGACATGAAAAAATGAAATTTAAAGGTCCATAGCTCCAAAACTATGGGACCTACCGTAGTCGGAACAAGACTTCACTTAGGAGTATCTGCTCCATCCAAAGGTGTATGGTTCTCAATCTTAAGGTACTCAAACAACAGTTTTTATAGAGGTTGTTTGGCTACGGGCATATAATATGAAGTACTCACCAACTACCTGTATAAAAGTACCGCAAGATTATGAAACATTCATATTTGGATAGGGCACATATTAGTTCCTAAACGAAGTCTTGACCCAAGTACTGTATGTCCCATAGTATTGGAGTTATGGACCTTTAAAGTTCATTTTTTCATGCTTTCGGCAGCCTATAACTCCGAAAAGGAGCATTTGTCCTCTCAGGTTGGTCTATACTTTTCGTCTCATCTTGGTGTCAGGAATCAACTCCCAAACGTTATCGGTGTTGTTTTGAAACACAATGTATATACAAAAACTGTTTTGCCCATGGCCTAGTCTTTATAGATATGAACTTTTCTTTACTAAATAGTATATCATTTTGTAACAAGTAATATGAGTAGTCTAGTAATAAAAGAAATTTGTCAAGTTTTAACGTAATTTGCGTCTTTTGTGTTGAAAGGGCATCATTTTGCAAATTTTACATAATCATAGCATAACATACATCATGCATGCAAAGTTAATAATCAATTTAATATGCCTAGTAAAAGATAACAAATCACTAGCCCAAACCATTGGAGGCTACGAAATCTCTATTTTCATTGAGACAGTTTTTTGCTGATTTCCTAAATTTTATATTCGTTGACTGACGCCGTTTCAAAAGAAAACAATTCATATTTATATAATCAGCCACACTCCATAATTACATACTAAAAGTATGAGAGATACATTTGCAACACAATGGACTTGCAACTTTGAATCAAAGCCACAAGGTGACAATCTTTTTATTATCATCGTTCAATCTAAATAATCAAAAATGTTTTCCTATTTTAATAAGATTGTTAATTTCGATGTTGTAGTTAGACTTTGCTTCCTGAATACATACGAAAATCTAACTATATTTCAATTCGCTTTTTTCTGTCCAAAAACGACAAAATGTAGTTATATTAAGGAAGTTTGATTAGTTAATATATTTTCTTAGTATATTTCTTTCGTGTTGCCTTTGGATATTGTATGTACTTTTGCTTCCAGGCAAAAGCATTATGTTCAAAGTGCGGTGGGAAGGTCAGATTGTTTGAAGGTTGTTGGGGAAATTGAGATGATAATGACTTCTATTAAAATAAATGTAAGCACATAATCGCCTTCAGACAATGTACACAATTTGTCGATATTTCCTGGAAATTTATGAAGTTAGAAATGGATAATTTGTTTGCAATATTAGTGATAGAGTAATACACGGTCTATTCAGACTATGGAGTCCACCACACATTACTATAAATGTAATATTTTCTTTTCTTAATATCTGCTAACGATTTCATAGGTTACAGTTGTTGAATACTAAGAATATTTATTTCTATCTCACTTCTTATGCGTGCATATTAACAAAAGAACGCATAAAGTTAATAACCATAAGCATCTTATGTGACGCGCTACTAACGCAACACCTTTCAAGCTATCCATGACTTTACATGTTTGCTAGGTATGCGCGATATATGTAATACTTTACGGGTCACCACGGTATTATTTCGAGAAGCTTTTAGTCTTCAAATATGTTTTTGCATGTTATAAATATATTTCTCATGACCTAGAAACATTAGAATAATAACAAATATCGTTTCTAAACACTAACGGTGATACCTAGTATTATTTTTGACATGCACTTTTACATAGTATGCAATTATAAAATATTTGATTTTGAGAAGTTTTACATCAGTATTACAAGATTAGTAGTTTTAGATATAGGCCCCAGTATGTAAGTAAAACTGATTTTTAGGGCCCATAAAATGTTAACGTAGACGCTTTTTACAGCCATTACGATTGCAATAATTTAGACAGTTCATCGAGAAGAAAGTAGTAAGAGGATTAGATCACAAAGAAGCTGAGAGGAACGATATTTACCCATTTGTGACTTGAAAATACATTGGGAAGTGGAAACTCTATAAGGGGAATTTATATTCTTTGATTGAATTTTATATCATATGTTTCATAGTTCTGACTTTACATTAATTTTGTTATGTGTGCTCTTTTTTGCTGTTACAGACATGGCACTACAAATATAAATAACTTACTCTTTGCATGTAGTTCTTTATTAAGGAATCAGTACTCTACCCGTAATTCTTTAAAGAATGTTTCCATATTCTTAAATATACCAAAATTGGTTGTAAATATTAACCAAGAAGTATAGTAGAAAAAGAAATGGCACAATAAACAATATAGGAACCAAGTGAACGCCCTTATTACCTCTCATGAAATAAATGTACTATCTCCAACATCTTGTGTGTATTGCCGGTTCTTCAAAAATGTTATCTTAGTAATAAAAAAGAAAACTTTTATTGTTGAAAATCAGCAAAAATCTCTTATCTAATGTACTGATTTCTATATAAAAAGAATTCGTAATTAGATAAGTTCTTTTCTTTTAGTTAGAAGCAATAAAATTTAATTTTTACAGATTTAATTCCCCTCAAGAGACGCCACTGCTTGTGTATATCTCACTATGATATTCCAAACCAATGTAAACTAAACGTTTGACTGTTCTCTTGGCGTTGTGCCCCTGTATAATATTTGCTTGTTTTTACTTTCTCGGTTTTCAATTT
The DNA here is from genome assembly GCF_964235325.1 of Thermobia domestica. Taxonomy (NCBI): domain Eukaryota; kingdom Metazoa; phylum Arthropoda; class Insecta; order Zygentoma; family Lepismatidae; genus Thermobia; species Thermobia domestica. The sequence continues at coordinate 263,983,595 of NC_137463.1, forward strand.
TTCCTCGAAGTTATAAAATATATCCCCTTGTCTAAGCATAACTAGCGTAAAGTAAAACAAATCTAGCTAATCGAATAAGAATTTTAGATCACTAAGTGAAAATGTAAAATTAAAAAAAAAAAAATCTTATTCTGCACTTCCTCAAATTCCTTTAACTGGATAGAAATGTTTGTTTATTATTTCTTTCCTGAAGGCTTAATACTGGCAAAATGGATTTAAAAGGAAGTTGTGAAAACTTTGCTAAACTTAAAGATAACACTTTATTACACGGGTTTCACAATTTTGGGATTTTTAAAATAGCTACGTTCTATGTTACAGATCAAGCGAAGGAAAAAATACGTATATCTTGCAAAGGGTTTGATTTGTTAAGATCTGAAATAGTAAATGAGGAGGTATCGATTAAGAATATGGGAACAAATTCAAATTTATTCAGATTTAGATGTAAAATATGTTAATTCAAAAATAGAGAGTAATTTTTAGGAAACTCATTCATGAAAAGGGAGAGCATGTGAGGTTTATGAGACTTAAGATACATCGTAAAAAGTGTGGTACATTACTATGCAAAGTTAATAAAAATATTTCTGCTTTTAAGAGGGAGAAGCCAGCATTTCTTTCAGAAAAATGTTCCTGTGAGGCACACTTAATATTTGGAGGGGTGCTGCTGGTACTATTCTATTTATTACTATATCATAGACGTATTATTGTGGTCTCATCCGGGAGGCAGTTTAGAGCTCCGCGGGACAGTTCCTCCAAAAGCATGTCTCAAAGAAATACTCGGATCGACAGATGGTTGGTCTAACAACACAACGTTGTTTTTTTTTTTTTTACATTTTTTGCTAGTATACTAGTATGCAATTAATCAAAAAGTAATAAATAATTGAATATTTCCGGAATATTACAACTTAAAATTTAATATTTTATTCAACAAAATTACAAAACGTGTGAAAAATATATTTCAGTTGGAAAATAAGTATATATGTATGTAAAAGTAATAATGTATTTTCTTACTACTGCAATCACGGAAATAGAGGTACATCGTTTAAAAATACTTTTTGAATATCGTTAGTACCTTTTTTTGAACTAGGTTTTATTATCGTGTTTTGGTTAAAATATGCATCAGATGGCGAAGAGTGTATTCAAAATTTGTGCTAAAAGTTGAGAATCCCACGATAGGAAGTTGGGAGGATGAAACTCGGTATAAAAACTTCTCCTTGGAAATAATGGATTAAATGTTCCTGAAAACTTTAGCAAAATCTAATCAGAAGTTGAGTACGGAAGAATTTCTATGTATATCCTCTTTCACATATCATCGCATAAGAAACAGAGGAACGTAATTTCAAACTAACTCCCTAACTCCAAAAATGCGGTTTTCGTTTTTCATGTTTGGACATAATTCTGAAAGCCCACTTGGTGAAAATGGAACGTAACGCCATCTGTTGCCCTTGTCAATCATCTGTTGTAATGTAACTCTATTACCATGTTATTAAAAGACGCCTTTCTACGAAAATAATATTTTTGTCCTCTCGCCTTAAACATACGAAAACGGAGTTACGTTCCTCTGGTTCCCATGCAACGATATTTGCTGTAGTCTGAGTATAATGGGAAATCATCTGAATCGTTTGAAACGAATTTTCGAATATATATAAAAGTTAACTCGAAATCGATATATACCTTATTACTTCCAGTGTATCAAAGAAGCAAAGAGTTGATTTTGAAATGTAGCTATGTTTGAAATACAGAGTGGCCCAAAAGTAGGTATACTGACCTACATACATAAAACAAACAGGGGTATATACCTATTTTTGGGCCACTGTTTATATTTTTTCACTAACATATGTTATGAAGATGTAACTCGATATGTTAACTCCTTACTAGATAAAAGTTGACATATGCTCCAGACTTTCGAAAATTGCCGATTAAAACGTGCAGTAGGAAACGCAAGAAACCTCAACATTCTATATTTTCTCAACATTCAAAAATAATCCAACTTTATTCCTAAAATATTTTTCGTATACATTAAATGTATAGAATAAACCTTCCAACTTAAATCCAATATTTTTTATTAAAGTTCTCATGGTTATTCAAGTTCAAAGAAGGATGCTAGTGCTGTTAAACTGAATGTAATCAATAGAAATTTACACTCTCATTAGGAAACGAAATTATTGTGAAGAATACAAACGAATGGAACTATCTTTCGGATGGTTCCACATATGTAGTGCTTCTCATAATTAGTTGTACATGTCGAGCTGCAGCGTTCGTTTGTATCATTCATGTATTTGGCAATAATTTACTCTAATTTTAGAGGGAATTCTTACACTGCATGTTGGATTGTTTACGCAGTTCTAACGTTTGAAATGTGTACTTCCTATTCAGATATGCAATGTTACTGCAATGCGTCATTCAATATAAGTGATTGTATTTTCCTCATTTGCTAAAATAAATAAATAAGTAAATAAAATAGCTAATAAATATAATACATGGATTAGAATAACTCTCCCGAACCGCTTTTGAAGTATAAAAAAATAAAAAAAATAGTTAAAAGAAATGTGACGCAAATTTCTGTACAGAGTTAATGTTACATATATCTTTTATATTCAAGAATGGAATTGGTATAAATATGTGTACCAACTTTATATTACACTTTAAAAAAACAACGAAATTGCCAAGAAAACCCATGTGCCTTCCAAACGGAATGATGAATTTGGAGTTGTAATTTATTTATTTTGGTGCAATTGCATGATTTGAACGTTGTTTCCCTTGTACGAGAAGTATTTTTTTGTGAAGAAAACTGGAATTTATAAAAAAGACAACATTTTACTTCAAAGGGGATATGAGTTTTTGTGTGTGTTTGTTTATCTTTACACATTATTATGTGTTCTATTATACATTTTCTCATTAAAAAAGTTAAAACATGCATTTTCCTCACGGAGTTTCAGAAAGTTATCATGCAATTTAAATCAACACAGACAAAATAGTGAAAAGTAATAAATATACTGTTTCTGGATATTTGAAAGAAGCGATGATGTCAATCGCTTTTTTTATACTGTTAGTATAACGTTATATAATTATTACCCTTAAACGGAAGGCGGTGTGTGTATGACTATGAAAAGCGTGATTCACTACAATTTTTTTCTGGCCTGGAATCAAAGTACAGTCAGCAACTAACGTATATAGCCCCTAACTGCTATAATTCTATCGGGCCCAGCACATTTGCTGTTGTGAGAAATGCCTGGACAAATGCAACCCAATTGACACCAAACATTTCAACAAATTGAGGGTTGGTAAACCTGTGTAATTCTCGAACTTACTTTTGTTGTGCGGTTGTTGTGTGGGAAATGTATTTAATTTTAGGTTAATCTCTACTTTTAGAACTGTGTTATCCAATGAGCACCATATATCAATGATATTACAATTCGTTCTATGTATAATGAATTATTTCACTACATACTCCACATGAGATAAAAGAAAACTTTGATCATACATGAGGTTGAAAGTATCAAATCTAGAACAATTGAAGGGAATACGATTTAAAACATTGTCTGAATTCATGAATCTATGGCAATTACATGTCAATTTTGTCATTCAAAAATCTCTTTTCTTTACCACAGAAAATATCCTGCATATGAATTGATATTGAAACTGAAGCATGCTAAAAATTTCTCATCTGCTTAGATTTGATCTCGGAGCTGTTTGGATAGAAATCAATGCAATAACCATTTTCCTATACTGATCACTTACTTGACGTTAGCTAGTTAAAAAATCTGTTACGTACTTAAAACCTTTCATGTAGGACTAATGCAGATATTAAGGCCTGTATGAATAGACGATTATTGGTTGAATAACTTGTAATTTTCTTCTTCAATACAAAAATAAGTTAAATAGGCTGCCTCAGTGAGGGAAATGTCATGAAACGTTCCTCAAATTCGGGGCGCGGTGGCTTAGTGGTAGAGCGTTCAGCTCCGCTGCTTGCGGTTTCTGGTTCGAACCAAGCTCGCGCCTGGTTTACTTTGTGGTGGACAAATACTGTGTTCGAGGGTTTTCTCGGGGTTCTCCAGTTTCCTCCCACTTTCTTCATTCCTTCATTCCACCATTTCACTTATTTCTTATAATCACTGTCTCCTTTAGCCTAACCGGCATAATCGTGGGACGTAAAACTCAAAGATCTCATTTTGTTCCTGAAATTGTGGGTGAAGTATTTATGCTAGTCAAGCAGACTGTGAACAAGGAAGGAAGGGAGACGGCATTTTGCAGTTTCTTAAATTGTATCAAGACGTACTGGAATATTGGTTAGATTTGAGATATTTTAAAGAGTATACTTAGCAAATGAATGTCCTGAGTAATTAGCTTTTGTCAACATTATGTGAAGAAATTGAAGTGCAGTACTATCGAACAACACTGCAATGTAGCAGACCCGGGTTTAAGTTTCCTTGCGCCAATTAATCTTCTTCATCAAATTGTGTTATTTAGGTAGCTATTGTTGTAATTCCATTAAGGCTATATTATTATTAATATGATTCTAGAATAAAAAATAATAAAAATACTATTTTTACGTTAGACTACTGTATCTCAGTACTACAAGAATTCCATAGCTTTTAAAACGATGAACTATGTCGAGTGGTAAAGATTGTGCGTTATTTAATCCTAACCTACAGTGCCTTAAAGTAGGAGAGCACATGAAAGCGCCACAACAATATGGAAAAATTAAATCTTTCAGTTTTACGTACCACAGTTATGCCGGTTAGGCTAAAGGAGACGGCGATGATGAGAAATGAATGAAGTGGCGGAATGAAGAAAGTGGGAGGAAACGAAAGTGGGAGGAAAGTGGAACCCCGAGAAAACTCACGAATTTTGTCCACTACAAATTTCACACGGCGCGACCTGGGATCCAAGCAGGGACGCCAAGCACCCAACGTGAACGCTCTACCACTGATCCACCACTCCCCCCTCAAAACAATATATTTTGGAAAGATGAACAATGAGATTGATTTCATAATAGTTCCTAAGATCTAGTTTGTAGGAATGATCAGTTGAATTGCTATCTAACAGAAGTATTTTTTAAATATTATTTCAATCAATTTCAATCAGTATCAATTTAACACTGCAATGTTGTATTCCAACAATAATTGTACATTTTGCTGAAGTTAAGTTTATAATGGTTTCAAGGTTCAAGTTTGTAAAAGTGAGCAGTCTCAACTGGTGTTAAACTGCAGAAGCTCTAATGTTATTTCAATATGTGCCAATTAATTTCTGGACTTAACGTTTCTGTAATAACTTTGAATGGCCAATTTCTCATTTAAATTTATCATAGTTCCAGTAATATATATTAGTGTGGTTACAAACGAAAAGTTTTATTGACTTAATACTATGTCAAAGTACCCAATATACTGTGTCAACCACTCCCGTATATGGGCAAGTCGCAACTGGAGATATGACCGTGAATTTTAGGTTATATCACCCTATTGTCAACCACAAACTAATCAATTTTCTGTTTTGTGATACTCGAAAGAAGAGTGATAATTCCCATGCTCACTTGTTGTTCATCGTATGCATAGTTTGGAGGATATAAATCCAAAATAATGTGTCAATCCTCCCCAATCTCCCCTAATCATTCAAAGGAAAGCTCTACGGCACAACCCAAGCCATTATCTAAGAAATATGACCGTACAATGACAGAGATTCACTCGCTGATCACATGGTTACATAGTAATAAGTACTGTCTTGAGTGGCTGTAGATGATCGCGTGATTTCCATCCAGTATCACAAATTTTACTAGGTTGTAGTTTCTCTGTATTTTTATTATCTTCAAAGGCTATAACACATCTAACAATACTGACACCAGTAGGAAAATGGACCAACTGCGGAATTCCAGGGCGAGGAATACACTGCAGAATTCCAGAACTTTGCACATCGAAAATCCCAGACTCTCAATCTCATTCACTACCTTAAGACACCATATAAAGTCATATGAAGTCATATGCGTCCCTAGAGACGCATTTATAAAATGAAATGAAATCTTTTGAGTTTTACGTCCCACGTTATGCTGATAAGACTAAAGAAGACGGTGAAGATGAGAAATGAATGAAATGGTGGAATGAAGAAAGTGGGAGGAAACGGGAGAACCTCTAGAAAACCCACGAACACGGTGTTCCTTCACCACAAAGGAGACGCATTTATGTCATATCCCTTTTGGTAATATAGTTTGCATAAAATACATCTTGCCAATATGCCAACAGGTGGCATCATACATCTTGCATTCTTCTTATGTTATGAAGACGATAGGATAACATTACAGAAGGATGTATATGTCATTAGGCAGGTAAATATTGATTTTACCCAATTTTATATACTCATGAGCAATCGAGAATTTTAAATTGAGTACTAATAGTAATAGAGTATAACAATAAATCTGAATCAAAATTCACCTGCAACAATTCCATCACGAGTTACCGTAGACACAGTATACGTAATTCCAGTGAAATAACTTAAACTCGGTTCCAATTGTTCAGTTTGTATAGCAGGTAAAACTCACATCTATACAATTAACAAATACGAATCTATGAAGAGGAGATGGTGAAAATATCTGAGAAACCCATACAAACTGCAACTAACGAAACGTATATTAGAATCTCAAAGGAAGCTTTGAGTAGACCATCTAGTTAAAAATAGAGACATAAAATTAAGCAAGTGGATTATCGTATTAATGTGAAAATTTAGTTGTAAAATATTCTATTGTTTTAGATAGAAATCAACTTTTCTTACCCAATTAATAGTTACTAACTGAATTAGCAAATATTTCTTACATTCTTTTTGCAAAATAAATTAATCCTTAGTTATTGGGTTTAATAATAATAATAATAATAATAATAATAATAATAATAATAATAATAATAATAATAATAATAATAATAATAATAAATCTATAAGTAATTCTTTCATACATTTCGAAACTGTATCTTGAAAACTAAACGCACTTCAATCTTTCTTCACTCAAATAATTTCTTCTTTTTTTTTTTACCACATGCATAAATCTCTATTGAACGTTTAAATGAGAAGTTTTACAATTTGCGACAAGTTGAGCTGTAGTTTATGTCACCATTAGTTTATTTCTCTTAGGGAAATGTTGCTAATGGCATCCTGTTCTATTCTAATTAAATCAATATTTTAGTTAGAGATTTTGCAATGTATATCTTTGCTTTAGGGTGTTTATATGCAGTTTCACATCTTCTGGTGTTGGCATGGTAATTAATATTGCTTGATGCAGACTTCAGACAAAATGTTATTATAAATGACAGCATCAGTTTTTCTAAAGCAGTTTGAACTATTTAAATAATATTTTTAATCTTTTTGGTACTTTTATGCTGTATTTTCACGTGAGCTTAAAGGATATCTATTATGTCATAGATCTGAGTAATTTAATTATAATGTTAATCTGTCTGTCTGTCTTAAGTAACGTGCATTAAACTGACGTTAAACTGAAATATTTTACTTTGTTTCAATTTGTATCTGTAAAATTAGTTGTCGTAGTTATCCATCATATCTCGTTTATCAAAACAATTTGCATTGTAGAAACTTATACAAAGTAAAACTTCATAATATAAATTGATTTCTAGAACATGTATTAAGGTAGTTAAGTGAACACTGTTAACGTGGACAGAAAACAACATTAGATAAGGAAATTTATAGAAATAGACTCTCACTTTTAAGCCCTTATCAATAGATGTTTTCATAGGCCAAGGTAAAATCGTAATGTAAAGTATGAAAATGAAAAATATGAAATAAGTAAAGAACACACACACACACACACTTATATATATTGCTCAAAAATAGAGGATCAGCTGACATATCACACAAGGCCTTAAGATAGTGTATGGATAAGCTTGAGTTTGTTTCATATAGGTCATACAGGAAGGAATGATTTAAGATACATTAGAAAAATGGGGCACATACTGGTGTTGGGGCAGGGAAAACCTTATTCACATGGCTCATGAAACAAGACGGTTATGTGTGCACCTCTCGAACTGCTCAGAAACAAGCAAGGTAACAACACTGATTGTTCCTTTATATAGCGTATGATCAATTCGAACAGCCAACACAGCCTAGCATCTGCGTGGCATGGATTCAACCACACTATCCATGAGTTCTTGGATAATGTTGTGCCACTCATCCAGAAGACCGACTTCCAACTTTGGAATGGTTGTTGGAGGTTCTGGCCTAGAGGCAATTCGTCTGCCAAGCATATTCCAGACATGCTCAATTAAATTGAGATCCGGAGAGTAAGCTGTCCACTTTATCTGAGCAATACCCTCAGCTTCCTGCATCTTCTCCACTAACCGAGCTGCGTGAGGACGAGCATTTTCATTCATGAAAAGGAACGAATCGCCAATGGCACCTGTATGAGAAAGAACAAGCGGTTGCAGGATCTCACTCCTATACCTGATAGCCGTCAAAGAGCCATTTCGGATGATTTGGAGCTCAGTACGCCCACCGATGCCGATTACTAACCACACCATCAGTCCACCACCATGATACTGGGATCTATCTCACACATACATGGTATTGTGTCGTGTTCCACACTCTTTCCAGATGAAAACACGTCGATTATCAAGCTTTACACTGAATCGACACCCGTCAGAGAACAAAACATTGCCCGATTCGTTGTGTCCCCACCCACGATGTTCCTCGAACCGCACTTTTCGATCAACACGATGTCGTTCAGTTAATGAGACACACACCATAGCCCTACGTGCGTAGAGGTCAGCTTCTCGAAGGCAATTACGCACCGCTTGAGTGGATATTGTGCGTCCTGTTGCTGTTGCATTCTGTCACCGGTTTGGACGGGCTGTTAACAAGAGATAACGATCGTCTCTGACTGTGGTTGCTAGTGTACGGTCCAACACTGGTCTTCTTCGAACACTTACAGTTGTTTGAAATCGATTCCACAATGGGGAAATCACACTTTCTGCTACTCCTATGGCATTTGCCATTTCCCACTCTGACTGACCGGCTTCCAACCTGCCGACAGCTCGCCATGCCAGCGATTCTGGCAAATCACGGTGTTGCTACATTTCACTACGTGGATTTGTGTCGCGCTAAACTCTCACAATAAGAACAGAGGTATCCTGGAGTTGGAATGTGTTGGCAGCGTCGCACTACAAAATGGCTGGTAGCGCCACGTCACCGATCACGTGCACAGGTGTTTGAAACGGTTTGTTTGCATGTTGTGCCTTCATGCTAGTCGATTTTAATCCGAACTGGACCAGTCCTCTAATTTTTGACCAGTATATATATATTAGGGGGGTCGAAATTCTACATTTGCATTCCACATATTGCCTAGACTTCATTATGCTACCCTGAATAAGAGAATGCAAAAGAAAAGTTGTGTGACCCCCCTACCCCTCGCACAGCATATCCCCCTAGGAGTCAAGGATACCGAATGTCTTACAAAAGTGATCATCCCTCGTTTGCCCGTCTTTCGTAAATGCAAGCAGATAATGAAATATAACTAATTACCACAATCATAGGTAATGTTGTTCTTCACCGGAAAAGATGACAGAAGCATTGTCAGAGTTGCCATCCGTAGAAATTACAGTGTTACCAAATTTGTCAATTCTCCAAAAATGTAGCTTAATTGACATATGGATTAAAACCCGGCTGTATTGTGTTAAATTTTATTGCTTATAATGCAATTATATAAAATAGAATTATTTCATATTTAATAGCACATAATTACGAGTTAGATTGTGAGGGTTACAATGGTCGACCGCAGTTTGACCCAGCTAACTGGTCTGAAACATTGCCGCGATGAATACTGTAACACATTTCAGAAAGTTATTTTTGATCTGAGCTCAAAGTGACAACAACCTCTGCTGGAATTTCTTGAACACTGCTTTCTATTACGTCAAATTTGACTATTTTCAACTGAGTCAAATCCTTGCTAATTTGTTGCCCGATATTTCCTTTAAAAGTGTGCGGCCCTGAGCTTTTGCCATCTATTACTTCAAAAACATGCTTAAAGGGAAGCTCATTTGTGTGTAAAAGGCAAATGATCCATTGAAGTGGTTTTCGAGATGTAGTTCAATCAACTTGATTACTCCACCTGCACGTCGCCCTGTATTTACCGGAGTACCGTCACATAATATCGCCTTAATTGTTTCTTTGCTCTCAGTATCTCCTAGGAAAGTGATGATTTCTTCAGAAATGCAGTGAGCAGTCCCGTTGTCTGGAGTTACTTGGTCCATGTAAACATCTCCAGGTTCCTTTACTATAACATAATGCTCCTCATGCTCCATCCCATTTGCGGTTTTCGTTTCATTCTTTCTCCCGTCAAATCCAACACATTCAAGTTGAGCATTTTTTATTTGATTTGTAATGTATGCTGTTCTCCAATTCGTTTTCTTTCCCTTTCCACTTTCTTCTTATCTAACATATTAGACTGACCTAGGATTCCCATGTCTTTCAAAGCAGCATTTACAATAGCAGCCACAGCCCTGGAACTGACCCGAAATCTGTCTGCTGTAATTGCCGAATTTTCGTAAGTGAATCGGTTCTGCTGATTTTCCATGAGTTCATTATTTGGAACATAGTCACTGTCATTGCACATTTCAGGCTCCACACTATCACTAACAATATCGCCACATATCGTATCACTATCAGTATACTTGAGGCTGCAATTATACATCTTTGTCTTCTTTCAAGTGCATCTTTCCTATCTGCTGTTCTCCTTCGTGCGGCAGTTTCTCGTTTATCAACAGAGCTTAGCTGATTTATTCTTCTTTTCTGTACGATGAATGAATCCCACTCTAGAACAGGAATTCTGATCTCACATCTACAATTCATTCTACTAGTACCTTTGTCATAACACCAACAAGTACAGATGTCGAACATGTCGTCGTATGATCTTAGCTTACACTGCAAATTTACATTTCTCCGTTTACGAGGAGCCTTGTTTAGTTTAGTAGCAGATTCTACTACCCGTTGCACTTTTAACACAATTCCTTCAAACCCAATATATGGAAATGTAAACTTTTCCCAAATATTTTCCACTTCTCTAGCAACTATTCGGTAACACTCCTTTGCTGTTCTGCTAGCACCAGAAAGTTGTTCTTCACGTTTTCTTACATACAAATAATGTCTAAACACGTCTGCTTTTGATGGTATCATGGATGGAGGAAACTGTAGTGCAGGTTGTCCAAACGCTGAATTCTGTGTTTTGCTTCTGGTTGCCATCTCCACACTGATCAATGGTATCAAGTTCGTAACAGTCCACCAGAGAAAGTTTTTCATTTGCTGAAATTTAGATTGCTCTTCTGGATGACCGGAAAAGAACACTGCTGTATTATACAACACGCAATATACAACACAAAGTAGGAAAGGCTTTAATCTCAAAACATCACTATTATTTATTATTATCGATTATATTTTCAAATTTCCAAAATAATACCACACATGTACTCTACTTAATGCTTCAATTTACTTTCTGTATTATTTATTACACGTTGTATAATATATCACTCCTTGTGATGTACGCACGTGGGTGAGTCTTTAAGTCAATATCCCCGAAATTCCAAAATGTTTGGAAATCTATTAAAATTTTATGCGATATTTTTATATCTTATATATACATTACACTCGTACAAAAAAAAAAAAAAAAAAAAAAACCTCTGAACCTTCAATAAATTTCTTGGTACATGCCTGAATTCTTACAGCTGTATAAATTACGTATTTAATACCTGTCATTTCAGAAAATGACTAAAAAGTTCTTATTACTGATTTACTCAGTGCTGCTATACAATATAGTGAATAGCTGGGGGAGGCGTGCGAGGGGTAGGGAGGGTCGCAAAACCCTGAAACTTTATACATATCATGAGGAAGACATGTTAAACTCTGTGCATAGTGTGGATACTCAAAAACTATAATTCATATATTTTTTGACTTCCCTAATATATATATATATATATATATATATATATATATATATATATATATATATATATATATATATAACGAGAGAGATTCATTCATACATATATACAGGATTAGCTTGTGTGTGATCCAGAATTTAGACCTTTGAAATTTTTAACACGTGGAATAAATTAATCAATGCGGTGGTCCAAAACCGGCACAAAGGCGTGTATGCTTTTATTCCCTATTAGTTTAGCAGCTACGTCTTTTATTAATAATCTCTGTAGATTCTGCCTGATTGGTTTGCAGGAAAAGTTTCACAGCTGATTGTCGTGCAAAACCATTCACCTGAAAAAGTAGTTTCCTCTTATTTACCCTTTTTTGAGCTGCCTGCAAAACTGCTACGAACACTAGACATTATTCAATTTTATACTGTGGGATTCGTAATTTCCCTAGCTTTTACGCATACATACTCTTAATCAATACGTCTACTATTGGGCTCCCTTCCAGTCCCTTTCTTTCCTCGCAAACATACTAGCTTTGAACTGCTACAATTAGTAGAAAGGGATCAAGGTAGAAATACATACTGCATACACAAATGTGTGCATTCTTTAAGTTTATTACGAAAACAGATAAAGCGAACCGGAAAGAATATTAAACAGCACATAATAAGGTTTAGCTGGACTTTTAAAACTTTTCACAAAGTTTAAAAGTATGTTCACTTCATGGACGCATTAAGCAAAGTGACTAGTAAACGGGATTTGCAAGATCAGAACTATATGACAGGCATGACATAAGTTCGATTCCATCAAATTCCAGACATTTTGTTCTGTGTTTGAAGCCGATTATGCTTTTCTACTATATTGTTATATCGGGGCGCATTTTCGGTTTATCAAAGCAGGATATTTTTAGCGTAGTACGATATATATCTGTTTGAACTGTCATTGATGGTATGACCACATGGAACGAATTAGTATTGCGTAGTTTAACACACCTGAGCATAACCGAAATAGTTATGCTCGAAACGGTTATGCTTCAACACCAGTCATGGAAGTCGATCCTTATAAATGAAATATTTGAATTTTCCATTCCACGGTTATGCCGGTTAGGCTAAAAGAGACTGTGATGATGAGAAATGGATAAAATGGTGGAATGAAGAAAGTGGTAGGAAACAGGAGGACCTAATGGAAACTGACGCACAGGGTGTTTGTCTATCACTTAGCGCGTACTGGATCTAACCAGGGACCCCATGCACCAGAGGTGAACATCTACCACTTAGCCACCGCGGGCCAAAGTTGATCCTCGATCAGCCACTGTTTTGTACGTTGGACGTTCGGAAAACCACTCACTTTCGTTGTATGTGACAATCAATTTCAGAAAATGCACATCACTTGGATTTAGTAACAATTGTTGTCATAATTTCACGATCAAGATTCCATAAGGCGCCTTGCTGTTCATGATTTATCTCTTGAAATAGCAATGATTCACCAAAAAGTAGGAGATAGAAAGATCATTTATTACTAATTAGCTCCAGCAAAATCATAAGTAGTACTACACATTACTGATAACACAGGTATAACTTGATGTATTTCACAGCACTGAAATCTCTGTCCTTGGCAAAAAAGAAAAAAAACTCAAAATAGCATTAACTAACGCTATACAACTCAATACAACTTCATTGGTTCACATTCTATTGATTGAGCTACTGTAAAATATAATGTCTCCCCAATAGCAGGTGTAACCAAATTCTACTGCTAAGGATTATTTAAGATTCTCTAAGAATGGAAACCCAGCAAAAAGTTCTGTTTTTTTTTTAATGTATTGTCGACCTCATCATGAAGTGTCGTATTTTAAAAAATAGTGAAATTTGAGATATTTTCCGGTGAGTTTCCTATAATGATCTCCATATTATGACAAATGTCCATTCTTATCTTGTAAACTGTTTCCAAGTTACGGATAATATAATCGTGTCGTACCAATATTTTTGACCAAAAAAAAAATGTTATCATAAACAGTTGCACCATATGTTACAACTTTTGTGATGGAACATTGTCAGCAGTAGCATGTTTCCATTGTATAATCTTAAGTTTTTTCTCTCTTTCTGAACACGACAGATATACACCCTTAAGATAACTGTTGTTATTTCAAGAACTATATTTTAGTGGCAAATTAAATACAGAAATACTTTAGTTATTAAAAATGATTTTTGATACAGTCCTATGCTATTGTATAGTGCTCAGTGTAAAAAAATATTCGTTGTTCTCAAATTTTAACATGATTCCTTTCACACACCTACAGTCAAGACGTTGTTTAGCTCCTATCTGTGAAATCATTTTGTATTTCAGTTCAACAAATAGACGTGTATGTTAGTGGAATGAAAAGATGGAACATGAAATATTGTGCCCAATAATGAGTTGAGTACCCTTGGAATGACACTGGCTGAACAGAAATGTGTGTAATAATGATCAGTAAAAATTGTGGATCATGAATTAAGTTCAACACTAGCCACATAGCAAAGATACAGAACCATTATACTTAAATACCAGTCGATGATTCACTAAAGAAAGATACTGCTCCATACATCATGCTAATAATTTCAGATGCTAACTACAGGGGGTCCGGAAGTGGGCGTACCCCCTTTAGTTTCAACAGTATAGTGTTAGTTACGGTAGAATGTCTGTATACAGTTACCGTGAAGTCTTAAGAGTCTTAAGAGTCATAAACTTTGATATGATCACTATCCATGTCGTAACACAGCTGAATTCTGCGCCAAGGTCTTGCAGATGTCTTAGGAGATACTTGGGAGTCACAAGGGTGAAGGTGTGTTCCACAGCTGCACTTATTTCCTGCGTTGTGTAATATTAAGGGATTCTTACTTGTTGCTTTACGAAACCCCATACAGCATTATCTGGTGTCGTCAGATCGGGACTTCTTGGAGGCCAGGCAAAGGGAGCTGGTGAAGATATAGAACCTCTTCCAATTCAGCGGCCAGGAAACGTTTGATTCAGGTAAGAATAACTGTTACCAAGCAGAAAACAGCAGAAAACAAATGAACATAGATAGCAATGTTGCCAGACAATGCCAAGCAATGTTAGCAAACAAATATAGGTAAAACCTAGAACCGTCAGAAAACACCAATTATTGGTACGCCCACTTCCAGACCACTCTGTATAATAACTTCATGTTCAGATCAAGCTTCTATAATTTGTCATCCTGAACATATACATCTCTTAGGAATATTTTTATTATTAGCTGGTAGCTTGGACCTCAATATATTACCAAAATCATAAAGTCGATTAACATTCTTTTGTATACGAAGTTCTATGATTCTGTCTTTCAAAAAAAGCTGTGTTATTAACAAGAACACATGTCATGTTAGAAATGGTGTTTATTGATTACTATTTGTTCTCTATAAGCTTTCCACAACACAAAATCTACAAAAAATATGTTACAAAATATGAAATACAGTTATAAGGTAATAGAATAAAATAACGAAATATTAGTAGGAATAACAAAATAAAAGAATAACAGTAAAATTTAATAACCACATGCAATATAGAAAACTTAACAAACTAATAATATACGTAAAATTAAAATAACAATTACGAGTGAACCTTCTGAAATATATTGTTTTATCATTCCCAACATGGATACGATTTACGTCACAAACAACCGTACCTTAGTTACGACAGTTATAACAAAAAGGTAGCAAACAAGCTCACAAAAACATCAGGGAATAATTACGAAACCTTTAGTAAATATTGAAGGAAAATTACAATATATCGAATAAATTACTGCTTCCACAATGAGTTTGAATTTAAGTTAAATATTTAAATTTCCTTTCTTGCAAAGTTAGGATAGTTGAAATAAGATATTTTGTAATGAGGTTGATGATATACAAAATATGTCGGAAAAATAACTGAACTTTTTTTAGAAAATAAAGAAAAGGAATGAGGTATTTCATCAACTATAGTTCTTTGCATCCAAAATGCATCCCTTCCTCGTCAATACACCTCTGGACACATTCAACTAGTGCTAGCATAGAGATTTGAATGTCCCTTTTCGGAATCGCCTCACTGACACTTGTCACGGCAGATTGGACGTGTACAATATTGATATAAAATGTTCCTTTCATGACCAATTTTAATTTTGGGAATAGGAAATAATCACATGGCGATAAATCAGGTGAGTACAGAGGATGTGAAATAACACAAGTTTGTTTTATTAGCCAAATTTTATCGAACTGCAGCGATTGTATGACATTGTGCATTATGCTGCAAACAAATGCCAACTGCCTGGCGCTCGATACCACCCAGATAATATTCTTCATTAACAGTTTGACCCTGTGGAACGAATTCCCGAAGTATAATACATTTGGAATCGTAAACATTCATCGCGATTTTTGTTTTTTCTGTCTGCTGGCTTTAGGTCGTCTTCCAAGGACTCAAGAACGTCACGGAATCGCGTGTACTACCAGAACACACGTGTACGAGATGATCACTCATTAACATACACTTTTTTCATAATTTCCAATGTTTGTGTAAATGTTTTTCCTAGCTTGAAACAAATGCCTCTCTGCTGCATCGTGTTTTTGTGACGGGGTAGCACAAGATACACTCACTTTTCTTGCTACAATTTGACACTTCGCCAATCGGTTCTTATGGTTGTGGTCTCGTTTTGTTGAGCAAATACCCAGCTTTCCGATAATATGTTGCTCCAATAGATGGAGTTAGTAGCTCTCTGTGAAGAAGAAAGTTTCGTTACTTTTCTGACATACTTTGTACATCATGTTGTCCCTAACCCTTTGGGGATCCTATGGTACAATTTGTACCATACGCGTTTTTCATGGTACATTGCGTTATTTCTCTTCTATTTGAGCTTTTTCGTCCTTTTTCTTCAAGTCCAGAGGCCTTGTATAGAAGACATTACGTATGGTTTCAGACCGTCCTGCGTCCAGGCATAGGAGGTGATGACGTCATAAGTCAAAAATTTCTTTTCTCATTTACTAAGTCTATGTTCAATATTTTTTGGCGGGCTTATTTTTCCACGTAGAATATTGAAATTTTGCACAAACATTCAGTCCACAGAGTAGTATTTACAAAATTTTTTGTTCCCATGTCAGTGCTAAAACAGGGGGGAACCAGAGGGGCAGAGTTGAAAAAAGGTATACTTTTACCCCCCAAATCCCGTTTTTCGTCATTTCCCGCCTCACGTACATGATGGGGACACGTGAGTCATACCGCCTGAAAGGTAGTTCCATTCTGAAGAGAATGACGGTCGAATCTTTATCCTAGGGTAATTAGGGACGTCTCAGGGATTTTTTGAAAAATATACTTCTATATAGGGAAAAATGGCACATGGTGGGTATATATATATATATATATATATATATATATATATATATATATATATATATATATATTGCGGGCTTACTTTTGCACCTAGAAGATTGAAATTGTGCACAAACATTCAGTCCACTGAGTAGTATTTAACAGATTTTTTTCAGATTTCTGCGTTAAAACAGGAAAGGGTCCAGAGGGGATAAAAGTTTAAAAAAGGGAAATTTAGACCCAAAAAATCCCTTTTTCTGGAATTTCCCGCCTTAGATACATGATGGAGACATGTGAATGGTACCACCTAAAAGGCAGTTCTATTCAGAAGAGAATATGGTGGACACATGTCCCTAGGGTAATTAGGGATGTCCTAGGAATTTTTTTCCCTGAGATCAAAGTGTTTTGTGGTAATTTGGGGCATTGTGGGAATTTTTGATAAAATTTCTCCCGCCCTTACTATTCAAGATGGAAACTTGAAGTTTGGCACAAACATTCAGTATACCATTTACTATTTATCAGATTTTTTTAGATGGCTACGTTCACACAGGAGGGTCCAGGGATGCCAAAGTTCGAGAAAAAAATTTTCCGAAATTTTCACTTCGACATTTTGTCCCCGCTTCTGGTATATGGTATCAGCATGCAAGTAGTACCATTTGAAAGCCAGCTGTATTCTGAAGAGAATGAGGTATGAACCGTGATCCTAGGATAAATAGTGACGATACAGTAGCTGCTTGACTGAAAGTCTAAAAAATAGCCCAAAAAGCCCGGATCCGGAAAGAGTCTTAATCCAGATCCGGAAAGGATCCGAGTCTTAATAATTATACTCTTGTTTAGGCAACATGGTAGCTATTTGAGTAGAAGAAAAGTTACCATATTTCAATTCTCACTCTCAATAATAAGACTTTAGTGTAAGTCAAAGTTGTTGGTGCTAACTACTTGGGGACTTGTGAAGAGTCGTTTTGACATATGATTAGCTTCATACTAAAGGCCTGACTACTGCAGGAAACATTATGTTAGTCGAACTCTTTAGTATGGCACTAATCAGAACGACTCTGCATAAGGCCTTGATGTCAAAAAAGAAATTTTGTTAACTGATTTATAGGCCAATCTGTATTGAATATAAAGAAGTATATTTGGATTTAAGATTACACTTTGGATTCAATAAAGTTAATTTTGTTTCTGGTATTGATATTAGGAAAATAAATTATGTGAAATGGGTCTTTCTCTTGCGGTGGCTCAGTGGTAGAGCGTTCACCACCGCCGGTGCTTGGGGTCCCGGGTTCGATCCCAGCCCCGCCAAGTGAACTTCGTGGTGGACAAACACCATCTGAGTGGGTTTTCTCGGGGTTTTCCAGATTCCTCCAAGCTTCTTCATTTCACCATTTCATTCATTACTCATCATCACCGTCTCCTTTAGAATAGCTGGCATAATCGTGGGACGTAAAACTCTAAGTTTTAATTTCATTTTTCTTATCTTATATTTTAATGGATATGTGCAATGAGAATTAAGTTAAAGATCTAGTAGAACTTAACAGTCTTATCATATGTGTATATCATATTAGCTATTTAATAAGCTAAGAAACAAAGGAAACTAAATTTATATGTAAAGGAGGGACAATTATATATTATAATGTTTGAACTAGTCGGTAAAATGTCGCTATAAGGTCAGGAATTTTCCCAAATATTTCTGAATCCATTCTATATTAAAATATAAAAATGAGCTCCTTGAAATGAATGTAAAAAAAAGTTCTAAAGTAAATTAAAATTCTTTTTTTGGTTAGGGAATGTAACATTTTCACTAATAAGGCTCTATAAATCGTGGACTTATAGCTGAACGTGTAGTATGAGTTATATTTGTTTCCACCAGCCTGAGTCTCTGGCATGAATGTACATACAAAAACATTATCGGCATGATGCAGCCTTGAAATTTATATTTAAACTCTTTGGCAAATTATATCTGTTCTATTAAGAATTTTTTCACAATTTATATATAATGAACTTATATCTGACAAACATTTATTGAACTCTCTATAAATAATATTACTTAGTGTTTATTCTTATATATATGGGGTGTTTCAAAACAACACCGACAACGTTTGGGAGGTGATTCCTCACACCAAGTTAAGACAAAAAGTATAGATCAACATGGATGCACAAATGCTTTTTCCGGAGTTATAGGCTGCCGAAAATTCGAAAAAACTGAACTTTGAACGTCCATAGCTCCAATATTCTAAGACCTACCGCAGTCGGTTCAAGACATTTCTTAGGAACTAATATGTGCACTATTCAAAAATACATGTTTCATAATCCTAAGATACTCACACAACCATTTTTATAAAGGGAGTTCGGATACGGGCATATAAATTGAATTAGTCACCAAGTACCTCTATAAAAATTGTTGTGGAATTACCGCAGGATTTTGAAACTTGGATATTTGGATAGGGCACATACTAGTTTCTAAGTATAGTCTTGAACTGACTACGGTAGGTATAATAGTTGTGGAGCTATTTACCTTTAAATTTCATTTTTTAACGTTTTGGGCACCCTATAACTCAGAAAGGAAGCATTCGTACATCCAGGTTGGTCTATACTTTTTGTCTTATCTTGCTGTCAGGAATCACCTCTCAAATGTTGTCGGTGTTGTTTCGAAACACCCTGTATATACATATATGATTTCATTGGCAAAACGTTATTAGAGGAGTGATCATCACATAAGCATTACAACAGTCACGAGCTGGATTGGGTGTAGTAGCATTTCGAAACAGCTCTTGAAAGTTAGTTGTACCAGAGATGTGTCACAATAGAATCCTGGGAGCATCGTGTTTAGTCATGCTAATGGCAACACTAAGTGGTGTTATTGGTATATCAAAGGGGGATGCCTAATGTGTCTATAATGAATTGATTAATATGTATGACAAACAAAGCGGCGTCAGGATTCTAGTAATAATAACATTCCAACTCAAACTGATTGTCAGTTTGATGAGTATCTGTCCATTTTGTTGTGTCTGTTTATCAGTTGGCAGTTATTATTTTTTTAAAAAAGTGGGTAAGAGATACACATAAAGCAGCAAGAGATTATTGTCCCCAAAATTATTGCAATATCTATCCTTAACAGTTAGTAAAAATTAGGCATTTCAAATATACTACTGCGTCAACATTCAATCCACATTGCTTGACAATAATTAAGAATGCATATAATAGTTGCAGATATTCCCTTTCTTAAGAAAACAATGTTTATATTTTTATTTCTGAATATGCAACTCATTTCTAGCGTTTTAATTGATTTCTACTCAAATAAATAATATCCAACAATTAAAATAATGCAGCAATAATTAAATACATTCACCACTTAGTTTTAAATATTGAATCACTTTGAAAGCTGATTTACTTCTCAAATAAGTAATTGTAAGAAAGAAAATAATAATAATTAATATTGTAATTTATTTCTCTTTCCTCACAAGTCTTATGTACATCCTCAAGTATGGTTATACATGATCGAAAGTGCAATATCTTGAATATGAACTCAGCAGTGTACTACCAAATACCATTGTACAACAGATATAGGTTCAGAATTTTGTCGCTTACAGTGTAAGGTAAACACTGTAAATTTCATAGGTAAACTTACAAAAAAACGTTGGCAAGCTGTTTACCACTTCTCTATGTAAATCAAGTTACACATATAAAGTAAAAATTACTAATATGAAATGGTATAAGATTACATTTTTATCAATAAAAATATCATATTTTCTCATCAATCTACTGTAAATTTGTAAAACAAAATCAGCAAATTTTGTAATTTAATCTAAGAAAATGTATATCAACTTACAAAGTGAAGGGTAAATGATTTTACCTTGATGACAAAAAAAAAAAATAATTACGATTCTTTCTTTTTTCAGTGTAGCACTTTGAGATGTTGAGTTTTAATTCCGGAATGAACTACAGTTCGAAATACAATTTAAGATTTACTTTACCCAATGCACACACATACAGAACAAATATCCATCTCATCTATTAATTAGTTTTCAGAGAGAGACTCCTTTAATTAGCTCTGAAATAATGATTATGATCATATAAAATAAAATAAAACTGTAAAAGAAATTTATTATTTATATGGTATTGTATTTATTATTAATATGAGGAAAATGCTTTTTTTTTTTTGTAGAATAGGTTTTAATCATGGAAAGAAAATAATATTAGGAAAAGGATCGATTTTGTACCACATTATATATAGTTAAAAATAGAAAGCCAAATATAGATGAAAGACAAAATGTGGGCTTACAAATGATAGAAAATAGAAAAAGAACATTACAAAAAGTAGAATAGGAACATCATAGCGGTTCTTTTGTTTGGCTTCGTAAAGTTTAATAATATAATGCTAGCGTGCCGAAATAGAACACAAAAGAATGATAGGATGATATTTTGGACAGATTGGAACACAGAATAAAAAGCTCTTGATGAAAAAACACTTAAAAAAGTAAGATATAAATGAATTAATTTTATTTATGTTTAAGCTGGAAGGATGATGCCTAATCATATTAAAGGAAGACTAGATACCAAATAAAAATATGATTGAAAGTTATTACATAAATGTAGTTTATATTATTCCTTATTCTTTAGTAATATGTATAAAAGAAGATGTTACTCGTTTTCCCCGTAAGCAACAATTACGTAGAACTACCAATTCTCGTACGTATATAAATCGTTACCAGTCTCAATCATGTACAAAGCAACTTAATTTATTTTACTGCAGAAGGGTAGACTGTGGTAAAACTTTTCAGGAGGTTGGAAAGTATAGAGTATCTGAGAACCCCGTTAATTTAGACAACCCAAAGTTCTCTACAATATAGCAGTTAATCCATGAGGAAAATTAGATAAATATTCATTTTTCTGCTAGTAGAGGCATTATTTCTTCCTACTATCGAAAACGTTTTCAATATTATCAGCGTTTATATGAAAGAAAGAACACCCAATCAATTGTTTCGAAACTTAATCAATTGATTTATTCGAACTGCAAAACAAGTTATTCAAGTATAATTTCTCATGAGTAGTTTCCGAGAAAATCTAGATATGTATTTTTGGAAATAATATATCCAGTACGACAACTATGCATTCTTTTAACCCTTTCAGGATTTCCACTTTTTGTGGTAAATTTTAGATTTCAGTCAAACAGCTACTGCTTCCTTACTATTTATCATAGGATCATGGTTACATCTCGTTTTTTCAAGGATAGAGCATACATTCCAACGGTCCCGCTTGCTTGTCCGTATTGTATACCAGAAAGATGAAAATCGGGAAAAACTGAGAGATTTTTCCGGAAAAGATAAGTCGTTATGTGCATAATATGTGTGCAAAATTTAAATTTTTTATCTTGAAAACTAGGTGACTCATTTGTTTCATAAAATGTACTGTGTCATTACAATTTGACCTAGAATCATGGCTCAGACGCCATTTTCTTCAGTGTCACGAGCCCTTTCCAACTGTACCACTCACATATCCTTATTCAGGAAAATTCAGGAAAATTCCGCCAAAGCATATTCTCTCTCGGGCCCGGGCCTGGGTTCACGTAGGGAACTGACTGTATTAAAAAGAATACGTTACAGAATACGTGTGCAAAACTTCAATGTTAAAAGTCCGAATTTAGGCCCTATACATATACATACACACATTTATATACATATTATAAAAATTACTGCATCATTACTATTTAACTTATAGTCACGGCTTAAAGGTCATTTTCTTCATTGTAACGAGACCTTTTGAACAGCACCACTCACATGTCCGTATCATGTACTTGAAGGCGAAAAATCGGGGAAAATTGTATTTTTTCTTTAAAAAAATCATACCCTCGCAATACTTGCGTCCCTCTGACCAGGCTCCGGTTTCACGTAGGGATCCCCCCCCCCCAAAAAAAATTACACAAAATCTATATGCAACGTTTCAATCTGATAACTTCAAAACTAAAAGCGTGAAAATTTTTGAATTTTGCCTTAAGAAAAAAAAGCGTCCCTTCGCCCCCACTTCAAGCCGCCAAGTTGAACAGCCGATTCCAGAACGGAGTTTGGGTGTTCTTTGGTTCATCCTGGACTTGACTAAAAAAATGCGGCTTAAATACTTACTATATAATCTAAATCAGAGGTCAAAGACGATACTAGGCCATGATATAAAAATAAGGGTTAAGGCGGAAATCCTAAAAGGGTTAAGACAGAATTGATAAATAAAGCCATAATATAATTAATCTCACTGCCATGTTGTAAGTATTATAATGACAATACACAGTATTGTTACGACATATAGCTCAATATTTTGATGAAATCTTAGACTTGAAATTTATTTACGTATAATACAGGGTCACCGATAATTATGTAAATGATGTTTGACTGACTGTAGTATTAGTAATTCTGGACAAAAAGATTCGATATGGCAAAACTCTGTAGACTGAGAATAAGGATAACGGTGACTGGACTTAGGAACCATTAATGTATGCCAGACAGGGTGGTGGAATGGTTGTCTCTTTAGCAGCGTATGCGTTGCGTGAGTTTGTATGCTGTTGGATCGGTCGACGTGGGTCTGTGGAATAGTTAGTTCAATCTCCCAAATTGACAGCACTTGACTTTTTTCTTACGGGGTGTTTTAGAGGACAAATTGTAGCAACATCACATATGCGATTTGCCGAACTACGGGAAGCTACCACAGGATACCAGTATGGGTCTGGCAAGTTGATTGTGAGAATGTAGCCCTTCGTCTCAAAGCATTTGAATGGTGCATTGGTGGACCATAACATGGAGAACAAAGAGTAAAATTCCTGTAAGAAAAATTATGAGAGTAATGTGTTCATTTGAATTTTATGTTAAAGTCATGTTGTTACTTCTTCTCCTCTGTCTGTGAAACGTCATGTACCTAATTATGGACTACGTTGTATTGTGCGAGGGTGAGACATATATAGCATTGAACTGAACAGAATTAGATACACTTCATGCTCACTTCTTTGACAAAATCAAGAAAACATGAACTAAAAGTAGGTCGTATGATTTTAATAATAGCTTCTGTTCTGCCAAAACAAATTATTTATGTCCGGTATAATTAAATATATTTCATTGATATATAGCAGACTGTATTTATAGTTTTTGCCTACTCCTAGTACAGAAACAAATACTCGTTACAGTCACACTATAGTCCTAACAGTGGCACTAATATTCTTATAGATACACAAAAACCTCTAATATACTCTTTGAAAAGCATTGAATTTCAAGTAGAAAACTTTTATTGAAGTTATACCAAAAAGGAAATTCGTCATTCCAAAAACTGGTTAATAATATTGTATTTTGCGATTTCATAATACTTTAAAGTGATTGTTTTTAGCTGAAGCCAGCTACTGTTGTCTTTCATGTTTATTGATTTATGCAATGACGAAAAGAAGTTCTTTGAATTATTTTCGCATGATCAGCACTTCGTTTGATGTACTCTTGACGATAATAAATTAAGTGATAAATTAAAGCAGAAGGTACTATCATAAGACTTCCAATGCCACCGATTCAAATGTTAGCTGTTACATTAAGTGTAAGGTACGAGGCGTGTTTTTAAAGTAAGGCCCGTTTTGTTGTAGACACTAGTAGTTCGCGCGTATACCGCAACGAGCGTGTGCGTCGTCTACCAGCATGCCTCGGGAACAACTGTGCTCAGTTTCAGCCCTGTAGCCGACCTGTACGGTTGTGTTCTTTGTTTTCACAATGTTTAAGACTATCAAGTCGCACGCCGCGTGTGAGGTTCGCTCAGTGATACGGTTTCTGTCAGCAACAAACCTGTCTGCTGCAGAAATTCATCGACAGATTTGCGAAGTTTACGGTGATAGCGTTATGAGTAGAGCAAAAAAGCCGGCGTTTTTGAATCGGTGTTTTTTTACATAAAAAGCCGGCTTTTTTTGGGAAAAAACGAGAATTTTGGTAATTTTGGCTTTTTTATTTTCATGATTTTTCTATCTAAATAGCTTTCTTATAGTATATTCTATAGTTAGATAAGAATTCCATGACCTAAATGCCATATTTCGCTCTGAAATTCACCATTTCGCTCTGAAAGATGGATGGAGCACATGTTTTACGAATTAAAGCTAACATGAAGAACGTAGTATCTTAGGGCAATTTTAGAGGCTATTTAATTTTTGAGTTATCGACATTTTTTCTTCTCTAGATAATTATAGTTTGTCATCCGTTTCATTTCTAAGAGCTGAGTACTCTAGCTTGTAGCGCAAAAGTTAAACTTATGTTTTTATATATATGCGTCAAAGAGTACGTTTTTCAATATATCCGTCAAACCGTACTTCCACATTTCTGTTATACTGTAGCTGTGCAACGATTTAGCAATAATTTCCCGGATACAATCTTGAATACTACTTTATACAAATCAGTAGCGGATTGAGAATAGTACTTTGGAAGGGGTTTCTCTCATTGTTTCGTTTTCTAAAATGTCCTAATTTTATTTGGGAGGAGCTTCAAGTTTATGAGTACAGGCATAATATTTCGTTTCGTGTATATATTTAGCGATAATCTTCCGAATACAACCTCGAACATCATTTTATACTGAAAATCAGTGGCGGATTTAGAAGAGTATTTTGGGAGGGGTTTTTCTTACTAATGTTTAGTTTTTCTAAACATTCGTAATTTTTATTTGACGGGAGCTTAAAGTTTATGAGTAAAAGCATAACTAATAGATATTTCCTTTGTTTTAGACATTCCGTAATTTTGGGGAACAGGCTTCAGTCCGAAAGACCGCCCCTCTAACCTTCCCAAAACCGTTACTGCTGGTAATTAGTAATAATAACGATTTAAAAACAATAAAAAAGGAAGTCGGCCAACTCACAGTACACGAACTGTTTCTACTTCACAGATGGAATAAAGAAAAGCTTTGTCAGAATGGTCGAATGCTGGGTAGAATCCCGAACTTCCCGATAGAAGCGTACTCAGTCATGTTTGTTGTGCAGTTGTATTTATCTTAACTTAAATATATTCCGTAGCCCTTTTTTTAGGTAGTGATGGGGTGGAGAGAGTTCCGTGATGATATGAAGGGTGTGAGACAAGAACATGGTAACCAACAAATTTTCAATTGCTGAGTTATGCAGCACCAGATAGGCAGCAACACATACCGCTTCGTTTAGTCCTTCATGTATGGTTTTATGTGAAAAATCAGCTTTCCGACTTTCAAAATGGATTGTGCAGCAGAAAATCTCTAGTTTCTTAAAATAGTAAAATTGTGGGTTACCATTTTCTTGCCTCACACCCTTCATATGTTGAATCCCTCTTGTTAAAAAATCAGAAAACTTGAGGACTGAGTAAACCGTGATGGTGGTTATATAAAACTATAGAATTTCAAGAATATACAGAACCAAAAGCTCTAGATGTGCAATCTTTAAGTGTATCATATAAATCTAAGTATTTCTCTTATGTTTTACTTTAATTTTTATTTAGTTCCAAAAAGAGGGTATGGAATATTTTAAAGTAAAAATACTACATAGAATTTTGCTAAATATTTGTGTTTTTTAAAATAAGTATTTACTTTTAGGGTTGGCTGGTTTACACCAGCTGATTTTTTAAAAATAAATATCTGGTTTAAACCAAAAATAAATAAAAAGAACGAAAAATGCGAATCGTGTGAACTTCATGGTGACGTTTCCACACATCAAACAATCTGCATTAGTTTTATTTTCTTTCACCTTTTAATCAAGGTGTCCCATGTTCAATTCTCGGTTGAACCACAACCCTTCTTTCATACGTAAATAAAGTAGCGGTTTGGATGTAACTTTAAGCGAAAGTCTTCTCCTTGATAACCTCGGTATTACGTAAGGATGTTAAGCCTGAACATACGAGTTGAGTTGATTTTGAGTTTAACGTCCCGTTCAGCAGCGAGGCTATATGAGACTTGGACCTACTGATTAACGTGGAATCCGAACCACATGAGCTCCCGCCGGGAATCGAACCCGGGCCTCCCACGCCAAAGGCGTGTACGCTAACCGCTTAGCCACGGAGGAGCTCCTGAACATACGAAACGAAACCAAATTGTATATTTCTGCATGCAAATGTTGTTTTATAAAGAGGCCAAGGTTGCTTAAATATATTGATAGAAATTGGCATAATTTATCGATTGCCTACGTAGCTTCCAACATTACCTTGGATTGGACTTTCAATGATATGTACGTACTAAATTTGTAATTTAATACCTCAGTTTTAGCGTACTGATTATGATACGTTGACCTTTAAATATTACATGGAAAGCAATAACAGGATTTTTCTGTTATTGTTTTACATTTAGAGTAATGACGGGATTTTCCCGATGGCTAGGGCGTGAGTTTCCCAATTTAAGAAATTTACTGACCGGGCTTCTTTAAGCTTATGTGACCTCTTTTAGAATAACCCCGTTGTTGCATAATAACACCAAGGCGAAACAAACTTATTTCTGTCAATATGTAATATAAATACATAAATCAAAATATCTAAACCCAAAAAACCTTGTTTAAGCCAAAAAAGCCTAGTTTAAACTCCCCCCAAAAAGCGGGTTTTTGGCATTTTCAAAAACAACCACGGTTCTTCTCAACCTTGCTTACTTTTTTATATAGGAAGTTAAAAAAATATTATATGCATTGATTAATTATTTGGAAATCATAATGTAAATATGTTGAGACGTAAAATTGTTTGAAATATCTTTTCGAAATTCATGGTTTATTTTCGAGGTTTTATATTATTATCGGCATCAACCACTAATTAAATGACTTTTTGTGTTATAGAAAAGCGAAACAAAATCTGCTTTATCAATTTAATTTCGAATGTGAACTATTAAATAAAAATATTGGATTTAGTGTTTCCGAAAAGTCTACTTCTAAGGTGGGAAAAGGGAAATATTTTTATAATTGTAACATTTCTCTTTATTTATTTACAACAGTGTCGTGTGCGAGAGTCTCTTAAATTATGGATGTGAATTCCAAATATGAACACTTACATAAAACATTGGAACATGTTTCAAGGCTTTCGTATATTCCACTGTTAAAAGAGGAAGGGCGGTCATTTATATAATATCAAAATATCCACTTATTTATTTACAATCTAAGTGGATAGAGGAGTTCAAAATTTATGCCAAAAATAGAGCATGTAATGGGGTTTTGTAATTACACTTTTATTGAAATGCAATCATCAGAAGAAAGGTGGCTCAAATATTTTACGAATAACTATAAAAGGATTTGAGAAAGTCCCCAATATGTGTTGCACACCATAAGGAGACAATGCAGCAAACGAAAACAGAAAAAAAAGGGGGCTTATTATTTTGTAAGCTACATAGGTAGAGTTTCATGGCAAGGTTTTAAGTTGTTCTTTATGTCAAGAAACATTCAGTTGCTGTCTCTGAAATAGCAACGACGTGAACATTATTATCAATTATACGAGAACCA
Source organism: Thermobia domestica (assembly GCF_964235325.1). Taxonomy (NCBI): domain Eukaryota; kingdom Metazoa; phylum Arthropoda; class Insecta; order Zygentoma; family Lepismatidae; genus Thermobia; species Thermobia domestica. The sequence goes on from NC_137463.1 coordinate 264,012,257, forward strand.
ATAATATTTTTCTTACGCATCTAGCACGCCTTTTTAACCTCTTGAATACCCTGATGTTCAACTAATTTTCGTGGTGTTAAATCTAATATTTTTAAAATTTAATACGTTAACAATGGACGACAAGTTGTCAGCCGAAAAACGATGCTTTTTTTCTTTTTTTTTCTGTTCTGCTATTATGTTGATGGTTGTTTCTGACTTCAGCGTCCCTTTTCAGCACAGAGGTTATATAATATGTGACCTCGATCTAAAGTATAATGCTCTGTTACAAATGGTCCATTCATTCCGGAGTGAGTGATATAAGAAATCTCAAGGAATTGCATTAACAATAGAGACTCGTTCTCCAAACCTATTTGTGTCTATTGTTGTTAATATCACAATAAGATGCTCATAGCCTCGCTGCTGAAACGAGATGCTAAACGAAAATCAAATGTAAATACTACATGCATTTATTATTATTATTATTATTATTATTATTATTATTATTATTATTATTATTATTATTATTACATTAGCTCAGCCGAGTAACTCTCAGCCGGTGCCTTGAGCATACAAAACCGGCGAGGTATCATAATGGGGAATGTTTATATTTTATATTTTCGTATCCTTTATTTCATAAGTAAATGCAAAAGGGAAGAAAGGAAAGAGAAGGGAAGGCCAGGGACAACCACAGACAAGAGATCGGTAAACAAAAATAAAACTAAGCAAAAATAAAACCAAACGAAAAACAAAACAATTAAGACTTAACGATATCTTGACTCTAGTTTTAAGGTGTCACTATGACACTAGAAACACAACATGAAAATTATATTCTCACATTAAAAAGTAGTAATAATACATATCAATGCTGTTTTTCCTTCTTTTCACACATCTTGTTCCATGTCTCTAGCTTTTTATTTCTGACTCGATATTTTTCACACTTTAAATTCTATATTTCGGGATATTTTTGTATTTCGTTAATGAATAGTTCTACGTCCAGTTTTTCGCATTCCATTTTTGCAGGCGTGGGTAAGTTCTCTCGTGTGGCTTGACTCATTGCCAGCAACGGTTTGCCGACTGCAGAAATCTCCATACCTGTGCGGACTTGCTGCGAGCCAGCAGTCCCGGCAACTCATTTTTTGCCCGCTGCGGGTCCGCAGCACAGTAATGTGGGAAAGTCTGCTGGTGTGGCATGAATGATAAGAAGCAATGTATTTCCGACTCGCACGGATCAGGAACAGAGTTTTATGCTGTGAGCCCGCAGCAGACTTTTCTGCTCGTCTGAACCGAGACTAACAATACCCAAACTTAAGGGATGGACCAACATACTCCTTTCTAGTTACGAGAAGTTAGCATCAATATGCCAATATTTTACGAAAGAGAATGGATTCTTGTAATCAACCATGTAACCATATAACGTGTCAAAAGCTAATCAAAGAAGATACATTAAATCAATAACTGATAACTGGTTATATCAATATTTGACATTTTTCTACTCATAGTTGTTAATATGTAGGAATACCCAAAATTTACAACCAGGCATAGAAAACACTTATCAAATATTATTTTTGACACTTTCCATATTTACGTGTTGAGCAAATCTACCTCTTCCAAATTTTGAAAGGGTGGATAAATATACTCATGTCTTATGAAAAATGAATGGGCACATATACAAAACTATACCTAGTATAATGATATAACGTGATAAACCTTTATCGAAGGGTATAACCAAACTCAGAAACCACCAAAATTTTTCTTTTGAATTTTATATTCATGAGAGGCAACAAAATGCACCACCCAAATTTATAGTGGTATATATTACGGTCCAGAGAAAATTTTTCATTTTTTTAACTTTCAAACCTAATGGATGATTTAATTCCAAAATAAAAAACAGGACCATCAATAAACCCGTGCCCTATGAAAATAAATTGATCCTGTATATATTAATATAATCATGTAAGATAATAAAGCTTCATCAAAGAGGAAAATAGTGAAAATTCTCAGAAACTTTAAACTTTTGACACTTATATGTGACTGTCTGCCCGGCCACAAAACTATGTTTTTGGACGACCAGTGTATTTCTTTTTAACTTTTATTCATGCAACAAAATTATTATTTTACTCATAGAAACGAACAGCTATTTTTCCGTTTGGTGAGAACTTCAATTCTTTCTGTTGTATGCAGGTGTTCTTCAGTTGTTATCGTTTCTCACGATAGAACAAAGAACTTGTTGTTTTTCAATGCAACGTTTATCGTCTAGCCAGAGTGTTTCGTTGCAGCAAACTTATTTTTTTCTTTCCTTAAAATAGTTTCCAACTTATAGTCTTCGTCATCATGACTGTTCCGCATATACTTTTCTCTTAACAACATTTATTAAGATTGGGAATATTTTTGGATACGAAGTTGATATTGTGTGGGAATGATATTGTGTTTGTTGTGTTCTCACGCACTCATATTACGTCATCCTTCCTGCCGTGAAAACAAGCGTTCATATCCTGCAGTAGTCGTAGGTGGAATGACTCATACACACAATTACCATCGTTCGCTTCTTTCCACTGAACCGTTTTACTTATAACAGTAGTGCATAAAAATCTATAACCATGGGAAGAATTTATTAGTTAAGACTGCCACACTTTTTTCAACTATTATTTCCAAGCTTCTTTCCCACGGGATCAAATCAAATGTTGCCAGTGTTCTTTATTATAACATCAACCCATTGGCATTGTATATGAATGCAGAAAACCTTACCATTTCTTTATTATTTTACATAATGCATTGTCAACCCTAAGTAAGCGGACGGGTTGTTCCCGAGCGCGAGTAGAAGCATGGAGTTAGCAATAAGAGTTCGTAGTAAGCGGAGGGTTAGTAAAAAGTTCGTCGTAGAGAGAGCCAGTGCAAGGCATCGTATGAAGTGATAGTATGAAGAACATTGCGTCCCCACGTTAATATATAGGATGTGACGCAAAAGGACAAACAAACACCTTCTGGATATGAAGCGTCCTGTGGAGTCAAGATACTTCGTTGACCAGCGATTTTCCAGCATTTCCCCTTTCCCTTTGTCATTATTAAATAGTGAAAGTCTCGATTCAGTGCGAAGAGTCAATTTATAGTGCAAGTGATATTTGAGCAAGGGCTATGTTTCTAGTGTTCATGAATAGTGTGCGCATATCTACATTTACCATGCAGTGTTAAGAATTTATTCTTCACTTCGCTTATTCGATTACCGCAGTGTAATTTCTTCTGCTTGAGCATTTACCTCTGTCAAGTGAGAATTTTGTGTGTTGTTAATATACATATGTTTTTTTTATTCCGTTCCGTACCCACATATATCCATACTCAATAAATATGAATTTACCTAAGAAAATATTATCGCCTTCATTCATGTGTGTGTGAATTTCTGCGAGCAGACGGCTTGCCAGTGGCGTATATGTATGCGTGTGCATACGCAAAAGTAAGTATTATACAACCTGAGTCTCAAAAGCACCAACGTGGCTCATGTCAAATCACTTGTCATATTTCAGTGTCATCAATCTGCGCTCAAACAGAGTATGAGCCTGGACCAGTTTGTTATCAGCTGTTTTCTTAGGGAGTTCTTCGGGAGTCAGTACCCAAGGAAAGCGGTAGGTAGCATATATATCCACAAAAGAGAATAATATCCTTTCATAAGATATGGGTATATTAACGCACGTCTCTAAGTTATCAGGAAGAGTACCTACAACTTCCACCCCTAAATTTTTGAAATTGCAAAATTTAAAAGATTGTTATGGTAGCATAGTAAGAGGATAAGCGCTTCTATAAGTTTGGGTGATCCTATGTATTCCTGGACCATGAGTCCTGGGCCAGCGACCCAGGGGAATAAAAGTATTCTCAACTGACGTTAGCATTACTCTACTTTACTTAATAATACATGTCTGGTTGACTGATGTTTCGACCAGGGAAAGCAGAGACATTGCTACCCGGGAGAAATGGGGAAAATGCAATCAGAGACAATCGCTTTCCTCTCCTGTATCCCTCTCATTGTACCAATCAACTCAAACCTGCATACAACGAAATGATATAAGCAAATACCAATAAGCAATGTTCCACCGAGAGTAAAGAAGTATTTAATATTGTTAGAGTCAGCATAGATGCCGATTGTAGGTGCTCAGTGTTTTTTTGCCATTATATTGTTTTTTCCTTTATTTTTTTTAAATAAGTAAATTATCAACGCTACAAAATATGCAGTTAAAATTTCATCCAATGAATACTGATATATACTAGACATCTGCAGCAAAATTCCTGCAGTAAATTTGCTTTATGTTTCTTGTTCGCCACCAGAAATTTGCTTTTTTTTTAAATTTCATTTCTCTTTATTTCAATAATTACTAATATTCAACGGTGTTGTTTGTGTCATTGGTTTTATTTTCAAAATATTTGCATTTACGATACTAAATGTTGGTAGAAGAATCAATTCTCTCTTCTTCCTTCAAGAGATATAAACAATCAAAGTTTCGGTTGCAAAACTTTAGGAACATTATATATGTGTTTTCTAAAAATGGTGCCCTTGGACCACAGAGCACTATTCTAGAAATCGAAATAAAGAAAAATTTATATTTATATATATTTGTATACCTTTTAGGTTTAGTTTGGAGACGCGAATCGGACTATGTGGCAACGTCGTAGATAAAGAACCATATTGTACAACTACCAATCTATCACATTGTTACTTCGATTCTTTCCAGACGGCAGTTAAAGTCGATATAGATTGACACTGACATCAGTTATTAGTGTAACAATCGATGTAACTAATTTAAGGGTCAATTTTGGTATGCCACTATTTACAGAACCCGCAAAAAATGCTAAATCTATCTACAGTTGCAAATCTAAAGCAGATAGGTGAATTGTGGTAAAAGTATCACATGTAAAATCTTATTTTTTTTTAGTTCACTACGTTTCTGCTTTTCGAATATTTTTATTTGGCTTGCAGATATTACAGAAAATCTCTAAAATTAGCGGTTGTTTAATTTCGCTGTAGTGAAGACCCTTAAGGATTCCTAGAATAAGCTAATGATTCCAAGTTTATCTGCGACGTTGCCACATTGTGAAATTTTGATTCCTCTTAGCGGCTGGAGGAGGACCACTATATAGTATTTTTACTTTATTTTGACTGTCGAATGTTGGTCTGTGGTCGGTGGGCGCATTTATAGAGCACTCGATAGATATGAGCAACTTCGAGAGACATAATGGTAAGCCACACTTTCTAACTCCCCAGTAGACTAAGAAAGAAGGTTCAACATTTTTATACAATGCAATGCAATGACATAACAAACAATCTTCGCCAGTCATCTGCAAGTATGTCTCAGAAATTAAACTATCTACGCCCTGTCCAATTTTTCGATTCTAACCAATTCCACTTAATATGAATATTTCAATGGAAGTAGCTCTTACGATTATGTTTGATCGCCAGACACTTATCTGTATAGAGATACTACGTATAACGATGCAAATTCATCCATATAACTTTGTGTGGTTTAATGGGATCTATGGATACATATATCATGGGTGTCGTTAGCAGAGGGGTCAGGAGACACGTCCCCATAGATTTTATTCAAATATATTTAAACAAACTACTTTGTATATATAACTATTGAGGGAAAGACGATTTTGATTTGACATTTTTGTTAAATATTAAAAATATTTAAAATATTGATAAATAATTTACGTGCACATATGTTTATGATGAGCTTTCGCTCGATATTTAAAAGTATAATACACTGTTGATCTAGGTGAATAAACTAGAAAGTTGAAGCAAAAATGGGACAAAGGAATGTGATGTAGAAATGGAAACAGAAATAAAGCATTAAACGAAATATTTTCTCCTAATTTCAAAATTGAGTTATAAATTTGTACTTCGTCTACTCCATTATAAAATTAATATTTTCTTCTTTATAGATATGAAGATACCAAACACATTTTACCTTCTGTATAGAGAAGACGTATAAGTTATAGCTTTAATATGCGCAGGGCGTACACAAGCAAAACTTAAGATTAATGGGAAACATTCTTCACCAAGATATGCCATATTCAGAATACTCGTATCCTAGTTACAGGAAATAAAGGGAGCAAACATATATATATATATATATATATATATATATATATATACATAGTACGATGTCAGGTAGGCTGAAAAATGACTTTGAAAAATAACTATATGAGTTCTATCCAACGTTGAAGATAATTTAAATAATGAAAATGGAACACACACACATATATATATATATATATATATATATATATATATATATATATATATATATATATATGCATTAGTCAAAATTTCTTACAGTACATTCTGGCTTTTAAATACGTTTTCTATTAATATAGGGTTTTTTGACACATGTGACAGTTATCATACCATATCATTTAATTTACTTGAACTAGTACGAAGTAACGTATCTAGCAGTTTCAATATATATTCTTTCTCATACACACTTGAGATTAACGTATAAAATTTACTTCTAGAGCCTTTATTGCGATAGACAGTTACGCATTAAATATACAAGTTATGTATTACTTACAGGAAGCCAATTGTACACATATACATTATTTATACGGTATTACAAACAACATTGTAAGATCCAAACTATGATATGAATCAACTATATTATCTTTTAGTATCTTTTCTTAATCTAGTGTAGCCAAATGTGATCGTCATGTTCAACCAAATAATTATTATGTTATTAATTGTATTAAATAATTGATATGCTTGTCTTTGGCTTTCCAGCTAGTGAGAACTATAAAGAAATATATATGATAAAATATACAAGATCTTAAAGAAAGAATGTGTATTGGTGATTGGTGATATCCACATGATTGTGATGTGAAATTGATTATCACCTCGGCTCTTGTCCGTGAATAATTGAGAATAATAATTGATTTTAAGTTATTAATGAATTATAATTTTAAGTTATTAATGAATTATGTTTATTGTTTTTATTGAATTCTACTTTTATGTTTCTTTCCTTTGTTCTTTTTTAATATTATCATAAAAGAAAGCAAGTTAGACTGTCTTATATTACGCAGAACGTACTTCCAACTTTCGAGAAACTTTGCCATTTGATGTATCTATGAAAACGTCTTGTATAAAATAACAGACAAATTCTGACCAAAGCATATATTAACTAATAAATAATAGCGTTACAGTTTCGGCAAATTAACTTTGCCTTCATCAGATACATTATCTGATGAAGGCAAAGTTAATTTGCCGAAACTGTAACGCTATTATTTATTAGTTAATATATGCTTTGGTCAGAATTTGTCTGTTATTTTATATGAAAAAGTATTGAACATAATTAAAGACAATAAATTAATAAAATTATATATTAGTTATTTCTTGACACGTTTTATAGGTAGAGAGATAATTGACTCATAGTAGCATGGCTATGGATTATATGGCAATCCATACCAGTATATACAAGTACGTATGTCTTTGAGTATGAGCTTGTGTGTATATTGTTAACTTTTTGTTAGAAACAAATTGCCCAGATCCAGCAAACGTTGTACAGAGATAGGTCTTTACCATTTCTAATCGCATACGAATCCATTGCTCTTTATTTTCAACTCAAGAAGAAACTGGGAGACTGTTCAGGTAACAGAAATCACTCTACTGTGTTGCAGGTTGCACATGTTTCGTTCATGAGAAGAGCAGGTGCTTCTTTCGTTCCAAAAATTGATATCTGAACCAGCAATTCCAGAATTCTGGGTTTAAGGAAGAGGCAATTATTATATTGCTTCGCTATATTAGAATCGACGTTGTTTATTTGTTTTCTCATGAGGAAACTGCTTACACTTTGAAATGAAATTTTAAACATAATATTTACTTCAACGATTTCTATTATGTGCAATTATTAACTGGTATTGGGTGTATGCTAAGGGGGTAGGAAAATTCAATAAATTATTATGTTTTTTTTAATTGATCATTCATCAAAAGCATACCTAATGAAGTAAGGGAGGTTCAAGTATTTTCCATAGACACATTTTTCCTTTGTGATGCACGGATATTTCAGCTAGTTCGTAATACAATTGAAATACGTATTTCAATTCCGAAGTGAAATTATTGAGGGAATGTCATTTAACTAGTTTCTTCCTACAAATAGTAAGCATTTGCTAGTGTAAAAATATATCGTACTGAATTGTACCTTTTACATGAATACCTCACTTTTCTCGCTACATATGACCAGAACTTTTGTTTATGTTTAGTGTAAACATTGTTATATCTAGTGATATTAGATCTCATTTTGATGTTCCGATGAACAGTTCTTCTTTTTCTTCTTCTTCTTCTTCTTCTTCTTCTTCTTATCATTATTATTATTATTATTATTATTATTATTATTAAAATATCAATAAGAATATTTTCGTTTAGTAATAATTCACTTCTAAGCACACCATTATTTACAAAACCACTGATATTAGCTGCAGTTTAACAAATAACTAATACTTTTATAACCAAAGTATATACTTATTTATTGAAATCGAAATCAGACGTAACAGTTTCGATAACTAATGTTATCCTCATAAGACGTTACTTGGGAAAGATAGCATATTTTTACAATTTTAATTATTATTGTTTTATGACTCTAATTGTTACATTTTATAGTTTTAAATTTTTAATTTGAAACAATCAGGTATTTTTGTAAATATTTTTTTTTATTTCGAATTTATAATATAGCTGTTTTCTTAATCATTATTATTTTAAATTTGTCTTTTATTATTATCATTTTAATAAATTATTCGAAATATCAATTAATTTTTCTCTATTCTATGTTCTGTCACATTTCAGTTTGTATTGCTTCTTAAATATATTCCCATATCCTTGATTTTCATCCTTCAATTAGTCTTAATAATCTATTCCATAATTCATGTGTTAGAGGTTTATTTCTTCAGTTCATTTTTCTTCTGTTTCTTTGTTTCTTAATCCTTCACGTTTCTTTCCATTTTCTTATTTTTTTATCTATTCCCTTTTTCTAAACCTTCTATCTCTTTTAAACCTAACTTCTCTTTGATCTGAGACATTGCTAAAATATATCTATATTTCAGCTGTCTTTATAATAAAATAAAATAAAATAAAATAAAATAAAATAAAATAAAATAAAATAATATAGCTATATTACATATAGAATAATATTTGGTTCCATTTAGTTGCTGAGTCCGTTATTGATTTTTTTTCGGCATTTGTTTTGCATTCACCTGAATTATTTTCGTAGTTTTGAACTAATATAATAAACTGTTAAACTAATATTATCTTTTACAGTCCTTTCTCACGGTGATCACTATTGAAACCGAAAACGACATACGTCTATTAGTTAGAATTATAATAAGGTGATATCGGCCTATTTGAAACCTTACTTTGAGAACCTTAATCCTCATGACAAGACTGTTTCGCGGTATCGCTTAGTAATTTTCTTCTGGTACCTGCCAAGTGATAGATAGATGTGTTCACTCTGTAAGACTTTCTACGCATATAAATAGTTTTCTTTAAAACCGTAAGATATGGAAAATTAAGATTGCTAGAGTAAAATGGGAACAGAATAATAGTTAAAATTTAAGAATTAAAAGAGTCGTTTTCCTACAATAAATAGATTTAGAATGAAATTGTGTATTAGCCAATGTTAAATGCGGTCGGTACGAGAAGGTAAACAAGTTAGTTGATTCCTGGAACGTTACAGATCAATACAAATTGTTTTATGTTGAAGAATTAATTATAGATACACAATGTAGCAATATTACCAGACCAAACCCACATTCAGGAAGAAATTAAGCGTCGACTGAAAGGATGGAATTCATGATATTTTTAGTCCAAAATTCTTTTGTCGTTGCGATTTCTGTCGAGGAGTTTGAGGTTTAAAAATATATATATAAAACGATAATAATGCCTCCATTTAAGTATGGTTGTAAAACATGGTTCCTTATTATGAGGGAGAATTTAGACTGGAAGAATTTGAGAACAGGATTCTGAGATTAATATTCAGATGCGGGAGGAGTAGGGAATGCCTAAAACTTCATAACAAGGAACCACTTGTTATATCATTTACGAAGTATTGTTAGATCATCAAATCTAGGTTTCTCAGGTGGGTAGGTCCTGTAGGCGAATGGAACGATTTCAATGTTTTAACTAGAAGTACAATAGGAAAACCACTATTAGGAAAACCTAGGTGCAGAAGAGATGATACTATAAGATGGAACTCTCAGAAGTAGAAATACGTACAAAGTAGAAACTCGATCTAGTTGGTTAAGGATAGAAGTCAATGCAGAACTTTGGTGAATAGTACATTTAACCTCTGGGTTCCGTAGCTCATAGAGTTAGTTAGTTATGTAATCACACACAAAATAGTCGCAAAAGTTCTCGAGTCCCGGTAGGAACAATCGATCGAGAAAGTTTAACTTTTCAGACAAGCCATCTTGAGTGATGTTTTCCTGGGTTCTCTTCGTTCAAACGAGGCAAATGTCGGTATAGTACTTAATCCTAGTTTGCTTTCTTTTTTCACATTTATTTGTTTCTTTCCCTTTCCCCTGATATCGTAATCCAGGATGACGACATTCCTCATATATGACGGTCGTAGATACGTAGTGAAAAATGAAATGTGTATAAACAAACAAATTATTTGCCTTACATTTAGAAATATTAAACATTATTAATTTCTGTAAGAAGAGGAGTCCAAAAATAAGTTTCCCCAGACAACTGAGGACAGAGGTGGGGTGCAAGGCCAAAAGTAGCATGTGGTATTAAATATCAAGAGTACCTTTATTTTTTTACTTAAGTACCACGCACAATGAGACATTTGTCATACCGGTCTATGATCTTCAAAAACAATTCCAGGAAAAAATTCAGGGCTCTGCATAGAGAAGAAGATGGTCGATTAGTTTCTGTGACTTCAATATTGCTTCCAAATCGGCATGGTGATACGATTGTTTGTTTTAGTAATGTCATTTACCATCCTGATATTTTTGTCTGTAGTGGCTCTGCACGTCCTTCCAGGTCTCTGTGCGTCAAGCACTCAGTGCTGCTCCTCACCGAATTGGTTACCCTATCTCTGCAACATTCGTTTCGACATCACATCAAGCCCATAAACTTGCACGAGGTGGTTATGGGTTTCTGCTCCCGATATGCCATGTGTTCACTTATAGCGGACAACCGCTAATACTTCCTCCTTTGACCACGACGTGAAAATTCACCTTCTCTCCATAGCTACCAGGGTCAGACTGAGAGGCTCTGCTTTGAACGTTCGCTATCTGAATGGTCGCCGACGAACGATACCCACTTGTGTCTGGGTGTATTGCGCGTACATCCGCTGTCTTCTTTTCCCATTACTGTTCGCTTTCCTGGGTAGAGCGAGAAGGGAAACTTATTTTTGGACTCCCCCTCGTAGACACGATTTCTGATACGGTATTTAGGCCATTTCATATTGGAAATAAGTAACGTAAAGCATAATTAACCTTAGAAAGTGAAATAATTAAAAACAGATTTACACATTGTAAATAGTCAAGGACACTACGCGATCTGCTACAACGATATTGCATATCTGACATCTGTGAATTACTTCCATTTCTAATTATAGCTATTTTGGGCAACGGTGCTCAAAAGTGCACAATCTGTTGTCAAGAATAAGAAGAAGAAGAAAAAGGTAGAATATATGTGGATATAGATATAATAATCATGTAACGAGAGTTGCTGTAACAAGATATAGTTATTTGTTTCGTGTTGCTATGACAACAGAAGAAAGATTATTCATGGAGTTTTATGAATAAAAATTAATTGTGATATGCATTTGATGTGCCTAATTTCTCTTGTAATTATGAGTAAAAATTAAGGTGCTGGATCGTGTTAACTTAATCAAACTGTGGGCAATAATTGTAACAGAAAGGTAAAAGAATGTTAGTGGTAAGTTAAAAATAAGAGTGAAAAGTTACATTATTTAGATGGTGTTTTCCGCCAAGGAAACTTGAAATTTGTTTGAAGCAAAGTAAGTAATTTCGTAAATAACCGCTAACTCGGAGTATATTTTGTTAAGAAGTAAAAGGAAAATTTATCTTAACGTTAAAATGGATACACCCAGAGTCGAAAGTATTAATAATGAAGTTGGTGATATTGAAACACAAGGATCGGATACATCAGCGTATGTGGCCGACCTTGTAAAAGAGTTAGGTCATTCCTTATCACAGCAAATGAAGCAACTAACACAACAAACACAGCAGATGGATAGTAAATTTGAACAAAATGTTTCAACAAATAGATACTCAGTGTCAGCTGATGGATACTAGGTTTCAGCAAATGGATACTAAATTTGAACAAAAGTTTCAGCAAATGGATAGCAAATTTGAACAAATTACGCAGTCTTTGACACAGCAAATGGATAATAAATTATAGCAAATAACACAGCAAATAAACACTAAACTAGAATGAACAGACTGTAGGTTGGAATAAATGTTGCACAGATTTACAATTGTACAAAGACCGATGGTAGTGGTTAAAACTCAAGTTAATGAGCATAGCAATCAGATTAAAGAATTTCAGGAAGAAATAAATACTATCAAGTAAAAGATTATCACCATCAAAGATAATCCTGATCCAATCATCAACAGACATCATATGTCAAATGAACCCAGATTAGCTATAAAAGAAAGTGAAATACCGAAGAGCTATTCTGAGAGGGAAGATAGTGCCTCTAGCACTGGTAAAAAGAGAAAAGACCACATTCATCACATCGTAGGAAAACCAAATACGTACAGTCTAAACATTTGAAACAGCCTCATAATAATATCAGATTTAGTGAAATAGATCTTTGACCAAATTTAGTGGAAGGTCAGAAGACATACCCGCAAGTGCATGTTTGGAGAAATTCGAAGAAAAATGCGACTTAATTGGTGTAGATAAATCCAAATTATTTAAAATTTCAACACACGTTTAACTACCACCTTGCTCGGTTTGGTTCAAAGCGATTAGGGGGATTTTACGTAATTATTTAAATTTCAAGAAAGCACTGCTTTCAAATATTGAGAATGTTTTTATGCTGGCAAACCGAGACGCTTTGTTTCAAAATAGACGTTATGATCCAAAATTTGATAATGATCTTACTGATTTTCTAATTTCTGTATATAATTAGTTGAAGTTAATTAATCCATACCCACAGGAATCACGAATTGTAGCATGGATTCGGAAATTGTTACCTTTTAGATTGCAGCAAATACTGATTTCTGCACCATGCATTAATTTAGGCATCTAATTATGATAGTGCAAAATTTTGAAAATCAATCAATGGTGTAAAGCAACACTAATCTAAACCAAACTAATAATAATAGAAACCAAGCCAATCATATTCTAATAGGAAATAGCAATGTGCGTGAAGATTGTTGGCCTAATATAAGAAATAACGATAGATTCAATTATACCGGTAATAGAACCGAACCCAATTTCGGAAGAAACAGAAATGGTAATCGTACAGCATTTAGAAATCAAGCAAACATATCTAATTTTTCTCAAAATGGATTTCGTAATAACTTCATAGGTGGCAGAAATTTCCAAAAAAGAAACCAAAGAAGTGGAAGAATTCATAAGATACAGAACGGTATTCAAGGAAATGCTATTCAATGTAACCTAATCGAATCTTTTCTTAATGTAACCTAAGCTAAAGGTATGGAGTCCGTCAAAAACATATTCAATTAAATCTTGTTTAGTTTTATTTTGAATACAGTTATGATTTCATTCGTAATTCCTACTTTGTTTGAATTCTAAATACAGATAATATAAATGAACGATACACTATTGGACGATTTCTTTGTAATCCGCTTCAATTATCAATATTGTGCTTTCAAAGTCTTTTCTAATTATCTTAATTATGCCCAAATGGAAGAAATAAGTTATGTAATATTTCAATATGCTTTAATTAATTTGTCTATGAGCTCCAATGATATTGAATTAAAGAATCTATTTTAGTATCTAAGTAATTAGCAAAAGGTTCGCACTTTTGAATAAGCCCTCTTTGTCGAGAAATTTTATTGAATTAACCCTCGGATGCATGTGTGGGGTCATTTTGACCCCAACATGCTTTTATTTCCTAGTATTACAAGGAAATCTCACTGAAAAATCCTGATGTTCTGTGACATCTAAGCAGGATGCTTCAACTACAAAAGAATGTAAACACATTTGTTTTGCAAGTTATTATTATTTATTTTTTTTACCATTTTTTATCATTACCCATCTATTACATATGTGGGGTCAATTTGACCCCAGTTTCAAAATAGTTTAGAAACGTTCAAAATAAAAAGTTTGGCCTGGATATAATGTTCAGCTATACCCAAAGTAGAGAAAATCTTTTAAAATCAGTATTCCCCGGTGGATAAGTGGTTACTCTCACCGCCTTGTAATCAAGGGGTCCCGGGTTCGATTCCCGGTGGGGACACATGTGATTCGGATCCCACGTTAAACTGTAGGTCCCGTCCTTAGGACGTCATCATCATCCCATGGAAGGCAATGAAAAACCACCATGGGCTCATCTTGCCCAGGGACCTTCGGGTCAAAGACCTGCCTTAGGGCAGAACAACAATCATCATCATTCGAATTATCGAGGGATGATGATGAATCTTTTTGTAAAACTGGATATTTTTTATAAGTTTTGATTTCGAGATCTTATTTTCTCTGGGAATAAACTTATGCTCTTGTAAAATTTCCATAAATTCGCATATTGCTGCAAGTATAGTAAAAATTTGTCGCGAATAAAAGGTTGTTTTATCTTATTTGAAAATATTTTTTTCCACTGTAACCTGACAACACTGCAATCAGTTGTTGTTGACAGACCGCGTGTATAGTCGGACGACATTTCTACAGTGCTCCGCTCTCATGTTTGTTTGTGTTGCAGAAACAATTGCACACCGTGTGTGAAAGAACGCCGCATTTTAGGTTTGAACAAGTGCATGCTTATTGCTTTTACGTGATTTTATAAAATCCTGTTTATTAGACTGAAAGTGCCATAGACAGTAATGACAAAAAGAGGATTGTCTCTAAATGAAATAAACGAACTGCTTACGGAGGAGGATGATAATGGTGTTGCCAGCAACTTGGACAGTTTTGACGAAGATGATGGAGTTTCAGAGGAGGAAAACATTCCGAGGGAAGACAGTGATTTTGAAATGGATAATGGTGGTGATGATGATGAAGAAGAAGAAGAAGATGCAAGGGATGAGCAAGCGTCTTTCGGTATGATTTCGAAGAATGGAATTGAGTGGAAAAGCAAACCACCCGGTGTTCACCAGACTGCTAGGCACAACATCGTAAGGAATGTACAAGGTCTCCCGCGGGGCTTTGTCTTGACGTCACCCAAAGATGCCTTTGATTTGTTCATTTCCCGTAACATTTTGGAGGAAATTGTGCAGTGCACGAATTTAGAAGGAAGAAGAGTGGCAGTGAAATCAGTGAAAAAGTGGACTGACCTAACATTAGAAGAGCTTCAGGCTTTTATTGGCATCCTTCTTATCGCAGGTACTGAGAGAAGTTGGGATGTTCCTATTCGCGAACTTTTTCTCAACAAATTCGCTAATCCGAAATACAAAGCAACTTTTGGCGTGAATCGTTTCGAAGATATCAGAAGACTGCTCCGGTTCGATGACAAGCGAACCCGCGCTTTGCGTCTAGAAACTGATCACATGGCTGCATTTCGATATATCTGGACACTTTTCATAGAAAATTGTCGAAAAGTTATGGTTCCCGGAGTTTTCCTCACGATTGATGAACAGTTAGTGCCTTTCCGTGGGAGATGCAAGTTTGTGCAGTATATGCCAAGTAAACCAGGTAAATACGGCATTAAGATCTTCTGGTTGTGTGATGCTGAGAACTTTTACGCAAAAGACGGTTTAGTGTACTTGGGACGACAGCCAGGGGAACCAGTTCAAACTAACCTCGCCAGCAACGTCGTGAAGACATTGTGCTACACGCTGCGGAACTCCGGCAGTAATATCACAACTGATCAGTTTTTCACAAGTTATGATTTAGCTAAGGAACTGTTGGTACAAAATGTAACTATTGTTGGTACAATAAAGAAAAACAGACGTGAAATTCCACCTGCGCTGGTCAATGTTAAGTCAAGACAGCCTAGCACATCACAATTCGTCTTCAATAAAGATGTTACCCTAGTAAGCTACGTACCGAAAAAGAATAAGAACGTCATTCTACTCAGCACCATGCATCATGACACAGGCGTGGATGAGGAAGATTCCAAGAAGAAGCCAGAAATCATAAAATTTTACAACCAAACAAAGAGTGGAGTTGACGCCATGGACAAATTGGTTCAAACATACACCTGTAGGAGACAGACGCGTCGCTGGCCAATGGCCCTCTTTTATAATGTAATCAACGTAGGCGCTCTCAATGCATACACATGCTACTTATCACAACATCGGATTATCATTCAGGGATCAGTCACAAGCGCCGTGTCTTTCTAACTGAGTTGGCGAACGAACTGATTCTTCCTCACATCAGGCTGAGGTGCCACAGTTTGAACCTAAAGAAACCAGTGATTGATGCGATGAAACTCTGCGGTGTAGAGAGGGAAACAAAGGCATTGGCTCCTACATCTTCGAACAAGAGAGTAAGATGTCAGATCTGTACAAGGGAAGAGGACAGGAAGACATCACAGCGTTGCAGCAGATGTGAGAAGTATGTGTGCAAATTTCACAGTAGTGTGTTAGTAGTGTGTTCTGAATGTCAGTGATGTGTATTGATGTGACAAAGCCAAAACATGGGTACTTTCTTCATATTTAGTGTTGTTTTCCTTGCTCAAGAAATCTTTTGTTTCAAGTAAGATTATGGTGCTGAATTGCAGCTCGGATAAGTGTAAGTGAACTGTTACTCATATTAATATGAAGAAGAGTGAACTATTTTTAACTATTCGGAAAGCGAGGAAGAGGAAAACAGTTAAAATATCTGAACAATATTTGTAATTGGTTTATTCCTTATATTAATGAATAAAACGCGATAACCTGAACTATATACCTTGCCTAATGTAACCTAATCTAAACAAACTTAACATACCTCCGCATTACCTAACTTAACCAAACCTAACGTAATCTAATTAACCTAACATGCATACTATGTTATATTATTATCAACCAAATATTGCGTGGGGTCAAATTGACCCCACATATGTAAAAGTGTAGAAAAAAAGCGACATGCATCCGAGGGTTAAAATGAATTTGATTAAATGAATGTAATTAATGTTAGAATGAAATGAAATTAATATATATGTATTATAATTTCTGTGAAGGCTGCTCGAACACTAAGGGAACAATGTATGTAAGATATGTAACGATCCAGGATTTTTTCAATTATAACTAATTTAAAAAGTCCTAGTCGGTAGCCATATATGCAACGATATTGTATATCTGACATTTGTGAATTACTTCCATTTCTAATTGTAGCTGTTATGGGCAACGATGCTTGAAAGTGCACAATCTGTAGTCAAAAAGAAGAAGAAAAACTTACAATATATGTGGATAGAGATAAAATAATCATGAAATGAGAGTTGCTGTAACAAGATATAGTTATTTGTTTCGCGTTGCTATGACAACAGAAGAAAGATTATTCGTGGAGTTTTAAGAATGAAAGCTAATTTTGATATGCGTTTGATGTGCCTAATTTCTCTCGTAATTATGAGTAAAAATTAAGGTGTTGGATGGTGTTAACTTAATCGAACTGTGGGCAATAATTGTAACAGAAAGGTAAAAGAATTTTAACGATAAGTTAAAAATAAGAGTGAAACGTTCCACTCTCGTTTTGTTACAAAGGAATAAAGAAGGACGAAAGGAGGAATAAAATAATCAAATACCAACCAAGATATTTCTGAGAAAATCTAATTGCAACAGTTGTTACGATGTAGATAAATAAAAGTATTTTGTTCTTATATGTAATTGGTGAAGTTTCAACTAATAATTGCATTTCTATAGAAAACTAATTAACTCTCCGCTTGTGTTAAAAGCGAAGTCGTCGATTATCATCAAAGGAAAAGATTTTCCTGAAACAATACCACATTCTTTATCTAAAGAAACATTGATGCAATATGAAAGCAATTATATATCTTGAGCGGAAACAAAGTTTGCCAAGATTCTGGTTTGAGGTACATAAGAGGAAACAGCAAGGGTTGTGAAAGTGATTTACGGAAGTGTGACTCGTTTAGGAAAGCTTCAAGAACGTTAACTCTATTAGAAACTTTGAACAGTTTAAGAAGCTGTGTGTTAGAATTTGCTTTACTAAAAGATTTTATATGTATTACAGAAACTGAAATGTTTATTTTGTGGCTTCACACATCTCTTCAAGAGTCAGAATTTTTTTTAAAGATGAATTGTTAATTGTACGAAAATATATTGTATCGAAGATAAGTATGAGCCAAATTATGAAAACCGATACATTATATATATATATTTTTTAAATACTAAATAATAACTAACTAACTCTATGGCTTATGGAACACGGAGGTTCAATGCCGCGTTTACAAAAGCTCTCCACCGACTTCTACCCTTAGCTGATTGCATTAAGTTTCTACTTTGTATTCCAGTTTCTGCGAGATCCATCTTAATATTGTAAGGAAAATGAGATGAGATTGGTTTCTCTTCGCTTTTCCATTTTAAATGAAAATGAAGGTGTGCAACTGTGCGTGACGTAACCTGATGTGAAATCTTATCTCCTCCTCTCGCCTAGGCCCTAGCACACGAAGAATATACACACTATCCAATGTCAGTAAAACCCATCTTTTCAGTAAATGCGCATTTCATCTATTTGTAGTATCAGCCTAGGCATCTACTTATGATTCGTAAGCTAACTAACTCTATGGCCTATGGAATCCGGATGTTCAATGCAGTGTTCATAAAAGCTCTCCACTGACTTCTATCCTTAGCCAACTGGATGTAGTTTCTACTTTATATTCCTATTTTTGCGAGATACATCTTAATATTGTCCTCCCATTGGCGCCTTGTTCTTCCTAATGGTTGTTTTCCGATTGGTCTTCCAGTCAAGACTTTGAAAGCGTTTCTTCTTTCTTCCATCCTAGCTACATGACCCGGCCACCTATGCCTCCTAGACTTGACGACCCTAACAATGTTGAGTAAAGCGTATAAATTATGTAATTCCTCGTTGTGAAGATTCCGCCATTCCCCATACCCTTTCCTCTTGGGTCCGAATATTCGTCCTAGGATATTGTTCTCAAATACTTTCAGTCTATGTTCCTCCCTAAGACTAAGTGACCATGTTTCGAAACCATACAGAACAACAGGCATGATTATCGTTTTATATATTTTAAGCTTCAGAATTCTCGATAGAATTCGCGACAACAAGAACGTTTTGAACCGAATATTAACACGAATTCCCTGCTTTTAGTCGACATTTAATTTCTTCGTGAATAGGATTTTCCTCTGCTAATATTGATCCTAGATATTTGAAACTATCCACTTTATCAAAACTATTAGTTAGTATTTCAACGCATTCATAATTTGCTGTATTTCCTTCCCGACCCACTTCCATGTATTTAGTGTTCTCTGCATTTACTTCTAAACCCATGTCCCTGCAAGCGTTTAATAAGATCTTTGCATTTCTTTCTATTGTTCTCCTATCATCCCCTATTAAATTTACATCATCAGCAGATGCCATAACCTGGAGAATACCGTTCAACTCTAGACCCTGACTGCTATCATTGATTTTCCTTATAGCGTATTCCAGAACAAAGGTAAATAATAATGGCGACAATGCATCTCCTTGTTTCAGGCCATTTTCGACGTGAAAGCTCGTGAACAAAAATTTTGTTCATCGGACTTCACTTTGGGATTCAATTAAACATATCTTAATTAATGTAATTAGTTTTCTCGGTATTCCAAGTTCTGTAAGAACGTTGTATAATGTTTCCTCCTAACCAAGTCGTACGCCTTTCTAAAACCAATAAATAGTTGATGTACCGGGGAATTGTATTCCCACTTTTTTTTTCGAGTATTTGGCGAATGGTAAATATTTGGTCGATAATTGATCGATTTCATCTAAATCCGCATGATAATCTAAAATAATTTCATTTGGGTATGGGGTCAACCTTCTAATACAATATTTGAAAGGATTTTATAGGATGTTGACAGAAGAGAAATGCCTCGATAGTAATTGCAGTCAGTTCTGTCGCCTTTCTTTTGAATTGGAACAATGATTGTTTCTTTCCACTCTTGTAGCAATTCTTCCTTGCTCCAGATAAGAGAATGAGTTTATGTATCTTGTTCCACAAGTTTTCGCCTCCAGCTAAAAATAACTCAGCCGGAATATCATCTATACCCGGAAATTTGTGTTTCTTTAATTTCTTTATAGCGGTTTCTACTGCTACTTTTGATAAAGTGGATACTTTCAAATATCTAAGATCAATATTAAGAGACGAAAACCGTATTGACGAAGAAATTACATATCGACTAAGAGCAAGGAATTCTTGTTAGTATTTAGTTCAAAATCTCTTGTCGTCGCGAATTATGTCGAAGAATTTGAAGGTTAAAATATGTAAAACGATAATCATGCTTGTTGTTGTGTATGGTGGCGAAACGTAGTCACTCACTCTGAGGGAAGAACCCAGACTGAAAGTGTTTGAGAACAAGATCTTGAGTCGAATATTCGAATCTAATGGAGTGGGAATGGCGGGAACTTCATAACGAGGAACTACATAATTTATAAGGTTCACCAAACATTGTTAAAGTAATCAAGTCTAGAAGGCTCAGGTGGGCAGATCTTGTAGCCAGGATAAAAGAAAGTAGGAACGTTTTCAAAGTTTCAATTGGAAGACCAATCGGACCTAGGAAGATCTAGGCGCAGATGGTAGGAAATTCTATTATGGATCTCGCGGAAATAGAAATACAGGGTAGAAGCCGGAACTTTTGTGAATGCGGCACTGAACCTCCGGGTTCTATAGGTCATAGAGTTAGTTTGTTATAAGTTCTTATATGTATACGTACATAGAGTTGAATAATGTTTCGTAATATGTTATCTAGTTTGCTTGTAGTGCATCGGGTGGTGCAGTGCTGGACAGTTTGTGGACGCGGGTGGACTAGCATAGTCAAATTAGATATTGATCATACGCATAGTAAATAATAATTACTTCACATCATTAACGTTTTTGTGAGTGATCTAATACTGTCGATAAGACATCAGTACTATAATAGAGCACAAGGTAATGTGAATGAAGATTATTGAGGCCACTTTACCCTAGTGTTTAGTACATTAAATAGCAAGCTAGATTTTTAATTGATTGTAATGTAGATAATTATCTGTAATATATTCAGAATGTTCAAAATGCCTTCAGCATCTTTTAAATGTAATTGCCTATACAAACATAAGACTAAGATCATAGCCAATCCTTAAGACTAAAATTATAGAGAAACCTGAGTGAAATAATATTTTCTTTCCTGCTATGATCAGTCAAAATGTTTTGGAAAAGTGGAGAAACAGCCATAACTGGAAAATGAAGAGTCGGGATGAAGTTGGATAAAAACTAGCAGTCCTTAGCTTCAGGCGTGTATAAAAAACCTGCAACATGAGCATGTAAATTTGTTGCGAAACGACGAATTCTTTTGCTCCAAAATAAGTGTGGAGGGGAGAACGTCGAGGTTTCTCCTGGCGTGATTCGTGCCACTTAGAAGTTATGTTGATTTCATGCGCTGTTAGGAATAGTTTCACAATAAACTTACATATTCATGTTGCAAGTTTTTTTTTCTTTGGACTACATAATATGATGTAGTTCATTGGTGGAACAGAAATAGCTCTCAATGAAATGAGGAAGGGCATACAATAAACAGAACCTCATTCACGATGGGGCATATGAAGCTATTTGGGTACAGATAGTAATCGGACTTATTAAGACTTGAAGACTTACAAGAAAAGGTGTTCCGTTATAACACCAAAATATTCTGAAAAAAATGTTCCTTGCAATAATGCATAAAATAGAATCATAGATCATCGGCTTATACAAATGCGTCAACTCAACGTAGAAAATTCGGATAATGATGCTTGAAAGAATCATAGTTCCGAAGCAAAGGATCGAAGTAAGGTCGCTTAAAGAGTTTAGCATTTATTTTCGTCCGCAGTTCTCCAATACTGCATTTGCTAGTGGATATCAAAAAGTTTTGGCGCAAGAGTTAACCTAAAAGAGAAAAATTATGTTTATCAGGAATTCAACAAAGAAAAATGAAACATTTTAAACAGTTAACGTTAAAGTTGGTCGAATGAAAATATGTAATTGTAGTGTAAGCAAGTAGAGAGACGACGATAAGAAATGTACGTTAGTGATAAATGGACTAGATGATTCATTTTACATACTATTATTACAATGTTACGATCGCTTAGGTATAATCTCTGGTCTATAGATTTCGTGTTTTTATTCCTGGTTATGGAAATGTATGTTGGAAAATGTTGTGTCTATAGTTTCCTCAGAGTTCTTCTATTTCCTTTAACATTCTCATTCTACTAACTCTTTCAGAGTCATTAGGTTTCATTAACCAACCAATAGGACGGTAAATTAAAATATATGTTTCATTTTTTAAATTATTACTGTGATGAAACTAATTTAAATTTTAAGGAAAACAAGTAAATAGTGTACACAAGAGATGACAATCGGTAAAACTGACTTCGCACAAAATAGGTAAGTACTACCGAATATGAATTTAGTGGAACATAATGGTAAAAATGTTACGAAGTGCATACCAGAATTATGCAGGCATTAAGTACATTAGACCATTAAACGTCTCAGGGAGAGTTACTCAGTTAACATGTTAGGAGGGTAAGGCCACCTGTGGTTGAGGGAAGATACGGTATCAGTATTCGATTTATGTAACGATGAGACGCACCCGTCAATGTTTTTCTACCTTATATTCTAAATCCAAATTGAAGTTAAGCTACTAAGACACATTGCAACCAATGAATGAATCGTGATCACACGTACAAATTCCAACATCTTATATATTCAGAAAACAAACAGCTTGTTCTTGAATTCTTGTAGGTGTGTCATGTGGACCACATATTTGCAAGTCAATTACGAGTTCAAACTCGGGAATTCTGTACATCTGATATTATAGTGAGTAGTTATCGATCGGATTGTTCGTCGTTAGTTTGCAAAATTTACTGTTGGCGTCACAACATTCATAAATAAGTCTTGTAGTCACCGGCAACAAGTTCTGATGAATTTATCAGAAATATCGTGGAAACGGACCTTCGGGACTATCTTATAATTGCAGAGAAGTTAGACATATGCTGTATCACTGTATATTCTCTATTGGTAAGGTGACACAGTTGTATTCATAGGCTCCATATAAAGCTAAGAAGAATCGCTGTTTGAAGATGCGTGGTACTCTGAGTATACAGAATAACATACAAATCTCCTGCATCGGTGTGCAAATTTTGACAAAAGTACCTGGGTTGTCTTACAGAATCATAAATGGTTAGGGCAGTAGCTGATCGTGATCAAAGAGCAGGAGGTTTCCCAATTCCACTTGTCCAGTATCAGAAGGTGTTGTTGCTGGTGCCTTAACAGCTAATGATAAACTACATGAAGTACACCGCAAATAGCCTGCAACTACCCAACAATGATATTTCTTGTAAATGATTTTTCTTATTCTCTTTGAGATTACCTTTACACCTCCTTGTTCCGCATCCACTGATGTACTACTGAAATATAGGAACAAAAGTAATTGTGAGAACCTTCTAACCAGCAACCCTATTGTTTCTGGTTGCAATGCATCAAGCATAATTTGGTAAACTCAATGCTGCAAGTTTGTACGTCTGTATGAAAGACAGTTTTACAATATAAACCAAATACTTTTCTAGTATGACAAAATTTTATGTAAATTATTTTCATTAAATATCCCTTCACCTTAGTGTTAAAATCTGTTAAGAATAAAAGTATTCTTATTTATAGTTTTCTTAATTTTGTAGAACCAAAATCAAAACCTAAGTTACAACTAAATAGATTACTTGGTAACTTTTTCTAATAGATTATTTGGTAATGTTCTTGAAAGAAAATAATTGAAGGCCATATTTCGTAGCAAAAATTACCAAGTAATCTATTTGGAAGTATACTTCCAAAATATACATTCTAGAAGTGTATATATATATATATATATATATATATATATATATATATATATATATATATATATTCAAAATTGATATAATTACTTAGCTTCAATATCGCTAAAATACAGGATCAACAATTGCCTTCAGTTTCAAGAGTTTCAGTTCTTTTAATTTTCCTCTTCTTTACCCGCTGTATTTCAAATAACACTGAAATTAGTCTGCATCTCGGGTAAGTAATAAAATTTTGTAAGCGCAGATTAATATTGCATTGGGCATTGCAAAAGGAAATACAACAAGGAAAAAATTCCGTAACGTGACAAAGTGATGATACATTAGTGTTCCCGTCCGATTGGAATATTAGAATTTACCAGCATGGCAGAAAAATGTTAATTTCAAAGAAAATGGCAACCTAGAATCATTTTAAAGCAATATCACCGTTACTCATCAAAGCCATGTGATTTGAAAAATAAATGTAATTAACAGTAATCAAAATACGTATGTGAATACATCCCCAGATTTCTTGTATCTTCTGAATCATATCATATTCTAAACCATCTCATATTCTCAATAATGAAATATTCCGACTTTTTTGTTTGTTATTAACTTTTCATGTCACATTATATTTCGTTTGATTCGATCTCCAACAGTCTTAGTATTTTTCCCTTCTCTTCTTCTTCCATAACAATTTTTCCATTGCAGTATTGATTTTATGTCGTTGATTTTTTGCTTCTCTGTTGATTTGCTTTTTTCGTCTTCCTTGCCCCTTCCTTTTCGAATGGAACTATTTTTCTAATGGATTTCATTGTAATCTTTCCTCTTATATCAGTTGCTTCACATTTCCTTTCACTCGCCATAAGACTATTTATTTTCGATTGATTTCATTCTTGTTCTATTCTGGATCATTGTATTTGCTTTCTCTCATCTTGATGATTTTCCTTTATATAATCAAAATCTCTTCTTTAAGTTTTCTTTTTATTTTCATAAGCATCACTTTGTTTCAAATGAACGTTATTCTCATTTTTATTAACTTCTATTTATCTGGTTCATACATTTTATATAATGTTTCAATATTGCTGCCATCTTTAGTTAGGTTATCTTCTTATTCGTTCTTGTTGTGCTTCTTTTGCTCTTCTTCTTGTATTTTGCTACGTCTTCGTACACTGTAACCCAGACTTCCTGTGGTTCCTAAAATCATCTCGTGGCTATAAGTGAGTGAAAAAAATGAAACTTGCACTTTGGTAAAAATCTACTTTCATATCGGTATAACTGGCATAACAGCAAAAATATAAAATGACTCAATTAGATCCAGTAAGAAAGAAAAGAATGAAAAAGAAGCGTTGTGAATGTAAGTTCAGACTCACTTTACAAATCGAAAGAACAAAAGGTTAGTTCAAAACAAGTGAATTTTTTATAGAATGCACGAGTGTAGCACTTTTACCACTATCATTAGTTGAAATTACATTTATCTCAATCACTGGAACTAAACTCTATCTTCACCACCTCAACAAATTTTCAAAATCAATCCTTCTTTGAAAATTCCCGATAACAAACTACAGACCTCTCATATTGTCTGTCACACTAATCCTAACAATAAGGAGCCACGCTAAAACAAATAAAAGGGAAGGGAGAATCCAAATGCTAATTATCATAATAATGATGCGAGTTCATAATAATGTGGCTATTCCTAACACGAAGCCTGATCTCTGTTGGAAGATGACTTGGGCACAAAGTGTTCATAAATATGTTACTTGCTGTTACCATGCAAAATGAGCAGCAGTATGTGTAAATAGATTCAGATATGAGATAGTTTGAGTTTAGATGGATTGTAATTAAGATTACAAGAAAGATTATAAGATATGAAGAAATAAGATATCAGATTATGATTTAAGATAATTATGTGTGTTCATAGAAGATTATATATGTAAGAGAATAATAAGAGATATACGACAAGATAAAGAATAAAGGAATATGCAAAGATATCGTGTTTTGCAAAAGTAACAGTAGTTCTGGCGTGGTAGTTGTCACATACTTTGTGGAATGCGATTTTCAGGCTAACTAACTGGCATAGATCAAGTTTAAGCAATCCAAAAGTCTTTAAAAACATATTTACTTACATTGGCGCAGTCGTTTTTGAAAGAATCTGCCTTTGATGTCGTTATTACGTATATAAATCTGTGTCTGAATCTGCAATAAACATGTTTCAACTACATTTCTGGTATCTTGAAGCAGAGCTAGGTCCACTCTCACTGTTTTCTGAGAAGTTATCTTTCCAGGACAAGTGGAATCTTAAAAATCGTCTTAAGGCTTGTGAAGAAAATTGGAGTTCAAGAGGCATAAAACTCACAGACTATTACGGCTACCGTGGAGTCACTTAAGGTTGTTAACGATGCTGTTGAACGTTCAATGCCCTTACGTCCAATTTCAATGAGTCACTCATAAAGAAAGAAAGTGAAATGCAGAGCCTAATTCAGGTTGTTAAGGACCACAGAAAGCGCGTTTCAGGCGCTCGAAAGAGCACTTTGAAAAATTACCAACTTCGTTAATAACCTTATTGTTTTTGTTTAAAATGCACAGCAACTGCATATTTAGAGGTATCTCACTTCTTATGAAATCAATGAATGGTAATTTTGGTAATAGCTATTTGCAAGTTTAGTAATAATAATAAATAATTCATTTTGTAGAGCAAAAAGTACAATTTACTTTATAAGGAATGAATTTTTAGACCTGCAATATGACTCGTATACGACATAATTATATGCATCGTATGACACAAAATCGTGTCGCTTGGGCGATCACTAAATATTATCCAATTGAGTTGATTTTTTGCAGTGAATATACTTGTAAGAATGGAACAATATTAGCAACTACACGCAATTAAATTCGCAAAAACATTTTTGGACCACCCTAATATATATATATATATATATATATATATATATATATATATATATATATATATATATATATATATATATATATATATATATGTGTGTGTGTGTGTGTGTGTGTGGTTACTACATTTTTTTCTAGCTATGGAAGTAAGTCATTGAGAGGTAGCCAGTGTCTAAATAGAAAACTCCATGTTATAGAAAAAGGTAATAGAACTATAGAACTCGAAAGGAAATAATTCGCAATAAAAATTTACTGTGCATTTCAGACAAGGACGACAATAAATTAAACGATTAAATAGTATCTTTAGTAGGGTGGCCCGAAAATTTTTTTTCAGATATTCAGGATTGAGTAGTTATCAAAAGTTGTGCATTGGTACAAAATGAAGCCATGTCAAATATGTTGATTTTAAAACAATATTTAACCGGGCCCCCGTGGCCCTAAAGTTCCCAATTTTTTGTTCAAATAAAATGGTTTTAGGTAATAATAACATTTTACCAGACAATACTATTAATACATAAAACCTGAAATACATGGTTTCAATATACGCAAATAACTATTAAGAGCTTAACTAACTTTCATAACTACCATATTAACACACGAAAAACCTTTGTGTTGAGCCCAGCTCAGAACTCTCAAACTTTGAGAGAATATCATTTTTTCGCATTTGGATGCAAAATACATAACACTGGCTTTCCGAAGGCGGCGTTTACATTGCTGAATTCAAATAAACTAGAAACAACATGGCTGCGAGCCTCTCTTCCTATATTGTCTTGACTTCGAATTAAGCATATGATTTTGAATTACAACTCAAAATGTAAAACGATCATTAACCCCATTAAGAAATGAGATATACCCCATTAAGAGCCAAATTAAAGAAATTTAAGAACGGTGCTCAGAAGTTATGTGATATTTTCTCTTGCATATGCTGCGATAGATTAACCTGTAAGTGTGGTAAATCAAATTATATACCGCTTTTGGACTGGGAGCTCATATTAGATCAGAGAAATCAGAGACAAATGACGAGTTGCAATGTAGATGAAGCAGAAATTCATAGGCTCAAAAGAAAGCATGACACACAGATCGATTATGATGCTACGGTACCAATTACAAGAGGGTTACAATCGTTAGCATCAATCCCGTACTTGGAACATACATTAAGCGCTTCCACCCCGAATTCAGACGATGAAGAGTTCGCATGGAGCAATCGTTTAGAGAATAAAATCTAAAGTATACCTAAATAAACAATAGTGAGTCCTAAACAAATGAGTACTGCGAAAGATTTAACAGGTATATCGAATAGGTCGGCTGCTAAAATTGTATCCGCTGTTTTAGAATACATGAATTTACTGAACAAAACTAAGACAAGGTAGTAGATAAAAACAAAATCCGTACGAAACTAGCAAAAAAGAAAAAGAAAAAAGAAACCGTCTACAGTGTAAAGCTACTAATTTTAAGGGTCTCTATTTTGCTGGCCGAAAATACCAAACTATAGTTCTAATTGACAATTGCAATAGGCAAAGCACTGAAGAATATGCGGATTATATCATCAGGAAGATGGCGTTTGGTGTAGTTGTGGCGTAGTAGTGGCTCCGTTTAAAGCGCTGGAAGAAGAAGTTAAAAGTCTCTGATAAGTTGTAAAATGTAGTGTTACAGTTGCGTGAATATATCGTGTACAGTGTGACTTTAGAGTTTCCTCTTTTTGTGTAGAATAATGATAGTTATTTACGTGATTTCCTAAGTACTTTGCTCTATCGAGAAAGATTTTGTTTACAATCTACTCTCCCGGATGTACGAAGCATGAATCAGTGTTGGAAACTCTACATTTATGTACAGTGACGTTAGTTCAACTTTTGGTATTTTAAGTGAGCGGAACTGAGCAACTGTAATTTTAATTCAAAAATTATTGAGCAATGATATAAAATATAATTATTGATAGTAAAAGAAGTATCAGCGTGAATCTCACGTGGATATTTTGATTAGTTAATTTTTTATTATAAACATTATAGTGATCAAAAGGAGACTGATTTAGTTTACTCCTTATTGGAAATAGGTGTAATTTTACTGTGAAATCTACTTCTGCCGGTGCCAGCGTTGGAAATATCCAAGGTTTTTCCGTCTTCAGAAATACATAATGGGGATTTGTGGTAAGTGTTCCAAGTCTATATCTAGGCAAGATACTAATTTAAAGATACAATGCGGGGAATGCAAGAATCTCTTTCATGGGTTTTGTGCTAATATGAAGGAGGATGATGTTAAATTTCTGAAAGTCACTGACCAAATTTGGCGTTGTGAAGATTGTAGTAGAGTGCGACGAAAATCATTGGTTAGTGATAATCCACCTGAAGTGAGTGAACAAATCCCTACTTTAACTCAAATGTATCAGTTATTACTAAGCATTAAAAATGAAATAAACGATATTAAGGGTACCAATAAAAAACTTGAAGAAGAGTTAAGAAAATCTTTAAATTCAGTACACGAAAAGTTAGACGAAAACGTCAACCTCATAAGAAGTCAAACTGAAGAACTGAATAAATGCAAGGACGACATTGATGTTCTGAAAAACGAAAATTTACTGTTAAAGAAACAAATAGATAAATTAAGAGTTGAATTAGACGAAATAGATCAATACAATAGGAGAAACACAGTTGAAATTCATGGGGTTCCCCTCCTACCTAACGAAGATGTTAATGACATAGTCAGAAAGGTTGGTGGTGCAATTAATATTGATGTAACCGAGAATATGATCGATGTATGTCATAGATTTAAAAAATCACCTAATCAGCCAAATCCAGGTATCATCCTAAAATTTGTTAAGCGTTCTGACAAGGATAGGTTTATTAAACAAAGGAAGGCCAAAAGAAATTTATCCTGTAAAGATATCGGCTTATCTATTGGAGGTCCTGTCTATATTAACCATAGTCTTACGTTGCATAGGCGAATAGTCTTTAGTGAAGCAAGAAAAGTTAAGAGAGAAAAAAATTACGACTACTTGTGGATAGACTATGCTGGTAATATCCGACTAAAGAAGAAAGCTGATGATACTTTTGTATATACACTTAACACAGTTGAGGAAGCAAGACATCTGACATAGATACATGAGTGAAAGCCATAATTCGATACATTTAAATTATCAGAATGTTAGAGGTATACGTAGTAAACTTACAGAACTATATACAAATATTGCAGCTTCAAGCCTTGACATTATATTACTAACTGAAACTTGGCTGTGTAAGGGTATATACAATGGTGAATTTATTGACCAAAGGTATAATGTTTATCGGTGTGATAGGACTCACAAAAATGGCGGTGGTGTTCTCATAGCTATTTTAAGAGATTATTGTGTATCTGAGGTATCCATAACAGTGAATTGTATTGAAGTTCTTTGTCTAAAAGTTACAATTTTTAGAAGAAATTTTTATATAGTATTGGTATACTTTCCACCGAAGAGTCAAGTAAGAACCTATAATGATTTCTTTCAAAAATTAGAGGAAATTGATGACATATATGATCAAAGTTTGCTTGTTGTTGGTGATTTTAATATATCATCAATCACGGACGCTGATTTTGATCTATTGCAGGGTGGGTCTGTTTGTAATATATTGGCGAACTTCATTTCTTTACATAATTTAACATCGCATAATTTAATAAGAAATATGAACGGGAAAACTTTGGACTTGGTTTTGTCTAATTTTGGAGATGATATTAATCTAACTAGAAATGTATTTCCATTATTAACAGAAGATAATCATCATCCATCTCTTAATTTTAATATTAATCTTGGAAATTTCACACCAAGCATAAAACATAACTCAAGTACTTTGTTTAATTTTAGTAAGGCCAATTTTTATAACCTTTATAAACAACGTGACCTACAAGATTGGATGCATCTATATAATATAAGTGATGTTGATAAAGCTATCAATTATTTTTATGATGTTCTGAATAGTATTATTGAAAGAAATGTGCCTAAAAATAAAATATCTATGAAATATCAATATCCATGCTGGTTTACATCAGAAATTATTAACACATTGAAAGAAAAGTATTATTATAGGAAACACATAAAAACCTCCGACTATAATTTAAATAAATTTAAGGAATTGCGTAGAAAATCAAAAACTTTGATTAAGAGGGCGTATGCTTTATATATAAATCAGTCAGAAATGGCATTGAAGGATAATCCTAAAAATTTTTGGAATTATATCAAAAATAAGAAGAATCAAAATTTAGAAGTAAATCATATGACCTTCAAAGGTAAAGTAATTACAACAGATGCGGACATAACTTACAACTTTGCCCAATATTTCAAAAGTGTTTATTCTCCTCATCCTTCTGATTACGATATTATCTCTCATACCAAGGCAATCATACCGTATTGTCTGACGATGAATTCCATTTCTGAATGTGAACTTAAAGAGGCTATGAAAAAGTTAAAATCTTCTAAATGAAGTGGGCCCGATCTATTGCCAATTTATTTATTAAAAGGATGTGGAGAACTTTTAATAAAACCATTAAATTACATTTATAACCTGATATTAACAACTTCAATATTTCCAGAAATCTGGAAGATTAGTAAAATTCGTCCAATACTTAAAAAAGTAGATGGCAAGAGTATTGAAAATTATAGACCAATATCTCTAATTTCCACAGTAGCTAAAATATTTGAGCATATTCTTTATAATAGAATATTTCATCATGTCAAACCTTACATATCTAATTTTCAACATGGATTTTATCCACGGAAATCGACCGTTACCAATTTATTTCTATTTATACAGTCTATTGCGGATTCCCTTAATAATGGTTTCTCTGTGGATGTAATTTATACAGATTTTGCGAAGGCCTTTGATAAGCTAGATCATGCTGTATTACTTGCAAAATTATCTAATTATGGCTTTTCAAAGCAACTACTATCATTAATTTCTTCCTGTTTAAATGGTCGAAAACAATATGTTGTGTATAATAATCACAGTTCTCCATTGTTTGATGTTAATTCGGGTATACCACAAGGCTCTAATCTTGGACCTCTCTTCTTTCTACTATTTGTTAATGATTTACCATCTGTACTTGAACATTCACACTGTTTATTATATGCGGATGACATGAAATTGTACAAGGAAATAAGAGAACTTGACGATGTTCTAAAACTTCAGAGTGACTTGAATAACTGCTATTTATGGAGTGTTGAAAATAAGTTGCATTTTAATATAAATAAATGTAATGTAATCACATTTTCTAAAAATAGAAACCCTGTACATTACAATTATACCGTAACAAACACTATTCTTAATAGAGTTCAGGAAGTAAATGATTTGGGTGTCATTGTAAATACTAAATTGTGTTTTAGCGCTCATATAAAAAAGATTGTCAATGAAGCTTTCAAGTCTCTAGGTTTTGTGATAAGAAGTACTAGAGATTTTAATAATCCATATGTCATCATTATGGTATTCAATTTTCTAGTACGAAGCAAACTTGATTATGCAAGTATAGTTTGGACTCCGTATTATGAGCAGTACATTGCAAAAATTGAACGGATTCAGAATAAGTTTTTAAGATACTTATATTACAAAACCTACAGAATAAACTCTTATGAAAATAAAATATCGTATGCAATTCTCCTAAGTTTATTTGATGTTGGAACATTATCTGCTAGACGAAGGTATTTTCAACTTATATTTCTTTTTAAGTTAGTAAATGGAATTGCTGATAGTCCTGAGTGTTTGCATTTATTAAATTTTAATATTACACATAACTGTCTGAGGAAAAGATTGCCATTTATTTGTAAAAGATCCAAAACCATAGCACATCTGAATACACCCTTGATAAGTATGTGTAGATTATTTAACAATTTAATACAAAATAATATTGAAATTGATTTTGCTATGCCACGTATTGCCTACATAAGATCGCTTATAAAAATTTTACCACGTTTAGATTATCTATAGTACTGATATTTCTATATCTACTTATGTAAGTCTTCAATATTTGAACAATTCTTCTATTGTTACTATTTTGAATTTGCTTAGCAACAATTTTGTATATATTAAAAATGGCTATGATAAGTTGGTTTATGGATTTTGGTACGCTCCTTCACTTAAAGATGGCTTTATAAATCTACTTTAGAAGTATCTCACTGATCCTGTGCTCATAAAAATTATTTTATCAGACTTCTAATGTATTTTCTATTGTTTTTGGTCGTATGTCATTTGATAGGTTGTGTATCTTCTCTTTCTGGTATTTTATTCACATCTTGCTCTCTCTCTATGCATTCAGCATTTTGCCATTATATGTTCCGATGTTTTCTTGTGGATATTTTTATTTATTTTTTTCTTCTTTTTATTTTTTCTTCTATTGTTCATTTGTAGATGTAATATTAATTTTGTAAGCCTGTTGTAACTGGGATAAAATCCTGTAATAGGCAGCAATATTAAATAAATAAATAAATAAATAAATATCGATTTGACCGATTGGTCAGAAGTAATAGTAACGAAACCTCCAATTTCGGCTAACGTATCAATAGAAGAACCAACCGAAATGATTGTGGAAAAGAGGAGGTTTCAGTTTGTCACGTTCCCCTTCCACACGCAGGCTTTGGAGAAGTGTCTAAGTGTAGTAACAGAAACTTCTTCAGAAGTATGCGGTAGTGTTGCACGAGACGGATATATTCGCTCAAAACTGGAAGCACGAAAGTATCTACCAAGCTTCGGACATAAATCTCAATATTTTGTTCCAAGATTCCGCTAAGGAGCTTTAAGTAAGAGGAGGGTGGGTGGGAGGAACTCGCTGTGTAGCCATCTCCACGTGGTGAGTTCTGCGCTGGTTTGGTGTTTGTTGGTCAATTTTTCAACCTTACCTTATGTATTTGTGTCCGTACTATTATATCTACTAAACACCAATCAGGCGAAGAGCTGCACATCAGGTCAGAACATTTAAAATCCTGGGGTCAAGTTAAAGTATTAGGAATCTTAACCAATTTTCTATACATACTTAAAATAATGGTATATATATTAAAAAAATAATAATAACACTTTTCGGACCCGCAGGCCTGGTGAAATATTTTTATCTGCCTCTGTTTTGGGGAAGAAACATAGCATTATACAACTTTTGCACGGTACTCAAACTTAATTTTCTGAAAACAAATATTTCAATAATATTTTCACTACTCACAGCCATATTTTTTCAGCATTAACCTTCTTTTGGGCTCCCGGGGTCCAGTTAAATATCTTTTATTCGGCTCTATTTTAGCGAAGAAACATAATATTATGCAATTTTTGCATGGTACTCAAACTTAACTTTCTAAAAAAATATATTTTAATAATGTTTTCATTGCTGGCTACTTTATTTTTTCAAACTTAACGTACTTTTGGACCCCCTAACGTATTTTTAACTAACTTAAAAATCTTTTCATCCGGCTCTGTTTTGGTGAGGAAACATAATATAACATTATACAACTTTTGCACGGTACTCAATCTTAATTTTCTAAAAAAAAAAAAAAAAAAAAAAAAATCGGCCGTTTTCGGCCCACCCTAATCTTTAGTTAAAAACCCAATACAATAGAGTAACGCTACATAGAAGAATATTTTGAACTGTTAGGTTACCAAACAAAACAGTTCCTTCACAAAATATTCACGTTTCACCCACAGAACAAAATTTCGACTTTTATGGTATAACTCATCTCAATCGATAGGCAATCGAACTCTTCCAAATTTGTTTCAGTTATCTAGACTTCGTATCAAATCATCTCAGGGAACCAAATGAATTATCCAATCAGCGGAATACACGAAGATGGCCAAAGATGATTAGAAAATGGCATCAATAATTTCGGTTCAATAACAAATTTCAAAATATCTGCCGATAAATATTTTCCTCACTACTTTCTGAATCTCTATAGTTCTCTGTAAAAACGTGAAAGTAGTAGCACATTATACGCACCTGAAA
The DNA here is from genome assembly GCF_964235325.1 of Thermobia domestica. NCBI lineage: Eukaryota > Metazoa > Arthropoda > Insecta > Zygentoma > Lepismatidae > Thermobia > Thermobia domestica. The sequence continues at coordinate 264,047,169 of NC_137463.1, forward strand.
CTACGTCAATATGGCAGAGTTAACACTAACAAAAAATCAAAGATACGTACTGAGAAAATATTTAAAGTTTGTAATTTGACAAGATACATAGAAGTTTTCCCATTTAAAGTGGATTTGTTCATAGGAAAATTTGTATGTTTTTCATTGAAAATTACTAAATAATATGAGCTTCAGTTATAATGTATCGAATATCATCAAGCTATGCAGATTCAGAGGGTCATAACAGGTGGAACACGGCAGGTGTAATATGAAAACTACACTCCTAAATATGTAACCAGCCTAAAGATTAGAAACATGGCCAGAAAGAAACTGTGTTAGTAATGTAAAATATAATCTTAGATTGTGTATTACCAATCATGACTGAAGAAGTTCTCGCAATTGCATGATTTAAACAGTGTTGCAAACTTCAACAATGCTTTCCATATCACCGGAACGGTTTGAGATATTGAAGTGCTGCAAATTGCTTGCCAATCGCTAACCATACTAGTAACTAGATATGATACCTAGGCATGTTCTCGAAATAAAACTTTTCGCAAAAATGAATGTTTTAAGCCCTTGTAGCTTAGTTGCTTTCCATTCAAAACAAGCATACCATGACTATATCATCCAACGCTAAGACACGTTCGATGTGTATTATCTTGTCTAGTTTGATTGTGTTCTGTGTGTGATAGAGGATTTCAAACTTTTGATGTTTGTAATACTATAACATCTTTAGGTTGCAACGCTGAATAATAAATGTGGTATTTTAAGTTTTCGTTTAACATGTTGATTTGAAATATGTAATAATCTGGTGTAGTGCCGTTTGACAGAACATAACTTTCTGTTGGGGTGGAAACACTGTTTATTGGGTGTTCCTGTTTAATACATGAAAAGATGTCCCCTTCTTATAGTTGCTTGTTGCAAAGTTTTACTTTTCTCCCTCTTTCGGTTTCTTCGATATAGCAAATGATCAAGATACATTGTCCATCCTATATATATATATATATATATATATATATATATATATATATATATATATATATCAGAAAATTTGATTTAAATGAAATACAAGAAAAATATTTCAAGAAAAAATCACGAAAATAAAATCACATAACGCTGACTAACATATTCATTAACATTAATCAGTATAATGAATTAGTTATCGAGGTAAAATATTATTTATAAAGAGTAGGTTAAATATAGTATCATATTTAAAAGAACGCATGGAAACGCTGTGATTGCTAGATATTCAGAATTTACCTATATTTTCTCTCTCTCTCTCTCCATATATATATATATATATATATATATATATATATATATATATATATATATATATATATATAGAGAGAGAGAGAGAGAGAGAGAGAGAGAGAGAGATACATGACAAAGTCAAATCAAAATTACTAAGAGAGAATACAATTCTGATTCATGTTTAAACAAGGTTAAATTGACATTAGTTTTATTTAGTATTGCAAAGTAAACTCAAACATTTCCTCTATATGACGTAAGTACCGTTAACAGTTCCAATTTATTATACTCTTGAATTTTATTACTTTATACAAATAACACTTGGTCGAATTTACAGAATAAACACAGTTAAATGAATTTGTGTATGTTTACCAATGTCTTCTTGTGTATAATAGTCCATAAATTAGTTTAATTATTTGTTAGATAAATTGCCTTATAGAACGTATTGCTTGACGTAGAACAAAAACATAAACAAACAAACAACAGATTCGAGTGTTGAATACTTTGCTTACGGTAAAATAAATTTAAAACAAAAATATTGTAATTCAAGCATTTTAATATACTACTAATGTGCGACATCAAAAGTGGTTCAGATTAAGAGAAACATTTTAAATGTTTTTCCTGTAGAAACTACTGATGGATATTTGTTAATATGTCATACTTTAACCTCTAAATTAATTAATTGTTTTTAGTTGAACCTTCCTGTTGGGAATGAAGGATGAATTAGATTGGGACATCTTATAAGTCTGTTTATCTGATTTAAAGTAGCATCTCAATTATTAATCTGAAGTGAACCCCAAACAGGAATCAAATCTAGAATCACGTGCCCAATCATCAATTATATTACTTACTTGGACTGAAATGGACGTTTACAATTATATTTACAATTATACATTTTATTATGTTCATTTCGCTACCAAATAAACAGACTTGTCATTGTTGAATCCACATTGTTTGTAGTATTTAGCGATGTACAAAAACTGGATAAACTTATATTCGATTGATTCCATTAAGCTACTGTCATCAATGTAACAGAAATCTGTTCCAAGTACAAGATAGACCTCTTGAAGGTAGTCAAATACCGCCAAAAATGAGCCATTATTGCGATGGATATATCATGATTCTTTCCTTCTCAGTTTTCGTGGAAACCAATCGTGAAGCAGTATCTGGAAATGTTAACCATCAAAGTAATCTGAGCTAATTACGCCGTTTCAAAACAAAAAAAGGAACACCGGTAAAAGCAAAAACCTTAACAAATATGTAAGTTGCACTTGTACTTACCAGTAATATTATCATCTTAGATGGTTCATGGAATTTGTCGGTTAGTTGGTTGAGAAAATCCTCCATTTCGTGCTGCCATATCTAAGATATTAAATTTTGTGGATCTACTATCAGTTGAGTCTTTTTAGGTGTACCATTGATCAACGTGTATGACAAACTCTTGCTGAGGTCCTGTTGAAAACTATTGCCACATCAAATGATTCCAACGTTTATGTCAAGTCGAATGATAACATTCGAGCAATTAAGTACCATCAGATCTGATACAATTAGTGTAACATTTTCTTCCCCACATTAAAAATGTTTCCCGCGTGGAATGGATATACGGGCTCTAGGAGATACGTAAGGTACGTAAGGTGGACAAAAATGTGAAGATAACTTCTGCATATTTCTAGGAATCCATCACAACCCTATTCCATTGAAATACATTTCTTGTTTGTACAGACATAACAAGAAATAGAAGCAGATTTACATAGACGAAGCGTTCAGATTATTTAAGATGTTGACTCCTTGTCCACTTAAGTTATCTTTTCAGAATTTGAGATGTGCTAAAATATTAAATTTTCTATTGGGTTTTTGGGATTTTGTCACAGTTACTGATCACAGGTCAAGAATTACTTATTGAAAATTTGAACAAAAGGATATGAAATAGTTTAATGGAAGAATTGAAAAAAAATTGTTTTGGAACTGGTTGAATGACAAGAGACTGCTTGTAATTGTAGGAACTATTTAGTGAAACACAAGAGGATTTGTATCTGTATTAAGTGAAAATGAGGCAGAACTGATTCTTATTACGCAATAATAATAACCTTCTTGGTTTTTTAATAAAATGGAAATATACTAAAAGTGATATAAAAGAAATTATTTTTATCGTAGTTCCTAAACTACAATGACTTAAAAGATCAATAGATTTCTACGTTGTAACGTGAACCACCGGCTTGGTATAGCTCCATCGTGAGCTACACGCCTTTAATGACCAGGACAAGTATCTATACAGAGATACAAGCCTTAAAATGATAATTGTTAAACGAGGGAAAATATTGTAAGTTTCTTCTATCGCAAATATTATATGTATTTTCTGTAATAATTCTTGTCTATCGTAGCAACGCGTATTTCAGACTAGCAAAAATGAAACCTGTATTTCAGTAGCCAAAGTGGTTGCAATTTCGATGAGAGAAAATTGCAAACAAATACAAAAAGCTCACCTACTGCCAAAAACTGGCATAAAACTATATTCACTTCCAATTTAATAATTTTATGAAGCACCACAATAATTTTTAACAACACAATATCGTAAAAAAGATTAACACTTTTCTGTCGTTATGTAACAATGCTTTTGAAATTATATACATTTCTCTCCAATGAAGAAACTGTTAAACTCACTAATTCTGATACTATAGTATTATTATAATAATATATAATTACGTTGTAGTTGACTACAATAGAACAGATAGTGCCCACTTTCACAGTAGTGATCGAATGGCTAAGACATAATTTCCAAATACTTTAGTATGTACGTAATTCACAACTTTTCGCCAGAGACGCTGAAAAAATACATTTTTATTTCAGGTTGCATACTCCTCAGGCAATACCTACCAAGATTTTAAGTGTGGATAAAAATTTCCGAAAGTAAGAACGGATATCATACAGTATGGATTCAGGAAATATAAAGATATTTTAAAATGTATTTTACATCTACTTAATTATGACACAATAGTGTTAATTTATTTGAATATAGATATTAGAGGGAAAGTACCGTATTTCGTCCCCGTGCCTAATTTTGTCTCCCGGTTTATCTGTGTTTGTAAGTGTGAAGATCTTCGCTATCAGAGGGCTTCCCATGTCATTAGAGATAGGAGCCATACGAAGAGAGACATTAGGGTAGTGGGCAGCAGCTCTATCATTACCACACTGAGGCTGAAGATGATTGACTTCGGCAAGGGTCAGATGTGGTCAAAAACAGGTATCGAACAGGATGTCTTAGCATGACTTCTTCACTGCGAGGTACAAGGACTTGGGACACCACCATCTTTCTCAGTCGCTAGAAAACAATATGGAAAGTAAAAGTAAAATTACGTGTAACATATCTGAATTATTTATTATGTTGTAGTTTGTGTTTACTTCTTCACTTTCTGATACTTCTAACTCAGAAGAAAACATTTTCTGTATTATAGTATGATTATAGTATTTTTATTAGTTACTAGCTACAATATAGGAGACGAAAGTACGATTTAAAATAATAAATCAACTCTTTAACTGATTTGCACAATTCACTCTACACACTGAACAAGTGACTTTTGATTCTTTATTCAATTGCTCCTTCACTTGTATATCCGTTCTTCTACAATCATGTACAAGCACCTACGGTATTGCCGCAGCGTTCAACTTGTCCAGACGGAAACTTACACTTAAGGTTTTTTTTAATAATTATTCGAGAGAACTATCGAAGTTTCTTACGCTTCTTTTTTACTGCAGTTACACAATTCCAAATTGCTAAGTTCTCGAAAATGATTCTAATAACTATTACAACTATTTTGCTAATACAAACAGGTCTCAAGTTAACAGCCAGGTAGATACAGTTGTTTCTCTGAACTTTTCGAGAGCTGACAAAATCCTCATTTTAACGCAATTATAATGGAGCAATAGAGTGTATGGAATATATCCTTATATGTGTGTGATTGTACTCCTCTGATTGGTGGTTAGAATAGCGGCTTCTGGTTAGTGCTTGAAATGGCGGGATATAATTGCTGTCCATGTTCGACTCAGTTGGAATCCTGAGTCTCTGTTAAGGATCTTTTTTTTATTGCTTGACTACAACAGCTTCTTTCATCCTTCTATCACAAACTCTTGCGCAATTTGCTATTATTTTGGTGCATATGATACAATACAATATTATGTTTCTGATTGATGCTATGCTCAGCCAGTCAGAAATTTTCTTTTTGGTTTAACCTGATGTAAGCGTTGTGTTCTTTGCATCTGGCTTCATTGATCCGCCCTGTTCCCCTAATATATGCCTTGCCACATTCACATGGGATGCGGTAAACTCGCGTTCACATTATGCAAAATCAATTTTTCATTAGAAATCCTATAATATGGGATATTTATTTTTAAAGGGATCTTTAACCCTCTCAAAGCCATAAAATATACTCAAGATTACCCCAATAATTATTGCACATAGCACGATGCAATTTTAGATAAACATTTCAAAGTCCATCGTCAAGATAATGATTGTTTAGTTTCAGAGATATTTCATTTTATTTTCTATCTAATTTTTACCAATTAAATTTCTCATCAGCGCAATAAGGCTTCTTACTTACTGCATAAACGATTATAAACGAACCGTGTTTCTGCTTTCATCTCCCATTCTTCTCTCTTTTGTTTAGTTCAATGAAACTCAATAAATTCTCATAGCCCTACATACTCGTATATATATAAAATGCGGTTAATTAAAAACCAGCGTCTAAGTATAGTTATATTATTTCTTTCAATTTTGTTTAATCCTCTTTTTACGGAGTGAGGTGTAAATATACCCCAGTGTGATATATTTCGTTCTTACCCTATTGAAAAAGCTTTCCGAAGAATGACTCCTATTGACTTTTATTATTTATTTATTTTTAGCATAACTAAATCCAGTAATATATCTTACAGTTATTTGAATTTAATTCGAGTGGGGCGTATATACATCCCACTTCGTAAATAATGTTACTCTGAAAAAATGTTTTCCGCAGTCGCTAGTAGATGGGGATGGAGCTGATGTTAAATTTGAATTCTACTGTATTCCCTCTTGTTATCTGCAGTTAAAAAGCACATGGTGTCTCAAATTAAAATTTTTAATAATATATCTTTACTATTTTCTATTGTTTGTGTTTTCCAAACAGCAAACTTTGTCTTACATGCTAGACAAACCTTCATCTCTCCAAGATATGTCGTTACTTTTAGTTATTACTATGTGTCCTATCGATTGTTTTTTCATGCCTACCTCATCAAGAAACTTAGCTTGTCTCGTGTTTGTTACTGTTTCAGCGAGGAGCAGGTATTGCAATACGTACCTGAGAGCATAACACACATACTGCACTTACAGGATAGACGAAAGTATCGCTTTTGAAGGGTTCCTTGTCTTTTGAAACTCATTACACTCATCTTATTTTCTTTCTCATCTCACATCTCATTGTTGCTCATCTCTCATTTCGACCAGTGGGCCTGGGGCTCAGCACTGGTTGACCCGATATGGCGACTGGAGGTCAACATGTCGGACTTCCTACGGTAATAGCTAGCCCTACCGTATCCTCTGCAGATTCGAATATCAGACGTAGGCACCGAGATTCGCACCGTACCGACAATAGCCCGGAAAGATCACGATCTCCAGTTATAAATCACCATCACGCACCATCTCCGAAACGTCATCGCCGAGATAGCATCTCAGACTCTGATAGTCAGCGACTTAGAATCGACGACACGGAGTTCCCATCTCTATCTGACAGTACAATGCAACCAATATATTCGTTCTTACTTACAAATTTCGACGCAAAATATCAGAACGAAAAGCAAAAATATCTTCAACTCACTAAATATTATCGGCGAGCTCAGATCTCTCAAATTGTTGCCACCAGAAATGGGATGATCATCAAATCTCCTGATCAGAATCTCGCTACCACTATTCGTAACAAGTTCAGTTATGAAATTTTTGGCAAGAATGCACAACTCTCTAAACTGACTAACCGAAGAATCAAACAGCCGCCTCCGCCACCTCGCACGCCTGCTTTTTCCGTAGTCATACGAGGTGTAAATCTTGACTTTACGGACGATGAGATTCTACAAGAACTCACAGAGGAAGGGCACAAAGTTTCCAAGTGCATCCACAGTAGAAACGACCGAGGTCCCACTTACATGGTCCGAGGGTTATCTCAATCGCAGGACACCATCAATCAGCTTCTTGATAACGGAGCTTATATATATCGCAAATGGCATCGTGTCGAGCCCTCACGCACTGCACGACCAGTACCAATCCGCTGCGAGCGTTGTCAAGGATATAAAAAGCACACCAGCGCCAACTGCAGGAATAATTTGAAATGCGGTTACTGTGCTGGCCTCCATTCCACACGTACCTGTCCGAACCTGCAGCGTCCACCGCAGTGCTCTACTTGTCCTGAACAGCACCCGATTTATAGCTTTAAGCGTGAAGCTCGACCCGCACCTTCATCGGATAAACCTCACTTAGTGGCACCACTTAGCACTCAAAGTAAAAGAACGACCGACCCCACTCCTTCCTCCAATATACCACCTGATTCTCAGCCTGTTACAGTATGTCAACTTCTTCAGTCCATCACATTAACGCTACAAAACGTGCATCCTTTTCTACTGCCGCATGTACTACAAAGAGTACAGTATGCTGCCCGCTGCATATTCCACGTTACCTTCAATGCCACCTATACAGGCGAACGAGTTCACTTTCACACCACCCGCTTGGAAACATCTGTTTGAGATTATGAATTTCTTTATGGATATCGTTATTATCTTTCTCAACATCAGTTCCCTCAATCAACATAAACCTCTCTTCGATCAACTTCTGGAAGAACATGCATCAGCGTTTCTACTAAACGAAACGCATCTCACACCTCGCATGTCTTGTAAGTTCTCAGGACACCAGATCTTTCGAGCCGACAATCAAACACCAGCCCTCCGCGCCAATGGCGGCGTACTCATTGGATTTGCTTCTCAGTTACCTTATCGTACTTTCCAAGCTCCTATTTCCAACCTTCCAGAATATCTTATCACAGCCGTCTATTTCAAAACTTTATACATAAACTTGGCGCCCATCTACGTTCGCCCCGGCCATGCAATACCATACTCCTTTCTTCAGTATATCGCAAACAATTTTCGCCACTATATTATCATGGCCGACATTAACATTCATAGTAGACTCGCTTGCCAGAAGGCTCAATTCCAGGACTTCGTTACAACAAGCATACCTTGCATAAACTTCCAAAATCAACACGCCCTCTCTCAGATACCACACCGGATGTTGTCATCACCTCAACTATCCTTGCCGGCAAATGCCATATCGAAGTCTTAGACCCTCTTGGCAGCGACCACCTTCCAGTCAAGTTAACTATAAAACGTTCTTTTCGCCACCACTGTTCTGTAAACATTCCACCGAAGGAGGTCCCTAGATTTGACAAAGCTAATTGGGATAACTACAGACTTCTAAGCTAAGCTTGAACATCTCGAGCCACCGAATACTGAGGATGAACTATACTCGGCGCTGGATACTATCACCTCTTCTATTCATACAGCATCTGTCGAGAATATACCTACCTCGCAAGTACATCCATGGCGTCCTCGATTACCACGTCAATACCTTCACATGATCAGACGTTCTCGACAATTTTACCGACATTACGTACGTACAAAGAACGAAGAGGCTCTACGCCATCACCGACAACTCCAGCGTACGGTTCGTAACTACGTTTTAGAAAATGGTTCAAAACGTGCAATACACTGGACGCAACTTCACATCCTACCAAATACTGGAATAGATTTAATGCATTGACTCTCAAACTCACTCTAACACCTTATTCTCTCATTGACGGTGATCATCCACTCACCTCAGATAGTGCCAAAGCTGATGCCTTTACGAATCACCTCCAAACCATCTTCACGCCATTTCCTCCTGAAAGATCTGAACGACGCCATCCTGCATATACGTTTAATGTTGATTCTCGTCATCTTCAACCCAGTACAGAGCATACCTTTCCAGCTCATCACGAACTTGCCACACCTATCACAGTTCCAGAAATTCGTGAAGTCACAGCTCGCAAACGTAACACTGCTCCAGGAATGGACCTTATCACCTACCGTCACATTAAAGAGAGTCCTTTCTGTTTAATGCTCCTGTTAGCCCATATTTTCACTTTCATTTTACGTACCGGTTTCAATTGGAAAACCTTTAAGACCTTAATGTTTCTAAAACCTAACAAGACAGCTACCTCAGTATCATCTTACCGTCCAATCCAATTAACCACTGTTTTCTGCAAAATTCTCGAACGCATTCTTGTTAACAGACTTCATCCACATTTCTCTCGCCATCGCATCATTCCACTCCATCAAGCAGGTTTCCGTCCTCGCATTGGTGTTCATGACCAGCTCTTACGCCTGACCAATCTCATTACGAATCATCTTAACCGCTCACAGCCATCATGTTTACTTCTATACGACCTTGAGAAAGCTTTCGATAAGGTATGGCATCTTGCGCTTTTCTTTAAGCTCCTGTCCTGTAAACTACCAATGTGCTACATCCGATTCATTTTCAACTTTCTATCATGTCGCATAACATACATATCTGTAAACAACTCCTTATCACACCCTGTCTTTATTCATTCTGGAGTTCCACAGGGCTCAGCATTATCTCCACTTTTGTATCTCCTCTTCGTTGCCGATCTTCCTCCACTTCCTTCAAATGTACATCTCTTCCAGTTTGCAGACGACACGGCCTTTCTTGCTCTCGGCAAAACGATCCATCAATTGAACACAGCACTCCAATCTGCCATTGATATCTTTGTTAGTTGGTGCTCGAAATGGCGATTACCCCTAAATTCTGAGAAGACTCAAGTAATAGTTTTTCTTGGCCCTAAGAGACGGTCCCGCGTCCATAGAAACCCAATACGCCTGAACCTTACTGTCCTTGATACTCCCATCAAACCTACCAAACACGTTAAGTACCTCGGCGTTACATTCGATACTCATCTCACATGGCGTCCTCACTTAGCTCAGATTATCACCAAAGCCTACAATAGACTGAATCTTCTTCGCCGACTTTCTGGCACAACCTGGGGACTACGAGCAGATAACATTCTCACAACACATAAGGTGTTCCTACGACCCGTCCTCACCTATGGGTTCACAGCTTGCGTCGCTGCAAATTCAACCTTTTACAACAAACTCAAGATCCTAGAACGACATGCCCTGCGTATTGCATATCGTATAAAGCTACCCAGCCCTACACAAGATCTGTATGATCGCATCCCCTTTCCTCACATCCTGTACCACATTGAAAAGCTTCGACTTTCCTACATCACCAATAGACTGGTTCAGAAGCATCCAATTTTCCTTGATATTCTACACAGTGATATCGATTGTGCTCCATAACATCCTGTTCGCCACCCGCCACTCTCCCTCCTCTTTACTTTATACCATTATTCACTCCCACCAAATCATCCAGTTCAAGACATCGTAGCTGCCTTTGCCATTCATTCAGATTCGCACTACATCTTCCCATCATACGCACAGTAATCCATATCTTCTAACAGGACTCATTGTGTCTCTCATCATGATCCTAAGCACCCCAGGATCGGAAGATAACATGCATTCGTCTAACTAACCCTTCCCTTTACTATGTTGTGGCGTTCAGTGCACCTCACTCTCATCTCCATCTCATCACCCATCCTAATGATTATGGCTAAAGGCCATAATGTCTACTATGGTACTTTAATACTATATAATTTATGATCAATAAAGTTAATAGAAATTATTAAATCACTTAGACTATCCCTGCTGCCTCTTTTCTATATTAACATTCCTTCTCTTCCCGAGAAAAGGGGGTAACCCTTGTAAGGGGCTAACATGCCTTCAGTATGCTAGCATTGTAAAAAAAATAAAAAATAAGAATTTTTTCAGCCAATCTTTAGCTGCTTATCACAGAACATGATCTGTATAATTCCATTTCTGATATCACCTACTTTATCCGTCATGCGTCCGAACTTCATATACCAACCACTGAAATCTCCCGGTGCCAACCACGCCTACCACCAAGTTATTTACCTCTTATACACCGCTCCCTCGCATTGTTCCGAGAGTTTCAGCGCACTGGGAACTTGGAAGCTCTGCAACATTATCGCAAACTCCAGCGCACAGTCCGAAACTATGTTAAGGCATATAAACTCCGGACATGAGTAAAGACTTGCAACACCTTGGCAGAAACTTCGCACCCAACTAAGTATTGGAAACGCTTTAATCTGCTGCCGGGCAAGCTTACAAGGACGCCTTACCCATTGCTTATTAATGACTGTCCGCCACAAACAGATGAAGATAAAGCCAATGCTTTTGCCGACCACCTGCAAACTACATTCACTCCCTTTTCACCAGACTTTCCCCGGAGGCATCCCACGGACATCTTGAATCTATCAGCACTTCACTTATAACGGAGTGAAACTCATAGTCTTCCCCACAATAATCCTCTCACCGCTCCTATCTCTACTGACGATATCTCGTCTGTCGTGAATCGCAAGCGTAATACAACTCCTGGTTTTGGATCGGATAACTTATCGCCACATCAAAGAAGCATCTTACTGTCTTATTATTATTATTTCTTATACCTATACATTTATACTTCGTACCGGTTACTTCCTCTCAGACTGGAAAACATCCTCTACTTTAATGTTTGTAAAACCTTATAAACCTCTAGATTCTGTTGCATCTTACCGACCAATACAGCTAACCTCCGTATTTAGCAAAATTCTCGAGCGCATCATCGTCACCAGACTTCATCTCCATCTCCATATCAATCATTTGCTTCCTGTGCATCAGGCTGGATTTAGACCTAATTTTAGCATCAATGGTCAACTGCTCCGACTCTTAAATCTCATTACAAATCAGGGTTTGGTTCAATTGAATGGGGTACATTTTATCATACATTTCAATCTTCAATAAGAGAGCAAAAAGTCTTCCCGGTGCTCATCCAACCGAGAAATGTCTTTGGAAGAAATCAGATAAGGAATTTTGCAGGTGTCCACTCAGCCGTTGACCCAACACCTCTCTTTATCTTTCGATCAGAGTTTCCCTAAGTGATTCCTTGTCACGCATTAAAAATAACAGGAAATCACTAACTAGTTCGTTTTTAAAATACTGGTTCCATCTCGCAGGTAATAAGGTATATAAAGGCACAATTATACGTGTTATATTCCTCCTTTAATTATCTTAATACTGACCATTGGAAATAGTTTACAAGTATACAAATGTATTAACGTTCAAGTTAGACTTTTATGTTCTGTTTCTTAGTCCGGTTGAAAATTTAACTTCTCTTTTCAGCACTGACGAAATATGTGAGATGGGACCTTAGTGGGATCCGAACCACTACTCAGGTTTGCATTTTCCTGGTTAACAATTTTAGACATCCAAACTATACTATGCATAAATATCGGAAGTCATATAGAAAAGTTATGTCCGTTCGTCTGTCCTTTCAACGTTGATCGGCATTGGAACAAAAACGATAATATATAGCAGTGATCGAAAGGATAATACGTATATACTACTAGCTTCCGGGGACATTTTCAGTAGATCGCGTTATCGCTCTGGTTGGCTAACCTTGATTTGATTTATTTATTTATTTATTTATTTATTTTTGCTGTTTTGACTTGCAATATGGAGAGTATCTCCTATAATTTCTACAGTTGTCATGTGTATATAAATGCAAATTGTAATTACAACTTATTACACCATTTGAAGTACTAAATTATAAGAAACATCACATGTTAAATTTGTTACATCATTACATCATATTCATACATCGTTATCGTTTGCCAATTCCTGAACTCAATAATATGCTTCCTTCACTGAGCTGACGCAACATAGGTAAGAGGTTTTTTTTGTTAAAAAAAAAAGCCGGTAGTTCTCTTGATTATAGCTCACAGTAGGATTTAAAAACTGTAGGTCAGAAGCTTGATATCCTTCTTGACCACTGATATATAGCAACAAGTTTATTATTATTATTATTATTATTATTATTATTATTATTATTATTATTATTATTATTATTATTATTACTATTTAAAGAATTGATTTAGGTTTCCAAGAAACTATGTCATTTTCGCTTTTAACATTCCGCTAAAACCAAAAATGATTGAAGTTTACTAGTACTTCTGGTTTCGATATTGATTTTCATAGAGCAACAACGGTAAGAGATATCGAGAATCGTTCTCCTGTAATCGATTAAGCGTACCAGAAATATGTTCCACCTACTCCGTTAACTCTATTCAAATCTGAAGTGGTTAAAATCAACAATTTCTGATTTCGACGTTGATAGCCATAGAATAAAAATTGTAATAAATAGGACGTGCATTCTCGGAAATCGATTCAGTGTTTCAAGGAATTGTACGATTTGCACTTGTAGCAATCTTAAAAACCGGAAGTGGTTATTTTACCTAGTTCTTCGGGTTTTAATTCGAACATCATAGATTAGAAGCGGTAAAATATCATGAGTAATGCATCTCCAGATTTGAAGAGGGCAGAAGAGCAATTGTTTTCCGTTAAGTTTGAGAAACACTTTTTTTTTTTAAGAAAAATAAATTGTATACTAATATATTAACAAATAAAGTCCAACTCATGGAGGACATTCTTGCCTTCTTGACAAAATCTGCAATGATTGTATTGTTCTCACATGAATTCAATGTTCCGAGAATAAGTTTTATCTGTATTGAAACCAGAAATGGATGAAATCTACTTTTCTGATTTCAGCGCTGATCACCATACTGAAAATTATGGATAGCAAGAAACAGGTTTTCATATAATTGAATTGAGTGCCAACAGAAGAGTTTTTATCTCCGACTTTACTTCTACTCGTATATTGCAGGGGGCGTGGTGGCTCAGTGGTAGAGCCTTCACCTCCGGTACTTGGGGTTCCTGGTTCGATTCCAACTCGCGCTGTGCGAACTTTGTGCTCGTGGGTTTTTCGGGGTTCCCCCGTTTCCTCCCACTTTCTTCATTCCATCATTTCACTCATCTCTCATCATCCCCGTCTCCTTTAGCCTAACCGGCATATTCGTGGGTCGTAAAACTTAAAGATTTCATTTAATTTTTTCTCGTATATTGTGATCTGAAATGTTAAAAATATACTATTGCTTCATGTTGTAATATTGATTGCGATAGAGCGAAAACGTTAATAGAAGGTGACTTACTATTTTCATCTGGATTCAGTATCCTAAGAATAGATGTTATGTCAGATGTATTATTCTACTTAAACCCGAATTAGTAAAAAGTAGTAGAACTTTCGGCTTGCAATATAAATTTGTATACCGTAATAATTGTATGACATAACAAGATACTGTTTTATACCTATATCAGCGTCACATGAACAAGTTTCATCTCGCACTATGCCTAAATTGCGGCAGGAAGTTGCACATCTGTTTCAATTTTGCATTCTTATAGTTTGGAAGTTTAGTATAGCTTCACAAATATGAAATGAAACTCGTTTGTCCAGAACTGTATCCGGTTGAATTGGTAGGTATACTCATGTCCAAAATGATTTTCGCAAGTGTATAACAGTCTTCTTGTAAGAATATATTTTGATAATGATTTTGCAGGGTACTTTTAATACTGACGCTATGTGTATAATCGGGAAATGTATATTTGTGGTAAATTTCATAGGTAAAGAATTATAAATACGAAAATTAGAATGAGTAAAACAAAATGTTGCTAAATGGACAAGAAAGTTTTATTTTTGTTTTATTGTCCTTATTAATTGCTCTTTTGACATTAAATTTGCCACATACATGTCTTTGCCGATTATACACTTACTAACATTATAAGAAATACCGGGCGAATTCGTTATCAAATTATATTCCTACAACAACATATCTACAGACATGCGACATCATTTTGAACATGAGTGTACATAGTTCATCATAAAATGGGAAATTTCTCGTGACGGGGAACAAATGCTTCAATTATGATGTGCTCATTAACCCCATCACTAAATTAAAGTATAAATCAAGAATTATATTATAAGTGACAGACCTTTACAAAATACTGTATCCGCGTGCAGGACAAAATCCAAGCAATATGCTTATGAAATGGACAAAATCGAAGAGACAGAATCCAAGTGGGTTCTATTGATGGAAAATTAAAGTAGAAATAAAACAAGGAATTTAGAGGAATGTATTTATTTCTCTCTTCTAAAAACTTTTATGTTAGTTATATTTGTCAATAAGGCAAGGCGGTATAGATCCTATAATAAGCCAAAAGTACTTCACGTCAAAAATTAATCAACGTCAATTGCATCTCAGGTGTATTTTTACCCTTGGTTTATTGTCAATTAGACTAGTGCATAACGTCTGAGTTCTTGTTTCAAATTGAGGAATTACCTTTTTTTTAAAAATTTTTGTCTACTCTGTAGCTACGAAACCTTGGTCCTTCTTGATACCTTGGATTGCAATTCAATATGCTTATGTCCAATCAATTGCTGAAAGTCTCTGTTTTGCACTTCACAGAATTTATTATTATTCGTCGGTACCCTTCAATTCCTCAATTAGTTGCTGAGTTCGACGAAAGATCCTCTCAAATAAGCCAAAATAATCTAGCAAATCTGCAGTTTCCTATTCTCCATTGCATATATCTCAGGCCATTTTAAACTTTGTGCATTGCTAGAAATGCTAGCCACAAATCACTCCACTACGTGTACCCTTTGATTCATCTTCCCTGTATAAAGTTTCAAAACATAAAGCTTGAAATTTTCTCTACACTGACTGCGACAAATTGTAGAAACGTACCTTCACATTTACACTCAGTGTGAAAATAGTTTTTGACAGTGTTCATCATCGCCATTTCGAAGTCCATTACAATAGTCAAAGGACCAAGTATTATATTTTTAAAAACATACTTTTGATACTGTGTATCACTTACCTCTCTTAATAGTAGGAACTTCATTGATATCAGATATTACTTTCTTTTAAACACACTATAAATTATATAAAATAACCTCTTGCTATGTCTAGACCCTGTCCATTCGTAGCGTCCACTTTCATTTTCAGTTGTAACTTAAAGGCTGTAACTGTTTCTTGTTACTGGAATGATCATGCTCTACGAAATTGCTTGAATCTTGATTCTACATTCATTTTTGAATGATATATCATCCAGAAATTATATAATATCGTATGATGAAATACATTTTATCCTCTTCACTTTCTTCTATCTCCCAAGAATTTTGCTAGGTTTATATCTGCTTAGATTCTGATACTTGCATTTTGTCTCTGTTTCACGGCACCTCGTCTTTGGAAGTGATTTGGGTGAGCAGTTATGCAGTTTTCGTTTGGAATATATAATTACAATTTTAGTTATTCAAATGGAACTCTATTTAGAACAGATTGAAATACGATATCTATAAAAGTATAGACTCCAAGGATAAGGAAATAACTGCATTATCATATGGAAATAGAAGAGATTCAATAAAATACTTCACGATTTATAGAATAGGTGCTAGATTATTGTCGCAAGGTTTCAATGTGGATCAGGTATCAGAAGTAGACTAAAAAGATGCAAACGGATCTATCCAAGCATCATGTTAAAAGCTTTGTTTTTTTAAAAAAAACGATGTAGTTGTACACTCGAGATCGATAGTAATCGCAAATATATTCAGTGATTTATTGAAAGTATTTAGGAAGGGCACAGGAGTTGGAACCTAGGCTCACAGTTTCCTTACCTTTCCTCTATTCGTTCTGAGCACTCACCCCTAAAGTAGGATTTTTCTATGTTTTATATTAAATTGTGTAGGCATTGAGAGGAAATCCTATGAAAAGCCAATTATAATTTATTAATTCATTTTAATTACGGAAATGTTAGATTTAGTCTTGTAGGTTGTTTAGTAATGTTGCTAGTTTGGATGATAGAAAAATAAATCATTTGGAATGACTTAAGAGATTTGTCACTATCAGGACAGAACAATACCTATAATCGTTTAAACCTTCTTAAACGTCTTATAGGTACCACATGGGGATTACAGCCTTCTACAGTACTCAATACCTACAAGGTATTTTGCGCCCCGTCTTAACATATGGACATCCCGCCTGGGTTAGTGCATTACCTTACTTCTACAACAAATTAAAAGTGCTCGAACGACATGCTTTTCGTCTAGCCTACCGAATCAAGCTTCCGAGTCCAACGCAGGAGTTGTATGACCGCATAACTTTTCCTACCCTACTTCCCCAGGTAACACAAATTGGAACAGAAGACGTTTTTTAAAGGGTATCACATGACGTCATTTTTTGGTGATAATGTCATCAAATATCACGTGATCTGCGACGTCTTCTGTAAGGTGCAGTAGACGTCTACAGAGGACAATTTGTGCACCGTCATTTCTTTCACCTCGATTTCGTCGTCCGTAGACGTCTACTGATGACCTATATGGTATCATCATGGTACGTCATCTTTTTAACCTCAATCACGTCATCCTGGTACCTACTTGAGGTACCCTTTTGGTTATCCTGCTACCTATTGGTAATCATGTAAGAGAGATGTCAAAATTTGGTAGAACCGTGTGTTCAAGTAATTCCACTTGTGTTTTTAAGTTTACAATTGGAGCGTTCCTGTGAAACCATGACCAGTGCTAGTAAAACTCGTATCACTGCTAAAAACCCACTTCTTTCCACTACACTTACTAGCGCTATACCCATAATCGCTGACGTGCCTGCTCCCTTCGGACACATTCCCGCGCGTTCGCACTGCCCTGACTTGTTAGATAGTATTCGTGCTTCTTAGTAGCAACATAGCAAAGGTGAGTTTAGTTTTAAAGTTTTATGCTACACATCTAGAAGCCGCATTAATAAGTAAATCGTAAAACAATCGTTGGGGTATGTTTAGCAGAAGGGTTCCAGAGGTACGTAAAAAATATAAAATTTATAGAAATGGGTTGATGCAAGTACTTAGACCTCACATAATTCTATGATTTATTCGAAAATTATGCTGGACCCTAAAGTAACAAACTAATCTAACCTAAGCTAACGTGAAAAGAAATCACCAAAATTGTAACATTTTTCTTAGAAAAAATTGCTGTACCTCTTCTGCTAGACATATATCTAATTGTAATTTTTAAAACAATTCCGGTGGCACCCTTGAATTGTATCTATGCGAAAGTGGAAAGCTTTTAGGAAACAATAAGAAGGAAATTAATGAAAGATTTATAATTTATCAACAATTATTTCAAGTCATGTGCCAAAAGTAAACCTGTACGGGAAATTCAATGCAAATACTCACTTGTCTTAAATCTGATGTTTTTTATTTTCACAGGAAGCCAATTTTCTTGTGGTTGTTCCCCTGTTTTAAGCGCGCGTTCGAAACGAGTAGACACTTTATATAGAGGCCATAGAACTTCACATTTTCGTGGAGTGAGCCAAATTTCGTTGGCAATAATAACTGGATTGCCTTCAGGCAACTGTATCTCCGGTTCTTCCTCAATGACACAATACATAGTTCTTCTTCACACTAATTAAATGCAATGTTCTGAAAAGATAAGATGAGATAATTTACCTTCTCCTCCGGTATAGTAGCACAGTGGTCTGTTATGACAATCTTGCTGTAAAACGAGTACTTTTACTACAAAAAATTAAATTAACACTACGCGACTTTCTAAATGACGGACGCGCGCTATTCTATCATGTGATTTTATCAAGCACGACTCCCAGCATGCACTGTTCTAAGGACGTCCGCGTTTTTAGCACCTCAAAAAGACGTCATTTTTAGATGATGTTTGAGACGTCAGTTCTTTCAACCATTCTGGCACGTGGTAAACACGTACAATTGCGGTCATGTTTGACACGTCATTTTTACTACCATTCTGGCACGTGATAAACACGTACAACTTCGGTCATGTTTGACACGTCATTTTTACTACCATTTTGGTACGTGATAAAGACGTTCCAAATTTTCAAAAGACGTCATTTTGAATTTGAACCCCCAAAAAAGACGTTCATGGTCCGGTTTGTGTTACCTGGGTCATCACATCGAAAAATTAAGGTTTAGATTCATTACTACCCGCTTTCAGCAACGGCATCCTCTACTTGTGGACACGATGGATCTCGATTGCAACTACGATCTGGGATATAATTTCGTCACCTGTCCTTTATCTCTGCTCTTCTCCCTTTATCTCAAAACTCTTCCACCTGACTTCCCCGACCATTTTGTCGCTTCCGCCTATTCTTCCGACCATCTTTCCCATCATGTTTCGCCCACATATACTGCACTGTAAATCCATTATACTAACATGGCTTCACATGTCTTCATCACTGTCCAGAGTAGCCCCTGGACAAGAAGATAACCAGCATTAGTCTTTTTTAACAAATTGTTTGTGTTTGTCCTGTGAAGTGCACCTCACCATCATCTTTTTCCTGCCCTAATGATTATGATCACAAGATCACAATGTCCATGGATACCGCAATATTATGAAATAAAGACGTAATATAATAAAGTGCTATATGTATAAATGATATTCCAGATTTCCTCTTCATCCCATAGACCGGCTCCAATCTCCTTTCTGCACCAGTACTTTCACCTCCCACCCCGGATAGACGGCGTAACCCTCGCAAGGGAGCTAGCCTTTGGCTAGCAAAAAAATTCTTGTATTATTTTACGATATCTGGTTTATTTTACTAAAGTGGTTAAAAATAACGAGTAGTAGCGGATTATTTGAAAACAATATAAGGCATATGGTATCTGAAGAATTTGAAATTGATTCTGATTCTGAAAGTGACTCATAGTTTGAAGTAGTGATGGGCAAAATGATTCATCTCGGAGAATCGATTCATTTACTCTGATTCACTAAAATGATTCGATCATTTAATTCGTTCATATGAATTGGTGGTTTGAGCATTCCCTTCGCGCAAGTAAATTGGTTGGGAATGATTCACTCATTGAATCAGTTAGGTTTTTGCGCATCTATTTTGCGGAAATGAATTATTCGATCATATGCATTGAGTGGGAATTTACTCGATCATATGAATCGCTTAGAGTAGTGCACTTCTTTTCTGCGCAACTTAATAAGTTCCTTGTGAGGAAGTACAACCTCGTGTATCATCTTTGCCATATGACACGGCCAGCTTTGCATTGGAGTGAGTGGAGTGGCTCGGGAACTCGTAAGCTTCAGTGCTGTTACGAAATTTCAATAGCGGTTGTTCTACTCCCACTGTTGTTATTTTCACATCCTGTTTTCATATTTAGAGCTTGAGGCAAAGACCAAAACTGTTGCAATCTATAGGTTTTTTTTCTGTCAATTTCAGTTTTCGAGGATGTACTTTGTGAAATATACTCCATAAAATTTTCACGGGATACTAGCAGTTATAACAATTTATTTTCAACTTCTTATTGTCGTACATATTAATATGGAGAAAAATATAGATCTTTAAGTGGAGGGGCGGACCAAGGCAAATTCTTCAACTAGGCAAAGTGACTTTTTGGCTTTTCCTTCCCTAGTTCTAGCCTATATTATTCATTTTATTACAGTGATTTTAATATTTAAACCCATTTTCTAAAAGAAAAATGAATACTCAGATACATGATATAGGTTCACTCTTTCTTCTACATGCCAAATTCTCAAATCTCCATTTGTCGATACAGCCCCCCCTATTACTATGAAACTGTCTTCTTCCATGGTGGAATGGAAGATCATGTAATTGACGCTACGTTATAAGAATATAACCTCCCCCCAAAAAAATCAGTGGAAAAGAAGCAGTTGCCCGGGCTGCCCGGCCCTTGGTCCGCCCCTGTTTAAGTGTAATGTATAGTCGGCATTCATGTTTTTGTTTTAAATACAGAAGGCATTATACAATGGGCCTGTAATGTTAAAATCATTTCTGGTGAGTATTATTTTCCCAAGTCATATACACTTTGTAAAGTACACATCGTGTTTATTGATTTCTTTTGTTGTTGTAAGTCTTAGAGTAATGCCCTGCAGGGTAAAGAAGAGCTGGATGATTAATTAAAGTAAACTGTTATCTCGCAATAATTTTTATTCTATCCTAGGGGTGCGCTGGGTCCCTGGTTTGATCTTGTTAACTAAGTTTGTAGTGTGCATCATGATGTCCATGGGTTTTGTTGGGTACTCCCGTTTTCTCCCGCACTCTCATTCCACTCATTCTTCCATCATCATTTACATGCTCTAGTCATTCGTCTCCCTTTGCCTATAAGACAATCGTGGGATGTTAAACTGCGAGATTTCTATTTTATTCTATTATATTCAAAAATATATTCTATTTTATTCTTGACTGGCAGAAAATAATGATTTGTCTGAATTCCTTTGAACTAGAAAAGAAAGGGAATTGACACAACAAAATATTTGTAATAGTACTGTGATCATTTTAAAAGGTTTCCCTCGGAAAGGCTTTGAATAAACGCGGAATGAAATGGAAACTTAAAAAGTTTTACGTTCCATACTTATTATCATCGTGTAGACTAAAGGAAACGATGATTATGAGAATGAATGAAATAGTGAAATGATGGAAGTATGCGAAAACGGGAGTACTCAGAGAAAACCCACACATATGGTGTTTGTCCACTATAAAGCCCATTTGGTGCAAATAGGAGAAAACCAGGGACCCCATCCACCACAGGTGAACGCTTTACCACTGTGCCACTACTACTTTAATAAGCAAGAGATAAACATATATTTGCGAAAATACTGGTAACCCCAATTGAGCCCAATCTGAAAAATGCCACAAGGGAAACTTCTTAGCCCCGGGGAATTTCTCCCCAGCTACCCCTGAAATCATCAATGTTCTTCTATATTCCGAAAAGAAAACCATACGTTAGTTAAATTTAAGTTTAGTTGATTTTGAATTTAATGTCCCATTCAGCAGCGAGGCTATATGAGACGTGGACCTACTGATTAACGTAGAATCCGAACCGCATAAGCTCTTGCCCGGAATCGATCCCGGGTCTCGCACGTCCTTTTGTTTATACGGAAGCTCAGAAAACCATTTGTATATTTACGACTATTTCGATAGTTGTAAATCGAAAAGTAAAGGACCACTAAGCAAGGGGACCGATTTCTCTGAAACTTTGTTGGGGGGGGGGGATTCAGGTGAGTGTGGTTGCAGACAAGGGTCTAAAACATTTTAAGACAATTTCAAATTATGCCAAATATTGTATGTTCATAAAAATACATGTGTACCCACATGAGCATTCGGGGGGCCCGGCCCCCCAGGATCAACGCTCTTTCCACTAAGCTTTGCTCCATGTGGATGAGTGTTTATACTGAAAGATGCAATACATTATCTTCCCAGAGAGAATCTACGTTCGTCTTTCTACATATGCATTAGTCAAATGCATTCAGGGGCGTCATTTAGGGGGGCAGGAGGGGGCAATTGTCCCCCCCAAGATTTTGAGGAATACATATACTTTAATAGATTGCCTACTAATATACTAGTACAAAACGTGAAAGTCTTATGTCGGTCGTGCTCTTGCCCCTCCCCCCCAAGCGAAGTCTGAAATGACGCTCCTGTACAGTACAAATATTTTACAGTGTACTTTTCTGTGTAAATACTGTATTTAGATTGAACATAACATAGTACTTTGAGTGGATTATGAAACATTAAAAATGACCTTTTTGGCTAGTGCACTTGAAAGTGATGATAGTAGTTTAATCTAATGTACGTACAGTATCATAATAAATAATGGATAAATGCTCATCAAGGATATATTGATATTAACTACAAAATCTTATTACGTCTAATTGAGCAACACTGCCAGTACGTCACGTCGAGAAGCAAGCAACAGGAAAGTTTATTTGGAAAGTAATCTGTTTCTAAGAATGTGGCTTCCTTTCTTTGCAGGAAGCAACCCTATGACACAGGAAGAAAAAAGCGCGCGTACGGTTTTCTTTCTTTTTTCACTGCCCGTCAACTGCAAACACATTTGCAGAAGCATCCCTACCAACTCTCTCACACAAGCTGGCAGTTTGTGATTCACAATTCATTTCGATCACGGCAAGCAATTCAGTGAAAATTACAAATGATTCATTAAAAGAATCGATTCATTTGTGGAAAGAATCATAATCTATCTGATTCACGCCATGATTCGTTCATAATGATCGATTGGTTGATTTTAGTTTAGCGTCCCGTTCAACAGCGAGGCTATATAAGTCGTGGACCTACTGATTAACGTGGAATCCGAACCACATGAGCTCCCGCCGGGAACCGAACCCAGGTGCATAATGATCGAATCGTTCATGATCGACACAAGAGTAGTAGAGTAGACAAAATAATGGTAAAGAGATTATTGAGGAAAGTGATACAGTTTCTAGTGATAAAAGATCATGGGTGTGAAACAGGACACAGGCGCTAAAGGTGGAAACGAGGACGTGCGTGAACCTGTCGCATCAGACCAAGAGAGATGTGTTCAGCGTCTCCGCTCAAGAGACAAAAAAGTTAAATCAAAGTGCGCAATGTGCAGCACTTTTGTTTGCAAGGATCATTCAACAAAGAAGATAGTATGTAAAGACTGCTCGGAAAAGTAAGCAAAGATTGTAATTTCGCTTTTGTGGAATAAGAAAGGTAAATAGCGGAAGCTTATGAATTCATTTCATCACTCGAATGGCGATGAGTTTGTTTTTATTTTATATATACACACCGGATTTTATATATGACACTGAAATACTACAATATTACTGTAGTACACTAGTATAATGTTACTGTTTTGTATTTAAAATACCAACTCTATACACGACTCCAAAAGCGCATTACCACCTCCAATTCTCCTTTTCCTGCAATAGCAGGCAACCCAAAAAGCTCGGCGGTTGGGTTGGTTGCAAATTCAAAAAGCGTTGGACTAAACCTCTATTTTGACACAAATATATCAGTGTGGCAAACTGCAAATAAGAGAATAAAACAAATTGTAAAGAATGACAATTTTATTATTGTGACGAAGTTGGATGACATCAAAAGTTACAAAATGACTTACTCAAGCAGTTCAAACAAGATGAATGGTAAGTAACAGATATAAGAAGAAAGCATTTCTCTCTTTCCCGCCACCCTCCCCCAAAAAAGAAACTCATAAAAAGAAAAAGTTATATAATACAAAGGTTTCATATAAAAGCCCTAACAGCACAAAAATAAATAGATAAACGAAACGAAAAAGAGGCAAACACAGAATAAGGGACACCAGTGGCGTAGCAGACTTGCGGCCCTCCCATACAAGATAAAGAAATGGGACCCTAGTTGTAAACCCCATTTTTATAATAATAATAATAATAATAATAATAATAATAATAATTATTATTATTATTATTATTATTATTATTATTATTATTATTATTATTATTATTATTATTATTATTATTATTATTATTATTATTATTATTAAAAAGTCATTTCCTTTTCAAAATCTCTGACTCTGCCTAAAAGCATGAATGCATATAGCGATCATGTGTGCACGTTTTGTAAATGAGCTATCCCAAAGGCCAAAAGGGGTGGAAATCTCCAAGAGAGAGAAATAAAAAACTTTCTTATGGTAAATTTTAGTTCAAAGTTCGAAGCATTTGCTTTTGCACGTGATTTTTTCTTTCTTTTTTCAGGGAACAGAAAAGTTCTGGCGCCTAAGAAATTATACCATATAATATTGCAAATTTGCAAATGGATGTATTTACATTGCAATTTGTGAGAACAAAGATATTATGATTGGAAAACAATATTGTAAAAAGTAAATTTAATTTCTTCATCCGTCGCAAGTCTTAGGGGCCCCTTATAATTCGCCACACCCCGAATATCGAAAATTTAGAATGATATATTCATGTCCATATATTCGCGATATCGAATGTTGATATATGATAATATAGATATCGACGATAGCGATGTATCGACATATCACATGCCAGGTCCGAGAAGTGATGCTTGAAATATACTGGAATCAGCAATCAAATTCTAAATAAGTTCTCCATTTCCGTATTCAATGTTGAGGGGAAAGGGTGTGAATCCGAATAGAAATTTTAAGAGAAACAAATGTTAAGATAAAAGTAGGTTGTCCGTCTCTCCTTGAATATAAAAATTAACAGAAAACTATTACTGCAATTTAACGTTTACTTCTGTTTCTGATTGTTCTCACAAATCAGCGACAGTACACATACTTTACAAAGTATACTAATACACTCTATAACTTTTCAAAACCAAGCAACCCGGAAGATGAATTTCCTATGATATTAAACTGGAATGTTCTACAAAATAATCATAATTCATTAGCCATATTTCTATCAGTACTTTGGTACGGACTAAGAGCTACAAGACTAACAGAACTAGAAATTAGAGATGTTATTCCTTTTTTCTCTCAGACTCAAAGACTTCTGATTTTTCCTGAAATTTTCATTTTCTTAATATAAGTCCCCTATCCTGGGGTAATTCTGGCTACCGCGGTTTCGAGGCAATCGTTAAACGAAAGAGCAAAGTTTGTTAACTCTCAACTCTCGACAGTTTGTGAGAAGATATTTCACAGTTCATGTTGTTATTTCTTCGATACAAAAAAACTTCTATTTGACTCTATTCAGAAAAATGAATAATTATTTTTAAACATAAAAAGTCATTACAGTTCAGTAGAATGCATAAGTGAAAGAAAATATTGTTTATTTGTTCAGATGTGCAAACTGAATAAGAATAATAAGTGTTTCCCATTCTCTTGTCCAGAGGCGGATCTACGATGGACTTCTGGGGGCTCGGTGGTTGGTAATACTTCCATTTAGAGCTGCTTTTAAGAGCTCCAAACTCTGGAATGTGTTTTATTTATATATAAAATAAGAAACATTCCCTTTCTGTGAGGCAATCGCCATGATCGCTCCCTGGATCCGCCCCCGCTCTTATGTAGCAGACTTTGAAGATAATTATCTCGTGTATGCTCCTGACGATGCTGATTAGGGATTGCCACATCTGGATAATATTTTTATACTGATATCGGATAGAAAATTATTCGGATTTGCAATATCCGGTTGACGGATAACAATACGGATAGCGGATAATATCAGGATAACGGATGATGGATAATATCCGTATAACGAATGACGGATAATATCCAGATAAGGTATGCAATCCGCATGATGGATAACGGATAATATCCGGATAACGGATGACGGATAAGATCTGGATTACGGATGATTTCCGGATGACGGATAATATCCGGATGTCGGATAATATCCGGATAATGGATTTATCCGGATAATTTATAAAATTAAGATAACATAATATCTAGATAACAGAACATTCGGATAACTCATTACATCCGGATGACGAATAAAGGATAATATCCGGATAACGTATATTATTTGAAAACACCATATATGAGAGG
This sequence comes from Thermobia domestica, assembly GCF_964235325.1. Taxonomy (NCBI): domain Eukaryota; kingdom Metazoa; phylum Arthropoda; class Insecta; order Zygentoma; family Lepismatidae; genus Thermobia; species Thermobia domestica. Next base: position 264,073,755 of record NC_137463.1, read on the forward strand.
GACATATCAGTACTTTCTGCTCATGGAGTTATTAAGAGACGATCATCGAGCAGTGGTCTTTCCCATTGAAAGATATTGCTTCTTAAAATATTTCCTAGTAACTTCCAATTTTCTTGTTCTTGTTGTGAGGCTCAGTCGTAAACCGCTTACTCTGGTGCGTGTGGTCTTTATTGTTTCGATCCCCGGCCAAGTAAGTTGCGGTGGACAAGATCGTATTAGTGGGTTTTCTCAGGGTACTTCCGCTTCCTTCCACATTTCATTCCACAATTTTTTTCTATTATCATTGACTTCCTTCAATCATTGGGCGCAGTGGCCCAGTGTTAGAGCGCTTCCTCTGGTGGGCAAATTCAGTTTTTGGTGAACAATATCGCATACGTTGGTTTCCTCAATGTACTCCCGCTTCTTCCAACTTTTCATTCCACGAATTGATCTATGATCATTGAATTACTTTAATCATTGGGCACGGTGGTTCAATGGTAGAACACTTCCTCTGGTGCATGTGGTCCTTACTGTTTCGATTCCTTGCCTGAAAAATTTGTGGTGGACAAGATGGTATCCGTGTGTTTTCTCAAAGTACTCCCGCTTCTTCCCACTTTTCATGATACCCATCTCCTCTTTCGTCATTGACTCGATTTAATCATTGGGCACGGTGGCTCAATGGTAGAGCGCTTTCTCTGGTGCGTGGGGTCCTTATTGTTTCGATCCCCGTTCTGATAAGTTTGTGGTGGACAAGATCTTATCCCTGGGTTTATTCAGGGTATTCCCGGATCATCATTGGATGCAGTGGATCAGTGGTAGAGCGCTTCCACTGGTGGGTCAAGTAAGTTTATGGTGGACAAAATCGTATCCGTGGGTTTTCTCAGGGTACTCCAGCTTCTTCCCACTTTACTACCACCAATTCCTCTTTTATCATTGATTTGATTTAATCATTAGTAACGGTGGCCCAATGTTAGAACTCTTCCTCTGGTGCATGGGGTTCTTACTGTTTCGATCCCCTATCTAATAAATTTGTGGTGGACAAGATCGTATCCGTGAGTTTTCTCAGGGTATTCCCGCTCACTCCCACATTTCTTTGCACCAATTCTTCTCTTATCGTTGATCTGCTTCAATCATTGGGCGCAGTGGCTCAGTGGTAGAGCGTTTCCTCTGGTGGCCAACTAGGTTTGTAGTAGACAAGATCGTATCCGTGGGTTTTCTCAGGGTACTCCCGCTTCCTCCCGCATTTTATTCCACCAATTCTTCTGTTATCATTGACTTACCTTAATCACTGAGCGCGGTGTCTCAATGAAGAGCGCTTCCTCTGGTGGGCCAAGTACGTTTGTGGTGGACAAGATAGTATCCATGGTTTTTGACAGGGTACTCCCGCTTCCTCCCACATTCCATGCCACCAATTATTCTATTATCGTTGACTCTCTTCGATCATTGCGCGCAGTAGCTCAATGGGAAAGCGTTTCCTCTGGTGAGCCAAGTAAGGTTATGGTGGACAAGTTCGAATCAGTGGGTTTTGTCAGCGTACTTCCGCTTCCTCTAACATTTCATTCCACCAATTCTTCTATTATCATTAGTGCTCTCAAATGGGTCGGGTTGAACCGACCCGACACGTGACTCGATCGGGTTGGGTCGGGTCAGCTCGGGTCGAGTTAAGGGTCGGGACGGGTCAGGTCAACTCGGATCGGGTTGTCGGGTCGGGTCAGTGGGTTCAGCTCGGGTCTGGTTGTCGGGTAGGGTTATTCGGGTCAGCTCGTGTCGGGTTATTTGGGTCGGGTTGTCGTGTAAAGTCAAACTCGGCTGGAGTCGGAAGCTGCTGTTTTTCACAAGCTGCCTAGTTAAAAATAGCAATTTTCAATTGATTTTATAGAAACCATAAATCTATTTTGAACACTTGCAGCTAGTGCTTTTATGGTAAATGCTTATTTTTGTACTTTTGAATACTTTAATTTTTAAATGTGTAAGATTGATTTTACCAATCGACTGTAATATCAATATCTACGCTAATATGGAGTCTCGATTTAGAACAAAACTAGAAGTTTTTTTAAGCAACACCAAAAGAGATATTGTATATGTACGACCAAGCCCAAGCAGTTCCGCGGTGGCTCAGTGGTAGAGAATGCATCTCTGGTGCATGGTGTCCTATTGCATAGCTAGAGTTTTTTTCCAGGGGGGGGGGCAATGAAGAACCCAAGAGGATTTTGAGGGGACTATCTAATATATATATATATACATAAATGTGTGTGTGTGTGTGTGTGTGTGTGTATTCAAGGTGAATGTTTCCATCTTTGTGGTTCATGATTTTACTCCTTGGAAAACAGTAAAAATATAAGAATTTAGTACCTCATACAACTACGATTCATTAATGCAATTGATTTCTAATGTAAGTAAATATTTATTTAATCATGGCGTTTAAAATGTGTGTAGCTGGTTGACTTAAGTGGAAGCAAACACACTTTTACAGGTAAAGAAAATAACTTATAGGTTCATGCCTCTACTTGAAGAGGATCTTTCTATTCGTGTGGGCAGCAGCAAACTTATCCACAACTTGTTAAAGATCTAACGATTTAGCAATTTTCTTCTGAAAAATAACACTAAGTTTGTCACCTATCACGAGTCATTGAATTGCGTATACAAGTCTTTAATTTTTTCAAAGAAGAGAATGACCTTTCACATGTACCACTAGAAACTGATGTAATCACAGAGATGATACCTAGCTTGTAGGTTTCTAGGAATGCGTTTTTGTAGACACAAAGAAGATCAACGAAATTCGTTAAGGAACCGGCTTTGGTTTTCTTATCGTCTTCATACAACTTAATTGTTAGAGCAACCCACATTAAGCTTTATTTCTTGTTTAATTATGCTTTTTTTTTAAATTCTGCTTTATTGTTAATTTCAATGATTATTTTACATTAATCGTGTATAATGTATATTTATTATGCATTAAATATTCCAAATATCTTGATCTATTTATTGATATCTTTTTGCAACTAGTTTCTCTCATATTTAATGAACTTTCTACTTAATTCGTTGTAAAGTGATGTGCTTTGCTCGAATAAATTGTTTCTATAATTTGCGTGCCCTTTCTGGTACATATATACAGAAAGGGAAAGTGAAAGATGCCACCAAAAAATATATAAAGTGCTTAAGTTCAAAACGTAAACATAACAATATGGTATGGAGTTCTTGCGTACTATTCATTGGTGGCGGGAAAATTTCTTCTTTTACTTTTCTCTTTTCTCCACATCAATGGATTACACCGAGAAGTTTACAGAAATGAAAATAAGCTTTCCATTGTTGCATTGTTACGTTCTCAATGATTTTGCATTGTAAATATTGGTTTTAAAAGAAATATTAACACAGTATGTTAAACTTTCAGTTAAAGAGAATTTTCCAAGAATTGTGCTATATATTTTAAATTATGCTTTATGCTTTATTTTCTAAAATTATGCTTTTAAAACTAGTTTCTTCTTGACCCTTAGACAATCAGAATCATGTTCAAGGTACAAACCATATGTGTAAATTGCTGTTATGCTTTATATGCTTTTTATGTTTTTGGGTTGCTCTATTAATTGTGTTTGGAAGGATTTTGACTTCTTACTTTAATGTTTGCAGATCACTCCATAATGCTGGGTTATAGGCTAGACAATGTTGTAATTTAAAAAAGTTTTTACTTTTTGGATGCAGAGTGGTGATTGATGTGATGATTTTGCAACATGATACAAAGCGGTTTTCCATATCAGAGATTGTCTATCAATAGTAGGGAGAAAAATGTCTCTTGATAGATATGTTATCTTTAGAAAATTCGTTTTCTGCATCCAATGAACGAAAAGATTTATCCAAAATGAATTTGTGATATTTCGATGGCGGATGTCTAGTTCGTTTCCACGAGGAACCCCTATATTCTATTTGTTTCCGGCTCTGGAATTCGAGACAATTTTCTTTGCACATCTCCAAACATTCTTGATAAATCTATTCGAATATTGTTCGTTGAAAGTCATATTTATCAGACCTCATTTTGGGCAGCGTTTGAACTAGTGTATCTACAAGGATCAAACCTTTTGACATGTCTGCATCTACTTGAGATAAGGCGAAACTTAAAGTTATAGCATGGCACCAGTAATCTTAATTTTAGCAGCCCGAAAACATTACCTCGTGTACAGATCACATTAATTTTCCGGATGGAAGGATGGAGGTAAATAAATATAAGAAGTTCCAGATTTGTTTTAATACCGCATGATAATATAATGTGTTGAAAACAGATTTTACGAAAAAAAAGGAATAAATGGATATGATAATTTGTGAAAAAAGTGATAGAACTTAAGTGAATTATAAGAAAAAAGCCTTGAAAGTAATCAAGAGGAACCATTAATACGTTTTTCCTTTGTTATAATAGCTTGTCCTAAGGGACAACGGTGATAGAAACTAATGACACTTTATAATTGAAAAAAAAAACATAAAGTACTTAATTTGAAATTAAAGATTGATAACGTTTGGTAATATAATGGGGATTCAGGCTGGCAGAGGGGGAGAGTGAAAACGGAGGCAACACAGACGTTCTTTTTTTTAGCCATGTGCAAGGAGTTTAACCTTGGACTTCGGGTGAGAGGTTACCATATACTCATGTGAGTTTCAATTGCTACCACTTGTAAAAGTTAGCTAAGAAAGACAGTTTGAACATAGTTTTAGTTTCCTAGCATAATTAGTTTTTGTGGCAAGTAACTAGTATATGCAAATAGCATCGTTAATATCATCTTGTATGTTAGAATTGTCTTTGTGTAAATAAAAAAGTGAATAAGCATTTCGAGGTAAAACAGGTTCTTTTACTTAACTTTTACAAAGAAAAGATTAGAACTTACCTCTTATGCACAGATACGACAGCGTGGGATACTGCCGGTCAGTAAATAATATAATCTGAAGTCATCTACCACACGTAACTAAACATAATTGATTAATCATTTTTATTAATCATTAAATAGTTGTTTGGTAGATAAACTCATAATAATAATAATAATAATAATAATAATAATAATAATAATAATACCAAATTATTTACTAGATGCTATGCATTTGTTCTATGTCGCCATAATCAACGGAAATCAATTACTTAGTTTACGAAGACTTTTTTCGTCCAACACAAGTATAATGTTTTACTGCAGTGCATGTTATTTGTAAGTATGCATATCATATTTCAGTATTAATTTCAACATGAAAGCGAATGAGAATGCCAAGTGATTTTCTATTTTTCTGGTTGTTTGTCAAAAACAAAGGAGATAACTAGATAATGGACAGAGGTTAAAGCAAGCATCCCACAGATTTCCGTGAATTAGATCTTATCGTACTACAAACTAAAACGAGTGGAGCTATTTAATTCGGAAGGCAACGGTAATTTGCAGTTCGTAACTTTGTTGTCGAGAGATGTTGTGGAAGTAGTTTCACTTGTAGCCACTGGCAACTCACCGATTGTCGACCTAGAATAGCATCATCTGTGTGTGGAGGGGGGGCAATAGGGGGACCAAGTATTTGAGCAAGGGGGCCTGGCCCCCCTTGGCTCCGCCGCTGATGGTGTCCATGGTTCGATCCCAGCTTGTGCTAAGTGGGCTTTGTGATAGAAAACGCCGTGTAGTGGGTTTCCTCGGGGTTCTCCTGTTTCCTCCCACTTTCTTCATTCCACCATTTCATTCATTTCTCATGGTCACCATATCCCTTAGCCTCGGTGCAGAATCGAGGGACCTTAAACTGAATATTTCATTTTATTTCACCAAACTCATAGACACGGATACAAGAACAAGATAAAGATTGGATATGCAAGACGAAGTGCATAGTAATCTTGCTCTTGGGCTTGTTTTGGTGATCACCAAGTAGCGATGAGCGTATTTTCTTGCTTTCCGTATAGTATGAAAGACCATGATCAAAATCACACTTGGTCTTCATTTGTACCGATGAGGCGAGCATTCTTGTCTCTTGTATAGCATGAAAGGTAACCAAGACTACGAAATGCAGGACCAAGACTTGACTGCAAGACAAAGGATAAAACGTAGTATTGATGACCAAGACCCAGGGAGCGAATTGTTTGAATTTCATTTGTTGTGCTGAAAGTGATGAAATAAAATTAGTACTTTATAATTAATTATCACACTGTATTTTTAAATTTTAAATTACAAAATTCATATTATGTATCTTCTTACGTGCAACTATATATACTGTAAAATACGTTTTAATTACCGAGAAAGAAAAATCAAAGTGGCACGGGTCCCGGAACCATAGGAACCTATTTTGGAATGAAAGTTGAAGGGTTGGAAAAAATCCTAGTTGTTCTCCCGTTTCCTCAACCCTTATCATTGTAATTAAACGATTTCCTTTTGTCTCCGCCAAGATACTCTTGCTACTGCCTTCCGAGAAGACCCCCTGCCTTCCAAGCAGGTGAGAACACTGACCTTGAAGAAAAATTTCGTCACAAGGAACTAAACCAAGAAAAAAGAATTCTCCCAGGTCGGACATTGGTTTCAGTTATAAAGAGAAATAACTAAACCTCAAAAGTGCCAAACATTCATTAAGATGCATATACAAATCCCACGCTTGATCTAGCTAGTGGTTAACGTGTAAGACTTCGGTACACGTGATCCGGGTTTAATTCCCAATGTAAGTGCATTTTGGCGTTCACCCAGTGTCGTGACCATAGTGCTCTCAAACGGCTCAAGTTGACCCGACCCGACCCGCGACCCGACCCGACTCGGATCGGGTCAGTACGGGTCGGGTTACGGGTTGGGTCGGGTCAGTCGTGTCAGCTCGGGTCGGGTTGTCCGGTAAGGCTACTCGGGTCGGGTCAACCGGGTCAGCTCGTGTCGGGTTATCGGGTTAGGTCAATCAGATCGGATCAAGGATCGGGTCAGTCGGGTCGGGTCGGGTCATCGGGTCGGATCAGTCAACTCGGTCACAGGTTGAGAGCGCTAATTATCATTTACTTGGTTCAATCATTTGGCGCAGTGGTTCAGTGGTAAAGCGTTTCCTCTGGTGGGCCAACAACGTTTGTAGTGGACAAGATCGTATCCGTGGGTTTTCTCAGGGTACTCCTGCTTCTTCCCACTTTTCATTCCAGAAACTCCTCTATTATTATTGAATAGCTTAAATCATTGGGTGCGGTGGCTCAGTGTTATCGTGCTTCTTCTGATGGGCCAAGAAAATTTTTGGTGGACAAGATCGTATCCGTGGGTTTTGTCAGGGTACTCCCGCTTCTTCCCACATTTCATTCCACCGATTCTTCTATTACCATTAACTTCCTTCAATCATTGGGCGCAGTGGCACAGTGATAGAGCGCTTCATCTGGTGGGCCAACTACGTTTGTGGTGGACAAGATCGTATCCGTGGGTTTTCTCAGGGTACACACGCTTCCTCCCATATTTCACTCCACCAATTCTTCTATTATCATTTACTTGCATCAATCATTGGGCGCATTGTCTCATTGGTAGAGCGTTTCTTCTGGTGGGCCAACTACGTTTGTGGTAGACAAGATCGTATACGTTGGTTTTCTCAGGGTACTCCCGCTTCTTCCCACTTTTCATTCCATCAATTCCACTATTACCATTGACTTACTTTAATGATTGGGCGCGGTGGATAAGTAGTAGAGCGCTTCTTCTGGTGGGCCAACTACGTTTGTGGTGGATAAGATCGTATCCGTGGGTTTTGTCAGGGTACTCCCGGTTCCACCCATATTTCATTCAACCGATTCTTCTATTATCATTGACTTCCTTCAATCATTGGGCGGAGTGGCTCAGTGGTAAAGCACTTCCTCTGGTGGGCAAGGTAAGTTTGTGGTAGACAAGATCGTATACGTGGGTCTTGTCAGGGTACTCCCGCTTCCTCCCACATTCCATGCCACCAATTCTTCTATTATCGTTGACTCTCTTCTATCATTGCGCGCAGTAGCTCAATGGGAAAGCGTTTCCTCTGGTGAGCCAAGTAAGGTTATGGTGGACAAGTTCGAATCAGTGGGTTTTGTCAGCGTACTCCCGCTTCCTCTAACATTTCATTCCACCAATTCTTCTATTATCATTAGTGCTCTCAAATGGGTCGGGTTGAACCGACCCGACACGTGACTCGATCCGAACCGAGTCGGGTCGGGTCAGCTCGGGTCGGGTTAAGGGTCAGGACGGGTCAGGTCAACTCGGGTCGGGTTGTCGGGTCGGATCAGTGGGTTCAGCTCGGGTCTGGTTGTCGGGTAGGGTTATTCGTGTCAGCTCGTTTCGGGTTATTTGGGTCGGGTTGTCGTGTAAAGTCAATCGGGTCAGCACGGGTCAAGTTGTCGGGTCGGGTTATTCGGGTAGGGTTGTCGGGTCGAGTCAATCGGGCCAGCTCGTGCGGGTTGTCGGGTCACTCGGGTCGGATTATGGCTTCGGGTCAGTTGGGTCAGCTCGGGTCGGGTTGTCTGGTCAGGTCAGTCGGGTCAGTTCACTTTGGCCAACTAAGTTTAGGTTGAGTTTAAACTCGGCTGGAGTCGAAAGCTGCTGTTTTTCACAAGCTGCCTAGTTAAAAATAGCAATTTTCAATTGATTTTATAGAAACCATAAATCTATTTTGAACACTTGCAGCTAGTGCTTTTATGGTAAATGCTTATTTTTGTACTTTTGAATACTTTAATTTTTAAATGTGTAAGATTGATTTTACCAATCGACTGTAATATCAATATCTACGCTAATATGGAGTCTCGATTTAGAACAAAACTAGAAGTTTTTTTAAGCAACACCAAAAGAGATATTGTATATGTACGACCAAGCCCAAGCAGTTCCGCGGTGGCTCAGTGGTAGAGAATGCATCTCTGGTGCATGGTGTCCTATTGCATAGCTAGAGTTTTTTTCCAGGGGGGGGGCAATGAAGAACCCAAGAGGATTTTGAGGGGACTATCTAATATATATATATATACATAAATGTGTGTGTGTGTGTGTGTGTGTGTGTGTATTCAAGGTGAATGTTTCCATCTTTGTGGTTCATGATTTTACTCCTTGGAAAACAGTAAAAATATAAGAATTTAGTACCTCATACAACTACGATTCATTAATGCAATTGATTTCTAATGTAATTAAATATTTATTTAATCATGGCGTTTAAAATGTGTGTAGCTGGTTGACTTAAGTGGAAGCAAACACACTTTTACAGGTAAAGAAAATAACTTATAGGTTCATGCCTCTACTTGAAGAGGATCTTTCTATTCGTGTGGGCAGCAGCAAACTTATCCACAACTTGTTAAAGATCTAACGATTTAGCAATTTTCTTCTGAAAAATAACACTAAGTTTGTCACCTATCACGAGTCATTGAATTGCGTATACAAGTCTTTAATTTTTTCAAAGAAGAGAATGACCTTTCACATGTACCACTAGAAACTGATGTAATCACAGAGATGATACCTAGCTTGTAGGTTTCTAGGAATGCGTTTTTGTAGACACAAAGAAGATCAACGAAATTCGTTAAGGAACCGGCTTTGGTTTTCTTATCGTCTTCATACAACTTAATTGTTAGAGCAACCCATATTAAGCTTTATTTCTTGTTTAATTATGCTCTTTTTTAAATTCTGCTTTATTGTTAATTTCAATGATTATTTTACATTAATCGTGTATAATGTATATTTATTATGCATTAAATATTCCAAATATCTTGATCTATTTATTGATATTTTTTTGCAACTAGTTTCTCTCATATTTAATGAACTTACTACTTAATTCGTTGTAAAGTGATGTGCTTTGCTCGAATAAATTGTTTCTATAATTTGCGTGCCCTTTCTGGTACATATATACAGAAAGGGAAAGTGAAAGATGCCACCAAAAAATACATAAAGTGCTTAAGTTCAAAACGTAAACATAACAATATGGTATGGAGTTCTTGCGTACTATTCATTGGTGGCGGGAAAATTTCTTCTTTTACTTTTCTCTTTTCTCCACATCAATGGATTACACCGAGAAGTTTACAGAAATGAAAATAAGCTTTCCATTGTTGCATTGTTACGTTCTCAATGATTTTGCATTGTAAATATTGGTTTTAAAAGAAATATTAACACAGTATGTTAAACTTTCAGTTAAAGAGAATTTTCCAAGAATTGTGTTATATATTTTAAATTATGCTTTATGCTTTATTTTCTAAAATTATGCTTTTAAAACTAGTTTCTTCTTGACCCTTAGACAATCAGAATCATGTTCAAGGTACAAACCATATGTGTAAATTGCTGTTATGCTTTATATGCTTTTTATGTTTTTGGGTTGCTCTATTAATTGTGTTTGGAAGGATTTTGACTTCTTACTTTAATGTTTGCAGATCACTCCATAATGCTGGGTTATAGGCTAGACAATGTTGTAATTTAAAAAAGTTTTTACTTTTTGGATGCAGAGTGGTGATTGATGTGATGATTTTGCAACATGATACAAAGCGGTTTTCCATATCAGAGATTGTCTATCAATAGTAGGGAGAAAAATGTCTCTTGATAGATATGTTATCTTTAGAAAATTCGTTTTCTGCATCCAATGAACGAAAAGATTTATCCAAAATGAATTTGTGATATTTCGATGGCGGATGTCTAGTTCGTTTCCACGAGGAACCCCTATATTCTATTTGTTTCCGGCTCTGGAATTCGAGACAATTTTCTTTGCACATCTCCAAACATTCTTGATAAATCTATTCGAATATTGTTCGTTGAAAGTCATATTTATCAGACCTCATTTTGGGCAGCGTTTGAACTAGTGTATCTACAAGGATCAAACCTTTTGACATGTCTGCATCTACTTGAGATAAGGCGAAACTTAAAGTTATAGCATGGCACCAGTAATCTTAATTTTAGCAGCCCGAAAACATTACCTCGTGTACAGATCACATTAATTTTCCGGATGGAAGGATGGAGGTAAATAAATATCAGAAGTTCCAGATTTGTTTTAATACCGCATGATAATATAATGTGTTGAAAACAGATTTTACGAAAAAAAAAGGAATAAATGGATATGATAATTTGTGAAAAAAGTGATAGAACTTAAGTGAATTATAAGAAAAAAGCCTTGAAAGTAATCAAGAGGAACCATTAATACGTTTTTCCTTTGTTATAATAGCTTGTCCTAAGGGACAACGGTGATAGAAACTAATGAGACTTTATAATTGAAAAAAAAACATAAAGTACTTAATTTGAAATTAATGATTGATAACGTTTGGTAATATAATGGGGATTCAGGCTGGCAGAGGGGGAGAGTGAAAACGGAGGCAACACAGACGTTCTTTTTTTTAGCCATGTGCAAGGAGTTTAACCTTGGACTTCGGGTGAGAGGTTACCATATACTCATGTGAGTTTCAATTGCTACCACTTGTAAAAGTTAGCTAAGAAAGACAGTTTGAACATAGTTTTAGTTTCCTAGCATAATTAGTTTTTGTGGCAAGTAACTAGTATATGCAAATAGCATCGTTAATATCATCTTGTATGTTAGAATTGTCTTTGTGTAAATAAAAAAGTGAATAAGCATTTCGAGGTAAAACAGGTTCTTTTACTTAACTTTTACAAAGAAAAGATTAGAACTTACCTCTTATGCACAGATACGACAGCGTGGGATACTGCCGGTCAGTAAATAATATAATCTGAAGTCATCTACCACACGTAACTAAACATAATTGATTAATCATTTTTATTAATCATTAAAAAGTTGTTTGGTAGATAAACTCATAATAATAATAATAATAATAATAATAATAATAATAATAATAATAATAATAATAATAATAATAATAATAATAATAATAACAATAATAATTATAATAATAATAATAATAATAATAATAATACCAAATTATTTACTAGATGCTATGCATTTGTTCTATGTCGCCATAATCAACGGAAATCAATTACTTAGTTTACGAAGACTTTTTTCGTCCAACACAAGTGTAATGTTTTACTGCAGTGCATGTTATTTGTAAGTATGCATATCATATTTCAGTATTACTTTCAACATGGAAGCGAATGAGAATGCCAACTGATTTTCTATGTTTCTGGTTGTTTGTCAAAAACAAAGGAGATAACTAGATAATGGACAGAGGTTAAAGCAAGCATCCCACAGATTTCCGTGAATTAGATCTTATCGTACTACAAACTAAAACGAGTGGAGCTATTTAATTCGGAAGGCAACGGTAATTTGCAGTTCGTAACTTTGTTGTCGAGAGATGTTGTGGAAGTAGTTTCACTTGTAGCCACTGGCAACTCACCGATTGTCGACCTAGAATAGCATCATCTGTGTGTGGAGGGGGGGCAATAGGGGGACCAAGTATTTGAGCAAGGGGGCCTGGCCCCCCTTGGCTCCGCCACTGATGGTGTCCATGGTTCGATCCCAGCTTGTGCTAAGTGGGCTTTGTGGTGGAAAACGCCGTGTAGTGGGTTTTCTCGGGGTTCTCCTGTTTCCTCCCACTTTCTTCATTCCACCATTTCATTCATTTCTCATGGTCACCATATCCCTTAGCCTCGGTGCAGAATCGAGGGACCTTAAACTGAATATTTCATTTTATTTCACCAAACTCATAGACACGGATACAAGAACAAGATAAAGATTGGATATGCAAGACGAAGTGCATAGTAATCTTGCTCTTGGGCTTGTTTTGGTGATCACCAAGTAGCGATGAGCGTATTTTCTTGCTTTCCGTATAGTATGAAAGACCATGATCAAAATCACACTTGGTCTTCATTTGTACCGATGAGGCGAGCATTCTTGTCTCTTGTATAGCATGAAAGGTAACCAAGACTACGAAATGCAGGACCAAGACTTGACTGCAAGACAAAGGATAAAACGTAGTATTGATGACCAAGACCCAGGGAGCGAATTGTTTGAATTTCATTTGTTGTGCTGAAAGTGATGAAATAAAATTAGTACTTTACAATTAATTATCACATTGTATTTTTTAATTTTAAATTACAAAATTCATATTATGTATCTTCTTACGTGCAACTATATATACTGTAAAATACGGTTTAATTACCGAGAAAGAAAAATCAAAGTGGCACGGGTCCCGGAACCATAGAAACCTATTTTGGAATGAAAGTTGAAGGGTTGGAAAAAATCCTAGTTGTTCTCCCGTTTCCTCAACCCTTATCATTGTAATTAAACGATTTCCTTTTGTCTCCGCCAAGATACTGTTGCTACTGCCTTCCGAGAAGACCCCCTGCCGTCCAAGCAGGTGAGAACACTGACCTTGAAGAAAAATTTCGTCACAAGGAACTAAACCAAGAAAAAAGAATTCTCCCAGGTCGGACATTGGTTTCAGTTATAAAGAGAAATAACTAAACCTCAAAAGTGCCAAACATTCATTAAGATGCATATACAAATCCCACGCTTGATCTAGCTAGTGGTTAACGTGTAAGACTTCGGTACACGTGATCCGGGTTTAATTCCCAATGTGAGTGCATTTTGGCGTTCACCCAGTGTCGTGATCATAGTGCTCTCAAACGGCTCAAGTTGACCCGACCCGACCCGCGACCCGACCCGACTCGGATCGGGTCAGTACGGGTCGGGTTACGGGTTGGGTCGGGTCAGTCGTGTCAGCTCGGGTCGGGTTGTCCGGTAAGGCTACTCGGGTCGGGTCAACCGGGTCAGCTCGTGTCGGGTTATCGGGTTAGGTCAATCAGATCGGATCAAGGATCGGGTCAGTCGGGTCGGGTCGGGTCATCGGGTCGGATCAGTCAACTCGGTCACAGGTTGAGAGCGCTAATTATCATTTACTTGGTTCAATCATTTGGCGCAGTGGTTCAGTGGTAAAGCGTTTCCTCTGGTGGGCCAACAACGTTTGTGGTAGACAAGATCGTATACGTTGGTTTTCTCAGGGTACTCCCGCTTCTTCCCACTTTTCATTCCATCAATTCCTCTATTACCATTGACTTACTTTAATGATTGGGCGCGGTGGATAAGTAGTAGAGCGCTTCTTCTGGTGGGCCAACTACGTTTGTGGTGGACAAGATCGTATCCGTGGGTTTTGTCAGGGTACTCCCGGTTCCACCCATATTTCATTCAACCGATTCTTCTATTATCATTGACTTCCTTCAATCATTGGGCGGAGTGGCTCAGTGGTAAAGCACTTCCTCTGGTGGGAAGGTAAGTTTGTGGTAGACAAGATCGTATACGTGGGTCTTGTCAGGGTACTCCCGCTTCCTCTCACATTTCATTTCACCAATTCCTCTACTACCATTGACTTACTTTAATCATTGGGAGTGGTGGCTGAGTGGTAGAGCGCTTCCTTTGCTGCGGGGGTCATTATTGCTTCGATCCCCGGTCAAGTAAGTTTGTTGTGGACAAGATCGTGTTCGTGGTTTTTCTCAGAGTACTTCCGTTTCCTCTCACATTTCATTCAACCAATTCTTCTATTATCATTGACTTGCTTTAATCATTGGATAATTCTTGGTCCCTTGAGCATTGCGTGATGTCAGAAATCAGATTCGGTCCCAAGCATTTGGGTTTCCATGTAAACCTTTGCTGTGGTTCAATCTCAGTATTTTATTACGCAAGATAAAACCATCCATACAGCTGTAAATGTTGTTCTATCTTGCGCAACCAGGTATTGATATTGAGCCAATTCAGAACCTCATTTCTGGCGCTTTGAGGTCAGGAACCGATTTCGGACATTACGCTGTCCTCAGACGACTAGGATTTTTCCAATCTTACCTTCCGCGTCCAACAACCCCATGTTTAAAAGGTGAATAGAAAGGACCCGTGTCTGAAACTTCCGGACCCAGTTTCTTGAGGTTCAAGGCTAGGGATTGATTTCTGACATCACAATTGTGCTCAACGGATCAAAACCTCTCAAATCTCGCCAACGCCGTCCAACAACTTCATTTTTAATAGGTGAATAGAAGGGACCCGAATCCATAACGTCAGGACCCCATTCCTTGAGCTTCGTGGCCTGGGCCAGACTTCTGACATTACTACTGCACTCAGGGGACCGTGACCTTTCCAACACTGCCTCTCGCGTCCAGCAACTCCACGTCTAACATGGTCGTCGTGACATAAGAGAATCGACTCCATGCTTTCTTCATAATTATTCTCCAAATGGATTTGTATACAAGGTAGTTTGGCAAACAACAGGTCTAAAATAAACCTCTTTAGAGCGGCTCTTATTTGTTAAAGAATACATAACGATCGCTTTTGGCTGTTGCAATGGTCTGTCCAAATGGCTTGGTAAAAAAAAGAAAAACAAACATCGTAGCATAACAACAGAAAGGTGTTTCTCTTATATGTTAAAAATAAAAGCACAGAAAGGTAAAGTCAAAGTTTGGTAAGGTGAGTGTCGGGGGACGCCGAATTCTCCAACGCCCCGGGCAACGGCTCTGAGTTCCAACACTTATCGGTCGTTCAGAGTCTCATCCCTTACCTACAACAACGTAGTTTGATTAACCTGTTATACCAAAACGTTTGGAAAGAACCTGTGAGTGTGACTTATTGATAGCTATACAATATGCTGTCAGAGTGCTAGTCTTCAGTTTAGCAACGAAGGTGTCCTTAGGAGGATTATCAGGTTGCTCTCTACTTTTGTCTGTGCCTTGTAAATCGTAACATTGTGTTTCAAGGCAAACAGAAACAACGTTAGTTGTTTAGTCTTTGTAGAAGAACTGATAAGGCGTTTGTGTCTTTTACACAAACCCTTTTTTGCCAGATTGCTGTTTGAAGCCTTTTTTTTGCATTATACACTATAAAACAACATACCCAGATTCAGAGAAGTCCACGGAAATTCTAAAGAAGGGTGAAAAATATCTTTATTATTCAGATGCTTTATTATTATTATTATTATTATTATTATTATTATTATTATTATTATTATTATTATTATTATTATTATTATTATTATTATTATTATTATTATTATTTTCTTGAGTACAGAGATACAAAGAACAAGAACCCCGTCACCATTAACATGGAAGCGAAAATGACTTCGAATTGAAAATAAAAGATCAATGCTTTTAAATTCGGGGGAGGCTATAGGGCAGGGACAGATCCAGGGAGCGATCGGGGCAATTGCCCCCCTCTCACGGAAGAGGAAGCTTTCTTATTTTATATATAAATAAAACCCATCCCAGAATTTGGAGCTCTTAAAACTAGCTAAGTAGCAGTATTACAATCCACATTCCCCCATAAGTACGTTCTGAATCCGCCCCTGCTACAAGGGTACTTTAGGGTTCAGTGCTTTTCCTTGCAATCCACGCTCATTGTTGGATAAGTATTACATTTTATTATATTATTTGTCAAATTGAGCGAAACAGTTTTACCATAGCGACAAATTCAACAATTAGGTTTAGGAAAAACAACGCATTGGTTCAAACACACACAGAAAGAGAGAGTCCATTTGCTCGGGATGTTTTTTGAGGTTCGCGGCGTCTCCCAAGAAGAAATCTTGCTAAAACATATGTTGGTTTTAACAAGGAACGTAAATGGGCATCCGGTATATCAGTACTTCAAATTAAAAAAAGAAAAGAAAGATGAGTGTATTTTTCTATACTGTATTTTCGGCGTTGAGGAATACCGTTACTGTTTTACTGATCTACTGTACGCACTTCTGCGTTTTACTAACAAAGCCCCAATCATGCTATATATACCATATATCGGCTAGGTCAATCTGCTGCCAATGCGCCATTTCTTCAAGGAACTTCTTATTACTATTACACGCTCAGAAACAAGGATAATGACCCGAAACTTGAGAAGATCTGGAGAATGACCCAGTAACAATAAACTGACAAAGGGAAGGAAAGACAAAAGTGGAAAACTATTGTAATCCAAAGTCGAGGCATTTTTTCTTGCAATAACCGACCCTTCAAGTCGGGGGAAGTTTCTTGAAATAATAGTAATATATTTTTAACTTGCTCCTTATTTTAGCTTACGTAGTAATTTAAGACACAAAGATGTATCGCAATTTGCAATACATTTTTCAATTTGCATTGCATTTCCATGTTTGCACTTCATTGCATTCACATTTGCACTGCAAACTGCGATGCGATACTCCATTAAAAAAATGCAAGGAGATTCCTCACCAGTTGTTCTTTCAGAAAAAAAATGTTCCGGATGGGGGGGCACTGCTGGTACTATTCTATTTATATTGTATTATAGACGTATTATTTTGGTCTCCTCCGGGGGGCAATCTCAGAGCTCCGGAGGGGCAGTGCCCCCAAAAACATATCTGGAAGAAATACTGTTCCTGACACCAAGATAAGACAAAAGGTAATAACCAACCTGAGTGCACAAATGCTTAATTTCGGAGTTATAGGCTGCCAAAAACATGAAGAAATGAACTTTAAAGATCCATAGCTCCAAAACTAGGCGACCTACCGTAGTAGGGTCAAGACTTTATTTAGGAACTAGTACGTGCGCTATCCAAATATACATGTTTCAGAATTTTGCCATACTTCTGCAATAATTTTTATACAGGTATTTGGTGAGTACTTCAAATTATATGTATATAGGCAAAGTTCCTCTCCAAAAATTGTCGCGTGTGTACTTTAGATTCTGAAACATTGTATTTTCGGATAGCGCACATATTAGTTTCTAAGTGAAGTCTTAACCCGACTACGATAGGTTGGGATGGGCACGAGACTCGATTCGAATTTTACATATTGTGTGTCGACTCGTGCGCATCCCTACTTTTCGTTTCGGTTTGATATTGAATAAGCTGTGAGCCAAGCCGCACAAGTCGTTGACAACCGTAGACCCAGGCAGAACAGTTTTAAATATGTTTGCCTGGCACGCTATAACTTTTAACAAATTTTGGCCCAAGCACGAATACTTACTCCTCCGGAACTCAAACCCAGAACCTCGTGAACGATGTCCTTGTGTCCTAGATTTCACAACCGAAATCGGCAGACAACTATTATCTATTGCAGGCAACCTGATAGGAAACTCCCCTTCCTCACACCTCTCTACAGTACGGAGGGAAAAGCAAGCCGTTAACCTTCACAGGGAGGGAAGGTTTTCTAATAAACAGAATCGTGTACACTCTGAATTCGTACGTCGATTCGCTCGCACCTGATGTTGAGAAAGCACTGCTGTTTCTTTTACCTGCCAACCCCGAAAAACAATTACTGTTTTTATTTTTTGTCTTTAAGAAAAGTATTTTTTGCTATTTATGTATTAAAGTTTTGGCTTTAGTTTTATTTATTAAATTGCATTTCTAGAAATAAGAACTAATTCGTTGTAAAGTTAATTTCCATCTTTGTTTCACTTAAGAATCGGGGGAGAAAGAAAACCAATCCTGACGACATTGTCTTTTTCTTACAATTTCAAGGAAGATAATCTTCTGGCTGTCTGACTATGGAGTACGCAGACTATCGACCTGTGCAAATGTTGTATGAATTTAGCGTGTGTGGTAACTATATTATATATAGTGTCGTGTGAAATTAGTGCATATTAAATTGTATTTTGTATCCATTCTATTTTGTATAGTTTATATTTCTGAAACAAATTTTAGTGCATAATTGTAAATAATTGCGTATTTAGTGCTCTGTGAAGCGACAATTAATGATGCTTGCACTAGTTCTGATATAAAACATGAGCCCGGGAAAGCGTTATGAAGTAGTGAGAAGCGTTGCATTTTGAATATATTCCATGCTTTAAGAGAATTTAACTGTTGAAGAATTAGCCGCCATGACTGGGAAACAGACAAGTGTAGGAAATGCAACTGTTTATAGAAGTAGGCGGGAGGCTAAATTTAATGAAAATAAATTAAGAAGTCCTAAAAATACGCGTACAAGTATTTCCCCTCCTAGAAAACTATGACGACTTCACGAAATCGGCAATTCGATCAAAGGTACATCAGGTCTGATAGCTATAAATACCGATGATGAACTGCTCTGCTTTTCTCATAAGACTCTCTATAGACTGTTGAATATAATGAAATTCAAGTATGTATCGCGCAATAAAAGGTCTGATGTAGTTGATAGGGATGAGATAGTATTATGGAGAAGGAAATATCTCCGTTTAATTAAGAAGTACAGAGCAGAGGGTAGGAAAATCTACTACCTTGATGAGACACGGGTAAATGTTTCTCATACCGTGTCAAGGGTAATGGTACATGAAACTGTGAATTCTAGTAAACAAGCCTTTCTTTCTGGACTATCCACTGGACTTAAGAACCTACCAGAAAAGGTAAATTGTTACCTTGGGTTCAAAACATACTTCCACATCTAGACCCGGACTGCGTGATAGTCATGGATAACGCACAGTGTAAAGGTAGATCGGGTTCCCACCATGTCTTGGGCAAAAAATAAAATAAAAGAATGGCATCAAATAAAATCATTTCTTATGACGATACGTTTGTTAAAACTGAGTTAATTAGTCTTATACCTCCTGCAGCCAAAAGTGAATGCTGCAAGTATAAAGTGGACAAAATGGAGGCCTCTTCAGGTAGGGAATTTTCAGAATACCCCCTACTACTGTACATTTAATCCGATTGAACTGATTTGGAGTCAAGTAAAGGGACATGTGGCACGAAACAATAAACATTTTACACTTTGTGAAGTGAAGACTCTTTTGGAGGAAGGGTTAGAAATGGTAACGAGTAAAAAGTGGAAAAATTGTCTGCAACATGTAGTGGAAATGGAAGAAACGAAATACTGAAAACTCGATAGGACAACTGACGAAGTTACAGAAAAAATCGTTATTAACCTTGGAGACAACAGTGACGACTCTGGCGAGAGTGACCAAAGTATGAATACAGAACCTCTGGAGAGCAAGAACTAATACTAATAGCTTTTATTCAGTATCATTAGTCCTTTCGTGTGTATTTATATATGTTGATTTTATAGAGGATTTGAAGTCAATGCAAGTAAGAACCCATTAATTGCATTGACTTCCAGACAAGAGTTTTGTGAGAACTAAAAACTTTTGTTGGGGCCGTGGTGGCTCCGTGGTAGAGCATTCACCTCTGGGGCATGAGGCCCTGGTTCGATTCCAGCTCGTGCTTAGTGGGCTTTGTGGTTGACAAGCACTGTTTTTGCAGATTTTCTCGGAGTTCTTCTGTTTCCTCCTACTTTTTTCTTTGCACTGTTTTATTCATTCTCGTCATCAGAGTCTCCTTTAGCTTGGCCTACTGCGATATGTAGAACTCAAAGATTTCATTTCATTTCCAAACTTCTGTTACTCTCCCTCCCCCTCAGCGGTCGTCAGGACTGTTGCCAACTCCGTTTTTATTACAATAGTCAAGTAACAATTCAAAAGTCAATTTCCTCTATTATCAATTGCCTAAACTCAAGGCCAACGAAATGGCCGGGTGAGGATTGCAACCGCACAAAGCGCCAAATTTTAGGGGATTTTAGGGGCGTCAAATTCACTATGAGGGTTAAGCTCCAATAATTATAATTTTTCTTGCAAACGCAGACTCAGACATGGGCCTGTTCAAATTACGTAGCATCTGTAGTTAATACTTCGTGTCAGGCTTCAATCAATCTGGGATTGTTTTTCTAAGTCCACCATAATAAATGTTCCCCCTTAATAAACTCAGAAGACTTCAATGTTGATAAATCTTGTATGTATGATACTTTACCGTAAATTTATCGCCGCGTATTAATAAACAACAAACAAAAAAAGATACTTTGCCACCATCACATCAGGTGCACGTACGAAGAGAAAAACGTAGGAAAATGAGTTCATTGAAAAATAATCAATAGAAACCAGGGCATTTGCCTGAGTTGAGGCGCCCGGGGCAAGACGCATGGATTCACTATTATCAGTGTGTATACATATGTTTATTTTTCTTCTGGTTCTTTTTAATGTAAGAACATCTGTATATAAGAGAGGAAACAAGAAGTGTATTATTATTATCATTTTTATTATTATTATTATTATTATTATTATTATTATTATTTCAAATTCTATGTTATTATCTTAACGCACTGAATTTACCCATACATATTGTACTTGGTTCCCGATTTTATATTTTGAAATTAATGTATCAAATCAGTAAATATCCATTCAATTACCAACCCTGACATCCCTTGCCATTCCAACATTATGTCACAACCCCGACTGCCAAAAAAGAACGAAAATAAAGAATACAACTGTTCAATAAAATTTCCATTAAAATGAAACATGTGCTACTTACTCTCAAATGCAGGTAAATGTAATTAAGTGTTTTAAAATACGCAGTGTTATTATAAAAGTTGTAATTTATTATTTAGGCCTAGACATATTTAGATACACTCTATACCTCCGTGTGCGGGAGCTGATGGTGGAAGACGGAACACCAACATTCACCTGTACTTGAGCGTGGTGGGGGAAAACACTTCTTTTTCTATCAGCTTTTGTGAAACAGAGAATAGTTTTTAGTATTCAGACGTAAACCGCCTACCTTTCAAGTTTAATTACAGAATTTAATAATAATAATAATAATAATAATAATAATAATAATAATAATAATAATAATAATAATAATCATAATAATAATAATAATAATAATTTGTAGTGGAAGTAGCAACATTGATAATAATTATATTGTTTATGTAGAATAAGTGAAAAGGGAACTTGAAACGACACACAAGATTTGGCTCGATTTGGTTCGTTATGGTTCGACTCGATTTGAAACTCGATCCAAATTCGAGTCGAGTTGGAAGAAATGTTTCTTGTCGAGTTCTCGAGTTGAGCTAAAAGATGTTTGTTTCGAGTCGAATCCAATTAAAAAAAAACTCGCTCGAACTCGCTCGTGCCCATCCCTAACCACTGCCCCTGAGTGCAGTAGTAATGTCAGAAACCAGGCCCAGGCCATGAAGCTCAAGGATTGGGGTCCTGACGTTATGGGCTCGGGTCCCTTCTATTCACCTATTAAACATGTTGGACGACGTTGGCGGGATTTGAGAGGTTTTTATCCGTTGAGCACAATTGTGATGTCAGAAATCGATCCCTAGCCTTGTACCTCAAGAAACTGGGTCCGGAACATTTAGACACGAGTCCTTTTTATTCCTGTTTTAAACATGTGGTTGTTGGACGCGGATGGTAACATTGGAAAGATCCTAGTCATTTGAGGACACCGTAATGCCCGGAATCGGCTCCTGGCCTCAAAGCGCCAGAAAAGAGATTCCGAATTGCCTCAATATCAATACCTGGTTGCGCATATAGAACAACATTTATAGCTGTATGGATGGTTTCATCTCGCGTAATAAAATACTGAGATTGAACCATAGCAAAGGTTTACATTACAATCCAAATACTTGGGACCGAATCTGATTTCTGACATCGCCGCAATGCTCAAGGGACCAAGACCTCTTTAATGATTAAAGGAAGTCAATGATGATAGAAGAATTGCTTGAATGAAATGTGGAAGGAAGGGGGAGTACCCTGGGAAAACCCACGGATACAACCTTGTCCACCATAACCTTACTAGGCCGGGAATCGAAAGAATAAGGACCCCATGCACCAGAGCTCTACCACTGAGCTACCGCACCCAACGATGAAAGCGTCAATGATAATAGAGAAATTAGTGGAATGAAAAGTGGGAAGAAGCCTGAGTACCCTGAGAAAATCCACGAATACGATCTTGTCCAGAACAAACTTATTTGACCGGGGATCGAAACAATAAGGACCCAAGGTACCAGAGGAAGCGTTAAACCACTGTACCACCGTTTCCAATGATTAAAGCAAGTAAATGATAATAGAGGAATTGGTGGAATGAAAAGTTGGAAGAAGCACGTGAACCCTGAGAAAACCAACGAATACGATCTTTTCCACCAAAAACATACTTGACCCACCAGAAGAAGCGCTCTACCACTGAGCCACCGCTCCCAATGATTAAAGAAAATAAATGATAATAGAGGAGTTGGTGGAATGAAAAGTGGGAAGAAGCGGAAGTACCTGGAGAAAACACACCGATACGATCTTGTCCACCAGAAACTTATTTGGCCGGGGATTGAAATAATAAGGACCCCACACACAAGAGGAAGCGCTAAACCACCGAGCCACAGTGCCCAATGATTAGAGTAAGTCAGTGATAATAGAAGGATTGGTGGATGACATGTGAGAAGAAGCGTGAGTGCCCCGAGAAAAACCACGGATATGATCCTTTTCACCACATAACTTACTTGGCTGCGGATCGAAACAATAAGGACCCCATGCACGAGACGAAGCACTGGGCCACCGCGCCCAATGATTCCGGAAAGTGATTGAGAATAGAAGAATTGATGCAATGAAACGTTTGAAGAGGCGGGAGTACCCTGACAAAACCCACGGATACAATCTTCACCACAAACTTACTTTGCCCACCAGAGGAAGCGCTCTACCACTGAACCATTGCGCACAATGATTAAAGTAAGTCAATGATAATAGAGGTATTGCTGGAATGAAATGTGGGAGGAAGCGGGAGTACCCTGACAAAACCCACGGGTATGATCTTGTCCACCACAACCTTACTTGGCCCACCAGAGGAAGCGTTCTACCACTGAGCCACTGCGCTCAATGATTGAACCTAGACAATGATAATAGAAGAATAGGTGGAATGAAATGTGGGAGGAAGCGGGAGTACTCTGCGAATACCCACGGATACGATCTTGTTTACCACAAACTTCTTAGATGGGGATCGAAACAATAAGAACCCCACCCACCAGATGAAGCGTTCTACCACAGAGCCACCGAGCCAAATGATTGAAGCAAGTCAATGATAATAGAGGTATGTGTTGAATGAAAATTGGGAAGAAGCAGGAGTACCCTGAGAAAACCCACTGATACGATCTTGTCCACCACAAACTTACTTGGCCCACCAGAGGAAGCGCTCTACCACTGAGCCAGTGCGGCCAATGATTGAAGCAAGTCAATAATAATAATACAAGAATTGTTGGATTGAAATGTGGGGGGAAGCGGAAGTACCCTGTCAGAACCCACAGATACGATCTTGTACACCACAAACTTACTTGGCCCACCAGAGGAAACGCTCTACCACTGAGGCACTGCGCCCAATGATTGAAGAGGGTCAATGATAAAAGAAGATTTGGTTGAATGAAATATGCGAGGAAGCGGAAGTACTTTGTCAGAACCCACGGATACGATCTTGTCCACCAAAAATATACTTGGCCCAGCAAAGGAAGCGCTCCACCACTGAGCTATCGCGCCCAATGATTAAGGTAGGTCAATGATAATAGAGGAATTGGTGGAATGAAAAGTGGGAAGAATCGGAAGTACCCTCACAAAACCCAGGGGAAGGATCTTGTCCATTACAAACTTACTTGGCACACCACACGAAGCGCTCTACCACTGAGCAACAGCGTTAAATGATTAAAGTAAGTCAATTATAATAGAGGAATTATCGGATTGAAATGTGGGAGCGAGCGAGAGTACCCTGACAAAAACCCACGAGTACAATCTTGTAAACCACAAACTTACTTGGACCACCGGAGGAAGCGCTCTATCACTAAGCCACCGCGTCCAATGATTGAGAAAAATCAATGATGGTAGAGAAATTGGTGGAATGAAAAGTGGGAAGGAACGGGAGTACCCTGAGTAAACCCACGGATACGATGTTGTAGACCACAAACTTGGCACACCACACGAAGCGCTCTACCACTGAGGGACTGCGCCCAATGATTGAAGCAAGTCAATGATAATAGAAGAATTTGTGGAATGGAATGTGCGAGGAAGGGGGGTACCCTGTATAATCCATGGATACGATCTAGTCCACTACAAATTTAATTGGCCCACCAGAGGAACCGCTCCAGCACTGAGTCACCGTGCCCAATGATTAATGTAACTCAATGATAATAGAGGAATTGATGGAATGAAAGTGGGAAGAACTGGGAGTAACCTCAGAAGAGACACGAATACGATCTTGTCCATCACAAACTTACTTGGCCCACCAGATGAAGCGCTTTACCACTGACCCACTGTGCCCAATGATTGAAGCAAGTCCTTGATAATAGAAGAATTGTTAGAATGGAATGTGGGAGGAAGCTGGAGTACTCTGACAAAATCGACAGATACGATCTCATCCACCTCAAATGTAATTGGTCCACCAGAGGAAGCGCTGTACCACTGAGCCACCGCGTGCAATGATTAAAGCCAGTGAATAATAATGGAGGAATTTGTGGAATGAAAAGTGGGAAGAAGCGGGAGTACCCTGAGAAAAACCATGGATATGATCTTGTCCATTACAAATTTCCTTAGGTGAGGATCGAAACAATAAGAACTTCACGCAAAAGAGGAAGGGCTTTACCACTGAGCTCCCGCGCCGAATGATTAAAGCAAGTCAATGATAAAAGAGGAATTGGTGGAATGAAAAGTGGTAACAAGCAGAGGTATCCTTGGAATAACCACGGATACGATACTCTCCATCACACAACTTACTTGGCTGCGGAACGAAACAATAAGAACCCCATGCACGAGAGGAAGCGCTCTACAACTGAGCCACCGCATCCAATGATTAAAGGATTCAATGATAATAGAAAAATTGATGGAGTGAAAAGTGACAAGAAGCGGGTGTACCCTGAGAAAAGCTACGGATACGATCTTTTCCACCGCAAACTTACTTGGCCGGGGATCGATACCATAAGGATCCCACGCGCCAAAGTAAGCGGTCTACCATTGAGCCTCCGCGCCCAAGAAGAACAAGAAAATTGGAAGTTACTAGGAAACATTTTAAGAAGCAATATCTTTCAATGGTAAAGACCGCTGCCCGATGACCGTCTTTTAATAACTCCATGAGGAGAAAAGCCTGATAATTCCCTCTCCTATATTGTCTTTTTCAAACCACGTACGTTATCCAGATATTACACATTATTCGTCATCCGGATGTAATCAGTTATCCGAATTTTCTATTATCCAGATATTATTCGTGATCTTAATTTTATAAATTATCCGGATAAATCCATTATCCGGATATTATCCGACATCCGGATATCATCCGTTATCCGGAACTTATCAGTCATCCGTTATTCACCATGCGGATTGTATACCTTATCTGGATATTATCCGTCATTCGTTATACGGATATTATCCGTCAACGGTTATCCTGATATTATCCGCAATCCGTATTGTTATTCGTTAACCGGAAATTGCAAATCCGAATAAGTTTCTATCCGATATCAGTATAATAATATTATCCAGATGTGGCAATCCCTAATCAGCATCATCAGGAGCATACACGAGATAAATATCTTCAAAGTCTGCTACACAAGAGCGGGGGCGGATCCAGGGGGCGATCATGGCGATCGCCTCCCAGAAAGAGAAAGTTTCTTATTTGATATAAAAATAAAACACATACCAGAGTTTGGAGCTGTTAAAAGCAGCTCTAAATGGGAGTATTACCAACCACCGAGCCCCCAGAAGTCCATCGTAGATCCGCCTCTGGACAAGAGAATGGGAAACACTTATTATTCATATTCAGTTTGCACATCTCAACAAATAAACAATATTTTCTTTCACTTCTGCATTCTACTGAACTGTAACGACATTTTATGTTTAAAAATAATTATTTATTTCTCAATAATTGAAAATGTTTATATAAGTTCAGAAACTCACCATAAATAGAGTCAACTAGAAGTGTTTTTGTAACGAAGAAATAACAACATGAACTGTGAAATATCTTCTCACAAACTGTCGAGAGTTGAGAGTCGACAAACTTTGCTCTTTCGTTTACCGATTACCTCGAAACCACGGTAGCCAGAATTACCCCAGGATAGGGGACTTATATTAAGAAAATGAAAATCTCAGGCAAATGCTGAAGTCTTTGAGTCTGAGAGAAAAAAGGAATGATATCTCTAATTTCTAGTTCTGTTAGTCTTGTAGCTCTTAGTCCGTACCAAAGTACTGATGGAAATATGGCTAATGAATTATGATTATTTTGTAGAACATTCCAGTTTAATATCATAGAAAATTCATCTTCCGGGTTGCTTGGTTGTGATAACAATCAGAAACAGAAGTAAAAGGTAAATTACAGTAATAGTTTTCTGTTAATTTTTATATTCAAGGGGAGACGGAAAACCTACTTTTATCTTAACATTTGTTTTTCTTAAAATTTCTATTCGGGTTCAAACCCTTTCCCCTCAACATTGAATACGGAAATGGAGAACTTATTTAGAATTTGATTGTTGATTCCAGTATATTTCAAGCATCACTTCTCGGTCCTGGGCCTGTGATATGTCCATACATCGCTATCGTCGATATCTATAATATCATATATCAACATTCGGTGTCGCGAATATATGGACATGAATATATCATTCTAAATTTTCGATATCGTTATTCCTGGGGCGGCGAGGTATAAGGGGCCCTTAAGACTTGCGACGGATGAAGAAATTAAACTTACTTTTTACAATATTGTTTTCTAATTATATCTTTATTACCACAAATTACAATGTAAATACACCCACTTGCAAATTTGCAATATTATATGGTATAATTTCTTAGGCGCCAGAACCTTTCTGTTCCCTGAAAAAAGAAACAAAAAATCACGTGCAAAAGCAAGTACATCGAACTTTGAACTAGAATTTACCATAAGAAAGTTTTTTAATTCTCTCTCTTGGAGATTTCCACCCCTTTTGGCCTTTGGGACTGCTCCTTAACAAAACGTGCACACATGATCGCTATATGCTTTCATGCTCTTAGGCAGAGTCAGAGATTTTTAAAAGGAAATGAATTTTTAATAATAATAATAATAATAATAATAATAATAATAATAATAATTATTATTATTATTATTATTATAAAAATCGGGTTTACAACTAGAGTCCCATTTCTTTATCTTGCATGGGAGGGCCGCAAATCTGCTACGCCACTGGTGTCCCTTATTCTGTGTTTGTTTCTTTTTCGTTTAGTTTATCTATTTGTTTTTGTGCTGTTAGGCTTTTATATGAAACCTTTATATTATATAACTTTTTCTTTTTATGAGTTTCTTTTTTTTGGGGGGAAAGAGGGAAATGTATTCTTCTTATATCTGTTTTTTACCATTCATCTTGTTTGCACTGCTTAAGTAAATCATTTTGTAACTTCTGATGTCATCCAAGTCTGTCACAATAATAAAATTGTCATTCTTAACAATTTGTTTTATTCTCTTATTTGCAGTTTGCCACACTAATATATTTGTGAAAAAATTGAGGTTTAGTTCAACGCCTTTCGATTTTGCAACCAATCCAACCGCCGAGCTTTTGGGGATGCCTGCTATTGCAAGAAAAGGAGAATTGCAGGTGGTAATGCACTTTTGGAGTCGTGTATACAATAAATTTTCCATACGATAATTTATTTCAATACATAATTAGTTACGTTGCTTAAAGAGTTGTTTTTGGTGTTGGGGAGCAACTACACCCCACTCAGTGAATAACGTTACTATTTCAACTCCGTAAAAAGCGGTTAATATGTTTCTAGTTCGTTATATTGCCCTGATGGTCTAGTATGTATACTTTTAACTGACAGATGTGAGGTAGTTTGTAGAAAGGAAATAGGAGAAAGTGGGAAGGCCATGATGTTCTTCTATCTCACATTTCTCTACCTTGGAGCCTGTCAGAATTGAACGTAGTGCTTCCGATTCCCCTTATTTGATGTTTTATGTTGTGGGTTACTGCAATATTTATACTTCAAGTATAAGTTTACATTCCAAGCATGGTTCTAAATACATATCTACTTAAAAAAATATAGAATTCTATCTTTGCATTTGCCGCTGTAGAAAGAAGTTCATTCGCAGTTTGTTTACTCTCTTCTATTTGTTTCGAAGCTGCGTATATAATAGTCTGTGCTGGTCACATTCTGCCAATATCAGTTTGCTTGTTGATTGGTCGAAATATACCATAATATAGAAGCATGTAATTAGTTTCTCTACCTCTATACCAATATCACTCGGCGTCTTTTTTTGAAGTATGTCTATATGTCTTCTTAGTCCCTAGTGCACATAGAAACAACAGGTAGCAAGACGTCTGCTCACATAAACTTTTTCAGAAAATGCATATGGTGACAAAACTATTTCTATGAAGTATTGCGGGAAATATGTCACGTTGTTCAATAATGGTATGAATGCTAAATATATAGAGTAAAGCTTTAATCATAGCAAAATTATAACTAATCCAAATTTTCACTGTCAGTTAGATACTTCCGATACGCTATGGAAGCAATGGTTTCCATATTGAAATAACACGCTAACGGTAAATTTTAGTTTTTTTAACACTTTATCTTTTACTGTGTATATTTTTATCTGTGGAGTTTCGTTACACAATGTAAAAAAAAACGGTAAACTTCCGAATCATACTTATTAAATTCTGATTTCCAAGTGGTAACTTTCAGTTTTAACAGAGGGATAAAGTCATTGATGCAACATATTTCTGGGACCCTGATATCACTTGATAATCAATTTTCCATTATATTTTCAATGATTACTGCATAGTAATCAATCCTGAAAACGAAGCTTAATCTAAGTTTTAGAACTTCAGTTTCAGTAGAAGAATAAGACCTGAGAAGAAACATATTTTTGTGCTCCTGATTCCGTATAATCGAAACCGTTCTTTGCTCCCGGATAGGGTTATCCCTCTGTGACAATCAGTATTAAAACCGAAGATTGTAGTAAATTGTCATTATTTCCTGTTAAAATACACCGTCAAAATTTTCTTAGGTAAATGTACAAAGACAAAATGGCAATCTCTTTGTCACTTCTCTATGTAAATAAATTTACACCTATAAGGTAAAATTACTAATATAGAGTGATTGTAAAATTACATTTTTATCAATAAGAATATCATACTTTCTTATAAATTTACTGTAAATTTGTAAAGAAACAGAAAATTTTGTAATTTATTCTAAGGATATGTATATCAAGTTTCAAAATGAAGGGTTAATGATTTTGTATTGAAGTTTAGCAATTCAATTACATTTTTTTTTCAGTGTAGAAGATTTAAGTCAGAGATGGAAAATATATTTACAGTATTAAAACCAAAACAAGACACTGCTTCTCCCTATCAATTTTTTTATTATTATTCTTTTTCATTTTGACAATCGATGTTGAAACCAGAAATCTTAGATTTTTGTCACTTTATTTTTCGAATACAGGGACAAAGTTGATATGAAACTTATTACTGGAAAACTGATTTCAAAAGACCATTTCTCGCACTTTACTACAATTATTGGTTTCAAGTGATACATGTTCAAATCAAAAGTAGTAGTAGAAGTAGTAGAAAATGGGTCGATCTGGAACATATGAGGCCAACATAGGACATAAGAGAACAACTCACAAGCCCCTGGGAAAATGACCATCGTACACTGTGAGCCCACGGTCTTTTACGACCTCCATTTTAGGGGTGAATTTATTCCCTTTTATGACCACTTTTTAGGGGGTGTATTCGTTCTCTTTTACGAGCACATTTTTAGGGGTGAACTCATTCCCTTTTATGAGCATATTTTCCAACCCCTATTCGAACATAGCAGAATATGAACATACAACAGAACAGATTCGTTCCCATTTATGAACACTCTTTCAGGGGTGAACTCGTTCCCTTTTTCAAACCCTATTTTAACATAGCATATATTACATAGCACAGCTAATAAAAGAACATGGTTTATTTCCCAACATAGCAGAAATTACACTGAGACTACGTAACACACAACATCCTCCATTTTAGGGGTATACTCGTTTTCCAATCCCTATTTGAATATAGCACATCAGACAGAGACTACGAGCACCAGCCAACAGATAATACGTAAAACTCGTTCCCTTTTATGAGCATATTTTCCAACCCCTATTTAAACATAGCAGAATATGAACACTGAGATTATGAACACAGAACAGAGCATGGCTTATTTTCCTACATAGCAGAAATTACACTGAGACTACGTAACACATAACATCCTCCATTTTAGGGGGTGTACTCGTTTCCCAACCCTTATTTTAACATAGCAGAAATTACACTGAGACTATGAACAAACAGCAGAACAGATAATACATAAGAATACGTAACACACAAGGGTGTATTCATTCCCTTTTATGACCACTTTTTAAGGGGTGAACTCGTTCCCTTTTCTAACCCTTATTTTAACATAGCAGAAATTACATAGAGCAGATAATAAACACAACATCCTCCATTTTAGAGGTGTACTCGTTCTCTTTTCCAACCCCTATTTGAACATAGTAGAAATTACATAAAACTAAGACAATAATGAGGGTGTATTCGTTCCACCGAAGATTAAACATAGTCCATTTTAAAGGGTGATCTCGTTCTCCAACCCCTATTTTAACATAGCATAGAATACACTGAGACTATGACAACAGATAATACATAGCACAGCTAATAAAAGAACATGGCTTATTTTCCAGCAACACATAGCAGACATAAGACTACGGGGGGTGTACTCGTTCTCATTTTTCAACCCTTATTTTAACATAACAGAAATTACATTCGAACCCTATAGCAAAGATTCTTTTAAGGAGTGAACTTGTTCTAACCTATATTTAAAGATTGTAGAGGAATGCGAAACTTCCGTGTTTTGTTATCAGTTACATAATAACTTCCGTCATATGTAGATAATTCTCATTACGTCATTCATCCGGATTTTAAAAAACATTGAGCTAGTTTTCTCTTTAACAGACAATAACTTGTCATTCAACGATAGGAATCCCTGAACGTAATGTAATCAATTACAAAGGTATAAAGAAAAGAGGGGAATCCCCGAGCATGACTCATACCTATTGCGCAATATTACGCAATGCAATCAGACAGGTATAAAAGACTGACCGACATGTTTTTTTGTAATCACTTCCTGTTTGCCGTCTGAAGCGTAAAGTTCAGATATTTTTTGTGTGTGTGCGTTTATATTATTAGTGTGGTTTATTAATAGTGTGGTTTTGTTTTCTTTTGTAAGTAAGACATTTTATAATAATAATAATAATAATAATATATTATAAAAACTCAGTTCAGAATTATTATAGTAACACTGAGTTAGTTTTTAAAAAATGGCAACAAAAAAGGTTAAATCAAATACTATCAATTCTGATACTCTATTTAATAATAATTTTTAAAAATTTATTTTAAAATGTGATACTGATTTAAATGAGGATAGTGGATGTTTTTTAAAGAATAAAAGAAAAGACTGTTTAGATATATTAAAACAGGAACAAGATAATTCAGCTTTTAAAGTAAATTTTTCTTTGGCTACAACTTTTGTAAAACCAGTAGATTTAGAAACATGTAGATTCTTTGTAAATAGTGGTAACGAAATTATTTTGCCGAGTACAGATGTGAATTCTATAATAGAAAAACTATTTAATAAAATTTTAGTTGAACAAGAAAATAGAGCAATTAAGAAATCAGGGTGGTCTTTATGTTCTGAACCAAACCATCACTTAGAAATTAAAATCAGTAAATATGATCCTCTTTCCGCTTCTTCTTTTATAAAATTACCTCAATGGATTTTATCCAAAAAGAAATGTGTTATAAATATTCAAAATTATGATAATAGATGTTTTATGTATAGTATTCTAGCTGCGTTGCATCCCGCAAAAGATAATCCACATCGTGTAAATAATTACATACAATATATTAATACTTTATTACCGTTATTTGAAAAAAAAAACAATATAAAATTTCCCGTCGAAATAGAATACATAAGCAAATTTGAACATATGTATAATTCTGTATTTCCTAAGGAACAAATTTCTATTAATATATATGGCATTGATTATGATCATGAAACTATTTTCCCGTTACGTATAAACGAAAACACATGTGTAGATAAACGTATAGATTTACTGTATTGTGAAGAAAATTGCAACACTCATTATTGTTTAATAAAAAATCTCAATGCGTTATTGAAGAGTCATAAAGAGAAAACTTATGTAAAATTACCTCAATGGATTTTATCGAAAAAGAATTGTGTTATAAATATTCAAAATAACGACAATAGATGTTTTTTGTATAGTATTCTAGCTGCGTTGCATGCAGTAAAAGAACAACCAAATCGTGTAAATAATTACATACAATATATTAATACTTTATTACCGTTATTTGAAAAAAACAATATAAAATTTCCCGTCGAAATAGAACACATAAGCAAATTTGAACATATGTATAATTCTGAATTTCCTAAGGAACAAATTTCCGTTAATATATATGGCATTGATTATGATCATGAAACTATTTTCCCGTTACGTATAAGCGAAAACACATGTGTAGATAAACGTATAGATTTACTGTATTGTGAAGAAAATTGCAACCTTCATTATTGTTTAATAAAAAATATCAATGCGTTATTGAAGAGTCATAAAGAGAAAACTTATGTAAAATTGCCTCAATGGATTTTATCCAAAAAGAAATGTGTTTTAAATATTCAAAATAACGTTAATAGATGTTTTATGTATAGTATTCTAGCTGCGTTAATAAACTTTCCATATCTGCAATTATTATCACATCATTCTGTAATAACAATTTCAAATTTCGAAATTTTAAAACTTCTCCTTGTTTCGGCATGTTAATTTTGGTTGGAGTGTGTTCTTTACATAATTTGTCATGTTCATCTAATTTTGATTTGTTACAAAAAGATATTAAACATCGTCTACAAATAAATGTTTGATGACTACCTAACTGATGTCTAACTAAACCATTTAAATTTGTAATTAAACAATAATGAGAGTTTAAATATAATAAATCAATATGTTTACCTACAGCTGTGTTTTCGCTTATACGTAACGGAAAAATAGTTTTATTATCATAATTAATGCCATATATATTAATAGAAATTTGTTCCTTAGGAAATACAAAATTATACATATGTTCAAATTTGCTTATGTGTTCTATTTCGATGGGAAATTTTATATTGTTTTTTTTTCAAATAATGGTAATAAAGTATTAATATCTTGTATGTAAGTATTTACACGATGTGGATTATCTTTTGCGGGATGCAACGCAGCTAGAATACTATACATAAAACATCTATTATCGATATTTTCAATATTTAAAACACATTTTGTGGATAAAATCCATTGAGGAAATTTTCCATAAGTTTTCTCTTTATGACTCTTCAATAACGCATTGATATTTTATATTAAACAATAATGAGTGTTGCAATTTTCTTCACAATACAGTAAATCTATACGTTTATCTACACATGTGTTTTCGCTTATACGTAACGGGAAAATAGTTTCATGATCATAATCAATGCCATATATATTAACGGAAATTTGTTCCTTAGGAAATACAGAATTATACATATGTTCAAATTTGCTTATGTGTTCCACTTCGACAGGGAATTTTATATTGTTTTTTCAAATAATGGTAATAAAGTATTAATATATTGTATGTAATTATTCACACGATATGGATGTTCTTTTGCGGGATGCAACGCAGCTAGAATACTATACATAAAACTTCTATTATCGTTATTTTGAATATTTAAAGCACATTTCTTTTTGGATAAAATCCATTGAGGCAATTTTACATAAGTTTTCTCTTTATGACTCTTCAATAACGCATTGAGATTTTTTATTAAACAATAATGAGTGTTGCAATTTTCTTCACAATACAGTAAATCTATACATTTATCTACACATGTGTTTTCGCTTATACGTAACGGGAAAATAGTTTCATGATCATAATCAATGCCATATATATTAACGGAAATTTGTTCCTTAGGAAATACAGAATTATACATATGTTCAAATTTGCTTATGTGTTCTATTTCGACGGGAAATTTTATATTGTTTTTTTCAAATAACGGTAATAAAGTATTAATATATTGTATGTAATTATTTACACGAGTTGGTTGTTCTTTTACTGGATGCAACGCAGCTAGAATACTATACATAAAACATCTATTATCGTTATTTTGAATATTTATAACACAATTCTTTTTGGATAAAATCCATTGAGGTAATTTTACATAAGTTTTCTCTTTATGACTCTTCAATAACGCATTGAGATTTTTTATTAAACAATAATGAGTGTTGCAATTTTCTTCACAATACAGTAAATCTATACGTTTATCTACACATGTGTTTTCGCTTATACGTAACGGGAAAATAGTTTCATGATCATAATCAATGCCATATATATTAATAGAAATTTGTTCCTTAGGAAATACAGAATTATACATATGTTCAAATTTGCTTATGTGTTCTATTTCGACGGGAAATTTTATATTGTTTTTTTCAAATAACGGTAATAAAGTATTAATATATTGAATGTAATTATTTACACGATGTGGATTATCTTTTGCGGGATGCAACGCAGCTAGAATACTATACATAAAACATCTATTATCATAATTTTGAATATTTATAACACATTTCTTTTTGGATAAAATCCATTGAGGTAATTTTATGAAAGAAGAAGCGGAAAGAGGATCATATTTACTGATTTTAATTTCTAAGTGATGGTTTGGTTCAGAACATAAAGACCACCCTGATTTCTTAATTGCTCTATTTTCTTGTTAAACTAAAATTTTATTAAATAGTTTTTCTATTATAGAATTCACATCTGTACTCGGCAAAATAATTTCGTTACCACAATTTACAAAGAATCTACATGTTTCTAAATCTACTGGTTTTACAAAAGTTGTAGCCAAAGAAAAATTTACTTTAAAAGCTGAATTATCTTGTTCCTGTTTTAATATATCTAAACAGTCTTTTCTTTTATTCTTTAAAAAACATCCACTATCCTCATTTAAATCAGTATCACATTTTAAAATAAACTTTTTAAAATTATTATTAAATAGAGTATCAGAATTGATAGTATTTGATTTAACCTTTTTTGTTGCCATTTTTTAAAACTAACTCAGTGTTACTATAATAATTCTGAACTGAGTTTTTATAATATAATATTATTATTATTATTATAAAATGTCTTACTTACAAAAGAAAACAAAACCACACTATTAATAAACCACACTAATAATATAAACGCACACACACAAAAAATATCTGAACTTTACGCTTCAGACGGCAAACAGGAAGTGATTACAAAAAAACATGTCGGTCAGTCTTTTATACCTGTCTGATTGCATTGCGTAATATTGCGCAATAGGTATGAGTCATGCTCGGGGATTCCCCTCTTTTCTTTATACCTTTGTAATTGATTACATTACGTTCAGGGATTCCTATCGTTGAATGACAAGTTATTGTCTGTTAAAGAGAAAA
The DNA here is from genome assembly GCF_964235325.1 of Thermobia domestica. Lineage (NCBI taxonomy): Eukaryota > Metazoa > Arthropoda > Insecta > Zygentoma > Lepismatidae > Thermobia > Thermobia domestica. Next base: position 264,109,801 of record NC_137463.1, read on the forward strand.
CTAGCTCAATGTTTTTTAAAATCCGGGTGAATGACGTAATGAGAATTATCTATATATGACGGAAGTTATTATGTAACTGATAACAAAACACGGAAGTTTCGCATTCCTCTACAATCTTTAAATATAGGTTAGAACAAGTTCACTCCTTAAAAGAATCTTTGCTATAGGGTTCGAATGTAATTTCTGTTATGTTAAAATAAGGGTTGAAAAATGAGAACGAGTACACCCCCCGTAGTCTTATGTCTGCTATGTGTTGCTGGAAAATAAGCCATGTTCTTTTATTAGCTGTGCTATGTATTATCTGTTGTCATAGTCTCAGTGTATTCTATGCTATGTTAAAATAGGGGTTGGAGAACGAGATCACCCTTTAAAATGGACTATGTTTAATCTTCGGTGGAACGAATACACCCTCATTATTGTCTTAGTTTTATGTAATTTCTACTATGTTCAAATAGGGGTTGGAAAAGAGAACGAGTACACCTCTAAAATGGAGGATGTTGTGTTTATTATCTGCTCTATGTAATTTCTGCTATGTTAAAATAAGGGTTAGAAAAGGGAACGAGTTCACCCCTTAAAAAGTGGTCATAAAAGGGAATGAATACACCCTTGTGTGTTACGTATTCTTATGTATTATCTGTTCTGCTGTTTGTTCATAGTCTCAGTGTAATTTCTGCTATGTTAAAATAAGGGTTGGGAAACGAGTACACCCCCTAAAATGGAGGATGTTATGTGTTACGTAGTCTCAGTGTAATTTCTGCTATGTTGGAAAATAAGCCATGCTCTGTTCTGTGTTCATAATCTCAGTGTTCATATTCTGCTATGTTCAAATAGGGGTTGGAAAATATGCTCATAAAAGGGAACGAGTTTTACGTATTATCTGTTGGCTGGTGCTCGTAGTCTCTGTCTGATGTGCTATATTCAAATAGGGATTGGAAAACGAGTATACCCCTAAAATGGAGGATGTTGTGTGTTACGTAGTCTCAGTGTAATTTCTGCTATGTTGGGAAATAAACCATGTTCTTTTATTAGCTGTGCTATGTAATATATGCTATGTTAAAATAGGGTTTGAAAAAGGGAACGAGTTCACCCCTGAAAGAGTGTTCATAAATGGGAACGAATCTGTTCTGTTGTATGTTCATATTCTGCTATGTTCGAATAGGGGTTGGAAAATATGCTCATAAAAGGGAATGAGTTCACCCCTAAAAATGTGCTCGTAAAAGAGAACGAATACACCCCCTAAAAAGTGGTCATAAAAGGGAATAAATTCACCCCTAAAATGGAGGTCGTAAAAGACCGTGGGCTCACGGTGTACGATGGTCATTTTCCCAGGGGCTTGTGAGTTGTTCTCTTATGTCCTATGTTGGCCTCATATGTTCCAGATCGATCCATTTTCTACTACTAGTAGAGTTATATTAGTGATATAAAGGAGGAGAAATAATCAATGTTTTGAACGCTGAATTAATACCACAAAATCATTTCGGTAAATCTATTACCGTTTCTGTTTAACGGGTAACTAAATTGAAACCAGAAATCTTTGCTTTCTATCAACAATGGCTTGTATATAGGGTTAAAAGAGGGGATGAATCTTATTTTAGAGGTACTAAATCGATTGAGAAAGTCTGGTTCTGCTCTGATAATTGCTGAGGGACGAGTATGGTAAGAGAGGTTATTCATAAGAGTTCCATAGACATGCATAATAAAATTTTGAAATCTAGAATAGTTAAGGAAGGAAAACTATCTTAAATGTCTATAAAAATAATAAACTATTTCGAGGCTAATATTTCTATTACAGGTCAACATAGCAATTATTAATCACTCAGACAGTCAGTTCTCTGTATGGCTTTTACCACTCAAATTTCATTATTTATAATTAATACTGTATTTCCAGAAAAAGGCGTGTTCGTTTTGTAGCTGTATGTAAAAAAGATCTTAGATATATTACGACTCCATTTATTAGTTTATGTTCCACAAATTTTTGTTTTTATTGAGAGTAACCAATACATCTTATTAGACGAAACTTGCTGTTATAAATAGATAAAAATGATTTTCTAGTTTAACTATCGTACGATCAGGTAAGCTTCTGCTGTATAAGGAAACAAAACTTAATTCACACATTATTCGGAAATTATTTGTTTCCAAGCTTTGTTAAATCGTAACTTTTGATCATTTTAAACATCACTATAACAAGAAAACTACATTCATAGTTGCTTTCTCTGATTAAGTTTAGCTCTTATCTTTAGCAGGGACTACATGAAAAGTGGAGCTATATTTTGAAAATACAACCTTACCACAGTTTTGCGTTTAATCATTCATTTGGAATCAAACCTTGGACTCCATGCACTAAAACTAGACTAGGGACAGGCGCTATAATCGTAGGTTTGCAATTATACACACAATATATTATATTACATAAACTTTGAGACTTATGTTATATGATCACTTTGCACTCTTACAGAAATTAATGCGAATTTTAAGAATATGACTATACGACTGAAGGTTCCAACTTCTGTTCGTCGCACATTAGAATTGAGTGTGTGCGTTTGAATAAAGTGAATGTAGAATTCAAAGGGAATTCTTGAAATATATCATCAGTAAGACAGAAAATATCGTTAGAATCTAACGGAATATTAATTTGAATTGATTTGAAATTATTGTCATTGTTTTCTAGTGGATGTTATTCTTATCGATGTAACTTCCCTCATGAGCTGGCATTGGTAGAACTAGTAAATTTGTGGAAAGAATGAACAAGTATAAAGTAAAAATGAAAATCAAAAGTATATTATTGATATAATTCTTACTCTAGGTATGTTATTAAGTTTGTTGTTCTAATGCACAAATAAATAGTATATTACATAACATAAATTATCATCCTAGCAGTTATGCTGCATTCTTCTCGTTTTCCGATTGACAAATAAGTCAAAGATATTGCGTACGATTCATCAGATGTTCCTTTGATGAATCTGTTCCGTTCATAGGATTAGGTCTCAAATTCCATATAATGACTTAAGAGAAGTCTTTTCAATCCACTTGAGAAGGGAAGGATGAATTTCCACTTGACTTTTGTTTGTTCCTAACGCAATCCCTTAGAGATGGTTTTGTTTTCCCTCCAGTATATACAGAAGAAATTGAACTTACGTCAAGTTTTCAAACTCAGGTTCACATTTCTGTTGAACTTCGTGACCCCTTTGAAATCATATGTATTACACATTCTAAAAGCAATATAGATAAATCCTATTGTAATTTCGGAAAAAACCCAAGATTATCAATAGAAATGGACTATGATAATTCAACAAGTTGCCTTCTTTGTGAATCCTTGCATATTAGAAGAGTTATTTTTGAATATATATTTGTTTGTTGTTTGCTATGTAATTTTAGGGCATAGATGTTACACTGTTGCATGTTTTGGAACAAAATTTTAAATTTTAAGTAACTGTTTTACAAAAGATATTTCAAATTATCGTCTTTCCCTAAAAAATAACTATATTGTTTAGAATTCGCTACTTAAAATTCCATTAACAGTCCTAAAACGTATCTATACGTACTATAAGTTATTTTCCTTATACAAATTCAGTAAAGACGGTATTTTGAAAAAGAAAGGTGATTCCTGTTGATGTCAGATTGCTGCTAATTCCTGTTAACGGTAAGTGAGAATTGTTTGTTGGAAGAGCACAAGCCAATTTGCAATTATTTACATTGTGGGGTTTTGTGTATGTTAATTAGATGGTTAACATAGAGTTTCTTATAACGGAATATATACAATTTTGGACGAAAGTATATGTCTAGATTACAATAACTTTGTATAGCTTTTCATAATTGCCTTTATATTATAGAAACTGTTTTCTGTTTGAATATGTAAAGTTTGAATATGTTAAGTTTATATTACGGTATCTGACTCTTTATTAAATGGTTTCGTGTTCATCTGACAACGGCTTATTTACATTTACTTTATTGTTACGCTTGGGTACTACATGTGTTGTTGCAAAGTCATTTTCTCATTTGTAAACAACAATTTATATTTGCATATAAAGAAAGAAACATAACAATACATTCACTATTTTTTTGCGAAAATATGTCGCTCTTTTGTTAGTGTTTTGCAGATATATACATGTATCTAAATAGAAACTCTATAATACTTAAAAAGTGACATTTTTCTACGAAAGTTCTGAGAGTATAGTTTACTGTAGATTGTAAACTTTTACAAACGGCTTTCTACAACAAAACAATATAAATGTTGTACATACTGGTGGGTTTATGTAGATTTTAAGAGCAAAACTAAATCAATTATAATTATTTATTTGAAAAAGTGAGCCATAAAGTTTGCACGTTACGTCAAAGTACATACAAAAATTAACATTGTATTTCTATATTATAAGATATGTTTGCAAAATCTCTTTTAATAGATTAATTCTAAAAATTAATCTATTAAAATCTGAAAGAAGCACGAGATGGAGAGCTAAAACGAAATATGGGCAAAATGATAAAAATGGACTAGATTCATTTGTTTATTGAAGACATCAGATTTCAGGATGTTGTGATCAAACGTTGTAATTTTCGTATGTTGCAAATCTACCCTTAATAACGCAGCCAAAATGATTACTCAATATCACACACGTGCCACCGCAATCTCTATATGTATATTAAGGAAGCACACATGTTACCCAGTCACTCAGGAGCAAGTGTGCAAATAAACACACATACAAACACACACACACACACACACACACACAAATATATATATATATATATATATATATATATATATATATATATATATATATATATATATATATATATATTGTGGCAGTACCCGAATTTTATCAGAATTTTATGTATAAGAATTTCGTTTTAATGATCAGTTTTATTTATTATATGGATATTGGGTTTTTATGAAAGATTAGAAATCATGAGGTGAAGGTAAACAACTATTAAAAATCGAGGTTAACGCAAGCTGGTAGAATTATATCATTTAATTGTCAGCAAGATCTAGTAAACAAAATTGCACAATGGATAGTCTGCGAATGCAGGAAGAAAATGTATGTAATGCGTTAACTCCAACATTAATGACATTCTGAAAATTATGAAGCGTAATTGTAATATGTTTGTGAACATTTCACACATTCACGGATATGAGGAAATTGCCTAGAATCGAGAAATCGGAGCATGTCGAGTGTTGCAGTTTTTGAGTCTTGACACGAGGAAAGAATTTGTTTTCCGGAATGAAAGGAGGTCACACGTGCCTTGCAGCAGACGACGCCGCAGAATTCCAGAACTGAAGATTTGAACAAAACCGAGAGACAGGAGGGATTCTGGACAGTAAAAACGGTGACAGTAAAAACGGAGACAGTAAAACGGACAGTAAAGCTGGACACAGAAAACGGGGACAGAAGTCATCGCGATCTGGATGGAAGCTTCAGCTCATAGAGAAGCTCCAGTGTTTCGTTAGAAAGTTCTACGATTTATCAAAGCAGTTTGAATGTTCGTTATTTACCGTATGAGTTTAATCACGACATCGAAGACTAACAGCCATCGTTAGTTCATCCAGAGCATTGAGAGTGAGACTGGAATCAATGCTAAGCAGCCACTGACCAGCGACGCCTGTCTATTTGAAGTATCAACCTGGCGATACTGGAATCACCGCTTCAACACCGAGGTCATCAGAGAACATCGTTTGAAGAAAACTGAAAGGTATGTGTTTCTCCTATTCAGGATTCAATCGCTCAATGCTCGATACGCGATACTCGTCTGGCAAAGTTTCCAAGTATCCGTTTTAAATTTACAACATTTACACTTACGACATCTCATTGAATAAGAAATACAGTTATTATCTAATCATTGAAATCGATGTGTTATCATTCAGACTCAATCCCCAACTTTTATATGTTAAACTATAAACCTCTCGCATATGAACAAGATAACTTGACCACTCATTCTAGATGGTGAGTGGAAGGCGCTCACCTCAATTCAATTTTGCATCCCCAAATTTAGGCACGAATTGAGCGGGTTGTCAATATATATATATATATATATATATATATATATATATATATATATATATATATATATATATATATATATATATATAAGTGTATCATGGAAAGCATGCAATTGTAGATAGGCTTATTTACAAGTTAAAATTAAGTCATTCTGTTTATGCTACCAGGGGAAAGTATTAACATTGAGCCTGGGTAACCTGTGATAAAGAACGCAAATTTGTAAACTTTCGCGCACATAAAACAAAATTGTGGGACAATCTTCGTAGCTATGGATCAACAGTATGTTTTGTTATGTTCCTCATGAATATTTCGAAAACTGACCTTCTGAAAATTTTCTCCTACAGTTGCAGAGGAGTGAGGCATATAGTCAATGTATCCCACGAGAAGAGAAACTTCTCTTTCCGTCTCGAGGATGAAGCGTATTCAATTCGAGACTTTCATACTCAGATTCAAGAGAAGATAACAATCATGATAGATCTAGTTTCGGTTTGAGATAAAAATCCAGAAATGAGAAAGGTCTTGAGTCAAATGAGCAACACTAATTCACCCAAACCATTGATCTCATAAGTTGTTTTAGTGTTACATCATTCGTAACACCTATGCCATAAATGTATAAAGTTATTGTACGAACATAATTAAGACAACTATTTATATCATCAATGTTTGAAAATACACTATCCACTCTACACTATAAGCAAACAATAAATGTAGCTTAAATATTGTTATATGATATCTTTTGTAAACATCTTGTAGCACGAAAGGACTCTAATAGTTTCGAGATCAAATTAAGAAAACTCTCGTCCAAATTAAAAAAAAAAAAAACAAGATGAGAAAAGCCGTCCAAAAGTCGAGACGAAATGAGAAAGAATTCTTCGAGAAACGAGAGAAGAGAATGCTTTCACAAAAGATATACAAGAGAGGAGAAAGCATCTGAATTAGTGACCAACACTACATTCATTGCACACCGCCGTTTGATACCTCTGGAAATCGGTTAGGTGGAATGCCAATTAGAATAACATGAGTTGAAATACACTAACAAGGATTGCTATCGAGAAGTGTGCAATTTTAAGCTATCGAGACTTCTGGCCTCCACTTCCACTACTGTTCATCTGTACAAAGATAAATCATTATTGATGCTATCTACATCACTGAAGAAGAGACTGAAGTATATCGTCTTCTCTTCCATTTTGACGGAGTAACTTGATTTTCTATCTCCCATCTTTCTCCGAGTGCCGGAGATCACAATCTTTGAGTTGTCGTTAGTCGACTTCATAAACAATTAAATTGAAGATTTTCTGGTTTGGACTTTAGTCGATTGAATTAAATTTTCCAGACTAAAATTGTAGTTTCACTAAATCTGTTATGTTCATGTGAATGATTGTAACAAAAGAAATACATTCTGTCCGATATGCAATAACAAATGTTGTGCTTTGGTTCATGATCTTGAATGTATCCATGTATACTCCGTAGAATAGTTCTAATAAATAACTTGTTATTTGAGGTGTTGTCGTTTAAAATTATCAACTCATTCCCTTATATCTCTATCCTGTCTCTAGAGAAACTTCGAATTAGTTTAATTTGTGGCATTGAAAATGTTTGGGATGTTTTAACTATGTCCTGTGTTTAGTAAGATTGGAACTCCGCTGTCCTTGCCAGAAATAGGAAACCGGATACAACAATTAAACCTTAACTACTCTGTTGAAAAAACTTACACTTACTCTCCAATAGGGTTTAGCAGATTCCGATTATTTCTCTAATTTCACCATTTGTATTTCTTTTAACTCCACAACTAAGTAAGTGTTTTGGTTATTTCTATTATACAGTAACTTATATGTATTAACTTAATGTTGAATAATTAAATGCAAATCTACATAAAATTACTAGTGTTACGTTGAGAAAATTACATGGGTAAGGTTTTCGATGTTGAGAATGAATATATTTTACTATATGTGTGTATTATCCCTTTTTGTTATATACATTATCAAACATTTAACGTAAAACTACATTGAAAATAACTGTAACCTCTTCTTCCATATCATCACAGTCACATATTTGATCAAGACAAAGGTTTGCTACTAGTAACTTAATGACTTCTATCTTACAATTGATTTTCACTTACATTTCCAATTCCTTCATTTGTTTCCTCGTCCATTGTATTCAAGACTCTCAGTAACGTCCTTGATATTTAGTTGTCTTTTATTTTCAAATTAAGTGTAATCTCACATTCAGACTCCAATCTGTACCTGTAAAATGTCATATATTTGAAACATGTCGTAATCTTACTCGTGTTCCAATATCTCCTTGCTTCAGAAAGTAACGTATTCTCTAGGACCAGTGACATCTGTTGGGTTGTTTTGAGTATTCTTTGTACAAATTGCGAAATGTATAAAAGTAATATTTATCGAAAGAAAAAGAAAAAGATTAAGAGTTTACAATCCATCATGTTCAACAAAAAATAATGTTTTACTATGGGACACCTCGGATTACAAGAAAATCACATTCAGGAAAGTCATAGTATTTGTTTTGTTACACTGGAATAATAATTCACTCCAAACTATGATGACGTTCAAAGAGGCAACACATTCCTTTGAGCACCTTTATATTTATAGTAAAACATATGACAGCTGTGGGGAGTTAAAGGATTCCAGAATCAAACTTAGCATAAAATCGAGTCCAAAACCTCTCACATCAGAACTGTAGCTTATTGTCTGCAGGTTCTTATCTAGTCAGTAGAGGAGTTAACGCATTCGTATATCTTAGAAGTGAAATAAATAAATAAATAAATAAATAAATAAATAAATAAATAGAAATGTAGCAACAAAGTACAAGACAAATACCCCGCACGTATCGAATTACCGTTTAATATGTTTTCCTTTCTTCTGTATGGAATACGCTTTTTGTTCTTGTAACCCATTCAAAGTTCTATGACTCCTTTTAAACGAGTGTACAATGCATTTGTTATTTTCCTATTTTTCTTATTTTTTGTGAGAATTGCAAATGCTAAAACATTCTGAAACCATTTATTTTATTTTTTTTTTTATTTTCGCAAAGAACACCTTACATTTTTATTTAAGATAACAGCCAGGCCATTTTCCGCTTTTCCGTTGCCAAGTAACTCCTAATGAGACGAATACTAACTCTTTGTGGAAAGAATGAGAATAATAGTGTTTTTGTGAACTTGAAAGCGTAACTGAAAAGGAAGCCAAACGACGATAGCATATTCAAAATTATTAATCTGTTATTTTTTTATAGTTGTGTTTAGCTTATAAAGCTAAACCTGAGGCATGTAACTAACTTATTACCCTTTTCTTTAAACTTAGTTGGAAATACAATTTACAAGAGAATGTTTGAAGTACTTGTTGTCCCTAATTTCAAGGAAGCAAAAGTGAGTCGTGAATTTCAGTTTTGCTCGGACTGAGTGTATCAGATTAAATGAATTCATCGTGCAGTCGTATATAATTTGTTTATATCCACTAGTAATACCTTAAAGAAACAACTACCAACCGGAAATCTCCCAGTTTACAGACAACACACAAACCTAACGCCGAGAAACTTTGTACTTTTCGGGATAGTGCATTCATGTACTCCAATATAGCAACTTCATATATTGTTCTTTCTGTATTCAATATGGCGCAACAGTGTTGAATGTTTATATTTTACACATAAATGCTATAGTATTGTAATAATGCTCTAAAGTGGAAATTAATAATATTCAACTACGAAAGTGGATTTAAATTATTTTCTACGGTATTCACAAACCAAGAAATATGAAGTAATTGATAAGTTTATCGTCTAATGGTTATGGTGACCCAACCGCACATTTTCAAGCTGGTTTTCCATCTATTGGAATTTTAATGGAGACAAGCGGATTGAATAACAGTTTTAGAAAATCATTCTTCATTTCTGTATTTTAGGTTTTAAAACACGATTTTACATTAAGGTTAATGTTCGAAACCTTTTACTGCTCTGGTGGGGTCTCACAAACCCAAGAAGTCATACATTTTTTTAAAAAAAATACAAAGATGCTCAAAAGATTATGCAGACTTCTTCAATATCCTCATAGTTTAGAATAAATTAGGCCTATTATTGCATTGCTAAGAAAACAAATACAATGACTGTCCTTTAAATGGTTTGTTTGGAGTCCGAGATAGTCACCAGAGTAAAGCGTTAACTTCTTTGTTGAACGTTGTGAATTGTACCTCATGTCCAACAAATTGTGAAGACAATATTAATGTATCTAAGTTAGACGATTAGTATGAAACTACTAATATAAAGAAATCATAATAATACAATATAAAATATTTTAGTCATCCATACGTCGCAATATAACAGCTAAAAGGTGTACGTGTTCATGTGTTATATTTTGATATAATGTTCTCTGAAAATACAATAAATGTTTGAACAGAGGTATAGAATTTGGCCTTTTTTGCATGTATTTTGACATTTCATCTAACCACTACATCTTTGCATATGAAATTCGCCAGTTTGGAGAGAAGAAAATCTTATCGTCTACATTATTCAAGATTTACATATACATTTAGTCTTTTCTTATGAACTATAAGTGTTGAAAACGCCCGATGTTTTGACCACTCAGGATGTTCTTTCAATTAAAAAAAAAACATTTTATTATCCGAGACCCTGACACAGATTACATTGACCGAAGGATGTAATAATTACTACTATTCTATTGCAATCTAAAATGTTTAGGTTACAAGAACTAATGAAGTTCGATACTTAAATAATATTATTCTTACAAGGACTGAGAAGTAGTAGCTTTTACATTCTCCTCTCACTTTAATATAAACATAATAAAATTTTATGATTTGGCAAGATAAATGATGTATTAGGTTTCCCAATGTTATTGCTTCGTCCGAATATAGGTAGCACTCAGTACTCTGATGTCGAAGATTAGGGATCGATTTTTTGAGAGTACGTAATCCCCATATAATATTAAATTGTGGCTCTATGTTTGACGTAGCAGCAGCACTGAACTACACATTAAACTATATTGATTCGTATATAATTAACTATGGTTTCACCGTTTTACAGACATTTCTTGATCTTTGTTTTCTTATCAATTATTTGAAATTCATATCCGATATCTATAACAATTTTTTTTAATCTAAAAATAAAAACACTGTAAAGTTGAAATATATATCCAAGATTTTTGCCAACATATTGCAAAGATTTTGTGGATCTATTCTCTTCTCACAGGATTATTTCAAGTCATTGATCCTGGAATCATTGAAAGGGCTGCTAAACGTAACAGTACTTACTGGATATTTTGTTTTACATACACGTCTGTAAACTAATTGCACTACGAAAGTGTAGAGTTCCGCCAAGTTTGTTTAAGATAAATTTAGCTTATGGATATTCAGAGCTGCTTTTGGACTGATTAAACTCTCCTTGAAACAATTTACTGATATTTTCTCACATTTGACATTTTCGTAGAAAAACCTTATTTTTAAAAAAAAAATCGGTATCTACTACCGTTCATTAGGTTAATATTAACTCATGCTTATATTATTTCTCTAAATCGAACATTTGGAACGTTTGAAATTCAAGTAGTGGCAACAATGGGTAGCAAGGGGAATATATTTTCGCCTTTGGTTCACGATGTTTGTGGTTCGATTCCCACTACGATAGCATTGAATACAATACAATCGATCTAGTAAACTGTAGTACATGTCTCACATAGCATCAGTACTCTAGAGGGACCCTGTACTTTAAATAACAGAAAACACAAAATTGGTATGCTTGTTTTACGATAAGACGAGAGAAAATAAAATACCGCGAGGGAACCTATCTTCCCATGTGGTTATAAATCGTAACCTTAATTCTCTTTTATTTTTACTTTTGAGTAATACGAACAGGAAAAAGTATCTTGTAACCCTGAAATAATGTCGTACCTAATATTTCAGCAGATTTATAGATCTGTGATTCTTTCGTATCTGGGAAGGACGGCTTATCATCTAATTGAGACACCCATAATTGAAAAGTATCAATAAAAATGTTAACTTTTACGGTTGTGGATAGCTCTTCTTTATCTCAATAAGTGCACGTAGTTTCCTAAAGTGTGTAAAAACTTTCTGAAAGTATTATAGGGTGTGTTCACATTTCATAGTTGACCAAGTAAGTAACAACCCTATAGCATTACATTAATTGTATGTCTTGTAAGTCTAATAACTGTAGGAAAGGCTTATAATAATTTTGTTCATGTTTCATAAATAAATGCATACCAATGGCCATCACATAGAATGGAATAATAATAACTCAGTTCAGTTTAGTTGTAAATCTGTTGTAAATCTACTGAAAGTTGTCGTATTGAAACCGGTAATATAGGTGTATCACTTGAAGTTTCATTAGGTGAATAAAGTAGGTAAACTTTTGTTTTGATAATGAATTCATATAAACAAATATTTTCACACTCTCCTATAATTTCTCATCTATTATCGTAACTATTAAAACTACAAGTTTGTAATGGTCCATTTTGATCAGTGCAATATAAACTTCTTTCTTACGTTCATTCCAGAAATATTTTTGTCAGCCTGAGAGCATAGAAACACACAAAATATCTTCGTTATTCCAGAATGATAATGAAGCTTAACGATGTTTAAAAAATCTCTAACCGTTAAGTCTTTTCTTCCCAATCACCAGATAAAAGAAGAAGTAAGAATACTTTGAGACATCTCCACCTCGATTTTAATTAAAATCGAGAAAGGGAAAAAAGTAACCATATCTGAGACATAACCAAGGCTGCATCCTCCAGTAACACCAGGTACAAAATAAGAAAAAAACCATAAGATTGGAAAAAGAAGGGAAATAAACCATCAATATTGAATATGCAAAATAACACTCATATATATAAATACACTCATAAATACTTTTAACTTGAATTCAGTATGTATATGAGTGTAACAAATAGTATCAGATTTTGTAAAATTCTCATTAGGTCTTGCTTTACAAAACATACTGAATTCAAGTTAAAAGATCAGAAAGAATTTTCGAAAATAAACATTTAAATCTGTCCCTACTTCTTATAACATATCATGTATCTTTAGGTTAGGCTAAGTTCAGGTAAGTGTGCTGAACATTAGATTAAGTTCTTGTTAAGTTCCAAAGTTGGTCATTTAGCAAAAGTTTGAAACTTTACCGTTTGAAATGGAAAATTGTTCGTTTGCAGATTTGATAATATGTAAGGAGAGCGGAGGTTTTGTTTATTATTTTTGTAAGTGGTTATAAACATGGAACTATTTGGCAAGCGGAAGGATCTACTGTTACGATACAAGTTTTGAGCCCCTATACTTCAGAATACGGCCCTGTCTCAGGATACTATTTGTAACCGGGCACCAAACACACGTACCTCAGATATGTAAAGTTGGGAGAGACACAAATGATGAACATTACTATAGATTGTTGCCGGAAATCGTCGTCGAGTTTAGCACCGGAAGCACAGACAGATAAGAAATTTACTTCTTTCTAAGTTTAAACAGTACTTACAAGCAACAGAAAAGATTAATTAAAAATAATAATACATAAATAAAAAGTTAAAACATAATAATGAATCGATAATGTGGATAGAGTTTATATTCACAGTGACACCATGATAGGAAAAAAGCGTTTTCCTGCTGGGGTGGAACACGAATGAGAGGTGTCCTGGTTCGACTCCCAGTCGAGCTCGGTACACATGAAAATGTTAGGTAATAGGAGGACGAAGTATGAGACTGAGTTGTACTTGGTTGGCTGAACGCAACAGGAAGCTTGGCCGACTGTATGCATGATCATACCTAACGTGTGCAAGTTCTATCCTAGGTTCGAAGTAAGTCACTGGCGAAGCCGTACAAGGCCGTAAACTTGCTTTGAACCGGTCGGAACCTGGATTCCTGGATTTTGCGTTAGGAGTGTAAATGAACGCAATAGGTAAAGAGGACTTGTTAGGTAACGAGAGATTGGTATGTGAGTGATGGTAAGCAGAATTCACGGCGATCTCTGATGTTTAACCGAGATAGGGAGGAAAATGCTGTTGTTTACGATAATTGCGTGACATGGAGAATATTCCCTCATTAAATTTACTTTAATACATTCAGTTAAATTGCTGTTCTCTTTAACAAATTACTTTTGTTTTCTCATATAAGACTTTGTGTTGATGAAAAATTTGGATTTTGCAGAAATTCATAAACAGATGCGATTTCCGGTATTCAGACAAATACGGAAATAACATCTTCTCCCTATATTGTTGTGTCTTCTTCCATCTCACTCTAAAGAGGCGTGTCCAAGGTTACAGGAATCCTATCCCTCCTTTGGTGGGTCGACCCAAGGCTATGGTTACCCTACTTCCCGAGTATAAAAACGCGAGTTCGGAGCCCCGCGGGGTCCTACAGGAACTTTTTCGCAGTGTCTATACGAACTCAATACGCGCTGTTTAAAAGGTTACCATGAAATAGAATCCACACGGTGAGTAGAATGCTTGCAAACATGTAAGAAGAATAAAAGATAGCGCGCGGGTGTTAAGGGCAGTGGGGCAGTCGACATGCACCCATGTCCGCCAACTCAGGAACAAGACCGGGAGTAGGCAACCTCCTCCTCCGTCCCAAAAACGAGAGTTCTAGGGTGAATTTTGTCCAAGTTAGGAATTATTATCAGTTAAGCGATTTTTAAAGCGAACTTAGTCTCTGTTTGCCTAGGGCAGACCAATGAAAACTGAAGTTTTCCCTATTATTGTGGCCGCGTTGGTCGGCTGTGTCAGCAAGCATAAACTGATCCCCGCCGGGTTGGGTATCGTAGAAAAGTCGATGCACGGTAGACTCGAACTGTATTAGGCAGAAATAGTCTGAATTAATGCTGTAATGTGTTTTAATTAGATTTCTTGAAACTTGAGAATTCAAGAATAATTTTAGCAATTTTATAAATTTTCATTCTGTTGTAATGAGATAGTGTCGGAACGAGCTGAAACGTACTCGTCCCTTGTTGACAGCTTGAATTAGAACTATGAGCACCAATATTAATAACGCCCGACGAGTGTGTAATTGTTGTTTGACTAATTTCCCGTGTTCCGACCAAGTTTGGTTCATTTGAGATTTACTTCAATTTTTTTTTAGCTTTCTTACTAACTCAAATTGTGCGTGACTAGCAGACATCCATGGAAAAGCTAAACAGCTGGTTCTGTGATTATTTCAAGTATTTCAGGGAAACTCATGACCACTCATATATATTAAATTAGCCAGTAGTAGTCTAGAACTTTCAAATCGAAGTGTCATTCTCGGCCATAGCCGAGTGGTATGTGGTTAAGACATTTTTTGTATTTTTTTCTCCTTTTCAATTTCTTTAATAAAGCTAATTAATTGAGGGAATGAATTTAATTTCCAGAAAATCCCTTAAGAAATTACATGTAGTAAGGAGGTCAAATTCTTTCCTATGTTGGAGGACAGGCTGTATGAAGGTGCAATCCTCAAATACCAGTGTTTCGATCGCCCACCTCTCGTAGGTGCCAAGTTTAGTGACTAACTTTAATGCTCTACCATTTCTGGGTCTCGATGGTACATGATGGACGCCGGGCTCAGTAAAGAATCCGATGCACTTCGGGTGCGATTCGTCCGCTTGAGTTCAACCAAGCTTTCGGCTGAAATCGAGATGTACCGGGAGTCCTAACCCAGGTCTTATTGAAGCTACGCCATGTGTCACCCCAACACATTATTTTTTTTATTTTGTTACGGGCCTCCGTAACACTACTTCGGGCAAGGTAACTGCAGGGTTGGATTGTGGAAAAGAAAAGAGCATTTGTAATCTATGGCTAAAGTTTTACAGAGACGCTCCATTTGGTATCTTTACACACAGACGAGAAATTACACTTTATTACGTTTAACAAAATGGGTCAAAACTTCTTTAACTCTAAGTTAACCCAACCTTACCCTACCCCGCTTATCCCTGCCTTACTCTACTGAACCCTACCCTATTCTATTATACCGTTTTAAAGCGATCCTAAAATTAATGCTGTTTGTCGAAAACTAGGCGGACGACTAACTTCGGGATAAATGCCTTGAGTTTTGTTAAATATTCTGTAGTTTAGATTATGTTATGTCAGGTTTATAATTTTCTCTTAAACTTTACACTTAAGTACTACAAGGATGTTCAGGTAAGTATAGGAATTTCCAAGCGTCACTATAATGAATGTTATTAGTTTTTTTTTTTTAATTATTCTTAAGTTCTGGAATTTGCTATTTAAGTCTTGTACTGTTGTTAATTCCTTAGGTAACTATTAATATGAGTAATCTGTCAATTTAGAAATATTTGGTTAATGTTTCATTTGTTTTGCATGCTATTTACATATTAATTCTATATGTTTGTTTCAGTTTCGGTGAATAATGTGGACGGCGCACAACACAATGCAGCCTACCGTTGAGCACCAAATAATCTGCCAAAGAACAAACATGAACCTGTCACCCGGACATCCGAATCAAACCTAGCCTATTTGGTAAACATAACAGAGATACGTTCATGCACAAAAAATGGGTGCCATGGACAACAGAGTAAAGAAAATTGTAGACTCGTGGTGAAATAGCTATTGCATCAACATTGTTCACTGGAAAGTCATGCTTTATACAATTCACTCTCTTCAGTATAAAACAACCTTTCAAGAGGTACTATGTATTGGGCTCATAACGTACTTTAACAGGGAAAATTGAGAGAATTTCGGGAAAATTCCCTGCAGAAATCCCCCCCCCCCATTGTCTTTGGACAGCAGTGGAGTGGCCCTGCGTAAAAGCACATAATCCAAATGTATATCGAAAAATATTATAGGAGTTAGGAAATGAGTGTACCAAGTTTTGTATTGGTAAACGGTATAGATATAAGGGAAAAGTTTCTATACCAATACGTGTTTTCCTGTTATCAATACAAAACTTCGTGCAGTCATTTACTATGCTCTATAGTATTTTCCAAAATACGTTTGGGTTGTGTGCTTTTACCCTGGAACACTTCAGAAGGGTCCAAAATTAATGGGAGGGATTTCTGGAGGGAATTTCCCGACATTCTCCCAATTATCTCTGTTTAAGTACATAATGGGCTACATAGCACCTCTGGAAAGCCTGTTATATGCTGAAGACAATGAATAATAAACAATGACTTTCCAATGAACAGTGTTGATGCAATAGCTTTTTCACTGCGAGTCTTCGATATTCCTTATACTTACGGAGTTAATGGCCCCAGAGACTTACTTCGTAGTCCATGGCACCTAATTTTTTGTGCTTGAACATATCTCTGTTACGTTTATCGATTGGACTAGGTTCTATTCTGATGTCCGAATGACAAGCCCATGTCCATTCCTTGTGAGTTAGTATCTCGTTGGAAGATAATCTCGCATTATTTTAATATTCGTTATATTTTCCCATTTTATAACTATGTTGTAATTTATCCTCAGATAACATTAATATTCTTGATTGATTTATTTTATACGTTAAATTGCTTTTCTACATAGATAAATATTTTCCTCGTTGTACTTATTTATATTTTACTTAATTCCATTTTTCTTTTTTCAGAAATGGAAATAACACGATTACATAAAATGAATTAATAACGTCATCAGATGTTCTGTATGTTGTTATATAAGTAAGAAATTCCACATGAAACAACGTAATAAATACCAATATAACATGTAAAATCATTATGTCATTAGCTAATTAAGTTTTCTCCCTTTAAGCAACACAAAATAAATATACAGTATTTAGAAAAAACTTGTAACTATATTACCTAAATAAGTAGTTATGGTAACCAAATCGAGACTAGACATGCTGTAATAGTTGACATGGATATTTGTAATCTTGATCCATTATTAACTAACAAAAGTTTGGATTAAAATGTTAGATATAATTATTACTTTGTACCTATCTATCTTGTAGCATATTCTATCGTTTTAATTTTATCCTTTATAATTGGGCAAATAGACCTCTTAAACTAATTTCTCAATATATAATTATTTTTCAAATCATTGATGTCAAAATCTTCTTATACTTATAATAACTTACACTTTTGTTTGACCTGGTTGCAAATTTAGTTATTTCATTAAAACTAAGGTATTTGTATAACCGAATTAGGCACGATAAGGAATTGACGTGTCTTTCTTCTTAATACTTGTTTCGCTACATTTAAAAATACCGAACTCTGAAATTCTTACATTTTCTCCTTCAAGGAAAAATCAATCGACGCTATCATCCGAAATTTCTAAAAACGAAACTAGATAAACTTTATCAAAGGAAAGATAATAATTAGTTCTCAATTTGAAATATATATATATAGGGTGTTTCGAAACAACACCGACAACGTTCGGTAACTGATTCCTCACACCAAGGTAATACAAAAGGTATAGACCAACCTTGGTGTACAAATGCTTCCTTTCGGAGCTATAGACTACCAAAAACATGAATGAAATGAACTTTAAAGGCACATAGCTCTACAATTATAGAGGAACTTTGACGCAGGGCATATAATTTGAAGTATTCACCAATTGCCTCTATAAAATTTTTTGCGGAAGTACAGCAGGATTCTGAAACATGAATATTTGGATAGAGCATATATCAGTTTCTAAGTGAAGTCTTGATCAGTTTACGGTAGCTTTCATAGTTTTGGAACTATGGACCTTTAAAGTTTACTTTTTCATGTTTTTTGGCAGCCTGTAGCTCCGAAAGCAAACATTTGTACATCTAGCTTGGTCTA
The DNA here is from genome assembly GCF_964235325.1 of Thermobia domestica. Taxonomy (NCBI): domain Eukaryota; kingdom Metazoa; phylum Arthropoda; class Insecta; order Zygentoma; family Lepismatidae; genus Thermobia; species Thermobia domestica. The sequence goes on from NC_137463.1 coordinate 264,128,502, forward strand.
TACTTTTTGTCTTATTTTGCTGTCAAGAATCACCTTTCAAACGTTGCCGGTGTTGTTTTGACAGTTCTTAAGTTAAACCGAATATAACTTTTGCTCTAAACTCTGGTTAATGACTTTATTTCGGTGATAATACTTTAGTTAATTTCATCGCAGAACTAAATTTACTTCTTAAACGAAAACCTATTACAAAACTTATTAGGACTTTCAGTCCTTTTTCAAAGTTCAAATGCAGATCAAATCCTTTGTTGTGGGTGAAAAAATAGATATCAAAATTTTACAGAAGAGGATTACACTCTGAGAATGTTAGATGTAGATATACATTTGTTTTTCTTGTTTTTTTAATTATGCGCTGAGGCTACTGAAATCGACTATAATATGTGGATAATAATGGCGAAATGAGAAATGTCGGAGAAAAAGAACGAATCGCGATGAAACGCATGTGCTCATAGTTTGTATACCGGAAAGCTCACTTAGTATACAAGATGGAGCAAGAAACCTCACATATTACTGGTAAATTTTGAACCACTAGGCAAAAATGCACCACTGATGTAAACTACCCCGTTACGTATACACTATTTAATTAAAACAATCAGAAGCTTTCTGAGATGAGTTCTCCAACACACGACGCGATTTTAATTTTACAAAAGCCTTGATGTACGTAATCTTTTTTCTCGTAACTGCAAAATTAATTTTCAGAATATTCAATTAAATTATGTTGAACCGACTTCAATTTATAAGTGAATGGCAGTCAAAATTATCTGCAAACGCTTCTAAAGTAAGTTTTCGAAAGTTAGCACTTAGCTAAATCATTTAATTAAATTTGTGAAGGTGTTCTCATAACATATTACGAAAATCTAGTAAAATTTCCAAAATTAATTTCCAGTAATTTCAACAATAAACTTATAATATAACGATTATTGTTTTTACATTACGTGACAAATAAACCCAATTTGCAATGAACGTTGGTAAGCGCAACTCAGTAGTGTTGTGTGTGTGTGTTAAATTGTAAGAAAAATGCCCTTTTCATTTAAATAAATTCAAAGCTAGTGCATTTAATAAAAATAACAATAATACCATTTAAATAAGATTGGGGAACATTCAGATAACAGGGTACATTTTATATAAATATGCTTATTCTCGTCAACATTTTATATCTTCGTAAACTCAAATATCTAATTTTTAAGAAAATTGCATATAATTCACTACATGTTATGTCATCTGGCTATAATTATCTGTTTATCTTTATAATTCCTTACTTCATAATGGGACAGATTATTAACTTATCATCAAAGTACGTGACATGTTTGAGTTAAAGCTGAGCTGAGAATAGCTGAGCGTCATCTTTTACATGTAAACAAAGTTTTCGATAAACATTTGTTATTATTATTATGTATTATTATTATTATTATTATTATTATTATTATTATTATTATTATTATTATTATTATAGCACCCCTTTAAATGTGAGCAAAATTCAGAAATAATTTATTTTTTGTAATTTTGTTCCACACGTATTGTCAAGGCACCAACCAAGATATTAACCGTCTTATCCAGAGTCGTTTTGACGTATGATTAGCTTAATACTAAAGGCCAGATTATTGTAGGAAACATATGTTAGTCGAACTCTTTAGTATGGCACTAATCACGCGTCAAAACGACTCTGCATAAGGCCCTAAAAGTTTAAACTATTTACGTAACTTTAAATTTGAGTTTTTTGTCTCTATCAGTACCATCACTCGATTTGGATGTATTACCTGGCCTTCCGACTCACTAGATCTAGCTTTCTTTTAGTGGGAGAATATTTAAAGAGTAAGGTATTCTCCATTAGTGTACAAGGCATCGAAACAGTAAAAATTCATCAAGAAATTCTTGCAATTACGGGAGGTATGCTCCTATGTGTCATTTAATCCCACAATAACAGTTTGATAAGAATTTGCTACTGTTACAATTTTAACGAGCAAAATCGTCTGATGTAAGTTTAAAAATGTGACCACAATGACAATTGTAATCCCTGTGATGTGCGTAGTGGAGTCGCCGTGTATGTAATGACAAACAACATTGATGCTATTTTTACTAAAAATACATAGTTTGTATTCATTACATATTTCAAGTGATAATAGAATGCTATCCAGTCCCGGATATATATATATATATATATATATATATATATATATATATATATATATATATATGAAGCTGTCTAAAATGTCAAAATCTAGAATTGTTACAGTTTACTCTATTATGTGGCCTACGGTTCAAAAAAAAAAAAAAGGTTACACATAACTTTCGCAGGCATTTTCAAAGCCAATTTAAGTTTATTCCTTGAGTTCTGGAGAAGCTGAAAAAAAGAACATATTATGACAGCGTTAGATCTGGGCTATGTGCAGGATACATTAAAACCACATAGCCAAGTTTTCTCAATTTCGAAGCGTTTGTTAGATGTGTATGCGCTTTGTCTTAGTCAACGTAAAATACGACACCTTTTGCGTTAACCCGTTTTGATTGTTATTTATAATTGTTACAGTAAAGTAACTCACACTAATTCTACAGGTGAAGTCACCCTGAATCTGATCAACTTTTCCTGTGATTCGTCGGCAACTACGATGAGAATCTTAGGCATTCACATTCTCAAAACGAAAGCAACAAACCCATCTTTTGGCTGGAGCTTTCGATAGCATATCTCGCCTATAGACAACACAATTTTTGTCATCGGTTTCAGTAGTACTTGTCCGCCTTATTATGAATATATGTATATCTATATTTATCTACCGATCTATGAGTATACCCATATATATATATATATATATATATATATATATATATATATATATATATATATATATATATATATATATATATATATATACCTATATACTTATAATTATATATCCTGAACCAAATATTGAAATATCCCGAAAATACAAATTAATTTTCCACCCTTAAAATGTTCGTACAAATAAAAGATCGCTTAATATGATAATTTATGTAGAGAAAAGATTATTTTCTATGAGTTCTCATATCGCTTCGCATTGAAAGGAACGTAAAACTCAAAATCAACTCAACTCAATAGCTGAAAATTATATATATATATATATATATAGAGAGAGAGCGAGAGAGAGAGAGAGAGAGAGAGAGAGAGAGAGAGAGATCTACTGATGGATAAAACATGAACAAAATTATATCTGAGTGTGAAATCTCATGCGTAGGTTCCGAAAAAGTCGTGGAAAACGACTATTAGTATATCTAAAGATGTATGCTTTCTGATAACGAGGCTACAGATGCACCTGATGTTGAAGTAACTTAATCGAGCTTTTCATTTTGGGCACTAGTAAGAATAAATATACATTATGCCTAATGAAACAGAGTGAAATATTATTATCATTTTTTTTTAATCTTTCATTTTAAATTTCATCAAATCTCAGGCATATGTTAAATCATACATGACATCAAGATTAACAAAAGACCCATGATTGGTAGATATATTTAAGGGCGACGATCCTGGGGGGGCCCGGGCCCCCAAAGCTCATGTGGGCCTCCTATTGTATTTATGAATATACAATATTTGGCATAATTTCAATGCAATTGGTCTTAAAATCCTCATATATATATATATATACCTTCTGCATTTGAATGTCCCCCCCAAATTTAGAGATAAATCGGCGCCCTTAGATATATTCTCATTAGAAAATCATGCGAAATGAAATTTCATAGTGTTAAAGAGTAATTGTTCGTTGGCCATCTGCTTGGAGCAACCTATTTGCTTTCTATTTATTATTGAGTCGTAAATGTAGCAATACTCTTTCCAACACAGGAATGTACCTATTTTTGTTTATATTGTCCTTACCGTGACAAACGTAAGCCTTAACAATGATAGCAACAATACTTATAAATAACTGTAATACAAAAAGTGATATACGATTAAGGAAAATGTATATAATTTCTTTTCAATTTTAAAACATTACTAAACACATTGATACTATTACATATTTCAAATCTATATGTTACACGAAAACGAAAGTTTTAAACATGTTATTCAGGATTGCTAATTAGGGACCAGAAACTACTACAAATAGCCAAAATTTGAAATAAAGGTGTGCACGTGCTCTGGTTGAGCCCACGGGCAGTGACTAGGACCTACAAAGCATATATCACCTCATGCCCGAACCGGGCTCGGGCCGTAAATTTTTAAATATACAACCAAATTTCTCGGGCCTTTTCATGCCTCACTTTGTAAGCATACTGTACAACGATGTATATTCGACCATTCTTTCTGGAGAACTCTTAAAGCACAACTGCAAAATTAAACCTATAGTTGCTGTACATAAAAATACAATTATTTAGTTTCTGTAATTCGGACTGTTTCTGGCTCAATTTGATTATCTCAAGACCTCGGGACGGGCTCCATTCTAAATGGTAAAACATATTTCGGACTCGGGTCGGGCCTAACAATATAAATTCACGGGCTGGACCGGGCCCAGGCTAAAAATTTAGGAACGTGTAGACCCCTACTTTGAAACCCTCCAGCAGAGGAGTTGAGTTGATTTTAGTTTAGCGTCCCGTTCAGCAGCGAGGCTATATGAGACGTGGACCTACTGATTAACGTGGAATCCGAACCACATGAGCTTCCGCCGGGACCTCCAGCAGAGGAACAATACTGCTCAAACGGGTTTTTTCAATGCATATTCATAGTGCAATAGTCTCGAATACTGTGTTCATGATTATGATGTATGTCCAATATACTGGAACAAATGTATAGGACAGGGTGCAAAATTTTCGGTAGCCAGCTCGCCATTGGCGACTACAAATTTAGAGCTGGCGACTACTGTTCAGTAGGAATATTTTCTGCCTAAACTCATAGGGCTATGCAGTTTCTGTTTCTCACGAAAATAATTGTCATTGAGTGAGAACACTTGTTAACCCAAAGGCCGTGTAGGGGGGAGACCTCTTATTATATGTACGTGAGAGATACTGGCGACCATTATTTTTGAATTGGCGAGTGCGTCTGACTTTGAAATTTTGCGCCCTGGTATAGGGTATTGAAAATATGACTATCAGAAAGGAGTTGTTTTGAAAAAATGTTTAGATAACTATCAGTACAAGTATGTATATGATTTGCAACAAACGAAATAATCATTCTGTCTTTTAGACAATTTGGTATCTCAAACCACACTGATATATCATAAACATTCTTGAAGCTTATAACACAGCTTCAATTAAAAGATTTGAGAACTCATAAAAGATATTGCTATCTATACAAATACATATACAAAAATGTGTATGCTTTCGCTTTTCTTTGTAATATGATTTTCTCAGAAAAATGAAATCACCTAGAGGCGCCAAATGTTGTATACAGATAAAAGTTTACAAGATCTGATCATGTAAGCAGCCGTTTTCTTCGAATTTCTATTCAAAGGAGACTTTTGAGTAAAAATTTATTAAAAAATAATATATGACACCTTGCTTCTACGATATGAACAGTTCATTATATAGTTTCTTCTACATCAAAGGATATGAACGATATTTACTATTATTTCAGTAGAGCAAATTAGAATAGAGCAAACAGTATTATGTAGTTTTGTGAAAATACCAATGACTTTTGAGCCCAATTATCGTTTTCATGGTTGAAGAGGTGGGGTGATACCTACAAATAATCGGAAAGACAGGTTAATGTGAAATATGCAGTCTCCATAGTTTACGGGGTCTCTAAGCTGATTGGTGACGGTCCAAATTATATTTAAATCTAATTTTAGGGAAAACGAAGCATGTCATCTTGCCCGCGAATAGACAGGGTAACGCCAACGGCATTGCTCTCTGTTATTTATTCGCTTGTTACCCCGACAGAGACATTGTTCCTTGTTACTTATTGATTTCGCTCACACTGGCATGGCCTTTAGTTATTTATTTATTTCACTTATATCTGTACATTCTAATATTTTGCATAAACTTTTTCTCCACCTCCACTTATTTTTATATGTATACTTACTATTATTAAAGTTTTATTTAACATAGTATAAAAGCAAAACTTTACAATGATGAATATAAAGTCACTATTGGACCAATAGGAGCAACTACCTAGTTCTGTGGTCTGATTCCAACAAATTCCACCTATCCACTGAAGTGGCGCTTATCATTATGTTTCCACGAGACACTCATATATATGTTCATAGATACTTATTGTCAATCCACTGCCTCATGATAATCTTTCAGCTCATTTCGGACAACCGTCTATCTTTTGCAATTACTTTCCACATTACTTGACAGTGTTTATTCATTTCGTCGCATCACTTTATAATTTGACGCTTTCTGTTTGTCGCAATCTCTTGGTATTTACATAAAAAACGTCTTTTGTCTATCAATCGTACTTTTTTCTTGGAATATATCTAGCTTGTTTTCTCCTAAATACCTGTATTTTCATTATAATATACGTTATTCCTTTCACTATCTGATGTACGTGATTTCCTTGCTATTGTGTAGGGGATCCTTAATATACATTTTGCATTCTTCGTTTCGACGTCTGAGGACACTGAATATCTAGTTTTAATAGTGTCCTCCTCCCTAACTCTGTGTCGAAACAAGTTGTCTACGTTCATTCCGGATTTTATGTTTTAAACTCACTGATGTTCGATTTTTAATATAAAACTTTTACGTACAAATGCGCTCGAGTTAGTTGCTTCTTTAATGTTACCCCACATGTACACCTATCTCTGTGTTTTCTGTGTTTACAACTTCCGTGTCTTCAACTTCAAAGCTTATTTTATCCGCGAAGTTGCTTTGTTGAACTTCACTTTCGTCTTTTCTGTATTCGTTTCTAACTCGATTTTCGTGCAATTTAAACTACCGATAATATCTTACAGAGATCTGTTGATGTTTGCTTGCAAAATGAATGGTGTCATCAGCGAAGAGAATGTGAGTCATATGTTCTCTTTTATATTTATTTCTTCGTTTTTTCATTTCAGAAATCGAAACACATGGTTACGTTTGTTTGTATATAAACTGGGAGAAAGAGTATCTCCCTGACGTATATCTCTCGATATCCTTATAGTCGTTCTACAGCAAAATAGTTGAATGAAGCTTGCTTATAATTTTTTCTATAACTTTTAAATAATTTTCTTCATTGCTACTTGCTTTAACTAAATAAACGTATAAAGTCTTCATAAATCCAGTGCTTTTCATAGTTAATGAACGCAGTACATAAGGGTAATTCATACTCGTTTGACCAACGATCAATTTTCCTATCACTTGAATGTGAAGTAATACTTCCAAATGAAGCGTTTCTTGTTGTATGATTTCAAATCTTACCTAAAAGCAGTACTTTCGAAAATGAAAAAAGAAAACTTGGTCGATCTCAGGAAGAAACTTTATAGGTCTATAAATCTGTAGGTTTAATTTTTGTTCTTTTTTATTTAGAATATATCATAACATTTCCTTACTTGTAGGACACTCAATCACTTGGTAACCATTTTATATAACATCAAACGCATGTATCGATGTTTGGAACTTCTGTTCTTCGTTCGTTTACTTTACTATGCCTAATAACTTCATTTTCTGGTGACTTCCCTTGTTTCATACTTCTTATGTCGAACTCAACTTTCTCTTGTAACACTTGGGAAAGTTTGTTTCCTTAATTTTGCCTTCTTTCACTTCCTGTTCATTGTTTAAATGTAACTTGTTGTTAAATATATAACTCTTCTTTTGTATTTTGTGATGGTTGTGCTATCTTCTCTTTCCATTGCTTCGACATAGGTCAGTCAATTGTTTACTGTCTGCTTTGTCTTTTTAAGGCCCACGCTACAGTCAGTTAGTAAAAGATTGATGTTAATTTTTCGTACAATCTCTACAGTATATATCCGAATTTTATTTTAGATGCCATATATCACTATTATCCTTTGCCCTTCATTCGTATATCATTCTTCTTTGAATATTCATCCGAATATTTGTGATGTCTTCATTACCTTTTGGAATTTTCATGCTGTCTACAAGTGAGGCAAATTAATTCTTTATATCCCTATGAAATAAGTTATGCTACTTAATTGTACTAATTGTGTTCGTAATGTTGATATTGATGCGTTTTAAGTTATTATCTGATATATCTGGATTAAATCAGTTAAACGAAAGACGATACTTTGTTAATTAATTAAAGTTATTTATTTTTGATGCAAAATGTCTAATTTGGTCATGGTATTGGAACACACTGATTTCTATTAATTGGAAACAACAAGTGTAGTTTAGTTTGTCTAAATTAGAATGGTTTTACTCTTTGCGGCACGGAGAACAATTTTTTAATCCCCCATGTTGCACGCGTAAAATACTTTTTAGTAAATATAAACCACATATATTTTTGAATATATTAGACCCTAGAAAATACATTGATAATATATTGATCATAGTTTACAATTATTGGCACCAAAATGGGGTGATGCATTTAGAGCATCACTGTGCAACAACACTAATGTCTTTCCATAAATAGAATGCACTTTATCTAAAACTGAATCTTTAAAATAACACGAATTATTATGTGTTATATATTGTGTATTATGAAATAAATAGAACGTACTGTTAAGTAAGATATATTTATAAATACAAAGGTTTGAACAAAAATATTATATGAAATATACGTTACATAACTTTTCTTCTCGTGACAACTTTGCTAACCTTCATTTGTCGTACTTCTGAAAGTAGTCTCGCGTCTTTCCTAAGCAAAGAGACACTTCACACATAGCACAAATCCAAACGTCTGTCTTGCTTTAGCTTTGGTACTGCATAAAACACATCTTCTTCGAGTAGGCCTTTTAGGTTGGTGTGATGACCCAGATCGTCGAAAATCTAGTGAAACATTTGGTTTCCCTTTCTTTTGTTGAATTGTTTGTGCTGTTGAGGAAGATGATCGAAGAATCGATACTTAAAATACATCAAAATATTAATTCCTAAAAGTATATCAATTTCGTTCTTTGTAGTGGGAATATACCATTTATTGGACTGTTGTGCGTACAGATTTGTTTGAAATACTATTGAGTCTACAATAGACTCATCTAAAATGTAAAAGCTTGCAGATCAATTGCCTTATCGACAAGCAGAGATGTTTCGTGGGTCTAAATGGTGTGATAACTATTATTTTTCTGATGTTTTCTTAACTACTCATAGAGGATACGTACGAATGTCAATTACGGAGGGATGGAAAAAGAATCGCTCTGTTTGTTCCAGATCCGGTTCTGAACCCGTTCAGGAAACGCGAACCCACGACAAAGTTATTAGCGGTTCTAAAGCTAGTCTCACTGTTTTGTTGAATTTAAGAACCGCTCCCTAGACCGGTTCTGTTTTTTGTTAACTTCAGAAAACACTTTCAGAACAGGTTTAACTATTTTCTGAACTTTAAGAACTGCTCCCAGTACCAATTAAACATATTTCCCACCTTAAAGAACAGCTCTTAAAACCGGTTCTACATTTTGACCATGGCTCAGGAACCGGTTCAAGAACCTGTTTGGTTTATTACGAAGTGCTTATGGAACCAGTTCTGGAATATGAATTAAAGACCAGAACGGGTTCTGAAATGTCAAGAAACTACAGAGACTGGTCCTTGAGTTATTCTATAAAAGGTAAAAGTGGACCCGATTTTTAAATGTAATAGAAACCTAGAACCGGTTCTGATGCTCTTTCTGAGAACTAACAAGAAGAAAGAACCAGTGTTTTTATCAGATCTGAAAAATGAAATAAAAGACCAGTTCTGTGACAGTCGGTACGGTCCGTGGATACCGTACGAGAACAAGTAAGACATACCTGGGACGGCCCATGGACATCCTGTTTATGTCGTAACATCCATGGGACGTCACCAGGATATTCTCTCTATTAGAGCAACATATTGAGAAATGTTAATGGAAATGCAATGGAAAACCTTTGAATAAGTGTATTTGTTTCATGCAACTGCAAGAAGCTGAAGCCCATCAAAAGGCGAAAGTGGTGAGAGTTAGCGACGAATACAACTAGTCGACCAAGTAAGCTTCAATCATGTAAGGTTACCAAGTCTTTCTGTTATTTTTATTGGTGGTGAATGGTATTTGTTTCATGTTCAGCCAGAAAGGTTGATCAACTGACCGCACATATTTTACGACCCGCTCGGGAGAGTAATACTCCCGGAAGTACGTTTTTCCGCGCGCTACTCTAGCCAGCTGTTTTACGCGCTATTCTGGCCAGTTGTTTTAAGTTGGTGACAAAATTTATATCATAAAGTACAAGGGGAACAAAACGATCCCTATATCATGGAGTACAAGGGCATAAATACTACAACTACTTACCTACACAAAAATAAATAAATCACTTTTTTAAGTATTATTTACATATTATTTTAATTTAATAAGTGTTAAAAAAATGTAAAAAATGTAAAAATACTTTCCTCAGGCCAGGTTTGAACTCGCATATAGCGCTAGCCCACTTAATATTTATTGTACTCTGTCACAAATATTACATAGCAAAATTACATGGAGACAATATAGGTGTAATCTAGGACCGACCACTGGGAAGAGAGTCCAAGATGTGGTTCTGAGCGAACCTACTCCGCTGTACGATGATAATGGTTATGCATCACAAGGAAAAAATTCACAAGCACAATTCACGGCCTCCCGGTCTTTCCCGACAGGTTGGAGAGAGCTGCTTGCAAAAAACCACTGAAAGACTGTCTTTCTAGATCGACTGAAAAATATTTGCGGCGTTCCCGTTGTAAAAAATCGAAATATAAGGATTCATCATTCCACGGCATCCCACTCGGCCACGGAGGCCGACAACAGCAAGAGTTTGATTTCTGCTATTTTAATGCAACGTGGCAAGAAGTGGAATTGAAATCACCAATTTGGAGAATGTATTCTGCTTACAACAAAATATGTATCAAACACAAAGAAATTGACATCTGCAATATGAACTCTATGTTTAAGAAAACTATTGTAAATGTATTATGTAGTACACCAACACTATAATTGGGCTTATGCCTGTTGTGTTGATGGCAAATAAATAAATAAATAACGCCAACCAATCAGAACTGTGTTTCTCGTTTCTACTTTCGGGAGCATTACTCTCCCGAGCTAGTCCTCATATTTTTCAAACATGCTTGTCATCAGAGGTAGAGTCTGTGCTACCTTGCGTTGCCTTTTGAACCAAACGTTGTTTTCTCTGTAAGCAATGATGAACTTATTTATTTATTTATTCTATTATTTAGTTTGTTCATTATTCCCTCAGTCGACTACGTAACTTCAGTTATAGAAAGCATATAGTTTACGTTTACATATAAATGAATATATTTGTGTGCAATAGTATAATATAATGGTTGTAATTAATATACATGCATTAGTTAACTATATATTGTTATATGGTATATTATTTTAACTATAACACAGAAGCAACGTTATAGAATAGAAAAACTAAGATTAGTGGAAAATATATGAAATAATAAACAAATATTAGATTCACAATACTATAGAAAAGAAAAATGTACTGTAATTTGAGAAAGGTAAATTTCTGATAAAACTCTAATATAAGATCATGTCGACATAATACATGAATGTATAATAGAAACTGAAAAAAGGGAAGAAAGAGGGAAAATATAATAAACCAAAGAATTGATATCATAATATCAATATAACAAAAAATACATTCAGTGAAATATTAAAATTAAGCGCTATCAGTCAACAAATGTACACTTCGATATATATTTCACAAAATATGCAAGAAATGCTGTCAGGAGCGGTTTGACGTTTCCCTATCATATCAGAACCGATTCAAGAACCGCTCCTGTCTGCCCTTAACATCTCAGATTCGGTTTCTGAACAACAGACACAACCCAGAACCGGTTCAGAAACCGGTCCGGAGCGTTTTCACAAGTACCAGTTCATTTTCTATCCCTGCAATTACGATATTTTCTTATGCATCCATAGAGGATAACCAATTATTAAAAGGTGAGATGAAAATTTCCTTGTTTTGCTAAATTAGGTGTCAATCAAATTCACCTTTTTTTAAAAAAATAGTTTAACACACTAGCATCGATTACTCGCTTCGCTGGGTTGAAATGAAAATTTAAATACACAACTCCATATCTCATGTGTTTGTTACCCGTGAAATATGCTGTTTGCGTTTTTGGTGGCGTCAATTTAAATGGCATCAGAAATATAACTGTTCATTTCAGCGACCCCAAAAACTATGTCTTCGGCAGTAATATTTTTCATTTTCGATCATTTTTATGTATGTCCGCCTTTCCCAAGTCCTCCATATTTCGGGGCACGGCATCGGAAGTCTCACCGGTCATCTCAGGAACTTCAAAAACTAAGGGTAAGATTCTAATAGTGGCCATTTTCAATCAATTTTATATATCTCCCCATTCTTTTCTTCATGTTTCGGTACACGGTATCGGAAGTGTCACCGGTTATCTCAGCGACAGCGAAAACTTTGGACTCGATACTAGTATCGGTTATTTTTGATCAGTTTTATAAATTTCTCTTTCCCTGTCTCAATATGTGGAGATGCATTTTAATTTAAACAGAATCGGAAGTGTCACTGTTCATCTCAGTGATCCCGAAAATCAAGGATTTGACACTGACATTGGTCATTTTAGATCATTTTATATATCTCATTCTTATCTTTCACTCAAGTTGAGATGCATTGTGGAGATGAATTTGGATGTGGAGATGAATTTGGATTTAATCAGGATCAGAAGTGTCACTGCGCATCCCAGCAACCTCGAAAACAATTAATCCGACACTGATATCGGTCGATTTCCATCATTTATAAATGTTTCTCCACCTTCTTCTTCCCATAATTTGCACCGTCAAACTGATATCATAAAACCATCTGAGGTCTGAACTTCATCTATCATGAAAATTTCATTGAGATTGGTCGGGTGGTTGAAAAGCGATCAGCTCATCCCTGCTTCCCCTTCCCTAAGTTGCATCATCAAAATAATAAAAATCATCACAGGCTCGAACCTCATCAATGCTGAAAATCTGATCGAGGTCGGTCAGGTGGTTCAAAGGCCATTAGGTTTTATTTATTTTATATTTCCGATCAACGAAGAGATCATTGGCGAAACCAATGCTTATTTGGCCAAACGTGATACATCCTATTATTTGGAAGGGGTTACCAATTTGAAGCAGCAGTGGATGAAGTGCAATAACGTGACGCTATGGTGACGCTACGTTGAGCAATAAAATTGGTTTGTTTCAACAACTTCTATAGTATCTATGTTTGAACATACTTTTCAAACGACCCTCGTATAACGGTAGCAAACACAATTTTTATACATTACTATATATACTACTAGATTCAATTACAGGCAAAACAATTGTCAGTTCTAATTCTCAAATCTAAGCAGATCTATATGTTAATTTTGTTTTGTCAGTCAGGAGTATATCGATCAATAATAGTTCTAATGCATTACAATTGATTTCTAAAAGGAATTTAGTTACTATTTTCCCACTGTAAGTATCGTCCTTAGAAGCTTGTACACTTGGTTAGGACGAACATAACATTTCAATCAATTAATTAGTAATTTCACCAGTATATCTTTAAAGGTGAACATTTCTAACCAATATGGTACATGGCCACGTACCCTATCTGAAACTTTTCAACATGTGCAAGAAGTAATTCTCAAGATTGAGGCTGCGATCAGACGGAATTGAAAGTTTGATTGTATAGGTTTTCGGCTTGTTCCTCAACCTCTGAGCACCGAATGGGATGGGCTTGTTTAATGCTTCCTGCCCTGTGATGCAATACCATTTCACGTTTTCTCTGATGAGGCGCAATCATTTCTGAATCTGTCTGTGATGGGAGAGGGAGAGGGGAAGCTTCCGTGCCAGAAACGATTCAAAAATACTTTTCACATGCCATCTTTGTTATTCCTCACTTCTTATTTTTGGATTCACTCTTTCCATTTTGCAGGCAACCTTACCACTAGGTCATCAAATAACCAAGTTGTATTTGTTGGTCTTCCAACCATAGATTTTCGAACTAAAAGTTCACGTTATTCTAGGGTCTGCTTCATAATGTATTTAAAAGCCGTGACATTTTTTAAATACCTTCAATAGTTGCAGAAATACCAGTAGTAAAATGTAATCCATCATCTGCTTGGTTACGAAATTAACAGGCAAATCGGAGCTATACAGAACAACGCAAAAACTCACAAGCTCACAAGACGGACTCTTTCTTTAAAATAATTTGTTATTTGGTACACTACTAATTTTACTTCCAACCCTAGTGCTTGTAAATGATTTGTAACACCGATTTAAGAGAAAAGACATTGAGAATATTTAAAAATTGACAAAAGGACCAGAATACATTTTAGCTACTTCATCGCTTTAATACTACATATCCAGAAATGCTTGTGTTTCTGTCCTATGCTTTCGAGGAGTTTCGACTAGCATCAAATTGTGACTATGAACTCATCAACGCATTGCGCGTTGGCAGCGAGCAAGAAGAGCTTGATAGTTTTATGTCCCGTAAGTCTTGTTGTGGGGTTTGTTGAACACCTATACGAATATAAGAAACGATCACATGATACACGTCATAGTCCATTTGGTTGCTATATTTAAAAACGGACGCCATATTACTAGATTTTTGTCTAAGTACATCTCCATACCCAGTGGTTTGAATTTACAGCCTCGTTGCTCATTTTACTCCTTTCTAAAGTAAATCTCATAGTTCTAAATTATAGTGTAATTTGAAAAAATGGAACAATTACGTATTTTCAGATACAAGTTTAAAAAAAGTGAATTTAAAGAGCAAAAAATATTTTTACAAATAGAAGAATATGTATTTTTAAACAAATACGTTATAGTGGATAATACTAACTTGAATTAATAACTTAGTGCCAAAAATTAAAACGAATATTGCAAATCTTTCAGAGTCGAGATAAAGACTTAAACAATATTATTTAAGAAGATTCCTGCACTATCCAAAAATAGTACTTTTACATTTACAAAAGTCACAGCACAATATTTCCATTTTTATCTAGGGACATACAGTTGAAATGAAGCACATCTGGCAACTACATTGCTTTGGAATGTGTTCAGGTTTTGATGGGTCATCTGTCACTTGCAAAAATACCGTATTCCTTTATGTGACCATAGTCCAACGGATTGAGTTTCTATTTCGGTTCCAAAGCACGAATCCATTTATAGCACTGCAAGTGCCCTCCTTTTATGTGAAGACTGATATATCTTAAGGTAGGGGACAAATTTGGAGAGTTTCGTAAATTTTAAATTAATTTCTACATTTTTATTTTTCACGAAAAGTGGATTTCTGACAAACCCAAAAAATTACAGCTGGTTCATGAACTAGAAAGAAGCTACAAACATCGCCAAAATACGAAATCATCTGCTAAAGCAACAGTTACGGCGGTTATAAGGAAGGTCCCAACAAAATCTTTAAACTTCAAGATATATAAAGAGTTTGTAAGAAGAATTTCGAAAGGCATCTGCCGAACTTCTAACACAAGTGAGTGTATCAACATTGTTTTCGATGTTTATAAGAAGAAAATTGGAAAAGCGCTTGAAAGGTCCAAGCCGTCACGGAAACAACCTGTAGAATATGGAATTCTAAATGACAGCACACCGCTTCCTATAGGTACTGCCGCTTATTAGATCACATCTAGAAACAAGGAATTATTGCAGTCATACTTTGTTGATTGAATATCCCGGGAAAAAGATTATGTTACTTCATCTGTTCCGAATTATCTTGGTGGTGTGCTGTCATGTGTGAACAAATATGTGAAATTTTATTTATGGTGACCATTTTGTTCGTTCGTTTCACAGAGTTCAAATCTGGAAATCACTTGCAAAAATTTAAACTGCTGGCTCTATTATAAGGAGCTGGTTGGCAAAGCTTTGTTGCGTATCTAGCTATATCATTACGAACTTAGGTATCAAGGTAGAGTGTTTTTGTTTTCGAGGATATAACTAAATGATTTAAAATAACAAATGTACAAGTAGTTGGAGATAAATATTGACTACAATTTCTACGAACAGGATATATCTACTTTATCTCTCGATCTATTTAACTAATAGATATTACGTTTTATACAGCTGATGTCCTCATTTTCTAGTTGTCCACTAAGAAGGGATTTAACCAGATAAAAATGTAACAAAATTTGCATCTCGACGCAGGATCCAAGACGATTTTGGAATACATAATACAAATAATACGTCTGTGGTTTGTGTGTAATAAAAAAACAAAGAAACTATATTGCACTTTTGTATGTATAGGTAAAAAGTTTCACAGAAAAATGTAGCAGAGACAGATGAAAAACCGAAGAAACAGTTCAAAAATTGTTTTTGTGGAAATGTATCTCTGTGTTCATCGGGGATTTTCGTCCATAAAATCCGAACAGTATGTACATGTCTCTCGAGAACTAACAATGAAAAGTTTACTTCGTCCAGTCTGATTCACTCTTTCTAGATATCCTGTTCGCCAAATTTCCCAGAGGATAAAAAAATGGTAATCAATTTTCCACAACTGGCTAAAACAATCCATACGTGGTAGGTATCCGATGCAGTAAATAAGAAGAGGAAGGATTATGTCCGCGTTGTACTTCATAAATGAAATTCTAACTACATAGTAACTACAATAAATTATTAACATTTGTCTACACAAGTCTGATTGCAAGATGTTTCAAACGACTCATGTACAGGATACATAGGATATACATTTTTAACAATTCGGACGTTTACGATATTAATGTCGAATACTTTTGGAAGAAATACAGTTTGTTTCATTACGTATATCAGTAGTCGGAATATAAAGAAACGAACACGGAATTATTATCTATGTATCAAACAAATTGCTAAAACTATTGCGTAATACTTAATAGTTTGGTGTATATAATTCATCTTGAATGTTTAATTGGTATGCTATCCCTATACGTTATAACAAGGTTTCTTTTTATGTCGTGGCAAAAAAGATCATAAATATTGATTTTTTTCTCCTGAGATGTTTATGGTTTTACGGTCTTTGAAGTTTGCATTAAATGAAGAATAACACGTTTCCTTCTTTGGGCATCTGTCACTCACAAGCACAATCTGTGGTTTAAATGAAGTGAACGGTTATTCATCTGAGTATATTATATGTTAACAAACACCAATTGCCTAAGTGTGTATACTCTTTTTATTCTCGTTGCAAAAAAAAAAAAAAACTCTATTATGAGATGCGATTGAAAAAGAAAATGTAAACAGTTGAGTGGAAGAAAAGGTTATACCTTAACTCCGCCATTTTAAATAATAAATAAATAAATAAAATAAATCAGTGGTTCATTTTGCATGTACTTGGCGCCATTGGCATTGTGCTAATGCGGGATGTACTTATCAGAGTGTTTGCCCCTGGAATCTATCTATGTATCTCCATGTCATGTAATTTGTAGTGGAATATAAATTTGACACGATCCATAGAAGATGCTGCTTCCGTTTCTTTGACACTTGTACTGAGGTCGCACGACAATTCTAAGTGACAGTTCGATTTGATGCTGGGCGTGACCTTGCATTGAGGGTTTACTCAGACCGGTGTTCCTCTTTGCCGGTGTAGTTTATATAGTAATTTCCTGGGCCACCATCACATAGTCACAGTCCCTTTCGACTTATGCTACGTAATCACCATCTACTCATGCCGCCCTACGCTAGAGTTTGTCATATATGTACTACCAATAAAAGCCAGCCGCTACAGTTGCCACTTGACCGTTGTCATCCATGCATCTGACCTGGTTACTACTCCAGGTGTTTCTATTTGTTGACCTGCAGAATAGGTCGAGAAGCATGGAAACATATGCTGAAGAAGGCCGGCGCTCCTGACTAGCACCTGAGCTGCAGTGCTAGTTCATAAGGTATGGTAAAGTAAGGTAACTGTATATATATATATATATATATATATATATATATATATATATATATATATATATATATATATATATATATGTGTGTGTGTGTGTGTGTGTGTGTGTGTGTGTGTGTGCGTGTAGTATAGTATTAAATATATAATATTTAACATATATTATTATATTACTTATTTACTGTTTAAAAATCATATTACACACATCAGATGAAATTCAGCACTTCGCTTTAACATCTTATGTGGCACAGATTCGTACAAAATTGACCGAACACAACATTTAAATTTAAAACATTAGAATTTAAGTATGCCGTTATTGTATGTTCGCTCAAATTATGTTACAGAACGAACTTGGAACTTTTCTACTGCATTAAATGACAAGATAGATAAACAAATGTTTTCTCGCTATTTGATTTGTAAGATTCCTAGTATTGTACAATAAGTACTATTATTCTTAAAATAATGCATTTGCTTCAATGTGAGGTATATCCAGGACATGGTTCTTGAGAGGAAAGCAGCAGTATTACATTTCTCTCACTAAACTTTTCGTTCTGTTTTACAGTAAAAATATTCATTTAAGATTTAGTGAGTGCAATATAACGACCCAGCATATTTTAGTAATGATAATTTCGTGCTGTTTGCTGTACGGCTTATTTTCTAAAACTTATCAACAGACAGAACGTTTAGAATAAGAAATTTGTACTACAACTCGCATAGCTTAAATTGATTGCCGGAACTCTAGAAGTTTAATTAGTTTAATATTGCAATTAATGGTGGTTATAATATAGTAAATCATACTCGGGTAATGAGAGAACTGACAGAAATGCCAAGTGAGTATGAATTACCCTTGTATTTTGCGTTCATTGACTATAATTAGCTCTCAATTCCGTGAATATTTCGCCAGTTAGTAAATTAAGTTAAGCCGAATAAAATAATCTAAATTTTATATGTAAAACTCTGAAAATAAACCAGTGCAAAGATTCAATTGTTTAGTGGGAAAGGTGTATACGAACAGAGACAGAGGTATAACAGAAACAGGGTACCACTTTTTCCCAACAGTTTTACATACATGCATCAACACGTGATTTGTTCTCTCAACTGGAAGAATAAATTTATAAGTGTAAAACATCTTAAGTTCCTTTATTTCGCTGCCTACGTTCTACATTTCGTAATCAATAACCCTAATTTGTATAGCTTCAATGACTCCTGAAATTCCAATTCTTGGTAGAAAATTTAACTTCACTTCTTTGTATGTGTATTTCATAAAATCCTTTCATATCTCTTCTTGCGTGAGATAAGGAGAATTATGTCATAATTTCGCGTCTGTATCTATAGTAACATTTCCCGGAGATGATAATTGTGTTACTTCTGCTCTTTCAGATTGGATAGACATCTCCTCTTAAGCTGTATTACTGTAGGTAAAAACGTGGAATATGGCCACACTATTACTTTTGTCTAATATATGAACATAGATACACATTTGTCTATATTGATATAAAATTTTCTTCAGTATTTCAATCGTATGGTCATCGTGCATATGACATTCTCCCTCCTAAATTACTCTTATTGATTCTCCTTTGTGAACTGATTGAAGTTTGTAGTGACACTAGGCAGGACTGGGTTGTGTATTTTGGAATGTGACTTTTTTGAAAAAAAGTCACCATTTATTTATCGTACCCGTTTTGTATCGTTGTAGTAGACGTTTTGACTGGGCATGTAAATATGAAATATTTTTTTCCACACGTCTTTATGGTATTCTGTTCCTGCTGTTGAAATAACAAACTTAACGCTAAACAAAGTTGGAAAAGGTGTTTAACTTAATGCAGCTTAATAGTAGAGTAACATGTTGGAACTCCTATATCGCCATGCCAATCAAGAACATCTGGTAGCGACATATCTCCCGCTTCCACTCACGTGTGGTGGAATGAAAGATGACATACATAAAATGAAAAACACATATGTAATTCCTTTTACTCAAATCTCGGTAAAATATTCGGATGCATTTCCTCAATTTTCTTGTGTTTTTCGGTGTTCAAATTCGAGTTCGCCAGCAGAGGCGCACACTGAATTTTGTTGCAAATTTTATCAAGAGAAACTAAATAGGCTTGATCAATGTGTGATCCAACTTAGTCTTATTCAGTGGAAACTAAGATGGCGACGAACAGAGCTTTCACATCGACAACAACCATTGCTGGAGATGATGTATTTATAAAATCTGGTAAGTGTGTCACATTTTTTACATAAACCTGAGATAACCTTTTGTATATATATATATATATATATATATATATATATATATATATATATATATATATATATATATATATATATATATATATCGGGTGTTGCAAAATAAGTGTTACAACTCTTGGGAGCTGAATCCTGCCACTGAGACAAGAAAAAAAGTTCTCTTGAACTTTCGGCTATCGGACATAGTTTCAGATCTACAAGGTGCCGAAAGCGTGGGAAAATGACTTTCGGACGCCAATAGTTCGGAAACTATCCAACGTAAAGAGGGCGGGTAAAAAATTCACTGAAGAAGTCATACCTGCTCTATTGAATTTTGCATGTTTCACAATCCTACCATGCACGCGCAAGGGATTCCCCAAAGGAACGTAGGGAGTCCCGGATAATCTGCTAAATGAAAGTTGGTCTAAGTGCATATGAATTGATGGGGTTTCTACCAGGTAACAATATTTCGTTTGTATTAAGTCGATATCTGGAACAAATACAAAATGGCGGACACTTTCATGTTCGTTGTGTGTGGTTGCATAATCGACAGGTACGGATGATAGGTAACAGTGAAGTTCTGGGTATTAAGTGTTGCGAATTTGTACTCAGATGCTCTAGAAAGACATCTGGAGTGTCAGTAGAGCAAAACAGATGGAGCAGGGTGATTCACATATGTGGAACATGTAACGAAAAATGCCCAGAAATGCACTCATACTCAGTAAACGTGAGTTCAAAGCGTCGGAAATGTAAGGATTAGCGTCAAGAACATGAAAGTCAATTCACCAATAGTATTCCCTCAAACCGACGCAATATGATGTGCACGGTTGCATACCAATAAGGATGCAACAACTGAGGCCAAGTTGAAATTGTGCAAAGGGACTCACTAAGAAACTGGGTAAACTAAATGAATGTCTCTAGTGGGATCGCATGATCGATATTGAAATGTGGCCAATGTGTGTGTTGATATCGACATGTAGCTAATGGACAAATGTCAACATGTGCCACTACTGCTGGGACACCGTCTCACATGCGAAAACTAGGAAAATAACGTTGTACATTCTGCTATTACATCTGGTGCACTTTTTGGTAAAACGTAACTAGAACAAGATTGTATCAATGACCCACTTTGTTTGGGACATTGTCCCACAGTCGACACATATGGAAAGAAATCTCTTAATCCATGGTTCAAATTGTGATAGAGCATGAAAATAACAAACTTGTATCATGTCTCACGTCTTCTGGGACATATGAGGCACTCGATGTCAAAATACCTCCAGAAATATGTATCTTACACACAGTACACATGCCAAGAGAAAGACGAAAATGAACCAATTTGGCACATGTAACACTACAGCTGGAACACCATACACATGGAAAATAAAACGACATGAGAAATAGGAAGAAACGTCTTAAAGCTCTGATTGTTTACAGCTGTGCAGTAGGAGTAACGAAATGTAACACACAAGCATGTCGGGAGGCTGTACAAGAGCGCTTGCCAAAGTGGGTACTCCTCAAAGAAATGTATACAGAGAAAGTCAGGCTCCCTTGAGCCTCAGGGCTAGAGCGCTCGCTTTCGCTCGCGTGGTCGCAGTTTCCAATCCTACTGGGAGCCCACGGCCTCAGATTCAAGACCCGGGTAGTTATTTTCCTATTTTCCCCACGTGGGACGGTGTCCCAGCAGTAGTGGCACTGTTGACATTTCTCCACTAGCTACATATCGATATCAACACACAAATTGTCACAGTTTCTTACTGAGTCCCCTTGCACAATTTTAACTTATCCTCAGTTGTTGCATCCTTATTGGTATGCAACCGTGTACATCATATTGCGTCGGTTTGAGGGAATATTATTGCTGAATTGACTTTCATGTTCTTGACGCTAATCCTTACATTTCCGACGCTTTGAACTCACGTTTACTGAGTATGAGTGCATTTCTGGGCATTTTTCGTTACGTGTTTCCACACATCTGAATCACCCTGCTCCATCTGTTGTGCTCTACCGACACTCCAGATGTCTTTCTAGAGCATTTGAGTACAAATTCGCTACACTCAATACTCAGAACTTCACTGTTACCCATCATCCGTACCTGTCGATTATGCAACCACACACAACGAACATGAAAGTGTCCGCCATTTTGTATTTGTTCCAGATATCGACTTAATACAAACGAATTATTGTTACCTGGTAGAAACCCCATCAATTCATATCCATTTAGACCAACTTTCATTTAGCAGATTATCTGGGACTCCCTACTTTCCTTTGGGGAATCCCTTGCGCGTGCATGGTAGGATTGTGAAACATGCAAAATTCAATACAGCAGGTATGACTTCTTCAGTGAATTTTTTACCCGCCCTCTTTACGTTGGATAGTTTTCGAACTATTGGCGTCGGAAAGTCATTTTCCCACGCTTTCGGCACCTTGTAGGTCTGAAACTATGTCCGATAGCCGAAAGTTCAAGAGAACTTTTTTTCTTGTCTCAGTGGCAGGATTCACCTCCCAAGAGTTGTA
Source organism: Thermobia domestica (assembly GCF_964235325.1). NCBI lineage: Eukaryota > Metazoa > Arthropoda > Insecta > Zygentoma > Lepismatidae > Thermobia > Thermobia domestica. The sequence goes on from NC_137463.1 coordinate 264,151,089, forward strand.
ACACTTATTTTGCAACACCCGATATATATAAATAGATAGATAGATATAGATATATAGATATTTATTCATAGACATTGATGGTAGAAACTCTATATAGCTTGCCATTTATCGTTTCAGTTTTCAGGCTTGTTTTACCCTCTGCAGCCATTCTTGGGACATATAGGTGGAAAATCCCGAAAATTTCCACTGCATTTTTATGATTTGTTAGTTCAACCTTGAACTAAACTTCTAACTTAACAAAAAGAACATATTTTTCCACGTCCTTAGAAGCAGTTTATATTCTAATGTGTAGGAGAGGATATTGCGAAACAATGGTCGATTGCAATTGGCAGAACTAGGATTCCTCCTACGAAAGTTGAATGCCAATGGTTAGGAAAATCTACGTTAGTGTATAAAATGAAAGGAGTTTATAATAATATAGTTACGTGAACAAAAACACCCTTTTGAGTGACTAAAGAAATTGCAAAGGTTTTGCCTTCAAACCAAATAGATAATTTCCTGTGAGTTTCTCCTACAAGGATCATCAGTTAGTTTAGATAGCAGAAGCAGATGGTAAGGAATCTTTTCTTTACTTCCATCATGATAGTTTCTGTGGGGAGAAAGTTAACCTTATTAGAGAGAGGTCATACCTGCTCAATCCTAACTTTCTGATTGAGTTCTCTGCAAGCAGATGAACTATCTTCCTTATAGAAACGTTCTGTAGTTGCCAATAGTTTAATTGGAATATGGAAGTTATACAATATAGTCTCACTCGAAACGAAAGGAAAATGAAAAGTAAGAAACGAAGAAAATGTAAAAAATTAGAAAATCCTATCCACATATACAGGTATATTCTTTGTCTATGCATCAAACGTCATACTTTTACGGCAGTCATCTAGAAATCAGGAGAAAACATATCATTGTGAATCTTCTCTAGGATACTATTTAATTTATTCAGATGTAAATACTTGTGCCCGTGACTGATAAGACAATACAACATTTTTATTCAGCGCACTTTAAGCAATGTTTTAAATAAATGATTAATCTTATTACAATCATTTATTCTGGTTTCAAGGTAGTTCAAGTTTAGCCATCCACTTCAGCATCTTGACTATATGAGACATGGAGGTACAATTAATGGTACTGTAAAACCGAAACCCGTAATGACTAAAATGTTCTACCATGAGAATAAAACCCAGGACCTCGTGCAACGGAGACGTTAACTCTACCCGCCACATCAATATGGTACGGATGTATTTATATTCCACTTTTAAATATTAACGTTTACATAGTACAAATTGGTTCATATATGTTTTTTTGTTATATTTATGCTCTAAAGTGAGATGTAATTTTAAATATAATTGGACCTCGGCAAAATTTACAGGAAATGTCAGAAATATATTTTGATAAGCGTCTGTTAAGTGGAAGATTTCAAAATAAAACTTTATTTGTATACAAATGAGTTTATCTAGAGTTTTATACAGGTTGATTGATAAATATGATGCAATAACTCCCTCAAATTCAACCTAAGCAACCCTTAACCAAAACATTAAATTGTGGAAACATTTTTTTGAAATACAACTTGTTAGATTTTATCAAAGTTTCACCTAGTGCGTATTTCCAAATTTCCGAGAATGATTTTAACTTCTAATATTACTTCACTGAGTACGGCCTTGCCCTAAACTTATGTTAAATGTACAGGGTGTTTCAAAACAATACCGACAACGATTGGGAGATGATTCCTGACATCAAGATAAGACAAAAAGTATAGACTAACCTGGGTGCACAAATGCTTCCTCTCGGAGTTATAGGCTGCCGAGAAGATGAAAAAATGAACTTTAAAGGTCCATAGCTCCAAAACTATGGGACATACCTTAGTCGAGTCAAGATTTCACTTAGGAACTGATATGTGCCCTACCCAAAAATACATGCTTCAGAATCCTGCGGTACTCACGCAACAATTTTTATAGAGAAAGTTTTGCTAAGGACAAATAATTTGAAGTACTCAACAGCTGTCTCTGTAAAAACTGTTGACGAAGTATCGCAGGTACTCACGAAACAATTTTTAAAGAGGGAGTTTGGCTAAGGACAAATAATTTGAAATACTCAACAGTTGCATCTGTAAAAACTGTTACAGAAATATCGCAGGAATCTGAAACATGGATATTTGGATAGGGCACATACTAGTTTCAAAGTGAAGTCTTCACTCGACTGCGGTAGGTCCCATAGTTTTGTAGCTATGGATCCTTAAAGTTCATTTTTTATGTTTTCGATATCTTGGTGTCAGGAATCATCTCCCAACCGTTGTCAGTGTTGTTTTGATACATCCTGTATATTTCAGAGAACGCGGTGGCTAAGTGGAAAAGTGCTCACTTCTGCCATTTAGAGTCTTTGGTTTAATACTAACTCTCACCAAGTAGACAAACTCCATGTGCTTGAATTTTCTCTGGGGTTTTACGTTTTGTCATACTTTTCTCATTCCTCTGTTATCAGCGCCGTCTCTATTAGACTCGTTTATAATTAGGACCTTAAACTTTTTTAAAATAATTAATAAACACAATGTTTTCCTAATTGTTGATCCAAATCGATGCACTCTTAGCATTTAAGAAGATTTAAATTCGAGTCAATAAATGTAACTATAATGTAGTGTGAAAATCGAAAGACGAGTCAAACAAGAATGTACACAGTTTGTAGTACATCACCACAGTAATTTACATTTACAGAGTATGCTTAATGAAGGAAGCATTAACGGTTGCTGGAAATTTGAAACTTGCATGGCAAATCAGTGAAGTCGGACATGGGAATAATCAACTATTATTTATAAAACAGAAGCACAGGAGATGATGGACAAAATTGCTGACATTGAGGACCAATATGGAATGGAAATCAACGTATCCCGTGGAAACATGCCCTTACTGGTCAAAGTATAACAAAGAGAACTTCAAGAGATTGATCACTTCAAATATCTGACAAATATTTTTACGACAGAAACTTATTGCACTAAAGAGGATAGATCAGGAATTGTCATAGTCAAAGATGCATTCAACAAGAAAATATCAGTACATTGGCACGCTTAGTATTGTACTAAGCAAGAAATTGGTCAAATGCTCTATATATAGAGTATTGAAATATATGGTTTGGAGACATGGATATTACGAAAATTTGAGAAGAAATATTTGCAGAGCTTTGAAATGTAGTATTGCAGGAAGATTGAGAAGATAAAATAGACGGAGAGAGTGACAAATGAAAATGTATTGTAACCAGTATGAGAGAATAGAATGTCTTTAGCCAGTATCCTTCATAGGAAGTGCAAATGAATTGGGCACACCCTGAAAAAGATGGCCTTCTTCGTACCATCAGACAGACAAAGATGGAAGAAGAACAAGAAAGAAGAGGAGGATTGATTGGTGATTAGAAAAATAAATCGAACACAACTGATTGATGATTAGAAAAATAAAAGCAAATATTGGGAACTAGAAGAGAAAACTGAACATCGAGAAATATGGAAGAAATATTTCAAGCCCCAAACCTTAAAAGAAAAAAATCTCTATTGCCAGGACTTGCCATTTGGGACACAATAAATAATAATAATAATAATAATAATAATAATAATAATAATAATAATAATAATAATAATAATAAATGACATATGAGAAATTCATTTAGGCTTGCATAGAATTTTCATTTTAATTTGTCATTAAATGTTCTCGACCTAGTATAACACGTTATAGAAATCCGGACATTATTAACACAATATGAAGAATTTATGACATCTATGATATGCTCCTATATATTCTTGAGCTTTATGGTCTCGTATAATATTTATACAGTTTGTAAAGTGTCCAACTATATGATAAATAAAATGTGATCATAGTGTTGGTATAGCACGTAATTTAAGCAAGATCCCACATTTTCAACTAAGTTGTTGTGCTTCGAGAGTGATCAAAAATTTCACTTGTCAAAAATTCGTATTATTTCATTTCCTTCTTGCCCATAAAGGTTAGAGCATAAACCAAAAATAAATACTTGTTAGACATATATTACCAAGTTACATATGTATACTGGAAATCGTTTTGAACATTTGTTTTCGACTATTTACTGTACTCATGGCTTTGCAAAATTCTATAGAATTTTTACACGCGAATTTCTGCTAAATAATCCTTTCGTTATCAGTGATCTACGCAAAACTAAAAGCTAACACTCTCCTACAGCATTTGAAAATACATTCAGTAAAAAAAAAAAGTAAACTCACCGATATATATAGATAGATTTTCACTTATATATATATATATACGAGTGTGTGTGTGTGTGCATATCAAACAGTAAAAATTTAGTATTAATCAAATTTGATAAAGAACATACGCGATGGTCTTAATCTATTCACCAAATTTTCAACGAAATAAACAAAGCAATTGGTAGCAATAGTTAAAGCATATATGCACATAAATAGACGGGAAATAGATTATATCAAATATCGTGGCCTTTAGGTCATCGATGTAGTGAACTTTCTTACAATATACAAAGTTCTTTATCATATTGCATAACTCGAAATCACAGGGTATTGCAAGTCTGGGGCTTGTATAGGCTAGCATGGTGATCTACCATAATCAATCCATCAAGCAGGAGATGTACGTTCCAGATGATACGGACAGTATGGGTATAGGGTGTAGTGGGAGTGCACCAAAGATTTGCTCTTGGAAAGTCGCTTTTATACTTCTGATTGACTCGAGGGATTTCAATATTCCAGTAATAGCTAGTCCTACGTTGACAAATCAACTTATGTGCCAAAGTGGTTTCGCTCTGTATGAAGTTACATTCAAAATGTCGACTTGCTTATTGTACATTTCAATTATAATGTGACAGCATTCTACTCTAACCCGTTTTTGCACCATTCTTACAACTTGTACGACCTGAATATGATTCAGTCTTATCCCAAGGTTGAATTTCAAGTTACTGCTCAATGTTTTATTGGGTTATTCTTCTTTCAGAGCTGCATCCTCTGGTTGATCTCAAAGAACACTAAAATAAGGCTTAGTGCACAACGAGAACGTTCAATTCCTTTCCTACTCCTCCTGAGCATTCTACATTTTCTTGATACTTTTTCGCTACTAGCCCAGTTTCAATACAATTTTCTATGAATATAGCTAACTTTTAAGCTGCTTGGTGGGATCAAACATGCTACAACCCTTTTTCACTCCGACGTTAAGTCATCAGCTATTTAACCTATAAAACAAACAAACAAGAAAATAGTGAGTCAAGTTGAATAGATAAGGGACTAGGAATTAGATTTCTGAGCTTTCGTCATCTATGGCAATTTTATGCCGTCACGTATGGGGTATGACGTCCATCAGAGATCACAGTATCCGAGGAAAGGGAAGGAAAGACAGGATAGGGGGAAGAAAGGAAGCGGCCTGGAACCTATATATTCGGTATCATCCCGGCATTTTGCTTGGTTTGAATGAAGAAAACGTGATTCAAGATGGCTGGCTTGAAAAAGTTTTCACATTTTTTTCGATCGGGTGTCCCCATCAAGAGTCTTTAATATATAAACAACACAAACTGATGCACAAAATGTACGATATACTGCATAGTTTGTGATTTATATCAGACGAGTTGTACCATACTTCGAAACACCCAAAACGCATACAGTCATTGGTAAAAATGTGAGCACACTATCGATTTTTTAAAAGAATTTTCCGAATAAAAGACACTGTGTCTAGATAAAACTCTATTTATGGAATATTTTTTGTAAATCAATTAAAATTGTTCATATAAAGAGACGAAAATGCATTATACCGTTTACATTGAGAGATATTTATTCTGGAAAATTACTTTGCAGTAAACAGATAAGCAACGACCAGAAATTAACATCATGGTTTGCTGGTGACATTTCGTTTCAACATCTAGTGGCGTTTGCACAAACCTCTATCAGTAGTTGTCTATTTACTACCGTGAACTGCAATAAGTTCTATTCAATCGTGTAGTGTACGGATAAAATTGGGAGCAAATCTTTGACACGCAATTGTGGTACTGTTTTTATTCGCTGAACCAGCTGAATGGTGAATAAGCGCAAGTACTGTAAAGTGTGGAAGAAAAATCTGTATACAAATTCGTGCTCGAGGGATTATGTTGCGAGAAAATGGAATTCTCTGCGCCAAATCTCTCAGTGGTTGCAGATATGGCAGTATACTCTTAAAAGCTAGTCAGAAACTGGTATAAATATTACACGAAAACAAATGGGTCGTCCAGAAATAGCAACTTCTCATAACAACATGTTTATTAAAAATACAAGCAAACGTTATAGACGTTTAACCGCTCCAGATATACCAACAGAGCTAGTAAGATCAATTCTCAGTCGTTATCAGGTAGGACAACGGTTCAAGGCCCGCAAATTTATCTTTTTGAAAGTACGGTTTGAATAGAGAAATTCTTCTGAGCAAATAAAATTGCAGAAAGGTATTCTTGGACAAAATATAAAATTGAACTGGTAATCAATAGGAAGGAGTACTCTGGACAAACTAATCTAAATTTATACTTTTCAGTTCCCAACTCCAGAAGATTGAGCGTCGATCTCTCCGTAAAGCACTTTCATTTCGGCAATTTAATACCTACAAACAAATAAAGAAAAGCAGTGTCAGTGCTGGAATATTCTACAGCCAGTCTGTGTTAGAGTCCAAATCAACAGAACAGTGGACAAAGACATCATTCAAGTGAAGCATGCAATTCCATTAGAAATGTGAATTTTGGGCTGTAACTTTGTACTACAACAGCATAATGATTACAAACAGTCTTATACAGTATCTATTTACAAAGCAAAGAAGAGGCTAATCAATAATAGGAATAGCTGCTATAGTCACCCGTACAGCTCTTATGAGAAGAACTTCATTTGACAGTCTATGAATACATGGCAGTAAATACTGAAGATGTCTGGAACGCTTCTTGAAGCTTTTGGAATCCAGTAGGTTTACAAAACTTACAAGGGACATCACCCAATTGTCCGACTCCGATTTCAATGAAATTTTTCTAGCTGATAGAGGACATATATGTATTATTTGTGATGACAGAAATTTTTGCCATGGTGCATGTTTTCTATTCTTTTTATAATTTTTAAGAGTTATGTGCTTATTAGAGATTACTGCAGAAGCCCCTTACTAACTATTGTAAACGGAACGTTAATGAAAGAACAACCATGGAGATACATATAAGGCCTAGGGGAAAGTTGTACGGTAGGTATGACCTTGACGGCACTCATCTTGAAATCCGCAATTTTGAATTAAGGTCAAGTTTATCAAACAGGAATAGGGTAATATGATACATAATTTCGGACTAGAATTTAATCAGGAAGACAATGGTGTAGCTAGTTTTGAGATACACCCATTTGGGAAAAAGTTACAGGCATTTATTTGTTCACTTACTACGTGCGGAAGTCCCTTACCTCTGCTTCTAACCCGCGTATTAATGATATTAAGTGGATAAAAGCTTCGGTAATACATATTATGCCTAGAGGGAAGTGATACGGTAAGGGTACCCTTGATGGCAGCCATCTTGAAATCTGCCATTTTGAATTAAAGTGAAGTTTGAAAAATGAAGACTATAGCATGTGACACCTCATCTTAATAGCAAATTTCCCCAAAAAGCCAATGGTATGATTATTTCTGTTCTATAGTTAACCACTATGAATTTAGGACTGCTTCTAATTTGCACCAAACGTCCATTATTCGATCTTTCAAATTGGGAACTCTCCTAATTTTCACCGCATGTTTTAAGATTCCAACTGGCACTTTGCAATTTGTGCCTTGGCGCATGATTTCTAAATTTATTTCATTTTTTAATAGTTGCGATTTGTCAGTTTGTGAATAGCGTTGAGATAAGCATCCAGCAATCTTTCTGAATTTTGAAGACTTGAAATGCGATTATTTATTTTAAACAAGAATACATGAAGAACCTATGCGTCTATGCGACGTAAAGAAATGCAAATGGAATTATAACAAATTGGTGTTATACGAACACAAAATTATCAGGAAATGTGGCTACACGTTGCGTAAACGACAAACAATATTTTTTTAAAATAAATACAACTTTAAGGAAACAGTAGCAATAATAGAAAATGTCAAAGAGGTATAATATGACTGTTCCCAAAACATTGTTTGTACCATGAACATAATATGAAAACAGGTAACTTCTTTATAAAGATGTATAACTTAATTGAGTTCCCGATCAATACTGATTATAAATCTTACAAACATTAATCATCGACAACAATCGCTAGAAAACGAATGACTTTCTTTTTTTCTGACTAGCTAAAAAAATCCATAGAAAATAAATAAATATACATTAAAGAAATAAATATGAAACAAAACAAACGACCCTTGATTTACACAACAATCATATTTAGTTTTCGTTTTTGAAGTGAATTTTCATTTGATTTTTCGTCTCATCTACTATACAAGCCACGTCTTCGGCATTATTTGAATGCAAAGTTGGAGTTGTTTTGTTATGCGATGATTCATGTCAGTAAACGAGTTTTTGACGGACAAGTATAGGAAATAAATAACTATATGGCAAGTATTAAAAATTCAAAAAGATTGCTGGATGCTTATCCCAACACTATTCATGAACTGACAAATCGCAACTCTTAAAAAATATAATAAATTTAGAAAACATGAGCCATGACAACAATTGTAAAATGCCAGTTGGAATCTTAAAACATGCGGTGAAAATTAGGAGTGTTGCCAATTTGAAAGATCGAATAATGGACGTTTGGTGCACATTAGAAGCAGTTATAAATTCATACTGGTTAACTATAGAACAGAAATAACCATACCATTGGCTTTTTGGGAAAATTTGCTATTAAAATGAGGTGTCACATGCTATAGTTTTCATTTTTCAAACTTCACTTTAATTCAAACATGCACCATGGCCAAAAATTTCTGTCATCACAAATAATACATATATAAACTCTATCACCTAGACAAATTTCATTGAAAAACAAGTCGGATAATTGGGTGATGTCCCGTGTTAAAAAACTCATCAAATAAGTACTTTCAATTTGTAATGCTTTTCTCGAGGTTAAGGATCAGTACTTAGATAAGTGCAAAATTTTGCAATAAATTTGTCTCAATAGAAATAAAGAAGGGTCTTTCCGATTACTTACGTGAAGAATAATAGTTGTTTTAAAAGCAAGTCCAAAAAGCAGAGATTTGTATGGATACAGTGTATTTGGTTCGAAAATTCTGAAAAAATGAATAGCGCTCAGACCTTTTACCAGGTCATCACATTGTCTTAAAAGTATCGAGTCTTTTCCCCAAAGATGGTGGTAGGTTCGAATTTCACGGTGCAACGGATGTAATATTTGTTGCAAGGGGTCAGTCCAAAAATCATACGACAGACGCAATTGAAGATATCAGTGAACAAAAAGCGTTAGAATTTTTATAATCAAGCATAACGTATTATACTCTGAAGATGAGTTAACTCCCTGAAAAAGTACTACATTACACAATCTTTTTTTGGTTAAAGCGCAAGCGTGACGCATGTCGCTGAGACATTCTATCAAAGCAAGAGCAAAAATAAGGTTCAATCGCTTTCATTCTAAAACTTTCAGTGACCAGTGGTACACCGCAAAGTCGGAAACGAATGACAGCAAAATGGATTGATATTCTGGCAATACTCGGGGATGCCCGGCCTATGAGTATTCATGACATCGCTAATAACCTAAAAGCAAATAACCTAACAGTATTAAATTATGCAATGAAAACTGACTTCAAAGATATGTTCAATGTTTGTATGCAACATCGTCTAGCTGCAAAACGTGTATTCTATCTAATGTATGTCTGCGAATCTCTAATCAAATGTAACAAATTACAAATATTTATGAATCTGTTGACACTAATGATAGCAAGTATATAACAATAGACTTGAATCCGTACTGTCGACAATCACCGAGAATATATTTAGCAGTTCAAAAGAACCAACAGAAAAGAGTGAACAAGGAGGGTGCCGTATACCTTGCTGACAACAATCGAATCACACCACACACGACTATACCACATACAACTTTAACGAGTCGTAATTAAATAAAATTTCATTTGGATTTGATTCATCCCGTTCACCGTCCCGTTCAGTAATTTTAACATCCCATTCAGCAGAGAGGCTATTTGAGACATGGATCTACAGTTTAACGTAGGATCTGAACCACATCAACCCGATGGAGCTCTTCTTAAATTTAGAAAACTTGGCTGGGAAATTTTAATGCGTCCACTTCTTACTTCGGATCTCACAGTCTATTATTTGCTTCAGTACCTGTAGAACTGTTTTGACCAGAAGTTCACACTATCGATGCGATTATGATGTTGCAGAAAAATGCTAAGAAGTAATGGTGCAAAGTGGTTCATATATGATTTCATAATGTAGTGACAATAACTGTATTCTTAATTTTGACCTCCAAACACTCAGCACTGTTTAGACAACCTAACATGTATTTTCTGTATGAAAGAGTTACGGACATGATACATAGATAATATGACTTTGAATTTGTGATGCAGTCTCCTTGTTTACATACGAGGAAAAACGTTCTTCACTAGCGCAGTATGTTATTTTTCAAAATGTATTGTTTGTTAGGCGTTAATTCAGTTCATATTCCAACACAATCACCATGGAAATCTACAATATTTATATCAAATATTGTGAACAGAATCGGAAGAGGAATAGCATATATGCAACAAAATACAAAATATTGTATTTAATTACATCGTCCTTTAATTCTAACCATATGTGTTTTCCATAGGTCTATTTTAGGTTAAAACCTCTAATATTCCTACTGTTCTTTCTTTAGTAATCAAATTTCTCTCAACCGAGGTACTCATATATCATTTTATAAAAAACATATTTTTGTTGTTTCATTTTATGATCTTTAAACATGCATGTTTTACATTATTTTTATTATTATTAGGCCTACTATTATTATTATTTTTTTCTAGTTGCATTAAAAATAGTTACAATAACGTAGTAACAAATATAAAAATTTTCAATTTTTCTTCTTTCAGAATGTACGAGGGTTGATCAATAAAGGATTACGTAAATAAATAAAACATACCTATACTAATCCTCTGAATGTTCATGGTATTTTTCAAAATAGTTTCCATATATGCAATGCACTTGTCTCAACGATTTTGAAAGTAATCAAAGAGACGCTGGAAGTCATTTTTCGGACAGATCCTTCAAAATCGCCTCCGCAGCTTTCACCAATGCGCCTAAAGATGCGAAATGCCGTCCCCAGAGGTGTTTCTTCAAAGTTGGAAAATGAAAATGAAATGAAATTTTGAGTTTTACGTCCCACGATTATGCCGGTTAGGCTAAAGGAGACGGTGATAATGAGTAACGAATGAAATGGTGGAATGAAGAAAGTGGGAGGAAACGGGAGAACCCCGAGAAAACCCACGCACACGGTGTTTGTCCACCACAAAGTTCACTTGGCGGGAGCAGGGTTTGAACCGGAGACCCCTAGCACCAGAGGTGAACGCTCTACCACTGAGCCACCGCGGCCCCTCTTCAAAGTTGGAAAAAGAAATAAATAACAAGGGGTTAAATCAGGACTATATGGAGGATGAAGTACACGCGGAACGTTGATCTTAACAGGGAACGTTGAAGATTGTTAACAGAATTTATGTATTGTTCTTCGCGTGTCACTTCCATGTTGAATTATGTGAAACTGAGGCTACGTGTGCTTCAACGGCTGCCAAGGTCACATTTCTGACATGGCCTTGAAACTTTCTGGGTCTATTCATCACTTTTCCTACTACACAGACGTGTCTTATATTCCGTGATTTCCTGTCGTATTCACCTCATAAACACTGATGATCAGTCTTTATTGGTCAGCCTACGTATATGGATATGGCAGTCGTTTTATATAAAAATAGCGTCTTTGCTTTTCTTACTGGAAATTTGCTATACTGTTCTCCAATTATTTTTGAGAGAAATAATATTACATAAGACTTTATTGTAGTTTAATCAGGATTAGCAATACAATTTGAGAAAAAATACAAGACGATATTTGTGATAGTAGAGTTATTGAAGGATTGTTTGATATAGATTTGTAAAAATGAAATGTAATTCAATATCCTTGAAATAAAATTTTCCGTACTAAAATCGCATATGAAAAGCGATCTCAGCAAAAGTTCAGGATTTTGTTATAAGTAAGTAATTTGGAATTACTTATATACAAATGTGAACCATATATAACTACAAATGCTGTATATATATATATATATATATATATATATATATATATATATATATATATATATATATACAGCAACTGGCATATTCAGCAGACAAGGGAACCAAGCTCACAGTTGATCTTTTTCTAAGTATTTTACCTTTAAGATATATATATATACTGGATGATTCAATAAGAACGTACCAGGCCTATATCGCAGCTAATACTGCACGCAGAGCCTTTAAACAAAAAATTGCATTACCAAATCGTATGTGCAAAATGCAATAAAAATAGTAGCGAGACTAGTGGCGTCTCGTGAATACCTCCAACGGGGGGCAACTTAATAATTTGAAATGGAAAGTGGTATAACTATTGGAATCGTTCGAAATGACATTAAATGTCATGCAACTTTTAGAGGACAAACTTTGTCATATCCTTTCCCATTTAGCCACTAGAGGCGTTGTTGTAGACTTGTATCTGACTACCCGTAGCAGGCCTTGATCTCACCTAATTATGCACATGGAGCCGTCAAACAAACAATTGAACTCCCAAATCATATGTGTGCAATGCAATAAAAATAGTAGCGAGGCCAATGGCCTCTCGTGAATACCTCCAACGGGGGACAACTTCATAATTTGAAATGGAAAGTGGTATAACTGTTGGAATCGTTCGAAATGACATTAAATGTCATGGAACTTTTAGAGGACAAACTTTGTCATACCCTTTCCCATTTAGCCACTAGAAACGTTGTTGTAAACTTGTATCTGACTACCCGTAGCAGGCCTTTATCTCAGCTAATAATGCACAAAGAGCCGTCAAACAAACAATTGAACTATCAAATCATATGAGTAGAATCAATAAAAATAGTAGGGACACAAGTGGCGTATCGTAAATATCTCCAACAGGGGCAAGTTCAAAATTTGAAATGAAAAGAGGTGTTGGATGTGCCTCTATTGAAACAAGCGTACAATTGGAGAAACGTCGAGAGAAAACACGTTGGGATATTTCTTCCTCGTTGACAGCAACACGCTTCGAGGGTGTCCCCAGTCACGCCAAGCGAATGCCCGGAGGGTACGTGCAAACCATGCCTTGGCGAACAACCGCCGACGTCTTTGCAGGATTAACTCGGGGCCTAAGCCAAGGGTAGGACAATGACGTGTACGCGCGGTGTATCTTGTGTGCGTGCGTACAATTTGAAATATCTCCCAAATCCGGGAGCATGTGTTGTCGGCTTGTTTGTCGTTGTTTTGAAAAGCATACTCATTTATCGTTGCTAGTGATTGTGTGGTAGTACTCTTGTAGATCCAGTAGCTAACACGTACATGCCCTTTATCAAGACAAAGTCTATGCGGCCTCGAACAGACGATTGCAGCTTTGTCAGACAGAGGGCAGAAGGAGGATGCTGTAGCCAAAAAAAGGTAACACAAGCGTATAGAGTCCGAGAGTCATTAAGCTCTGCAGTGAGTTAAAGAGGTCCTTGTACTGAACAAGGTGTCATGCATTCAGTTCTACTACCCCTGTGCATTATAAGCTCGTACTGGGACGAATACGAAACTTCCAATAGTTTCTTCTTCCTCTTTGTTATAGCATCTACATTGTCTCTCATCATAGTTCTTCCCATCCACTGCACTTCTGTCGCAGCCATACGGAAACCACTCACTTCAAATATTGCGTATGTCATTGGTTTCCTATTTAGAGCTTCATTCAAGAGCAGCAAATATACCTCTGCTTACTGTTACGGTTTGTACCCTCCCCCGTCGTGGTGTTTTGCTGACGCCATTGTTTTCGCCACTTACACGGTGTGATTCCGCGTATGTACAATTGTTCGTCCCGTTCGTTTCAGACCAGTATTTGCTCTTCCCCTTGGTTTCGCATGTAGAAACACTCGCATCATCTGACTTTCACCTCGTAATGTGATCGTGTTGCTGCCACAGAGGAAAAAATATGCCAACGTGTTTCCTCTCGACGTTTCACCCATTGTGCACTTGTTTCAATGGAGACACAACCAACCCCTCTTTCCGTTACAAATGTTGAACTTACCCCCTATTGGAGATATTCACGATACGCCACTATTCTCGCTAATATTTTTATTGCATTTTACACATACAATTTGGTAATGCAATTTTTTTGTTTGAATGCTCCACGTGCAGTATTAGCTGCGATATAGGCCTGGTACTTTTTTATTGAATTACCCTGTATATATATATATATATATATATATATATATATATATATATATATATATAAGAATCTACTAAAAGGTTCGTGATAGATATTATAAATAAATCTTATACTATTAAAATAAAAAAAACAAATTTAAATTTCCCACCTGCATAAACATACTGTTGATCCTTGTAACGTTCCTTTATAGAAAGGAGGTCACTCGACACGACCCACCCCCTAGTGGAGACCCGCTACTTATAAGAACCAATTTAAATAGTCCGTGGTTGGTAAAAATATTCCTAATGGACACACTTATACTTAGATTGAATTTAAAATTGCTGAATTCCTAGAATTGATAGGAAACGGCTTCTGTAGACAGCACTAAAAACAGCTCGAAGGTTGCTATTCTACCTTAGTTGAATAATAAGTTATTTGAATAAAGAAATTGATCTTTATAAAAAAAATCAATCTGCATTTACAGATATTTACAAACAAAAACATTAAGCTCAGTGCTACCAAATGTCCTCATTTGAATCGAAACGCAATGCAAATTTAATTTTTGTATCAGTAAGAATCAGCTTACCAATGAAACACACAAGAATTTGAAACAATTAGAACACCTAACTAACTAACTAACTCTATGGCCTATGGAACCCGGCGGTTCAGTGCCGCGTTCACAAAAGCTCTCCACTGACTTCTATCCTTAGCTAATTGGATCCAGTTTCTACTTTGTATTTCTATCTCTGCGAGATCCATCTTAATATTGTCCTCCCATCTGCACCTAGGTCTTCCTAATGGTCGTTTTCCTATGGGTCTACCAGTCAAGACTTTGAAAGCGTTTTTACTTTCTTCCATTCTAGCTACATGACCTGCCCACCTAAGCCTCCTAGACTTGACGACCCTAAAAACGTTGGGTAAACCGTATAAACTATGTAGTTCCTCGTTATGAAGCTTTCGCCATTCCCCATTCTCGTTCCTCTTGGGTCCGAATATTCTTCTTAGGATCCTGTTCTCAAATACTTTTAGTCTATGTTCTTCCCTCAGAGTAAGCGACCATGTTTCGCAACCATACAGAACAACAGGTATGATTATCGTTTTATATATTTTAAGCTTCAAATTCCTCGACAGAATTCGCGACGACAAGAGATTTTGAACCGAATAGTAACCAGAACACCTATCGAATTCTTTTACAATATACTAATTAATAAGAAGTTACTAGCGTGACTAAACAAAATGTAGCCTGTATCCCATTCAAATATGTAGTTAAACACTCCACTAGAACATGTATAAATCTTTTAAAGTAATGAAACAAAATTAAACAACTCACCAATATAATAGTTATATAACATATATAATTTCAATTTAGACTCACTTGCAATTCTCGCAAAACAGAACAATTTCATAAGTTAACCTAATAGTTATGTAGTACGTTGTATAGAACACCTTACTATTTTAATGCTTCGTCGAGTACGATTTCCAGCAAACATCTAACCTGCCTAGTTGAAGTCCTGGCTAAAATCGCTGAAAGTCGCCACCAGAAGCGCTATAATCAAAAATTTGACAATCAAAACTATTTAACGATCAAAGATCAAAGATCCCATATAGAATCAATTTAGATATAATAAAAGCTGTTATGATCTTGTTTTTGTTTTTGGAAAAACTAATGAACAGTAATTAAAGATATGCTAAAATTTTTCTATATTTTTCTCAACTCATAAAACTAAACATGATCATCATGTGCTGTCAATATCCCGATGGTCATATGGTCATATACAGATTGAGAGTGAAATGTTATACTGTATATCTTGATTTTGACTCACACACAAACACACACACTTACACACACTCACACACATGAAATTGAGAAATTATTTTTTGTTTAATAAGAGAAAAAGGATTATGACATGATATCGTGGATTTAGGATTAAAAGTAGAAATTCAATTACTACACACTTATCTCAGTAATAATAAAATTACAGAACTTATAATCGCAAGTACTTTATCTTAAAACTTTTTGGTAAAGGAAGTAATAGAATTTCATATACTTGACTACAAGCGTTAAGAGAAAGCGTTTTGTAAGAAGACGCCTGTCTCTGATGAAAGTAATAGCTTACCAAGAAGGGAAAATCAACTTTTTTCTCACCACGTTGTATTAGTTTGGGTAGAACAAAGATTAAAGAAGATAGTTAAGAACGTACATTAATATCTAGAGCCTCATCTCTTTTTTAAGTTAATTTTGGACTCTAATTCCTTCAAGCATTCCGACTTATTTCCAAGGGAGAGTGCTAATCAAATCATTAAAGACAAAGACTTGGAGAAACTTCAAAAGTATTACCTGCAGGACATTCACTTTTTTAAATGGAAGAAAGCCATATTACATTTTGTTTTAGAAGCCTGTGGCCAAAGGAGGAGACATTGCAGGAAATAATTTCACTTGTTTTAATGTTGCACATTTAATTATGTTTGAAGACATATTTTAGTGCCAAAACATATGAACAATCTTGAAAGTTATGCACATTTATGAGTACTAAAGCTCGCAGATTTGAAGGTTTGTATAGGCCATAATTTGAAATTTGCCAAAATTAAGGTACTTGAATAAGATTAAGAAATAATCTCTAAGCTTAAATATTATGTTTGTGAAAATTAAAGTTAAATCATAACATCAAAACGAGTCAATAAATTATATGATACTTTTGAAAGTTATAAACATAGTATAGTTATACATATATGACATTTTCTTTGTTTACTTGCAAGTTTTGGTTTCACGCCTCATACCATTTTAAAATGATACTGGTTCACTTACTTTATGTACTTATTACATCACTACAATTTTATTAATATTATTATTTTCAACTGCCAACTTAATCTTCTCATGATTTCTGAAGACCAAGCTCGGTTCCAGATAACACATTATTTTGAGAAAATAATTTATAATATTCGCTGAAACCTAATTCTGTGTTATAAATAACATTACATCATCCACAAATCTTGAAAGGATTATTTTATTTTCTTTAACACTGCATGACGACATTTAAAGATGTTTTGATATTGATAACTCAAATTGAATTAGTTGACATTGGCTCTTATGCAGAAAGATGCCCAAAAGGGAGAGTGAAATAAGGAAGTGACAGCGGATCACCCTAACGTATTCCACACACATGCAAACGAAAGTTCCAATATCACAGTTCTATGACACACTGGGGTTGATGCATTCTGGTAGACTTCTGTTTACAAAAACATAGATTGTCATCCACATACTAAATCCAAAAAGCAGAACCTAGATGTTTGCATCCATTGTGTCTGCTCACAAGAGAAAGTACTTTCCCTTCACTTTGTCATTGCGCAAAAGGTGTATTCTTTAATAGAAATATACGATTTGTACTTTGCTCCCAAGTAAATATACAAGTGGCATATAGAAAATAGTGATACGATATCACAAAAAAGGATATGCTCGGAAAATAACTGTTATACTACTTGACGCCAGGCTCAAGGTAGTAAAGCGTACATTGTTAACAAAAGAATATCAACAACAAACTGAGTAGACTCAGAGTCAAGATTTCTTTATATAGTGGATAGCATCATAGAAATGTTTGCTATTGTTAATATTCGCATATTTTTAGAGTGCTGCCGCCCACCAAAATAATTATAAAGCATTTGCATTTTGTTAGGAAGGAACATCCATGTGTGAATACATATATATATCGTTTTAATGAATTATACCTACCCCACATCAAAGTAAGAGAAACATTTCGTATGGACCTATGGCAAAAAAGTGCATAGTTTGAGAGCTACGGCTGTCCAAAATTGCGAAGAAGCCAAATTTTACAAGGTCCTATTTCGAATTCGAGAGACTGTGGATAGTGGTTCTTATCAGCGTATAGGAAGTCACGCATACGCAATCCAAAAATGCACATTTCATTAATGTTCAAGAGTATATAGATTTTTCCCTGAATCTGTCATTTTTAATGAACATTTTGTGTAACGGAAAGCATAACCCTAGCTTAAATAACTCCATTGATTGAATATTCTCTGATTAAAGAAAGAAAGGTTAAGTAATTTACAAATTTTCTTCTTTTCTTTCTTTGGAGGTGAGTTGTCGGAAAGATGAAAAATTTATTTCTTTACTTTTAAATAAGTGTTTATATACCGAAGTTTGAAGCTTATAACATATAAAATAATAATCATGCCTGTTGTGCTATGTAGTTGCGGAACATAGTCACTTACTCTGAGAGTAGAACACACACCGAAAGCATTTGGGAATAAAATCCTGAGACGAATATTGGGACCAAAGAGGAACGAGAATGGTGCTAGAAACTTCATAACGAGGAATTGCATAATTTATACCCTTTATCAAACATTCTTATTGTCATCAAGACTACGTGGCTCAGATGGTCAGGTAGCTAGAATGGAAGAAGGTAGGAATGCTTTCAAAGTTTTAACTGGAACTTCAATTGGAAAACGACCATTAGGAAGACCTAGGCGCAGACGAGGGAGAAATTCTAATATAGATCTTGCAGAAATTGGAATATAAGGCAGAAACTGGATCTATTTTGGGTAAGGATAGAAGTCAGTGGAGAACTTTCGTGAACACGACATTAAACCTCCGGTTTCCCTAGGTCATAGAGTTAGTTACTTATACCGAATTTTCAGCCTAAACCTTGAGCAAATCATCTGATTGGGCATTTTCTGAATGCAAAAAGGGAAATTGAAAAATGATATAAATGATCCGTCCATAGGCGTGAGATTGCTAAAACACTTTTTTTCATTATTTGTAATTAAGAATTTACGTGCCGAATTTCAGTACTGTCACTTAAACATATCTTCACATTAGAAACTTCGATAATAAAGGAAATAAAGGGAAATTTGGATATAAAAATGATTCCCTCAGGAGAAGATTTTGAGATGCGAAAACATATATATATATATATATATATATATATATATATATATATATATATATATATATATATATATATATATATATATATATATATATATATATTAACTGAAAACCTATATGCCGAATTTCACGCAAATTATTACACTTTGTTCTTTCTGAACAAAGAAAGATAAACGCTCACGTCTTTGATTCAATTACGTTCATGTAGACTTGTATTACTATCATTCGCCTATTAAATTTGCTGCTGTATTCTAGCAACGGACAGCTATAAAATCATTTACTTTTCGCTGGAAACTAGGAATAATGTTAACACAATATTTAAGTTTCTCATACATCTTTTGCCTCTCATTATCACAACAATGTAGTATATGTTTGCAGAAATAAATGTGTATGAAAAACGTACACGTATATCATGGTAGGATGAGAATTTAGCATGGTAGTGTGTCTTCGTTCTTTTCTAGTTCAAAATCGGAAGATAACGATAGCTATGATAATAGTGCGCAAAATTATAGAATGAAGAAATTTGATGTAAACTTTAAAATCTAACTACACTATACATTCTTCACCACAAGGTCCACTTCTTGCAATTTGTATCAAACCACTAATTCCAACAGTAGAGGTGGGCTCAGTATTTAAGTGCGTTTCCGAATTGCAACAAAAAGTAAATGTTGTAGTCAGAATAGGCCACATATATCAGAAGAGCCAAGGTATTGGTAAGATTACACATTTCCATGTTAGCAGTACTTAAGAAAGTGATATAGTGAGCTCTATGCTCTGGTTGCCTATACAACTTGGTTGATACATGTCTCCACTGTAGAGGTGACGGCAGAATCTCACAGTTGCAATGGAATGAAAGAAGAATGAAATAACTCCCTTCTACAGGGTAGAACATTTACCTCCTCTCTGATAAATACTGAATTTCTAATTGCCTTATTCAGTATAATTATTAACTCTATTCTTAATAAGAAAAAGAATATTGAAACTATGTTTGTTTGAATGACTTTGTTGGTATCACTTTGTTTAAATGTGGTAGATAAGAATGGAAATTTTTATAAAGTTAGGGGAAAAAATATAATGAAACGGAAATTGAAAGCCCAGTCATTCTTTGTAACCTAGCAACGTGCTGATGTCTAATATGAGTTTCAGCTGCATCTTCTTAAGAGTCTTCATCCCGGCGAAATTAAAATACCGCTAATTTTACAGTAATGATGTTATATCTTCAAATAGATAAAAGATAATCGAAATGTGGAACAAGAGCGCCCTAGATAATATTATTTTACATGAGAAACCGTTATCATGACTCACTTGTCTGCTTTTGAATTCGAACCATTTTGAGAATCTGGCATTTATTTTCGCATTTCTAAACAGCTGAAAACGGAAAACCACTAGATGACTTGTGATAACGGTACCTCACGCAAAATAATATTGTCTAGGGCGCTATTGTTCCATATTTCAATTATCTTTTATCTATTTGAAGATATCACATAATTACTGTAAAATTAGCGGTATTTTAATTTCGCCGGGATGAAGAATCTTAAAGAAAACTTTTAGAAGACTAGCAATACTTAAATATAATGATACAAGAAAGTGATTTATAGAAATAATACCAGTGGGGTTTAAAAACATTCTTAAGTTTGCCTACTTTATATTTTAAAATAAAATTTACTGCACATTAAAGTCTTTGTAAATAGCTAAATATATATGCTTAGATATAAGGACAAGTAGAACATCAAAAAGGAAAAGAAAGAAAAAAACTTGAGAAACTTTGATATTCTGTCTTGCTTTAATTTTAACGTGCAGAACTCCAAAAGTATTACATACGTAAGGAAATATATAAGTACACTTCATTAAAAGTTACAAACAACAATAAAGTTTCAAGACTCATATGCCAACAACTGGTTATTTTTGTTGTATATGTACCTCATACTAAAAGGACCTAAACTTTGAAAAGGCATAACCAATAAAAGATACTTGATTTACATAAAGCATGCGGTTGAAAACTGTTGATAATTTCGTAGAAAATAAAATTTGATTTTTATCCTGTTGACTTTATTTCGCAGTCTTAGTTTGTTTACATACAGAAAAGGATGTGGTTACTACATAGCGAGTTACTACTTTATATGTTGTTACTTATTCGTATCTGCATATTTTTGTCAGTTAGTTGGTTAAATTGGGTAATAGCAACGCTTTCTGTACCGAGGATATATAAGACGAAAATATACATCTTACTGGAATGAGAATTGTATGTTCTCCGGCTATAAATAAAACCTGTGTTTTCCACTCCAAAGACGCATACGCTGATAGGTTATTTTTGTTGTGTGTGTATATGTCATACTGAAAAGACGTAAATTTCGTAACAATTAACTTTGGGACAAAGTGAGAAATCCTTTCTCCAAATATTATGTTATTTACTTGATAGTAAAAGATTGATTCATGTACTATAGAGGAAGGGAAACTTAATGCAAATTTTGTGAATTTAAAACTCTTACGCGCGATATGGTGAATAATGAAGCTTGCGTGTTTTATTACCTTCCATACATTTCACTATGGACAATTAGATACTCAAATTTATAGTAGTAGAATTTTTTCACAAATATATCTGAAACAAATAAGTAGTCCAGGAGAAACATTTCTATGAATTCGGAATGTATTCTATGATTGCATGAGAAAGTTCATTATTCTAAACAAAATTATAAAATTTTGACATGAAATTACAAACAAAAACTGACAATTCCGCTGAATTGTGTCACATTGAACAAGTGATTTAGCAATGAATGCTCCTTGCAGTATGACTAATCCCTCTGTTAAAGACGCTACTGACAAGGGGACATCTTTTATAGATAGTACCGTTGCCCAATCAAACAATGTGCAATCGATAGAGGAGTGAAGAAAAGTGAGAAATCTAAAGTTTTACGGGCCGACAGGAGATACAGAGGATACAAGGATCTAGAATCATGTGAATATAGCAATGTAAAAGACACACTGACACAGAAAGAACTTGACAATGAATAAAGTAATCAAAATGGCATTTGCATAACAGTATAGTAAACACTGTACCCACAGACATGCTCAATAACATTATATGTAATGCAGTGTTGCCAACCGAGCTCAAAATGAAGTTCAGTTAAATGGCACGGAACACAAGTTACAACATCTAGAAAATCTAATTATGAGTAGAGCCATATCTGTGGAACAGTGTTGCCAACGTTTGAAGATAGGCTTATATGAATTCCTAGTCTATATGAATCTCGGATGTAGAGGAGTACATACAGTGATATAGTATTACATAAAGTGAGCCTGCTAATCAATTGTCAATTCAAGGGCATGCATCATTTCAGTTTTGTTTTTGTGTGTGATACTTTTCACACAACGGAGCCGACTTTCCAAAATTTGTGTGGATGCATATCAATGGTGGGACGTGTTATATGTATTTAGGGGATTGTCGATATTTTTTGATTGATTTCTTTTAGTTAATATATTTAATGAACAGTATCATAAAGGACTGTGCTCGATTCTATTCGCAATATTAGTTATATTTTTTTAATTATTATTATTATTATGGGGACTGCCTTTGACTAGGCCAGAGACAGGCAAAGATAAGGGCAGTGTGTAACTTTGTTGCCTTTGCGCTAGCACATTTGAAACAAACAATTGTGTTATAAAGATTAACTTCCATCTCAATATTTTATTGATAATGGCAAGTAAAAGATATTTTTTTTATTTTGTTTCAATCAAACTAAAAATCTTGTGGTTGCTGGAGTCCCGGAGTACCCACGTAATCGGCGCTCATGTCAGTGATTATATTCTTGTTTGTTGTCTCATATTTTTTTAACTAGATCGAATCGTGTACTATACGTACTCTTCTACATCCAACATCTTTATCGGAATTCATATAGGCCTATCCTCAAACGTTGGCAACATTGTACATCAAAACTTTACAGGTATGGTTCTATTCATAATTAGATTTTCTAGATGTTGTAATTTGTGTTCTGTGCCATTTAACGAAACTTCATTTCGTGCTCAGTTGGCAACACAGCATTACATATGATGTTATTGAGCATGTCTGTGGTTACTATGTTTGTTTACCATACTGTTGTGCAAATGTCATTTTTATTACTTTAATCATTTTCAATTTCTTTCTGTGTCAATGTGTCTTTTGTATTTCTATCTTCACATGATTCTAGGTCCTTGTTTCCTCTGTACCTCCTGTGTTTCTAGGTGTTGGCCCGTTAAAATTTGGATTTCTCAGTTTTCTTCACTCCTCTATTGATTGCACATTGTTTGATTGGGCAATGCTACTATCAATATAAGATGTTCCCTTGTGAGAAACAAGCACAACTTCGTAATGCAAGAGCAAAAATAACGGAATCATTCAAAAGTACGACTATAAATGCTATTAAAATGGCATATTACATGTTATGATTTTCATTTAAGACAATTGTGTAAACTTCAATATGTAGGCTTCAAAAATAACGGAGTTAATGATATGTGTAATGAAATATTTTCCAAAAACCTTATTTCCCATCTGCGTTGTTACTTTCTTTATATTTTTCAGAATTTACCACTTGTTAAGTGTGTACATATTTTTGGACTACTTTCTAGATATCATATCCAGATCTCCAACAGTTAGATCAGAACGTTTCTCTTTAAGTATTAAATACATTTTCCATGAACACCTCAGAGAACAGCAAGAATAACTAACGATATCAAACGAAAGGTGAATATATAGAAGAATGGTTCAAACTTATTAAGTAATGACGAAAGTGAATAGATGAATGTTACAAGTACTTTTCGAAAAATAGTAATAACGTATTAAATGCTGCTAGCAAATGAGAGTCCAGCAGTATTGCCACGTTTATTTTGTACACATCCATGTCTATCCTCTGCCACCTGATCGCGCTGCAGTTCGTCTGCTTAGCCATAGCCACACCCCTTAGCACTCGGCAACATTGCGTCAGAGCTTGCGTTTTATACGTTTAGCTGAAATGCCAAGATGTTCGTCACAGGCTTTAGCTACAATGAATGAAGGAACAAGAAACTGGTAACATATTTGATGAGAATGAATTATATTCGGAAGGATGCGGTGGACGATGCACTGAAACAAAACAGAGAGCTACGGGCTTAATAAGCATAGCTTTAAGTTTGAAAGAATTGGTTAGCTGACTGTAAACAATGCAAACACAATTTGTAATAACTAAACTTTCGTTGAGACATACCCATTGGTGTAGACTTGGTGCACGTTTGGCGCTTGATCCCACATTCTCGGGTTCGATTCTAGGTGGCGGCATTAAACGCAAAGTGTGGTTCGGAAATAACCTTAAAGTATAAGTGGACATCATATTTAGCTACGGTGCTGAAAAGATACCATAAATTTACATAAATTACGTAACATTCATTTAAAATGGTTTATGTTATTATTTATAGTGACAATTAAAATACAGTAGAGTACCGAGTATCCGGTCTAATGTAGCGGAAGGTCAGAAAAGCCGGATAGACCGGAGTTCTATGTACTCATCTTTTGCGTAATTTCTCGTCCATAGTCACTGCAACTTTTTTTTTTTCGTTTATCACCTATTTCCAAATCTTCACTACTAAAATCCAAATCGTACTATACTATACATTTTTAAAAAGTCATTAAGCACACCCCAATAACAATTTACGAATACAGTATAGTACGTACTATACACTTATAATCAGAAACAGCGGGAAGCGTACTGTATTAAGGTCCGTTATACAGTGACGAAACAATGAACAAGGAGCAGAACGCTGCTCTCTTCCTGTCACAACTTGTATTTTGCACACGACACGTTGGAGGATTGTAGCAGACGCCCGCTTTCAATGCCTTGGCAATGTTGAAAATGCACTGCCCTGACTTCATCATTTAATTACGAAAAAGAAAACTAGGTCGGATAATACGAAGGTCGGATAGTAGGGAGCATGGGCGCCTACAGGGGGGTTAGCAATTGGGGGCAATCGCCCCTCCCTGGGTTTTTGAAAGAGGTTAACTTTTATAGGCTCTTCTGGTGACGAAAGTTTGATTTTAAGATCAACATTCAAATAAATGATTAGGAGTAACAAAATATAGTCGAACCCATCCCCAAGATTTTAGCCTACTCCCCTTCCCCATGTGATGTTTTATTTTTTTATTTCGGTAATGATTGTATTAAGCTTGATGAATGCGATGGCAAAGTATCTTGAATGATAGTGTCCGTTAGTTGACTTGAAAAGCTAATTTCGCTCTTTGATGTTTCTTTTGAAGACGTGAAGTTATACTGTGCTAAAATAATAAAGTTATACTATATGGCAAACTAGTTGATCAGTTTGACATGAAGGCTTATGTGCACACGTCTCTTTAGGTGATTCTGAGAGAAGGAGTGGATTATAGGCTCATTTAGGGACATTTTGACACGTTAAGATACAAGTCGATACTACTCTGAACGTTATGATAATTTTATTCCGGAAAAGCGATAATACCTGAGAGTAATCCTTGCCCTACCTAAGAAACACAAAACCTTCCTCTGAAATGTAGTATTTCAAAGTTCATGGTCGGGAGCTGAATATTCGGTACTCTACTGTATAATAATTGTAGGTAACGAAGTCAGAAATTAAAGTGAATGTAAACGCTAGATCAATTTAAAATAAGAAACGAAAGTATACTTTACATTAAGGTGTTTATCACCAACAATCCAAATTCTAACAATGAGGAAACAATGGAGTCACTGTCTAGACCAAGCGTTTTAATGTTTTGTCAAGTAGAGAAAAGAAACTCTCTTCCACTGGAAGACATTAGGAAAACAAATGAACTTCGCGCTTCATCAAGCATGGAAGTGATAGATTGGACTATTCTTTCGCAAGTGTTTGTTTGGACAAAGTGCGACGGGGTGTAGAAGCTGCTTTAGAAAACGAAATTGATCGATCGCAAAAGCAGTGACTTGGATCAGATAACTTCCCACATTTCTCTCACAGAGAAAGAAGACGGTACCCCCATCCACTTTTTTTTCTTATTTGAGACTACTTTCGTAGAAGTTTTCTTCTGTAAGCTCTTAATCGGATGATTTTTACAGAAAATATAGCTCTCTTAGTTTAGACTTTGCTTCAGGTTCTCCACTTGACACGGTTCATGTGTTTCAAAGGATTTATTACTTTAAAGAAAATGAAGTGTTTCGAAATTTCTTCTCGTGGTTTTGTATTTTGAAATTTCTTGTCGTGTACCGTATCTTACTTACTATAAGACGCACTTTCGTCTTAGAAAAATTGCCTCCAAAATTTGGATGAGTTTTATACTCGATATTAATATAAAAATGTCCAGTGTCTTACTTAAAATTCCTGTCAGTCTTAAAAATGGCCATATATTAGATACCGCGGGAAACATATCTTGCAACATTGGATTCAACTGGCAGTAGCAGTGCACCAATGCGATGGACATGAGTTGCGAGGATTCACAAGCATGCTAACACTGTCTCCCTCCCGCCCCGAAACACAAACCAAGAATTACAAACTAGAATATACAGATCGTAAACCAGCCGTGTGCAACAGACGGTCCTCGGACCATATGCCTAACCCTGTCTTCTGGCCCGCTGGACAATTATTGAAAAAAAAATTATTATAATTATATATCTATCTATTTATACACACACAAACACACACACACACACACACACACACACACACACATATATATATATATATATATATATATATATATATATACAAAACTTGTATACCAGTATAACAGTTGTTTTGTGTTATAGTGATGCAAATTACTATGAACATGTTCCATCATTTAATACTATACTATTTAATTGTCGTAAAAATGATATACCTACAATGAGGCCTGCGACGCCATTTAGTGCTCTGTGATTGGCCCGCCCATTGTTCCAAGTTGTGTGACCAACTCAATTCAAGGTCTCTATTTGGATGAACATTTATTTGTAACCACTCCGTGTAATCTGGTCGCTGTTCGTGGTTCGTGGTCCTACCAATAAGTATTCTCGTGAGACTGGAACTTACCTGGACAGGACGATGAAGGACCTCTTCAAGAAGAGTTACAAATTGTTTCCAAATCGCTTGTCGGTCTCAATGATGAGATCAGCATTAGGCGCCGAGAGTTTCGGGTGTCTCGTCTCGAAAACCTCACGGACGATCAGATGGTCACCCAGACCATAACGCACAAATATCACTCATACAAACAACGAAAACACACTGGTTTAAATCACACTATACTTATTTATTAGAACAATATTATATATATATATATATATATATATATATATATATATATATATATATATATATATATATATAATAGCGATGAGGAATGAACACAACACTGAACACTGAATATGTATAATAATTTTCGTCACTGAAATCACGCTTTGCCCTTTTAAGCCAATATAGCCCTTTATATATATATGGGATTATAATTCAGATTTCACGACAAATGCTTCCCTCACACCATTGACACACTTGGGGGATTAGCACTGGGGAAAAGAGTTGTCTGGATCGTTCCACGATGAATCCAGTTGCGGCGCCCAACAATCCTGAAGCGTAAAGGTGATTCTTCAGCAATATAAAGAAAAAGAAGTAGAATGCTAATGTTAGAGGGCGCGTGTATAACATTTTAGCGCACTAGGTTTGTGAACCTGGGACTTTACAAGTTGGGGGCTAGCCGTAAGAAAATGTCCTTCACCGGCTAATAGCTTGTGCACCTTAACACACAATCGTACTTGGTTCCTAACGCAACGTGTGTGCTGGTTGCGTACAATATCGGAGTCAAACTCCCTGAGCACCAAAGCTCAAGGTACGGGTTGCAATGGTCAACTAAATAGGGTTGGCAGTTCATCCCAAAAATCACTCAGTTAGATCACCTGTATGCACATGCAAATTTAATACAGAAAATAATTTGTGTTAATTTTAGTCAACTGCCTATAATGCACTACACACGGCGATAACTCTGGCGTGAGAAAGTACAGATAAAGAGCTACAATACAACTCAATTGGTGCCACTTTGGTCACTGGAACATCTGGTCAGCCCGTATTTCTCCAATCTATGGCAATGTTTCATAAGCGATTAAAGAAAACATTTAATTCAGTTCCCAATAACTATAGAATATATACTGTGCATTTAATAAGTCAGGGAGAAACACTGAAATGGCTCGTCACTAACTGAAATGTTCTCAGCAAAAGCAATGTTTTAAATATATAAATGAAAAAACAATGAGAGACTTCTTTTCCAATTGTGTGGGAAAGAAGCAATTCCCACCGAAGAAAGGACTTATATGCGTCGCAGAATAAATTATAAATAAAAAAATAGTCACTGTCTTTACGAAATATACAGAGTGTCCACAAAAAATCCTTCTATAACCTGATGGCGGTTATAGTTGCACATCCCTGCCTTGAACTTTGAGAAAAACTGGAAAAAATGCGAAAACGGAACTAACCATTCGATGTGGTAGTCGACAAGCCATTACGTCACGCTCGAAAATCGATTAAAAAGTGGTAAAAATGTTACGGTATTTAAAAACATGCTTAACAATTGAAGTGATTCTCATAGTCCGTAGTATCTTATAGTACATAAAATAATTAACAAGCAAACATTCCGATCTTAAGTTCTTGACTTTATAAAATTTTATCGTTGTTGGAAAATAGTAGATTTTTAATAAGTCGTACATAACTCCTAATTAAAGTAGAAATAAGATGAATTCCCTGGTTTAATTGCTTTAAGTTGTCATTCCTTTGATGAAAGACTACCGTAAGTTCTCCACAAAACAAGGAGATAACCTATGAAAAGTTTGATTTTTTTTTTACAAAAATTTTGATTACATAATTTACTCGTTTTTAAGTTGATAACATTACTTTTGGAAGAAGGAAAAAAAGAATTCGGACATATTCCATTATATTTCTAAGGTACTATGTGAACATTGTTATCATTCCTCAAATGCGGCTTGACAGCAAAAATGTTTTCTCACTTACAATATAATGATAAAGTAGCAACTCAACCCTTTTGCAAAAGGAAATACGTTATAGTGTTCACTCATACACGTTCTATATGAGTATAAACACAATTTGTGACACAGAGTGCAAAAGGGAACTGTTGAGATCTATTTTCATTTTTTTTTTGAAAAGATACGAAACTTCATAACTACAGGGTGTCCCAATGCAACTCGGAGTTTGAGATAGTAGAACTTTTGAACCTGAAGCGATACACAAATAATGGTTATAGCAAAATGAGGCCTTGTTCATGCACATATTTTTAAAATAAGAAGCAATGACTTAAGTACATTAGAAAACAATGAAGTTTCTTTTCCATTATTTGCAGGAATTGCATAATGTAGACTGATACTTAACATACCTTTTGATACACTGAAACAGCATCAGGGTTGCCAATTCAGAGTGTTAATTTATGAAAACTACGATTTCCCTAGTTTCCACTTACAGAGGACTCACACGATTAGTTATCGGTGGAAATGGAAATTTCTTTTTCTTGCTTCATAGTTTCCAATCTACTCCAACTAAAAAAATCTGAAAATTAACGACAGAACATCCATATGTATGAGTTATGACTCAATTTATGTGCTTTGTTAAAAAGTAGATTTACACCTTCAGTTACATCTGGCACTACTGTGTGATTCCTAGTGTATTTCAATCGTTGCCTTCTATTTTAAAAATACATACATGTACAAGGCTTCATTCTGGAACAACCGTTATTTGTGTATCGCTTCAGGTTCAAAAGTTCTGCTATTCCAAACTCTGGGTTGCATTGTATATTGGATACCCTGTATAATTTATTTCGTTGTAACTTGAGACAACCATTGACATCGTGGGAAAATGAGGCACGCACTATCATTTCGTAAGAGAATATTGTTTAATATCATATGGATAGCTGTTAGTACCTGAACAAATATGAAGAATATTTGTACTCGATTACGTACTTTCTTGCAAATGGCATGATTAGCTAAATTTACGGAAGATTCTGTGGGTACTAATACATTTTTTTAAAATCAACAATACGAAATGCACATTCGTAGAGTAATCTTTCTTCATAGCTATGTTGGATGCTCTGAAAATGCCGCCCACAGAGCACAGAGCACTTTTATACAAGTCAAAATAAATCAAAACTATTATATGACGGAGCCTCCTTCAGCCGCTATGGTAAATCAAAATTTCACAATGTGGTAACGTCACAGATTAACTTGGAGTCAGCTCGGTCTTATAATAATGATTCTATCTATAGAGATCCCAGTACTAGCTATTTTCCACCTCGAATACCACAAACAGTTGAATTTATTGCTACAATAATAAGTTATGATAGTGTCAATGAATATCGACTCTGTTATCGATATAATCGATATAATTATTTGATAGATTAATAGATCTAATCTATGGTTCTTTATTTGCGACGTTACCACATATTGCAATTTGTGTCTCCAGATGATACGAAAGGCATACGTACATACATACATAGACATGCTACCTAAAGTGAAATGATGGCAGTGAAAATAGCAAAACTTTCCGAACATTTCTGCTGACATATTTCTGTCTGGGCTTAAAACAAAGCAAAGTTTTGCCAAATCGATACTTTAAGTCCATTCTCTAAAAGTTGAAGGAAAAGAATTCACCCAGAACAGACATTTAGCATTTCTAGGGCATTTCCTCATTCAGTTATGTATAGAAACATTTTTCTAAGTGCCTATGGTCGCAGGCCTTTTTACGTTTCTAGTTTTGCCTCGCAGGTGTAGATGGCATATTTTGTGTGTAAGTACGTGTAGTATTACACATTTTTCCACCTATGGTTTTGGTCAATTCATGACGTAATAACCATTTATTTTCAGGAATGTTTGGACTAGTGAGTCAACTTCCTTGATTTAGAAATTTGAGAAACTTGGATCAACACCGTATAGTTTTCAACGCTTTATTAATAAGTTCTTTTGCAGATAGTAGCCACCTATTCTGGTAACCCTACAATGTTTACGTTTTTGGAAGTGAATAACAACCATTATTCTAGGCCTACGCTAATAATAAATTTGTTTCAGAATGAATCATTTGTTACATAGAGCATTATCGAACTAAAGTCTCGATTTTTTCATAACAAGCAGAGTCATTTTGATCTTATGGCGTGCCAAATTTTCTTCATACATGTCAACGAAATCACGATTTTTTTCGTGATATATAGAATCATGCTTGTTTGTTGGAATTACTATGAACATCATTTTTGACACTTAAGTTTATTTTTTATTTCGGAAAACGATTCTGCCAAACAACACGAGGCACAGTCAAAAAAAATACAGGTAAAAATCTTATTTTGTTTGCATATTATCAGTTTATTATGTGTTTACATTTTCATTCATTTTACGTTTTCAATGATTTTCATATTTTTCAAAAATATTATAGTAATATCGAAACTTTGACAATAATTCTAATATTTTAATACGTTTAACATGTTTGCTATTAGCATATTCACTCATATTTTAATATTTTAAATACAGATATCAGTATATTTTAAAAAGAAGATATCTACTAATTTTTATTGCGATGTTTGATAATTCTTTAAGTCAATATTTTTATGAATAGTTATTGAGTGTATATTTACTTCATATTATACAAAATAAAGTCATCGAAACGGAACACTTAAAACATTTTGCGAAAAGTATTGATTAGTGTTTTAAAAAAAGGTTAGAATTAAATAACCCTATAAAAGCATTCTGCGCACTATCAGTAAAAAAACTCATCATACAGGTGTTTAACCGGTTAACTGAAAAGCTCGAGTATATTCGAGATTTTAATTTTACAAATAATTTAAAACCTCGAGTATATTCGGGCATTATTACAATTGATCACTGTTGAACAGTACAAAGTTTACAAGCTCGAGTATATTCGAGGTTTTATTGAAAGCAAATTTTAGGCTTACGTAAATCATTGTTGCCTTCAGTAAAAATAATCACATTGTTGCCATTCGTTTTGTTCCTAAAATGTTAGAAGATGTTAGATGTTTGAATTTAACAGTAAAAAAATAGGTAAAAATTGAAAGGCTCCTTTGGAAATAATTGGTAAGTTAACCGGTTAAACCATACCTCGTTTCTTACACCAGTGTTAAAAAAATCACCCCTTCTCCCTCCTCATCAACTCATCGTTGTAGAATCATGGAGGACATTCAACACAGGAAGACAGCATGGTTTCAACATGTGAAGAAACGGAAGATAAGGAAACCTAACTGCACCAATTGTTCAAGAGGATCTTATCACTTCAAGAACCTCATCATGTTGTAGTGAGTGAACAAGTTATTTAACTATTTTAAGTAGCCCTTTTTCAGGTGAAAATACATTGATCGTTTACGCACGTAAGTCTCACACCATATCACAGTGTTGCCAACTAACTGATTTTAAATTTTTGGTGAAAAACCTAATTTTATTCATACTTCATTATACGGCCAAGGGTTCTCAACCTGTCTACGTGTGCACTTGACAGGTCGTTCCCTTCACGGACGTAAAATCTATAACGCCCACCAAGTTATAGAAGGATTTTTTGTGGACACTCTGTATATTTCGTAAAGACAGTGATCATTATTTTCGATTTATACTTTATTCTGCAACGCATATATGTTCTTTCTTTGGTGGGAATTGCTTCTTTCCCACACAATTGGACAAGGAAGTCTTTCATCGTTTTCTCATATATATATATATATATATATATATATATATTTAAAACATTGCTTTCAGTGAGAACATTTCAGTTAGTGACGAACCATTTCAGTGTTTCTCCCTGACTTATTATTTTGCACAGTATATATTCTGCAGTTATTTCAATTGCAGTAGATTAGAGAAATATTGGCAGACCAGATGTTCCAGTGACCAAATTGGCACCAATTGCGTTGTATTGTAGCTCGTTATCTGTACTCTCTCACGCCAGAGTTATCGCCGTGTCTAGTGCATTATAGGCAGTTGACTAAAATTAACACAAATTATTTTCTGTATTGCATTTGCATATGCATACAGGTTATCTAACTGAGTGATTTTTGGAATGAACTGCCAACCCTCTTTAATTGACCATTGCAACCCGTACCTTGAGCTTTGGTGCTCAGGGAGTTTGACTCCGATATTGTACGCAACCACCACGCACGTTGCGTTGGGAACCAAGTATGCTTTCGTGTTAAGGGGCAGAAGCTATTAGCCGGTGAAGGACGTTTTCTTACGGCTAGCCCCCAACTAGTGAAGTCCCAAGTCCAGACCTTGTGCGTTTAGAAAGTTATACACGCGCCCTCCAACATTAGCATTCTACTTCATTTTTTATTTTGCTGAAGAATCACCTTCACGCTTCAGGATTGTTGGGCGCCGCAACTGGATTCATCGTTGGACGATCCAGACAACTTTTCCCCAATGCTAATCCCCCAAGTGCGTCAATGGTGGGAGAGAAGCATTTGTCGTGAAATCTGAATTATAATATCATATATATATATATATATATATATATAT
The DNA here is from genome assembly GCF_964235325.1 of Thermobia domestica. Lineage (NCBI taxonomy): Eukaryota > Metazoa > Arthropoda > Insecta > Zygentoma > Lepismatidae > Thermobia > Thermobia domestica. Next base: position 264,184,813 of record NC_137463.1, read on the forward strand.
ATATATATATATATATATATATATATATATATATATATAAAGGGCTATATTGCCTTAAAAGGGCAAATTGTGATTTCAGTGACGAAAATTATTATATATATTCAGTGTTCAGTGTTGTGTTCACTTCTCTTCGCTATTTTTTAAAATATAATAGTGTTCTAATAAATAAGTATAGTGTTATTTAGTCCAGTGTGTTTTCGTTGTTTGTATGAGTGATATTTGTGTGCGTTATGGTCTGGATGACCATCTGATCGTCCGTGAGGTTTTCGAGACGAGACACCCGAAACTCTCGGCGCCTAATGCTGGTCTCATCATTGAGAGCGACAAGCGATTTGGAAACAGCTTGTAATCTCTTCTTGGAGAGGTCCTTCATCGTCCTGTCCAGGTAAGTTCAAGTATCAGGTAGATACTTATTGGTAGGACGATGAACCGCGAACAGCGACCAAATTACCCGGAGTGGTTACAAATAAATGTTCACCCTAATAGAGACCTCGAATTGAATTGGTTACAGTAGCAGGCATGATGCACTATATTCAAAAACAGAACTAACTTTTATTCCTGTAAATCTCGAGGAGGGGACGATGAGCTCAGATCTGACACGCAATGACATGTAGATAGTTTTTCTAAATGGTTAAGATCAGGTGAGTCTGAGGACCACAGCAACAATTGAGATTCACCACTTTGCTTTTCGAACTATTGCAGCACATGATTGGTCTTGTAACAAGCAGCGTTGTATTGTTGAACGATACTAACAGAAAATATAGCGGACATGAATAAACCTATATAATAAGCAATGCCCTGAAGATAGTTAGCAGCTCTCATAGCGTTCTCCTATCTGACATAAAACCTCTTACCAACGGGAGGTCACAAATTTCTCCGGACTTAACACCACCTGGTTATCTTACGGGGTTACCTGAAATATGTGTTGTACAAAAATAACACCAGGACCACTGAGTAACTGAAGACGAACATTAAAGCAAAAAATCAATCAATCACCAATAACACCCTTTATAAAAAGTGTCAAGAAACATAATGAAGCGTTAAGTTTGTGTTTAAAACATTTGCTAGAAAGCGCCCTTCTTTTTTCACGAAAGATTCCAGGATTGCCAGCTGTAGGTGAATAATTTATCGCATTTTTTGCATAAAATCTCAGGTTATCATTTATGTACAAATTCTGTATTGTTTATCTTTAATTAACCTAAAATATACCTGTTGCAGAATTTTAACACAACAGTGTTGGCAGGAGCTGAGTGTCTGTCACAATACACCCATTTTACGGACTTGTATTAAATAGCCTTTTTACATGGCAACACTGCATAAGCTTTGTCACATTTTCGCACCAACGGATAAATATTGATGCATACTGTGCATATACACTGGGATTCATCCGCAAGAAATCAGTTTTCTGCAAGTGAATATTGATATTCTTCATTTTGTACATTTTTTTTTATTTTACACTTTCCTTAGGCGTACTACACAGAAACGTTGCAAATTCTAACATTAGTCATGATCTCGAAAATATCTACATTGCACTTACATTCGTTTCAAGTCTCAACTCTTGATCGTTCTTGGTTCAAAAGATATACGCAATCAAATTTTGGATCGCACAACTGTGTGAAAACACTGTAGTTACGTTGTATTTAGTATAACACTTTAATATGGGGTAAAGTTGTATCATATTCGTAATTGAAATTGATTTTTTAGGGCAATAAGACATTTCATTTACTTTTGTAGATTGTTCCTTCCATTTTTCTTGTTTCATGAACCTATTTGCAGACGAAAAGTTTTCCTTTGAATTGTCACGTATCTCCCAGAATTTTATTTACCACCTTATTTAATAGTTCACTTGTAACAAATTAAGGTGAACAATTGGGAATGTTCTTTTTCCAATTAAGATTACTGTTCAAGTTAAAGTGTTGATTTTTTTCATCTATAGTGTTGAAAAAATATGATTTTTTAAAACTAAGATAGGTACAAGCATCTTTTGAACAAAACTTATATGCATCGAATTTTTGGGTTCGAATGAAGATAGTAATCGATATGCATTCCCAAGATTGATCACAATAGATTACGTGAGTTTGACGCACGTTTCATTGGCAGTTAAACCATTTCATTCAAAATCAACTGATCTCACACCATCTCTAATATCTGCATCACATTATTTAGAAAATCAATGATGAAAACGACATTCCATCTATTAATAAATCTCCCTACCAATACAATGCAAAGGAAAAATATTCAATTACATTGTTGCAGTCTCGTCATTTTTGACACGTCAATTAACAATGTCAACTTAGTTTGCTGAGTTCCATAATTGTGTTTCACAAAACATACATTGCTAAAGTGACTGCGCAAATATAGCTATTGATCTAATTTAACCATTAAATGCATTTTAGAATAATTCGTTGCACTTCAATTCACATGTTATACAGGGCGTCCCAAAAGAAAAGCAACCCAAATTTTGATCGAGTAAATGATTTGGTAGCATTCCAGTTTTGTCAGAAATTGTCTGAGAGGGACAATTAAGGAGTCATCCGATTCAATAGGGTCTAACGAGTGTTTTTTAAGTTGGTCTCATCACTTGCTGATCAGTAGTTGAAGCCATATTTAAAATTAAAATTAAAGAGTGGGTTTTGTCGGGATCTGTCTGAGAGGGACAACTAAGGTGTCAATCGATTCAGTAAGGCCTAAGGAGTGTTGTAAAGTTGGTCTTATCACATGGTGATGTGTGGTTGCCGACATATTCAAGATCAAAGTATAAGGGGAAGGAGCCACAGATAGTTGGTGAAAATCAATTCTAAATCGTACAGCATACAGCAGAAGTGAGTACAAAGCTGTGGAATAATGAGAAACGATCAGATTTCAGCACTATACTTAGTTTAGAGATTCGTCGTCTGCACTTTTTGGTATATATACGCAGCGATTGTTGAACTCGACACTTACAGCAACACAAACACATAAAAACATAGCTACATATAGTCTGTAAATAGACACATAAGCACTGCTTATCTACAAATGAGCACGTTTAGCCAGTTTCTAACCATTTCCGTTCCTAGTCACGTAGAGGTTGTGATCATTTAGGAACACCACATACTCGTTCACACACTCTCTCGCATCCACTCTTTTTTTCATTTTTGTTTTTTTCTCTTTTCTGTTGTTTCCTGTGTGTGATTCTTTTTCTTTTCTCTACATACATTTACATTTCCGTTCCTAACCACTAGGAGGTGGTACTCGTCTCGTTTAGGAACATCATATACTCGTCCATACACTCACTCATTCTTTTTTTTTTTATTATCTTTTCTGTTGTTTTCTATGTGTGATTCTTTTTTGTTTGTCTACATATATTTAAGTAATGGATTTGCCTAATCAAATGATTTTCCATAAAAGAGAAGTCAGTATTCGGTCGGTCTGTTATTAAGTTGAAGCCTGGTTTTTCTTTTAACGGAACAAACGGAATAAAGTGGAAATTATCTTGATTTATAATATAGAGAGGATGTAGTTTGTTACGTTGTTGTATATGATATGATACATATCCATCACCGCTATTAATTATTTCAATGGCTTCTCCGTGGCTTTGTGAGGCTTCCAATCTATATTTGTTGCTATTTTCTTTATGGCTATCATAATTAAATATATAAATGGTACGTTCAATGCACGAGCGAGAGCGAACATGTGGACGTTTCTAGCCCAGGTGTCTCTACTGAGACCGTTATTAGTGAGTAGATGAGTAGATTTGTTGCATTCAGCGGACACTCGAATTCAATTCATTACTTGTGTTAGGTTGTTGATGTCAGCTGTAGAGATTTTTGGCAACACCAGTTGTTCATCTCACATACGCTTAATTAAAACAATCTAAAAAAGTTAACGTATCTTTCATGATTGAAAAAGAGAATGCTTAAAGCATTAAAAAAGCAATTCCCGTCGTCACTAATTATTATTGGAGTATAATTGCGGTCCAAGTATTTACTTAGCCCAGGTAGGTGGTGCAGAGGAAGATTCGTACCGACTCGTGGTTCTAATGCAGCGATTGTTTCACATTGATTATCGACCCAATCTAAAGTCGAAATAAAATCAGTGAGAAAGGTAGAAATGCAGCCAAACGTTGATGTATCTTTGATGTATTTGTGAATGTGCTTCAATGTACTTACTGCTAAACCTAATGAGTATGTCTAAGTAAACAGATGGTTGATTTCGAGTTAGGTTATGGTTTAGATGTAGACGCTTTAGGAGACTTTGACTTTTTTTTAAAGCTTTCCTCTTGGTTTAGTCGTAGGCTTCAAAGTTTCTTTATTAGCTTTGTAACGTGCCTTAGGTATGGCTCCGTCGTGGGCCACCGGCCGTTAATGACCAGGACAAATATCTATAAAGGGAAACATGCAATACAATAATTATTGTTAAATGAGGGAAATTAGGCGAGATCCTCCTAGTGCAAATGTTATCTATATGTTCTATAATAATTCCCATCTATAGGATTTCTGCGTATTTCAGCTTAGCAAAACAAAAAACCATGATATAAATAATCAGAAAGATGCCATTAGGATATTGAAATAAAAGTTTATATATGTGAATTGAAAACTTTATAACAATAATTCAATCAAGCAATCTCTACTTTCAATGGATTTGAACAAGAATAGTAGTTTCTACATATGTAAATTTATATCCTGATATATATATATATATATATATATATATATATATATATATATATATATATATATATATATATTTATACTGGATAAAGCTGTTTTTACTGTAAATATATTTAAGGAGTCTAATAGAGTAGCAACATCTACCCTACCATAATTCCATTTCATTAATTTTCTTAAATATATATATATATATATATATATATATATATATATATATATATATATATATATATATATATATATATATATATATATATTCAAAATTGTTTTAATAACACATCGTTCTATAATTCAAATAGATATAAATATATTTAGTCCTAATTAATATAATACCTTAAATCAGAGAATATAACAAATTAGTATAACAACTCAAAAATTTACAAAAGCGATATCTTATTCCATTCACTCCCGATTTAAGTAAGTGGGTGTCACAGTACAGAACTTTTCATCCACACAATATCACCAAACCGAAATAACACTATTCAGAAATTAGATACCAATACTTTAGAAATATCCGAATATAGATTTCTTTTTCAGGAATAAACGGTAAAATTCACTAATTCTGAAAACCCGAAATATATATATATATAATAACCTTATACACAGTTGAATATAGTAGAACAGATAGTGCCCACTTGCACAGTAGCAATCTAATGGCTAAGCCATCCTCTTGAAGCACCGTCGTAGGTTCGCAATTCACAACTTTCCGCCAGAGGCGCTAAAAAAAATTACATCTTTATTTCGGGTTGCATACTCATCAGGCAATACACTCCAAGATTTTTTTTTTTTTAAGTGTGGATAAAATTTCCGCACGTAACACACATCGCCCACTCAGCGATAAAAAGTTGGCACAACTTTTTATAACAAATTTTGCAACATGTAATTATCCTTATTTTCTTAATTATGAATAGAATTTAACTTATCGTTAGTCCTTGTCAGTCGCTGTTAGTAATTTAACACCTCTAACCTACATCTATTTATTTCTAACTAACTCATTCTCGCCAAACTCATTCATTCCAACTAAACAAAACCAAACTAAAGAAAAAAAATCCCCCTAAACTACAAACACACTTTCACTCATTACTAGTCACAAACACTCACGTTAGTTAAAGAAAAGTCGTCAGTCGTTATCCTATTCATAAAATACACAAATTTCAAAATGTGACATTATCTCAGGTTTAATATCCATTTTAATTATATATATATATATATATATATATATATATATATATATATATATATATATATATATATATATATATATATATATATATTATCAGAGGTGAGTTCATCAAATTGTATTAATTTAATATTACTCTCTATAATTCATAATAATAACAATAAAATATTACAATTTTATCTTAGTACTCATCTTACATCCATTCTTGCTCGCTACATGAATTGGGCATCTTGATATATCTTCCATAAAATTTTCCGAGAATTACCGTTACATTGGACAATTAACAAAACCATGACAATTATACAACACATCCATATCTGGAAAACTAACAAAGACGAGTATTAATAACACATTAAAAATTACATATATCCACATATATATATTTAATTTTAAAACTGGACCATAAATATAATTTCTTTATATCACACATTCTCTATATCACCTATCTAATTAATAGTATGAGAGGTATCGAATTTATGATTATTTTACAATGTTTCTCCTTTCCCTAAATATCTTTGTTTGACTCACATGACACTTTCTAATATCTCTAGGATTTTCTGTATTTCTAATTTGAACAGTGTTTCCACCCAAGAAACGTTCTATGGAATAAGGGCCACTCCATTTTGGACACAAAGATTTAGTTCTCTTATCACTCAAAGAGGAAAGAAACTGAGTTTTAATCAAAATTTTATCCCCGATATTATAATTATGATCAACACGCCTTCTATCATATAATTTCTTTTTACGTTTCCACGCATTGCTCATGTTCTGAAGAGCCTTTGACCATAACTCCGGTTCACGAGTATTTAAATCTGAAGCTTTTATTTGCCATTTAACATCCAACGGATTACATACATCATAATTAAAAATTAAATCCATAGGACTACATTTTGTTTCTTCGTGAATAGCACAATTTACTGAATACTCAATTTCCCAGATTCCTTTATTCCAAGATGTTTGTTTTTGTCCAAAATATATTCTCAAAGAATTTTTTATCGTAGACACGTATCTTTCACTCGGATTCTACGCCGCGTGATATGGTGATATACTTATGTCCCTAATTCCATTTGCATAGAGAAAATCTTTAAACTTAGCTGATGTAAACACCGAGTGATTGTCATGACCTATTGAAAACACAAAACCGTTTCTACACATTAATTTATAAAGTTTATTGATAATACTTTGACTAGAAAGGAATTTTATTGGTTCAAGAAAGACTCTTTTCGAAAATGAATCTACGACTATCAGACAATAACATCCTGATTTACTTTCTACCATTGGGCCTATTATGTCAATTTGCCAACATCCATTTACTATCTTCTCATACTGAGAAATCAACTTTCCTGCAGGTTTTACATTATTACTTTTATTTAACTGACATTCCTTACAAGCAGAAACATATTCCCTAATATCCTTTTGCATCTCAGGCCACGTAAAGCGTGCACAGATCTTCCCAATAGTTTTACTTATTCCGGCATGAGATCCGGGTAAAATACTCGCGTGGAAGAACTCAATTATACTTGGAGCTAATGTTTTAGGTAAACATATTTTATACGGATTTCTAATAGCTTTAGTTTTACGACACAATATATTGTTAATCAACTTATATCCCTCAATCACCCTTTTTGCTTTTAAATCCCTAACAATCTTATTTAATTCAGGATCATTTAACTGATGATCTCGTATAGACATATTTACATAAGGCATATTCCACAGATTAATCAAAAAATAATTTGTTACTTTATCTGCATGTGAATGTTCTATCTCTATTTTCTCAAAGTTACTAATGTCGTACAATCTCGAAATAAAATCTGCAGAGACATTCATATTAGTAGAAATTGATTTTACTTCAAAATTAAAGGAAAAGAGACGGTATAATAACGATCCATATCTTTTCACTCTTTTCATATTCCTTAAGGCATACACTAAACCGGCGTGATCCATTCTTAGCTCGAAAGGTTTATACAGATAAGTTCTATAACGTTCCATGGTTTCAATGGCCGCTAACATTTCTAACAAACATATAGGCTTATTGAAGTCGTATTTCTTTAGACGTCTACTATAAAAACCCACTGGAACTAAGTTATTATCATCATCATATTGTTGGATCACCCCTCCCAAACTTCTTAATGTTGCATCACTGTTAATTACAAACTTCTTATTCAAATCAGGCAATTTTAATACAACATAATTTTCAAATAGTTCTTTTATATTATCTAACGCCTTTTGTTCTTCTGGTCCCCACCTAAATACTGCAGAAGCCGCCCTTAATCTTTCTATTGGTTCCATAACCTCATGAAATTGTGGAACAAACTTTGCATAATATTGTAAAAATGAAACTAAAGATATCAAACCCTTTTTATTCTTTGGAGCGGGCAATCTTTTAATAATCTCAAGTCTAGATTGGTCCATTTTCATTTTTCCATCTTCTATAATAAAACCCAGATATGAAATTTTACGTGAAAAAAATGTACGCTTCTTAATTGATAAAGTAAGTCCTTTATCCTGTAACCTTTTTAAAGCTTTTTCTAACAGAACCTTATGACTCTCTATATCTTTACTTTTACAAATTAGATCGTCCATATACCACTCTACACCTTCATCTTTTAACGGATATAACAATTCAGTTAGTATTTTTGATAACACATGACTTCCGGCAGCTAATCCAAATGGAAGTACCTTAAATTCAAACAAACCCCTATGCGTAAGAAATGCCGTCCAATGACGACAATCCTCCGTCAATGGTATTGTTAAATATGCTTTTCTTATATCAAGATGGGTATAAATTTTAGCATCTGATAATTCAGCTAAAATATCCTCAATCCGAGGTGTAAACTGTGTATTTAAACAAAGATGCCGATTCAAAGCAGAATAGTTTACGACCATACGTTTAGATCCATCGTTATTATTAACAAGAAAACAGGGAAAAGCATATTCACTATTACTAGGTTGAATTAAATCAGATTTTAACATCTCATCAATAATTTTATCGAGTTCTCTTTGAGATACTCGTGACATGGGATATGCTTTCTTACGAATAGGAGTGTAATCATTTAAGAGAATTTTATAATTAAAATCCTTAATTTTTCCTACATTGGGTGAAAATACATTAGGAAATTTATCAAGTAACTCATTCACACACCCTTGTAATTCCGGATATTCCTCCAAGACTTCCGGATCCACTCTCAATTGACATGGATTCTCAATAGACTCCTTATTGAAACTGGTATTGGAAAAACCATTGGTCTCCACTGAGCTGGCAACACTGGACTGTCCCCTGGTCGGTTCCTGAGTAAATTCCCTAACGTGTGACTCCCGACTAACGTTTGGAGGTAACTCACTCGAAGATTCTTCCCTCAAAAATAATTTTGTTGAAATTTGGGTTGGTTCTCTGCAAAACAAATCAACAGCACAAGTATCTTCATGTAAATCAGGTGGAGGGTCCCTTAATGATAAGTTCAAAGAAACCACAGAGTTCTCTAAAGGAAGGATTAACTTGTTGGTCACTAAATCGATCTTTGCCTTTAACTGCTGAAGTTCATTAATTCCCATAATAAAAACTGCTTCAAGATCTTCCACCAAAAAAAAAAAAAAACTTTAAACGATACACTCGATTCTTTAATTTAATGGGAATCCTCACACATTGTTCTAAAGTTAACTTCTGTTTATCTATCCCTACTCCTGTAAACTTTTCATTATACACTTGCACAGGATATTTTAAATTTTGATTCCACCTATCAAAGTTTTGTTTATCAATAAGCGAAGCTGAAGAACACGTGTCTAGTCCCCCTCGCCTACGAGTTCCTAGCACAAAAGCATCGACAAAAGCTGCAATTAGTTTTCTTGAAGTATTATTTTCTATTGTTCCATCCATTTGTTTAATATTCACTGTATTTCTATCAACAAAGTTTGAGGGTATTGTTCCTCCCTCTCCATGAACTTGTCTCAAAATACTAAAGTTCTTAATACTTTCATTATTTACAGGTGACGAACTAGAAATGTTTAAGTTCACATTTTCTACACCATTCCGAGACACTGAAAGTCGATTCCCTTTAAAATTACCACTATGCATTAAATTACTCACTGGTCTAGATGCATAATGCTTTGTTTTTACGTTGTTAATTTGACACACTTCACTATAAACACCATCACTCACATTAGGGTGTCCATGTTCAATATTATCTACCGGGATTCGAAGTTCGGACCTCTCCATAGGAAGCGTATACTGCTGCCGATCACTCTTAGCTGCAAAGCGTCTCATATTCCTCCTATCACTATTCATAAACTGATTATTGAAAGAATTTGAAACACCCGCACCCTTAGAAGATTGAACACCGGACCCAAGTTCCTGATTCAGAGCCCCTGACCGGTCACTATTCCCTGCAAAGCGTCTTTCCATATTCATCCCCATGTTCACTTTCAACAACTTTTTATTAAGCAAATATTGATTATTAGCAGGACAATTGGCTACTCGGTGCCGTCCACCACAAAAATAACAGGAAACCTGTTTACGCTCTTCACCTCCTCTACTTGAAACCTTGGTTAATGCAGTGTATACCTCCAAATTCCTTTGATGTAAGTCATATTGATTTAATTCACTCAACAACTCATCTAATGACGTAGGGTAACGATACTTATATATGTCATGTTTTAAGTGGGGATTCATTCCTTCCATAATAATTTGTATAACTTCTTTACTATTCCCATAATTTAGAGATCCATATCAAAAACAATATACGAGTCTATTATTTTGTTTACATAATCTAATAAATTCTCTTCGGGTTTTTGCATAACCTTAATATATCTATTTATAATGGCTCGCTTACCTAATGGTGTAATGTATTTTTGAAACAAATTACTTGTAATTTGTTACCATTCGGTAGTCATTTCATATAAGGAAATTAATTCCTGATTTAATCTACCTTGCGCTTTTCCTAACGCAGCAATTAGAACGGTTTCTACTGGAAATAATTTCAATTTAATAATACCATAGACTACACTCATAAATTGAAAAAGCTTTACATCATCTGATCCGTCTACTACAGGAATTCTACGTACGTGTTCATTAAACAAATTACAAGAAGCATTAACCGTTAATTTCTCCATATTAAAATTAAAAGGCACAAAACTATTCAGTAAACGTACGTTCTGAGGTTCATTGCGCATAATTTCAACTTTATTTTTATCACAAAATGGATTTGTGCTTTTCTTTTCTTTCGCAATCATCTCCTCAGCTGATTGATCAAGGTCAATAAACGGATTCAGGGAGCTACGACTACTTGTTGTAGACACACACAATGGTTCCAACTCGTCCCTCAACATTCCGCTGCTAGCAGCAAAGTCAGAACACACACCTGTTGAAGACAGGTCAGTTACATTATCAGCAGTGAACGACGAAAAATGTTGCCTACTTGATTCTTCTTCCCCGTCCAAATACGACAAATCCCAACCTTGACCTACATTAGGCGGAATAAATACTCCCCTTTCTCCTCCTACAAACCCATTTAATACTAGTTGACCAGGCCTTCCCGCAGGATTTTCCATATTTATGAATAATGAAGAAATAAAAGTTAATGCTATAATATACAAAAATATTCCCACCAGAAAAATATTTCTGCCTAATAGCGACTGCACACTTACAAGCATTTGTTTCGTACAAGCAATCCGGTATTACCATACAGCCCTCTAACCATCCAAAATTCAAACTTTTTTTTTTCAAAAAGAATGCGGATATATTTAACAACTCTAACAACAAACCTACCAAGTAACGAACAAACAAATGTATATACATGTATTATGTTGCACGTTCCCTCCTATAGTCTCAAGAAAACAGATTTTACTCCAGCACTTTAAACCTATCAAGTATGTAAGGCATGTACCGTAACTAATTTCAACAATTTTATTATTATTATTATTATTATTGAAGATTCGATTGCTACTGTTTGTAACGTGCCTTAGGTATGGCTCCGTCGTGGGCCACCGGCCGTTAATGACCAGGACAAATATCTATAAAGGGAAACATGCCCTACAATAATTATTGTTAAATGAGGGAAATTAGGCGAGATCCTCCTAGTGCAAATGTTAACTATATGTTCTATAATAATCCTCATCTATAGGATTTCTGCGTATTTCAGCTTAGCAAAACAAAAAAACCATGATATAAATAATCAGAAAGATGCCATTAGGATATTGAAATAAAAGTTTGTATATGTGAATTGAAAACTTTATAACAATAATTCAATCAAGCAATCTCTACTTTCAATGGATTTGAACAAGAATAGTAGTTTCTACATATGTAAATTTATATCCTGATATATATATATATATATATATATATATATATATATATATATATATATATATATATATATATATATATATATATATATATATATATATATATATACTGGATAAAGCTGTTTTTACTGTAAATATATTTAAGGAGTCTAATAGAGTAGCAACATCTACCCTACCATAATTCCATTTCATTAATTTTCTTAAAAATATATATATATATATATATATATATATATATATATATATATATATATATATATTCAAAATTGTTTTAATAACACACCGTTCTATAATTCAAATAGATATAAAATATATTTAGTCCTAATTAATGTAATACCCTAAATCAGAGAATATAACAAATTAGTATAACAACTCACCCATTTACAAAAGTGATATCTTATTCCATTCACTCCCGATTTAAGTAAGTGGGTGTCACAGTACAGAACTTTTCATCCACACAATATCACCAAACACTATTCAGAAATTAGATACCAATACTTTAGAAATATCCGAATATAGATTTCTTTTTCAGGAATAAACGGTAAAATTCACTAATTCTGAAAACCCGAAATATATATATATATATATATATATATATATATATATATATATATATATATATATATATATATATATATATATATATATATAATAACCTTATACATAGTTGAATATAGTAGAACAGATAGTGCCCACTTGCACAGTAGCAATCGAATGGCTAAGCCATCCTCTTCAAGCACCGTCGTAGGTTCGCAATTCACAACTTTCCGCCAGAGGCGCTAAAAAAAATTACATCTTTATTTCGGGTTGCATACTCATCAGGCAATACACTCCAAGATTTTTTTTTTCTTAAGTGTGGATAAAATTTCCGCACGTAACAGCTTCTGATTCTGAACTTTTTCATTCTCAGTCTTCATCGTCTTTTAGAATTTCAATTGATTCAATACCCTAATATTTGAGGAACATATCAGGATTTCATTCTCGTTCATTGGGTTTGCGAACAACGCCTGGATAAAGCGCTTTGATGTATTCCTTAATGCGCACGAACATTGGCGGTAGATCAGGACGCCCTCTTCGCGGATCTTCTGTAGTCTTCATGTTACGAGATATTGATCGGAAATATATGAGCTCATCTACATAGGAAGGTGCAAATTCAATATGATTGCCCTCAGCATCCACATACTCTCGAACCCATTTTAGAGCAGGGCGAAGCTGTTTCCAAAGGTTTCCAATGTGGTTTGTTGTGACCTCAATGCGTACAAATATTATGAGTGATGGATTGATTTTTGATATGTGGCGAAAGAATTGTCCCCTACTATGGTTGTTATCGTAGTGTCTCACAACACAGTTCTTTTCTATATTATTATAGCATTTCCAACCATAATGTATAACAATGGATCCTTCTTAGACGTATGTGAGTATGAAGTTTTCTATTATAGAGGCAGATCGAAGTCGAGTAATTTGCAAAAGGCATCTACCACTATCTCTTTCGATGACTCCGATGAACCTAAGTTTTTCGAATCCTTTGACATGCAGGGCGTGATTCCAGATTTATCGTAGAGAAAATTGATCATTCTCTATAAGTTGATTCATGGATTTCTACTTCGTTTTTTCTTTTTGTTTTTTTTTTAATAGAATGCCCTTGCATCCATAAAGAGAGTTGTGTTCTGTTAGCCATTCAACACGGTATACTTCTGTTCGAAAACATTCGTTGAAATTGGAGTCTCTAATCCCTTTCAATTCTGGCCACAGATTCGTTATGTTTGTAGCGGAGAGAGTATTCAATCAGGAGCATACTTTTCAAACTCTACAGTATTAGCGGCTAAAACTCTATTGAAGATCACATTTAAAAAAATGGAAAGGATTTTATATTCAAAGGACCTCTACCTAAAGGGAAAGTAGTTATTAGAACAAAAGAGGTGTATTCAACAATGAAAATTAAATAAGGTCGAAAATTAGTATCTATAAAGAACAGTTTAGCCTTTAGAATAAAAGAAAAGGTCTTAGAAATATTTGTAAGTAAGAAAGAATCATATTGCAAAAAAATGAAATAGAAGAAGATTTAAATTGAAAGTAGCACCTTTACCGAAAGGAGTAGTTACTAGAAAAACAATTTTATTCAACAATGAAAACTGAATAAGGTCGAAAATTAGTATTAATAAAGAAGAATTTAGCCTTTATGGATAAAAAGGATCCCGAAAGTACTTTCTATAACGAGAGAAAGAACTACAGTAAAATCCGTTCAGATAGAAAATACATGGGCGACGTTTCCACATTACAAACTGCTAAATTAAAAACTTGAAATTAAGAGAGTACATAGATTTTTGTGACATAAGATAGTGGTTAGGAAGGATTTGATTGTAATTTTACTTGGAAGAGCAAGAATGACGATGGCAATTATTATTACAAGATTTTCATATCATGAAAACCCTTACAGTCTAAAAAATAGACAATTCTTATTTAGACTTTTCATTTAAACTATAACTGACCGTTTCTCACCGTTCAACAAAGTTGTGCTGGGCTCTACTATATGTGATACGATTTAGAACGGATTTTCACAATTTGTCTATGGCTGTCTCCACTTATACTTTGATCTTGAATATCTCGGCAACCACACATTAGCAAGTGATGAGACTAACTTTGAAATACTCCTTAGGTCCTACTAAATCGTTTGATACCTTAATTATCCCTCTCAGATAATGTCGAAAAAAACCCGCCTGCTACCTATGTTTGAAGTAAGAATGAGGGAGACATGATCGTTGTGACAAACGTTAATGTTGTTTATGGAGATATTTTGAAAATAAAAAAGAAATAAAAAAATATTACGTTAAATTTTATTAATTGTTTAAATGCCAAGAAGTGTAATTCAAAAATTACCTTTTCAATCACGTGAGATTGCAATAATGTCCTTGTTCTTTTGCAAAAAGTCCAAGACAAATATCTTAAAGAAGTCTCCTTCATGGTGTATGTGTGCTTTCTATAACAGGCTTATATTGCTTATAATCAACTGCGGGGAACGGAATAAAGAATTAATCGCGGTAATTGTTAATATAAATGTTTAGTTCGCACCAATATTTATCGGATGAGACAAAAACGGCATGTTGTTTTGTAGCGTTGACAGTTATAAAAGTTATTTTTTTACGTATTCAGAAAAAAGCGCATTTTTAAAATAAAATATCGCATTTTGGTAACAACGTTCATGGTAAAATATTACGACAGGTATAACTCATCCTGCGTGTTGGACAATGTGATTATCAAGAAAATAATAAATTGATTTTTTGCAAAGAAGTGCGCTGAAAATAACTACTCACCTGTAGCTGGCAACCCGTACTGGCAAGGAGAAAGATAGAGAATTGTTTATTCGCGGTGGAATTTAGCTTCAGCTCAAGTGCCTAAGGAATGTCATTGAGTGTTGTGTTGTGTTGCGTTTGTTATTAGCATTGTTTTTGTTACAATGCTGTATTCCGTGGAAGAGAGAACACGCATTCAGTGATGCGAATCCCTTGGAAAAATCCCATGCTGTAGGACTTTTTGACAATGATTTCTTGAAATGGGATAAAGGGAATGCATTTATAGGATTTTTTGTACATCTATTCAATTGACCCCCGACAAAATTGTCTATGGATGAGTAGACAAATAGGTGTTCAATAAAAATGAAAATAGTGCTAATAGTGTCAAATGTTGTAACTACGAGGAGCATACTGAAAGTCGTGAGCAACATGTTTAGTTGTAAGTGAAACCAAATATATCATCTCGATCTATAGATCTTTCTTTCTTTTTTTCCAGACGTTGACGCTGTTTGTTGCCAGCTCGCGACCACATGCAGGATTTCGAAAATGGCTGGCAGCAATGTTTCGTTTCGACAGCGTGCTCTGACTGAATCCCTTGTTAAAGAGGACCAATTTGCTTCTGAAATTCACAGCAGACTGTAGCGTGCCTATCGAGATGTGTGGATGGGTGCCAGCAGTGTTAGGTATTGGCTAAAACATTTTAAGGATGGAAACACAAGTATCGAAGATGAAAATGAAAATGAAATGAAATTTTTGAGTTTTACGTCCCTCGGTTATGCCGGTTAGGCTAAAGGAGACGGAGTATCGAAGATGAGTCTCGCAGTGGGCGCCCCCGAACTGCCTCCACGGAACGCAACAAGGTAAGGGTTGTAAAGGAGATACGTGTATCACTGTAAATTTAATCGCTTGATGGACATAGTTGGACAAAACTTGATGTTGGACATAGTGCGGTGCAATAAATGTTTCACAGTTTAGATTATCGGAAGGTTTGTGCCCTTTGGTTCCTACGTTCATTAACCGGCGACCACAAACGTCAGAGACTAACCATTGCCCAAGCTCTTCTTCAGAGATTTCGGTATATGGTGATGACTTTTTGACGAGTTGATTCCATCATTAAGAACCTGAAACGAAACGACAGAGTATGGAATGGCATCACTTGAATTCGCCACCAAAGAAGAAAGTGAAAAGGGTAGGGAAATAGGTAGGGAAAGTTAGAAGAGCGCCTTCTGGGATGCATAGGGTTGCATTTTAATTAACTTTCTTGACCCGGACAAACCACAAATTGTGTCCTCTAAATCCAGATACTTTTTTAAACTCTGTTGTGTCTTGCGTGATAAACGTCCTGGGAAGATCATCCTTCAACAGGATAATGCGCGTTCGCATACTGCACGTGCCACTATGGAGCAGATCAGGAGATTTGGATGAGAAACACCTCCTCATCCTTCCTACAGCTCCGACATGGCACCATCCAACTACCATATTTTCAGTTGTATAAAGGAACAGTTGTGAGGCCCTCGCTACGAGACACTGGAGGATATTCGGCAAGCAGCGCGTCAGTGTCTACGAGCAGCTGAAACGGAATTCAATCGCAAGGGTATTTTCAAACTTGCAGAACGATGGGGAAAAATTTGTGCAAAAGTGAAAGCGTGAAAGAAAGGTATGTAGGTCGAGATTACATATTTGGTTTTACTTACATATAAAGATTACGGTTTTAAAAAAAATGTTGCAATGCTGATGTAACGATAATTGCGCTTTGATATTTTTCTTTAAAAAAAAGATAAAAATGGGTGAAAGAATAGCAACGGAAGTAGATAAAACATGAAACATCTAATTTCTGAGACGTTTCATACGAAATGACTGAAGAATGAAGTTTATCTGGTTTTTATTACTTCCAGTGGAATATCATGGTACGAAAGCGTGAAACTCATAACAAAATGTACTAATTGTCTCTTTTAATTAAGGAAAATATTTGTTCATATGCTGTGTGATGAGCATAAACAAATTTTATTCGCTCACAAATTGAAGAAAATTACTGATATATACCAATTTGATTGTTTATGTATTTAAAACTTTGAAAATTTTTATATTAATATGGCGTGTGAAATTAAAGAGCAAAATGGGAATTGCTGTCTCTCGAGACGGGATTTTATAATGGTTCAGGTCGATATCACTGCACGCATTATTGATTTTTATTTTCAAGCCTATTCGTTCGAAGCGTTTCCAGACAAACATGTAGTTCCAGACAAAGCCCTGTGCAACGATTTCGTGAGAATGATTATCTTTGTGACACGCCTTGACCAGGAAGACCTACAGTGCTAATTGCAGAGGCCTTTCACAAGGTAGAGATACAAATGATAAATTATCCAACGAAGCCTCTTCAAAAATTTGCAGATCAAACATTCTTACCTAAAACTACACTCACAGAGCCATGCACAAGTTCAAAATGCACCTATACAGAATTCGTGCAGTACAAGAGCTAAAGGAAACTAATAATGAATCATGAATGAAGTATGTCATTGGCTCAAATAATTATTCAGATAATGGTGTAGATATATTGGATAAGATCTTTTACGCCGACAAGGCTTGGTTTCATTTGGATTGTTACATAAGTTGTCAGAACACTATTTATTGGTTCACTGAGAATCCACATGAAGTTTCGATTCACCCTCAGAAGGTCGGTGTGTGGAGTGCGATAACGCAACGACGTATCATACGTCCTCTTTTTCTCAATACAATTGTGGATGACATGGTCTATCGAGGCTTAGTTATGCCATTTATTTCCTTATTAAAAGACGATGATCAAGAGTTCTGGTTTCGGTAAGATGGAGCCACGTGTCTTACCTCTAATGAAACTTGAGAAATGTTGCAAGAGTTCTTTAGTAATCGCATAATTAAAAAGAAAAAGAAAGAAAAATGTGGGTTGCTCCCTCTCCAGATTTAACGCGCTTGACTATTTCTCTGGGGCTTCTTGAGGGGGAAGGTGTACGAAAACCACCCCAGAACGATAGAATAATTGAAAAACAGAATTGAAAGCATTTGCCAGAGACACGTTGGAAAGCTTCACTGAACATGATAAGGCGCGTAAAATTGTTCTGCAAAAACGCGGGAGCAACTTTGAAGATTTACTCTCAAGCGCTTTTTTTCTTTTTTTTTTTTTTTTTCAAGCCAGTACGAGTTGCCAGCTGCAGATAAGTTATTTGTATCTTTTTAAAAAAAATTATTATTTTATTGATAAATTACATTGCCAAAAATGTACGTAGATGAGTTACGCTTCTGGGAGTATTTTGCAGGAATATTGTTATTAGAGTGCGTTAATTTATTTTAAAATATGTTTTCCCCTTATAGAAAATAGAATACATAGAAAATAGTATTCTAATAGCATTGAAATAGCAATGCAAATAGCATTGAAACGGGAGAACGGAATACATAGAAAATAGCCTTTCCAACTATCAATGCTGCAAAACACCATTCAGTTTTTTTTCTTTTATGCGACAAATATTGATTCGTTTTGTACAAAACATTTACAGTAAGAATTACCGCAATTAATTAAAGCGATTAAGAATTACCGCATTTACCTGGGTTTCCTCGGGGTTCTCCCGTTTCCTCCCACTTTATTTCTTCCACTACTTTATTCATTTCTCATTATCATCTCCTTTACCAGAACTGGAATAACTGTGGGACGTAAAACTGTGAGATTTCATTTTTCGTTTATTACTTTTCATTTCTATTCTTAGCCCTGATGAAACATACTTACGGATCAGATCATGCCTACAACCCGCCACTTGGCCATCACTACTTTAAACCATAGTTTATAGCGCTATTAAATTGGTCACAATCTTATAGAATTTTTTTTAAAAAAAGTTTTCTTCGCTCATTTACGAGGTATAGATTGTGGTCACTCTATGAAAAGATTGTCACATTTCCTAATCACCATGTTGTGTTCTGAGTTACAATGTTCATCTCTATACGACCGTACATTTTATAGAATCATGTACCTCTGGTTCTATAATTTAGACTATTTTCCATCCGTTCAGAAATATTCATATACATTTTGAATATGTTTATAGTGGAAGTAGATGAGTTTATCCATTTGATTGCTGAATGCTAAAACGTTATACAAAGTTAGTCGTTTTCATTTATCTGACGAAGATGTTCTTGAGCAATTCCTGAACATAAAAGAACTTTTACATTTTTCCATTGAAATTGGGTATTCAGCGTCATTTTCATCTGGTAACAACACTTTTATTAGATACTTTATTTTAATCCACTTACTGTTTTAAATGTAATTTCTTTTTGAATTTTGTTCTTTTTTTAAACTTCTACAGAATGAAATCTGGATATGTTCTAAAGAAATATTATAATTGTGGGATACTCGAAAACCTAACACGAAAAGGGAAACACTCTTATTTGTA
The DNA here is from genome assembly GCF_964235325.1 of Thermobia domestica. Classification (NCBI taxonomy): domain Eukaryota; kingdom Metazoa; phylum Arthropoda; class Insecta; order Zygentoma; family Lepismatidae; genus Thermobia; species Thermobia domestica. The sequence continues at coordinate 264,204,641 of NC_137463.1, forward strand.
ATCTTCTTGAAACGAACAATATCTCTATATGCTTTTCATGCATAGGCCTAATATCAATGCCTTATACACGATGTTTCCTTCCGAATGAAAATCTGTTGATGATTCCTAGAAAGATGGGTAAGCAAGTGCAGTTGACATGCTTTTAAAGTGTTTGACTGACGTTTAATTTTGTGAGTAACAGCAGGGTATCATGCCTGATTGATTGTTAGAGTTGAAAACACTGAATACTTTATAGTTCCAAAAGTGGTTTGTTTGCATGCTTTATAACTTAATGCATTACAATAATACGGAAAGGAAATGGAGTTTAATTTTCGGCTCTTCGTTCCTTCGGGTTCTACTACGGACTGTTAGTATCCCGTGATCTTCATTTCTTCTTGCAATACAGTTGATACAATATCTTTCCCATACCTTTTCTCTGGATTTTTGTGATTATACATATAAATAATAGATAACAATAGATAATAACAGATACATTTAAAGAACGTGCATATTGCCTTCTCCATATGGCGTGGGAACACCGTTAGACTGAATAACAGATCTAATTTGTTACGGAAATGAAGCACTTTCAGTTTATCAGCATTGGGAGCATTTATATGTCATTGGTAGTTTCGAGAGAAATATTGAATCATTTTTCATGTAACACAGCAGACATTTTGTAAGTGAGAACGGAGAAGGACGTCTGCTACAGTACCACAATTTCTCACGGGTTTCAATGATTTTGATCATAATTATCACGGTTTCTTCAAAAAATGCTTGTCAGATATAAAGACAGACTTTCGTCGGTAATAAGGTAATAGAGCACTAATCGGATAAATAACGGCTTTTGAATCATGAGAAGAACACTTTGCATATTCTCGACATTATTTCAAATGCAGTAAGTAGTTGTTAGCGGTTGTCAGATATTTTGAAATTTAAACCTACAACAGATGTTCAGGGTTTACAAGTCACTTCGGAATGTAATTGTCTCGTTCATTAGTTCCAAGTGATCGACTTTCGTAAACACTTTCGCCAAATTTGCTCTACAGTCTCCCTGAAACCACTTCTGACTCATCAGCAGCCCCCAAAATTGAAGCTTCTTTTTCATATGATATTACTCTTCACCAATGTTGTTTTGTCTTGCGTATTGAAGATAGTCACCAATTTTGACACTGTTTATTACGAACATCTTGCATACTAACCAGCTCAGAAACATTTGTGCCAAACAAGTATGTGATCCTATTTGTCCTTTCCAACGTCAGGACATCTCACGTTTTGTACCAGCAATGAGTAGACACCTTAGTTCTTCCCTACTCGACGTAGTACAGACAATAATTTAACATGTTAAAAACAGGTAGGCATTTCACATGCCTCATTCCCATTTTGTTACTATCTCAGATGTTTAAATAAATTATTTTGATAAATATTTAAAAATCTTCACTTCTTTTTCCTCTAAACCCTTTTCTTCCAGGTTATCTGGATTGGCTTTTCGGACCTCGGTTCTCTAATTGTTTCAATATTGTGTCATAACCACTGTAACGCCACACTGTATAATGTTGTTCTAAGCTCAATCTCCTCATCTCGACTTTGACATCCTCCGGCTTGTTTCCCATTCAGTTGATTGCATCTTCTCGGTGAGTTAAGTATTCAAAATATCTTCCCCTTACATGCCCAAACCATTTCTGTCTACTTTCTCACGGTTTCTCCACTACTGATCTAATCTATGTTGTTCCATAAAATATATTTTCTTAATTTTATTCTTTCATGTCACTCCACACACCCAACATTATGGTCTCCAACATTCTGTTTGAATATATATATATATATATATATATATATATATATATATATATATATATATATATATATATATATATACTATCCACAACATTATGATTGCCCACCAAATGTCGGTATTTCCTTCGCAGAATGACAGGAATGCAATTTAATATGGAAACATTGAGGCCTTATTAGGTGTCAGGAGGCATAAACCATATCTGCACAAACATATCACCTAATCTCCGTAAATTCTACTAAAAGGTTTGATTGGTCAGGGTCGTACTTTTTATAATCCTATGACGTCCAATTGGGTTAGATCGGAGAGTTTGTTGGCCGTTGCAGCATTTGAAATCCACAACTGTGCTCGTAAAACTGCAACGTTACAAGGAGTCTAGCTTTATGACAAGGAGCCTAGTCTTGCTGAAAGATCCCAATTCTAGCTGGGCACATAGTCGACATGAATGGATATACATGATCAACAATTACCTGCCGATAGCTAGAAACCATCATAGTGACCTCCACAGTCATTAGTAGGATCATTAATGATCATTTAAATTTACTCTTAATTATAACTCAGCTACTACCGACCAATTGTCTTAATCTTGTGCACGTCTTGAGCAGCTCTTTTCCATAAAGACGATGAATTATCACCTGGTCAATGACGTGATAAAGTCAGTATTGTGATTCATCGGACTCTGTTATGTAGTGCCAATGCTCGGTGGTTCAATGGTTATTGGCAGGCACCTTTCCATTCCAATTTTAATCTATGAAGCTTGCGGTTACCATTGGCAAAAGTTTGAGAGTTTGGTTGCGGAAGCCCATATTTAACAGTGTATGGTGAATTATTTCCTGAGACAAAATCGTATTTTGTCCAGTGTTATAACATGCTTTCGATTGTGTTTCCGTCCTCTCATCTTGCATCAACCTCGATAGTCTACGGCATTCGGCATCTCTAAAGAAATGCGACCTCTCCACGTTTGGTGCTGGTTTCACGTTCTTTTTCAAATCTTGGGAGACACTCACTACGGCAGTTCGCGAACACTCAAAAAGTAACACTGTTTTCGAGTCGTTTCCAGCTGTCTCACTGTAACACTTTGGTCCCTATCAGACTTTTCTATATTGTCTGTGTTTGTGATTTCACTCACAACTACCACACTCATTCATTGAATGAGATCCCTATCACCATCTGGCGAGCGATTGTGCTGTGCCCCATTATTACTACGCCTGCGCAACGACTTCGTTCAAGAAGTAGCGGATAGTCATAATATTTTGGCTGGTAAGTGTGCATATATAAAATCCAACATTTATCTTGAAACACTCTTGTAACTATTAAGCTAATGGATTAAAATGCTGAAATCTTTTATGGCGCAACAATTTCAACAAGTTAAAATTGTTTAACATATACTGCAATACCATCAGATTAACAGTGTTGTCATTTCAACCTAAACTTTCATTTTTTTAAAAGTACAGAACATCAATTATCAAACATTTTAAATCCACATGTTAAGCGACTACACTTACAACTCTATAGGTATCATTTAATGTTATAAAGTAATGACTCTACAGTATTACAAGCAACTAAGAACACGCAAATTTTGATTGGGTTTAGAATAACAATAACGTAAGAGACGAACGTGATATTACTTTAATTTTTAATATTGTCGTCATCATATGAAGTATCTCTGATAGATAGGAGCAAAGTCATAAACGAAAATCTCATGTTTCTCATAAGATTGTTTTTCGGAAACCTACTTAAATAAGTACCACGTGCACTTAACTTAATATAAGCTTAATAAATTTGAAAATCATGATGTAGTTTATAGCGATTTGAGATTACTAACAATTTCGGAGATATTAATAAGGCTGGAGAAACTATATAAATGCTAGTTTTATTCTTTTATATATCGCAACAATTGTTCGCAGGTGTTATCAATTTCCAATATTATTGTTCTCAAAGTCTATGTTTCTACACATATATTGTTAAATTGTCTTGCATTGTTATATTTGTCTACACGCTTGTGTTAAGTTCCTTTTTCTAGCATAAACAATCGAATGTTAACTATAACGGAAATGCCTGTACTTTAAAGAAAACGTGTATGTGAATTATAATTTATTTATTGTGAAACTTCTTAACAGACATAATACATTGTTAACAATTCTATATATTAACTAAAATAAACACTAATTGTTAGAACTTCTAGAAAATCAAACTACTAAACTCCGTTACAATAATGTTACAAAAGAAAAACAGTATAATAATGTGAAACTTTTCACCTAATATATCATTCTAAGTACTGTATCAATCTCTACCATTTTCTTACTTTTTTATTCGCAGAACAATTTGAGATGTAAAATTACTTTAAACGCTATTGCGAGTTTTAAGTCTATTCAAAACAATCTACATAATTAGATGTGATACTCATTTTGGCAGTTTTCTGAAATTGAAACTTTAAAAAATGTCTTTTCACTGTTCCTTCCTAATTCTTAGAAATGCCTCATGTCATAATATGCATTGTATTTTCAATACGTATTGTCGTGGTTGTCGCATTTACGCAATTTCAAAATCGTCCAAACTGTGACTGTTTCTGATTTTGTAGCGTCCTTGGTTTAACATACTTATGTTTTCGTACATTCTATAGACTTAACATATACGATAATCAGACATAGCGTAATTGCAAAGTATAATAATAATAATAATAATAATAATAATAATAATAATAATAATAATAATAATAATAATACAATAAGGCTTTATGTTGATAGGAAACAATGTTAATCCAGTTATATTGGTAAATAAACTAAACTATCTCCACATGCTCATATTTGCAACTTGGAAAAAGTTTTTTATCTCTTAGTTTAAAAGTTACGAATGTATTATATGTGCAAATGGTAAACCGTTTAACGTGAAGATTTCCTACACATTTTAAACTAGTAAAGATGAAACAATGACATTATTTATTATGCAAATATGGACAGTAACAGTGCTTTGATATACTGTTCAATGTCACCTGGTTGATAGAGTTCTCAACTCAACATAACGTTACATGTTTCTAATGGTACTATGTCGAATCATAATCTATTTCTAATCTATATGCTTAACAAAAACGTTGATTAGAATATTAATTAGTCAACGTTATAAACTAATAACGTTACAGTATCAAAACATCAAATTTTGAGGCTTAACCAGACTTAACATCAATAATGTATTTGGCAATACCATGCAAATTACATTAACGTAAAATAATATGATCGTGATATGATATACTGCAACGAAAGAGGAAAAAGGTTTAAAAAACTAGAATTTTTTTTTAAAAAAAATCGAAAAGTCTAATATTAGTATCACATCAAATCTCATAAACGGTTTTCAACAAATGAAAAATCATAAATCGTTTATATATAGAAATGTTTCAAAAATGTAAAAAACATGAATAAAGATGTTATACCGCTTAAGTTGATACATTTTTCATACGGTATATAAAACGATTGTTGTTTCCTTATGCTTCAATAATATTATAGTAATAATTTTCGGTATTTGTAATTCGAGCAAATTTTTGGAATTACATAACTTTAAGCTATGTTATAAACTCTTTCAGTGTTTGTCCCACTTCTGGACTACTTAGAACATCAAAACGCTGTTCTACAGGATTAATCAAAACCATCACTACAATTGGGTTTGGTGTTTACCTGAGAAGTGCTTTGAAATAAAATATTGTTTTTATTAAAAATCAATTTATCAATTCCTTGTAGCTATGTTATATATTTGAAATACGTCATATCATTATCGCAGTATTTGACACAATGGAACTTTTCTATGTGTACTCATACGTTCATCAGTGCAGGTTATTATTATTGTAGATGACTTGTTTTGATATTTTAGCATTTTTATTTCGAAACTCTGAAAAATTAATGTGGTATTGCAAGTTTTCATTTAACTAGTAGATATTAAATTATAAGTAATCTTATGTAATGCAATTTGAAAATGACAAATCTTTATATTTAGTTTGTAACATTTCTATTCTAATGGAATTGTTGAGTTTTACAAACTGTTTTTCCTTCTCAATCTTTGTATCATACAAATGTTCCTATTTTATTTATTCGTTTAAATGAGTTTCAATATGAATTACCCAATGTTACAAGAAATCAATTTAGTGTGAAGTAATAAAATTTATTTACTTGTTATAAAAATCTGAGAGTGACATACGAAGCATTCAGTTCAAAAAACTTTTTCTATGGAGCTGTAGGTATGTCTCGTTATTGTTAGCTAGTAAAATTTGTAGTAATGCAAGCAATTTATATATAAGATATAAATCTCATATCTATATAAAAAGTAACCCGAGATACGCCCTCTTCTCAAAAATTTGATCCTTGCGTACTTTCATAACAAGAACCTTTCGGAAATATAAGTACCCGATGAATTTCTCGTGAAATGAAAGATATTTGTCTTCTTGAAAGAAGAATAATTTGAAAATATATAATTGAAGACCAAAATTGCAGAACATCCCAAGTTCACAGGAGTACTTTTGTGATTTTATAAGAAGACAAGAAGATTATGCTGGGCATGCTATTCTGTTTAACTGACATTATTATGTATTCTTTTAAAGAAAAGGTTTTGTTTTGCATTTACGTAATGTGCAAATGAATAGCCCTTAAAACATAGATGCTAACATACAAAACAAAAAACTCAAAATAAGAAGAAAAAAGAGTGGACTTAGGATATTATGCAATTCAGGTTTTCAGTTATGAGATATGAATTGGTTTTGTATTGAATTTATTTGTGTGCCACGCCCACGTCTCAATAATAGTAAACAGAACACTGTTGCAAACATTAGCAATTGACTTTCTCAAAACGTAAAAGAAAACTAACAAACACAAATAAGAACACTTATATTTTTCAGTTTATTAGTATGAGAAATCGACAACCTTGGGAAATAAAAGCTGCAAACGTTGTCGACTCTCACTGTGTAATCAGAAATAACTTCAGGGACTTGTAGACTGAGTTAGTAAACGTGAAAAATATTTAGCCAAACGCCATTGACAAATCCTTACTATTTCATTCACATCGATATATCAATTATAACTACAATAGTACCGTCCTATGAAAATCATGAGTAGTATCAATTCTGTTAAATACTAATCAAATTTCTTACAATTGAGAAAAAGAATATCAAAAATAAATATATTAGATAAACCTGAAATATACTTACAAGAAATGAACATGAACTTGTCAACGGGACTTCCTAATCAAGCATAGTCCATTCGATAAACATAACTAAGATATGTTCATGCACAAACAATTAGATGCCATGATCAACGGAGTAATCTCTGGGGCCCATTGAGCCTGTTACTATAAAGAAAATCGTAGACACGTGGTGAAATAGCTATTGCATCAACATAGTTCATTGAAAAGTCTTGTTTTATAGTTTATTCTCTTCAGCATGAAACAAGCTTTCCAGAAGTGCTATGTACGGAGCCCCTAATGTAATTGAACAGGGAATACTAGGAGAATGTCTGGGAAACTATCTCCAGAAATCACTCTCAAGTTTTTACCCCTGTGGAGTGGCCCCGGGTAAAAGCACACAATCCAAATGCATCTCAAAAAATAGTATAAGGGATAAGAAATGTGTAAACTAAGTTTTGTGTTGATAGACGGAATACATATGAGGAAAAAGCTTGTATACCAATACACTATTTCTCCTCATACCTATTCTGTCTAGCAATACGAAACTTGGTACACACATTTCTTATCCCCTATAGTATTTTTCGACATACATTTGCATTGTGTACGTTTATCGGGGGTTACTCCAGATGGGTCCAAAGTTGATAGGAGAGATTTCTGGAGGGAATTTTCCCGACATTCTTCCAGTTTTCCCAGTCTTCGTTATCAGTTAAAGTATATAGCACCTCTGGCAAACTTGTTTCATGCTGAAGAGAATTCACCATGACTTCTCAATGAACAGTGTTGATGCAATAGCTATATCACTGCGAGTCTACGATTTTCCTTATACTAACAGGGTCAATGGGCCCCAGGAACTTACTCCGTCGTCCATGGGACCTAATTTTTTGTGCGTGAACATATCCTTGATGATTATCAATGGACTAGATTTGATTATGAATTCCCCTTGACAGTTTCATGTCCTATTCTTGTTAGAATGTTGTCTTCCGTTTAAAGATCTATAATTAAATAAAAAAGATATTCTAATTTAGTAATATGTAATTGAAAAAGAGATGTTGAAGTGTTTATGTTAGCAACATAATTATACCAAAAGTTAGAAATAAACACACACAAAAGTTAAATAATTATTTACATCCTTTAATCCCATAAGTAAAAATAAATATGTACGTAGCTGTTATCTTGGGTATATGAAATGTATTTCTGAATGGAATCAGAAGTCGAAGTTTGTTACATGTTGACATAGGTAACAGTTTCATTGAAGTTTTCTCTTTAGAAAACAAAATTAATATAACCTAATTTTTCATTAATTAATACAGAAATATTCTTTAATCAAATGTTCAATATGAAAAACTAAGATACATTAAAATATGAAATTTGTACACAATAATGATGTAAAGTAAGCAGGGAAGTATATATTTATTCACGTGCTTGAATAAATGCTTGATATGAATCATGAATTATCATATGCTTGTACTTTGTGTACTCATATCTCCATGTTGTTTTCTTACATGATATCTGTTCAGTTTAAAAACAAATTAATCACTCCTAACACAAATAGTTATTAGAAAATAATCCTTTGAAATGCATGGTTCTCCTTTGCTGAATTCCCTTATCATTTTTAGAAAAAGTGAGTTTGTGTATATTGAAACCAAAGTAGACATTCAAACCACTCGAATTCGACACGGATATGGGAAATAATAAACGTATAACTTGCGGTTGTAATAAAGAGATAAAGTTAGAGATGGGACTTTATCTTGCGATATTAAATCCATCGAAAAACTACTTGTCGCCATTGATCTTTGTTTTTCACTATGACGATCTGAGTTGAAACGTAAAATCGTACAATACACAGATTACTGGCATTACCCAGAGGAACATGATCTAGGTGAAACTTATTCAGGAAACGTTAGAATCATATAATATATTTATTTCTTATCGGTTTTGATTTATGAAAGTGGATAAAAATGTTAGAAGTGGCGATATACGAATTTGTACATTTTTTCTTATAAGTACAGAGACTTATATCAAACGTATTTCTGGGATACTTAATAGATTCCCTACCCCTGTTTTCTTAGCTCTCTCTTACTGATTTTCGTTTAAGCAGATCACTAGTATAAGCCGAAGTAATTATCTGTTTCAGTTGAGAGTCAGTGTGAAGATGTAATATCTCCTTGAAGCGCTGAATCGATTTCAAAAATCACGTGTTTCTATTTATCACTGTTTATCTTTTTTATGGTGATCAACAGAGTAACCGGTAATAGCTAGTTACCAATTTCGGTTTTAAAACAGGGTTAATAAAGAAGGTGAATCCAGTTGAGATGCTGAATCGATTCTTAAAAAGTTCTTTTGAATGTAACTTACATTTTTTGATTTGATACTTGCCGAAACATGAGCATTACCATTTTATAATGCTTAAATAATTTTTGCATAGTTCAGCACAACACATAGTTCAAATTTCTAATAACTTGTGTTACTTACTGTGATACAAAACAGTCAACTGATTCACAAGCAACCTAAAACAAGAAAAAGCGAGATTAATTCCATTGTTAAAGGATAAATGAGTCCTGCCTGAGACCTAAGATGTGTAAGTTGTGTAATCTACTAAATGTGAGTGAGTCGTAAGACAGTACAAACCCTGTAACACCCAACATGTTGTTACGCAAATGTTAATACTAAAATGTTAGCGTAAAGCAAACAGTAAACTACGTTCATATTTAGTATTATTATTATCCATTTTAAACTAATTTACTTGAAACAATGCAGTTTCTAACTAGCAGGTAAGCGTTACAATAGTTTTAAATTGGCAAATGGTAACATCTATTAGTGCCAGGTAAGCAAGCAATAACACAAGCGCTGATAAATATTAGTGTCACTGTTTACTACTAGAAATTAGTGTGAAGTACTGAAACGTTTGTCGTTTATCAATAGAACAATAACCAATTTCATCTGCAGTAGGATCATAAGAAACGAGAGAAATTTATTCTTACAAGGGACGTATGCAAATCGTGACAGATATTTATGAAAATCGGTACCTTGACTAATTGTGATTCGCTAATCATTGTAGTGATAGTCACTTGGTGCGGAAATGCCTTGTTTATCTTCTACGAATAATTCATATACCCAGCAGTGACCGGGTGAGGCTGTGCCGAATTACACCCCAAAAACACCGGAAAAAAGGCAGAAAATGAAAAATGTGTGCAAGTAACCTGATACCTACAGGAGGGAGACATGTGACCAACATCACGGCAGTAGTGTCACACAAGCAGTGTTGATATCGTAAAACAAACTTCTAGTTTTTCAAATAGAACATATACCATTTTTTTGGCATTAAAACAATTGGCATAAAACATGAAAGAAAATAAACTAAAGCTAGGTTATAAATGTTGCGAAATAAGGGAGTTATATTCTATAAAGTTGAGAAATTGTATGGTCCGTCCAATGAAATAACAAATATACAGCAACAAACAACAAGACTGCAGAAAGAGCAAATGTACAATAGGGAGTAAACCGCAACATGCTCAGCTCCAGCGACTAACGGTTTTGATATGTCATATGGAAAGTTCGGCTAAGTCTAGAAATGTAGGCATTTTGCAATACTATCTATGGCTTTTCCATTGTATGTATTGCTGTATTATATTAAAATATGTTGTTTCTGTATATTACTGGTAAGCTGAATGCAGTGTATTTTATCTTCATCGTTGTCTCACATGCTAAAGTTTCATATGTTCTCCACTGACATCTATCACAGGTCATTAATTTTTGCGTATCACTACTTTCTTGTCACAGATTTATTACCTTTCATACCGCTTTTCTATACTGTTCTCGTTTCTGTTGTTTGGAAGCCATGCAGGATTTATGCAGTGTTGTAACCCCAAGACAATTTGTTTTATAGCTCTCGGGAACTGTTCGAGGTACCGATTCCACACAAACGCCATTGGAACTGCTGACTACAGGAAGACTTCTTCTTCACTTTTCTGCATTATGTCACATGGGACTTCTTTCTACGGCTACTCTAACATGTGCCCTTTTCGAGTGAATCCTGTAGAAGGTTCGTTAGTCACTGGATGCTGTGCATGCTGTAGTTTACTCCGTACGATATGTTTGTTCCTTCTGCAGTCTTGTTGTTGTTGTGCTTTTGTTCGTTTCTCTTTACCGACCCCATAATTTCTCAACTTCAGTACATCATATCTCCCTTATTTGGCAACAAAGATAACCCAGTTTTTGCTTATTTTCTTTCATGTTTTATGCCAACTGTTTCAATGCCATAAAATGGTATACGTTCTGTTTCAAAAACTAGAAGTTTGTATTGGGATGGCAAGACTGCCAATGTGACACTACTGCCGTGATGTTGACCATGTGTCTCCTTTCCGTACGTATCAGATTACCTGCACACATTTTTCATTTTCTGCCTTTTTCTGGTGTTTTTGGGGTGTAATTCGTCACAGCCTCACCCGGTCACTGCTTGGTATATGTATTATTCGTAGAAGATAAACAAGGCATTTCCGCAACGAGTTACTATCACTACGATGATTAGCGATCCGCAAATAGTCAAAGCACCAATTTTCACAAATATACAACTGTCACGATTCGCGTACGTCCCTTGCTAGAATACAGAATCCACAGAAGGAAACTTCTTATGTTTACTTTTCAATCTATACATTCACCACAAGTAGGGTAGGTTATCCAAGACGAGAAGCAATAAAAGAACTACAATGTAAAGAATGGTCTCAAGCCTCGTCCCACAAATTTAAAAGTGCATAGTGTATAGAATTATTATCTCATTTTGTGTCTATGTCTGAGCAGACTACAGAGGGGCGTGTGGTAAAACAGTGAATAAGTTCGTTGAGCTAAACAGTGCAACTAGATGTTTGAGGCAAAGCAGCTGATGAATTCGATTATGGTAACGGTGAAAGCTCCGGGTACAAAATAAGCTTGCAATTGGTATTCTGAAGTTACAACAGCCATTCATCAATCTGTCCTTGTTTCTACATGTTGAAAAAGCGAAACAAATAAATAATCAATAAAAGCATCTATGTTTCATTATTCATCGTATTGTAATGTAACTAACACAGTATATAGTGTGGCCCGTAATTATGTATATGTGTTTCAAGGACTGCAGTAAGAAAACTAAAAACATGACTTGAACATAAAGTTGAACATAAATACATTACTCTTATACCCTTACTTACAAGAATCTTATTCTCTGCTACTCATGGCCAGCCAATGCATCATCCACATCAATACATATCTGGTAAAGAAGAGCAAACGTTGACACAAGCATCTCGATCACCCTGGTATCCTTTGGAACCCTTCTGTAATAGCTTCCACTAGTTCGGCCAAATTACGTATTTGATGTTGATACACATATGTTGATTATTGTTAACACAAAGTGGCGATTTCTTCTAAACTCGACTAACATCCTCCGTATCATTTCCGAGTAATTGTTTGTTGCAGAATACAAACCTTTATAACGTACATACTGTTCCAGAAACAACCATTCCGGCATCTTGTCTGACGTACACTAACCGTTCTAAGTCCAGTGAGTATTATCCCCACTCTCAGGATACACAGATTTGACATATCGAAACTTTCTGTTCAGGATTACAAATACAACAGTCTGTCAAATACCCTATAAAAATTGTGGACCTCCCTATAGATACTTAAATATTAACGTTTTAAAACTGAACCTCATGGCTATACGATAATCATACGATAAACACGGCTTTCACTTGCGATGACAGGCTACATAATTCTATCGAGTCCCAAATCATCAAGGAATCTAACAATAAATTCGTGATAATAAAAATGCAAACGAAATCTGGAAAACAAAGATGGTATGAGGATTGCTGAAATGTCATTTCCGTTTACAGTACATTATAATTATTAATAATTATCCTTTGCTATGGAAATCAAATTACTAATTTTGCCTCCTGATAATACGTTGAATAATAGTTACCAGACAACTTCAAATATGGCAAACTAATTTGAAAAGATCAAAAAATATATTTGAATGAAATAAGATACTTAATAAATACGTTCGCTTCTTAGTTTTATCTACACGTCAAGACATAAAATAACAATTGAACATGGAAAATGAAACAGGATTTCTAGTTTTGAATCCCTCGCTTACGCTCTTTAAGCTAAAAAGACGGATAATTAATGAAAGTGAATGATTATAAAAGAAATGTCAATAGACAATATGGGAGAAAATAGAATAACACCCAGAAAAACCACGAACACGATGTTATCCTATAAAAGGTTACACGGTCTTCAATGGAAACAATAATCTCTCTCGTGCTAGAGATGGGCGCTCATTTAGATTTTTTAAAATTTCAAATGATGTATTCATACTTTTCTTATCTTAAATTTATGAATTTCTACCGGACTCGACAACGACAGAAACTCATAGAGATCGAGGACTGATGGAGTCATGGTGGAGAATTGATAAATCTCTGTGCTGTCAAGACGTTTAAGGGTCTGAGACGTTAGGCTTATGATAAGGATGAAGCCCATTGGCAATTCTAGTTCCTCTGAAAACCATGGATAATGTTAACTGTCGTCAATGTGCTCTATGTTTGCGTCTCCGTTGTGTCTAGTAGTCATGAAATGAAAGTAACGAATCACAAAATAACGAATCATATACGGAAGAGAAAATAAAATCAGAGGCTTTTTCCGAAAGAAAACTTATAGAATTATCGTATGATGCAAGGTATCTCTGGTTTGAATCGAGGCCATATGAGTGTGCGGTTGGCAACATTGTATCCCTGAGATTTTGGGTCTCTCCTATTTCTCCCCACGTTACCAATCCACCACATTTTTCATAATCATATGCTCTAATTAATCATTCGCTTGCAACCGTGAGACACGAAATTAGAAATTGTATTTCATGTTTTCTTTTCATTTTTAGTGATTATTTTCCTCTTTTTCGATAAAAAGAACTAAAGTCCGGTTAAAAACTCTTGACATTTGACTAAAGCCAATGGCGCTTAAAAGCGACGTTGTCAGCTTTCATTTCCTTTCGTGTACAAGAATAATGTCAATCGTTTCTTTTGTGAAACACAGATGGGAGGACGAAGTAAATCTTCAAACAGTGAAGGTGAAAGAATAAACACTGATTTAGATTTACTTGTGTATGAAGAAACAATCTTACAATAAAATAACGAATCACTGAGCGTAGAATCATGCTTTTCTCCCCTAATAATCTGGAAATGATTTTCTTTTTTTCCTTAACATATACTAACATTATATGTACAAAGACGTTTTTGAGTACAAATAATGCTTATCTCAAGCATTGACTATGAGACAACCTCGCGTAACATTCATTGAATATTGTTAAAAAAAGGCCACGCCAGGTGTGCCAGATATTAATGCATAGACGTACCACATAGCATCTTGTTAAACACAATTATACTTTTCAAACTTTTAAAATAAGTTTGAAAATTACACTTCTACGTCATCATATAAGACACAATGTTTCAAATATTTTCATAGGGCAAAGCCAGTAACAATGTACTGATATCATTTTTAAATAAAGCAAGGGAGAATGATGTTTTAGCACTTCCCATTTATTTTAATTTTCCACATTACATTGGAAGTTTTTCAACCGAATTTCATTATTTACCTTTAAAAAGGTCGTATTCTTTTATTGATTCCGAATTTAACATTAGCTTCAATTTCGAGAATATTCCTATGTGAGATGCAGAGTTACATTTACATAAGCTACCACTGGGATTCAAATTGGTTCTCCAGCCCTAAGGGTGCGTATGCTATTTACGTAGCTACAAGAGAGATTTCTTGCTGGATGGGCTTGGTAATGAAAAGGTTACAAATATATTTTCACTGTTAAAAATCAAGTCTCGATTTAGAAATATTATACTGATCAACTACGAACGAGTTCGTTTTATGCCTAGAGTTAAAAAGAAGGAACAAATCATATATTATATATATATATATATATATATATATATATATATATATATATATATATATATATATATTGTATGTGTATTTGATCTATCTAAGTGTGTTCTTCTGTATCTCTATTATTTAATATACAAGAATCTCATGCAACATAATAATTAGGTTAATTTGATAAACATGGTAATATTCATTATTACCGTGCAATCATACTTCTACTGCTGAACGCATTTGAAGCAAGGAACATAAGTACTAAATTCACTTAATAGTTTACTACTAGAAATTCGTAAAAAAAGATCAACTATATTTGAAAAGTTCACCCTACGAAATCTTACGTGAGTCTTTCCAAATATTTACTCCATAATGAATCCTTCAAACACACTTTCCTCCTCCCTTCCACAAGAAAGTAATCGTTGTAAATAGTTGAATAAACACTTTATTCGAAGCGACGACATTAACAATATAAGAAACAACCAGAAAGTTTATGCATATATCAGTATATTAAAGATAGTGCTACTTCCACGCGGTAGGCCATAATGTAATTATTCTGAGTTTGACTCTTTATATACACTCACTTGCTGTTGCAAATAAATTTATGTATAGGATATTGATTCACGATATTTGTAACATATGAATTTCGACTACGTATATCCTAAATGGTATAAGACAATATAAGGATTATTATAGAATATTTTTTATCCCAATATGAACACTACTGTACAGGTGTCTCTGCTTTAAGTTAAAATCTTTATATGTTTAAAACTATTACTTGCTTTAGTATCCTTGTTGTCCTCTACGAAGGCTTCCATCGGCTCAAGTGTATAGTATTTATGAAAGTCATTCATTGTCCACAGGACTACTAAAAATTCCAGGTTTCATTCATCGAGCCTCTACAAGTGAGGTAGTCTGAAACATCATTCCTGTCCCACGTTTGCTTACTGACTGCTTCCAATATGTGGTGAATAAGTTGGACATTTGTCTCTGTATCTCATCTACATCTGTCTGCCTTGGATTAGCTGGCCTACACTGTGGTCAATATGATCCCAGATTTTCGCTTATCGACAGACAGAAGCCTGGTTGATGTACACTCATGTCCAAAATTATTGTTGCATGTCTATAAATATGTTGTTGTAGGAATATAATTTGGTAACGAATTCACCCGGTATATTTCTTATAATTTTAGTATGTGTATAATCGGGAAAGACATGTATGTGACAAATTCCATATTGCCAAAAGAGCAATAAATAAGGACAATAAAACGAAAATAAAACTTTCTTGTCCATTTAGCAACATTTGGTTTTACTCATTCTAGTTTTCGTATTTATAATTCTTTTCCTATATAAGTTACCGCAAATATACATTTCCCGATTATACACGTAGTATCAGTATTAAGAGTACTTTGCAAAATAATTATCTAATTGTATTCTTACAAGAAGACAGTTATAGATATGCGACAATGATTTTGGACATGACTGTACAATAGTATCTAGAAAAAATGTAGAGGACCAGAAATAAAGGAAAGGTTCCTTGGACAACACTTACTTTTCGTTTAAGTTGTCTTGAAAATTCAATAACTTTGTACATTTACAAATATTAATTTATGCACTTTCCCTTGCACGTGGTAGGTGGGACATTCTTCTATATAATTTTGAAATGTAACCAAATGACAGAAAGTCAACCTCACCTTATGATTTGAGTTGTATTTGTTTATTTATTTCATACGACCCCATGAGCAAATACAGTGTGGTTTAAATGTTGATTCAAAGCATGGCATTATACTGGTTGTTTGTTGTTGATTGAATGAATTCAGTTATATTGGTTGAATAATTTTTAATTGAAGTGGCAATTATCTAATGGAATGAAAGTTTCTATTTTAAATTTTAAATCCGTGCAAAGCAGTTAGATTTTTTTGAAGTGATACAAGACCTGTTATTTATTTTATTACAAGATTAATTTGTACAATATATATATATATATATATATATATATATATATATATATAGAGAGAGAGAGAGAGAGAGAGAGAGAATGTCAATTCCTTAGTTGAAGTTCAAAGGAAATAAAATTGTTCTGCCCTTTGCACTCGTGCAGCCAATTATATATGTTTTGCTACAGCACCGTACACAAACAAATATAGAACCTGCCCTAAAAGAGAGAAGAAAACATCAATTAAAGCCGTGACTTCCACAACCACACAAGTCCAGCTGAAGAGATATTGAAATAAATCAATAAAAAACTGAATATTTGTTGTAAATGTGAAATTGGGAATCAGTCTTTTTCATATTTAGTGACATTTGCTATTCAGCAAAGTGTAAGTATGAAGAATGTCTGACTTCCTGGTTCATATTTCCAATAAATATTGTTTTTTCTTTTATTGATTTTCTCAATATGTCTTAAGGTGGACTTGAGTGGTTAAATATGTCACGTCTTCAATTATTTTGACAACAAATAATATATTGTACTCTTTACCGTCGTAATAGATCATTTTTCTCGACTGTCTCGGAAACTACTCATAACAATTTAATCTCAAAAATATAACTTTAGTTTACTTTGATGTCTTATGTTGATTGATATGTATGTTGTTTTGGGACAATATTAAATAAAGTATTTTTAAGATATAAGCATAATTAATAACTTTATATCATTAACGACACAGTATTCTGCCATTTTAGTAGTGTCATAATAAATAACGTGGGATGAGTATACCCTAGGGTGTGTTTTGTGTTAATAAATTGCCCGGTTACCGTAAAACATTAATATTAGAATTTGCAAAAAGAAAAGTTTTTCGATTCTCTCGAATACCAAACATGAGGAGTTACATTTAGTTAAAAAAAATAAATTTGAGTAGGATCGAAACTACTCTAAAATGCTTGTATAAATAATTGTATTCAGTAAAGGAATATTCAAACTAATTTAACCCTGGATCAAGTGCCTTGTGTCTAACATGCACCACACGTTCTTTTTCTATATCTTTTGTTATTAATATGGTACTTACAGGATTGACTCTTTTTACCATTTACTTTCTGATTAGAGTATTTACAATAATTTCTCGAAGTGTCACGAGCTTGTGACACTGGTCGGCTTTACTTGAAAGTTAAATGGAATGATGCGCGCATCTTTTGACTAGCAGACACCATGCGATCTTGTCTGTCACTTTCTAAAAAATGAGGAATATTTTAAGATATATAACCAAGATGGATAAAAGATAATTCGATCCTTCAAATCCTAGAGATGTTGAAATAGTGTGTCATTTATTGGAACAAGACGGCGACGAAGATTACACACAAGAAAATCACGATAGTTTTGGTCCTCATAGCGACGAAGATGAATAAGATCATGTCAATATGTTAACCCACTAATACTGAAGCTCAAATAGAAATTGATTCACTGAATAACTCTGAAGACGATGACTCCAGATATTTCGTGAGGCGAGATAAAGTTACAAAGTGATCAACGGTTCTGGACCTAAATTTGTGCAAATAAGAAAAAAATATTGTTACACATCTGCATGGTGCAAAGGTAGCTGAAAAGGTGACAAAAACATGTTTGGAATCAGAGTACTGTTTATTAACTTCGAGATTTTACCAGATCGTTTCTCATAAAAATTTAAAAAATGGAAGTCTAGCTGCAAACTCTTCGAGAGTTCGAAATGACAAATGCACAAACAAGGAAGAGACAAAAGCATCTTATGGTATTTTATATGTATGTGCAGCACAAGAAGACAATCATTCGAATACCAGAGATATGCGGTGTACAGATAGGATGCTACAGAGCTATGTAGAATACCTTCTCGTTACTACTGTATTGTCTGCGTTTTGATGATAGAGATACCAGAATGGAAAGACAAAATGTTTACAACGTACCAATTGGAGAAATTTTTACTACACTTCTACTACTACTAGGTACACACTTATCTCTGTTGATCCACATACAAACCCTTGAACGAAAACAAATGTTTGAATTGCATTTGTAGGAATAGAGAAGTAAAATAATTATCTCTTCCGAATTCGTTAATGAGAGCAATAGGTTAACTTCGAGTAACAGTGAGTTTAACGATCGTAAGCCATTTCTCATACGTGGAGAAAGCACACTTTCCATTATAATTTTTTCACCAGAGTTTATTAACTTATGGAACAATTCAGAAAAGTTATCCTTTTGTAAATAGCCCGTTGTACAAAACAAACACAAATACCATCGAATAGTAGAAATTTGATATTTCTTCAATTTATTATTATTATTATTATTAGTAGTAGTAGTAGTAGTAGTAGTAGTAGTAGTAGTAGTAGTAGTAGTAGTAGTAGTAGTAGTAGTAGTAGTAGTAGTATTTTAGATTAGAATACATAATTTTAATAGGAGGTTTAAAGAAGCATTTATGTTTCAACGTATTGAATTTACAGAAGTTATTTCCTAGAAATTAAATTGTTTAACAAAAATCTGCAAACATGAGACTCTCAAGATGCAGTTGAGACATTCTATACTTATCTAATCTACGAATTTGTATTTGTTTTAGCGTCTTATTGTCCCTGGAAAAGCGTGAAAATCAAACAAGTTTCCGGTCTGGTATAACAATGAATTACTTGATCTTAAGAACAAAAAGTTTTCCTTGAATGTATGGAAGTCACATCCCAGCAACTACACATAAAAATATTTCGCAAAAGTTACATGCCTTACCGTGAAGGTACAGCAACGTAAGTACTTTGAATACATGGACTTAATTCATGATTTTGCTGCTAACAACCCTAAACTCTTCTGATCTGTAACTAAATCTAGATTGAAATCTTCAGATATACCAGCGACAATTCATGAATACTGAACGTAGTGATGATCAAAGGCCCAAACCCTTTAATAACTACTTCTACAGAACACTTACTTTCCTCCCCCTATAAGTCGTCTTCCCCCTTTCCGTCCCGTCTGTACTAACACCTTATCAGCCAGTATGAAGTTTTAGTATTCTTGCAGTCGTTTTCTCCACATAGATTCCTTGGCCTCGACAACATTGGTTCTCTCTTAACAAAACAATTTCAGCTATCTCGGTTTCATTATCCATTTTATTCAATAGATGCTACAGAGAAGGGTATTACCCCACCACCTGGAAACTACCTTACTTGACCCCTATATATAAATCAGGCATTAATGATCAGGTATCCTCTTATAGAATAATATCTATTTTTTCTGTAATTTCTATTACCCCCGAAAAAATTATCAAAGACAGGGCACTTAAGTTCACATCAACTAACATTCACACTTCTTAGCATGGTTTTCTACCGAAAAGTTCGTCTCAAAAATTTAAGTACTTTTCTGCAGTTCAATGTATAAATATCATTACTCAATTAAATGTTATCTATTTTGAAGATACAAATTACCTTATAATTTGGTTGCAATTTAACCTAACAGCATGGAATATGATTGTATTACAATTACTCTGAAAATGTATAATGTTCCCTCCGTATATCATATTAACGGCTCCCCTATAGCACATTCTGCTAGTCATAATTATCGTGGTGTTATCTTTGACTCGAAACTCATGTTCTCTGACCACTTCACCTCCCTAGTTAAGTAACAATGCGTATTTTGGGGCTTCTTAAACTGATTTACTGAACTACGCATTGTGGCGTCATTAGTAACATTCTATAAAACACTTATAGCACACAAGATCAAAACCTGCTCTCGAATATGACCCATGGCCGCACGTATACATCTCTCTAAAGTTGATTCTATTCTCAATTTCTTTATTGTATCGTATTGTATTGTGTATGTATAGTACGATATCATGTTCGCGCACTTCAGATATTACCTAAGGAGAAACTTCCGCGTACGCAGAAATAACTTGACTTGAAATTTCTTTACGAAATAGTTAATGGGAACTTAAGATCGAAAGCCCTACTTCAAGAACTATTTTTACGCATCCCTTTCTGCGAAACCTGTAATATCCACCTCTTCCATCTTTCCTGCCCCAGATTGGCAATTATACAGATTTCTTTTTCACAGAATACCTAACTATTATAATAATCTACATACGCTACCAGATGTTTGACAGACTAATCAAATGCGTGTTGTCCAAACACTATTACTTTGACACTCTTTGTTGACACTTGTGTTGTTGATACTTTATTTCTGTTTTCTCTTTTTCTGTTTGTTAACATATCCTTGTGCAGAATGGTAAAATGATGCTGTATCTGAGAATTTGTTCGATAAGTATACATATAACGTTGAGACAAGTTTGAGTTTGTCGCGACAACCAGTAATACATGAGTATCTCTAAAGAAAATTATAAAATGAACTTTTGTTTCTGACAACGTAATTTCTCAGGAAATAATCTTTTATTTGGAAACCTGAATTACCCTTAGAAGATATGGTTATTAGGGAAATTATGTTTCATTACACAGTTTGTAATTAAATCTCTGTTATAAACTTGAGAGGTAATTTTACACACCAAAACAACGAAATAAAGTTCATTTAAACATATGCCTTAAATCGCAAAGTTTCTCAGCGAAAAGCTACCAAAAATGGAAGAAAGCAACTTTAAACCTGTGTTTCTTAGAGATGTTATACATCCGTCTCAAGATGTACATACGTCACAAATACTTAGCAATCCTTATAATTGTGCAAGTACTCATCAATTATATTTGTATTTGAGATTCGTTCCATGTCTATATAGGCTTAGCCAGATGTACCTTGTTTTAGAAGTACTAGCACCGAAGACAAAACTCAGAGTAGCTACGCCGCCAAAGAGACAATTTTGCGAAGTTTCTATGAGTGGTAGACGGCGCTCGTTTAAGAGCATACAGTAATAGGTTGTAAGGTGATATGAAATGGAAACCCTCCAGAAAATATATAGAGAGAGTTTAGATAAGTGAAAGTTTAACACAAATACTGGGTCTCAGGATACCTGGTGGCACTCCATTTTGTACCTTGGCACCTTGTCGATCTCCTTTGAGCTGGTTTGAGAAGACGTCTAGTACTGAAATTGGTATGCAGAATTCCTGTAGTCTGCATTCCTACCCTAAAGGCGGTTATATCTCGGACTGGATTATAAACCTTGAACCGTCGGTGTTCGAGTCACTAATGCACCATAAAGTCTTACCGTTCAATCATCTCTGAACAACCGACTCCAGTGCCAGAGGATACTCTGACAAACAGAAAGTATATTCTCGGTTAATTGAATCTGAACTACCGGTTCCTCGCAACCCGACTGACCGACTGACTACCTTCTTCCGGATTCTTTTTGGTTTCTAAGCACAAATCTATTACTGAGTCATCATGATGTTTGCAGTAGTCCTTGTAGCACCAGCCCCTTAATAACCAGTCACAGAGGTTTGATTATTATCAAGAATTGCTCTCTCTGTTTTATTATATAAAAAGAAACATTGAAATAACAATTATATAAAAAATAAATTCTAAATAAATATTAACATATGAAGGAAGAAAACATATGAATTCCCAGACTGTTGATATGTCGTTACTAGAGTACTGTTCTTTCTTGATGTCTGTATTTCTCATTCTTTAAAGTCTACTACGCATCTATGAATTACTAAATAAGGAAAACATTCTTACAAAATAATGGTAATTTTAGTATACATCAAGAAACGTTTTATGTCCATGAATGAATCAACAGTTTTTTATTCGATATCGGGACTGATCGATAAATGACAAAGTTTGATATGTGTACACTTGTGATTATGTAACCACACATAACACGAAAAACTCTTCATCCATGTGGAATCAGATTACTATGTCCTTTTGACAACGAATTTTAGTTTCTTAATGACGTTCCTTGCTCTCCATACTTGCATCGACTCACATTTACTTCAGAAATGTTTGGTCAATCCCTTGTGGAGTCATAGATGGTGTCTATTTTTCTCTCGCTTCCGGCAAGCTCTCGCTCAGAAACTGTGCATTTTAAGTTACCTATTCATATAAGATTATTTTTGAATTTTGGTGTACAAAATCACTTTCCTAAGGTATGAAGATGAGTATATAAACATCCTTTATAAAAAGAGTAATAATTGAATAAAAAGTACATTGATGCAGAAATTGTTAACACACGTAGAAGACTAAGGATGCAGAATTAAATTTGTCAAAGCTTTCCTAACAATCATATTTCAATAAACCATCAGAGCTGAGCAAAAGAATCCATGTAGGAGGTCCGTACATTATTGCACTTCCTTCCGACAAAGAAGAATGATCTCCTTTCTGAAAATAAAAGATAAAAAGAAGAATGGATATGTTTTATAAGAAAAGTAAGATGTCATGTAGAACATGTCTTTCTTTCTTCACGTATTGAAAAGAAGAAAAATGACAATCAGAAAGAATAACAATAAAAGAACTCTATGAAAAGAGCATTTCAAAGCTATTGTAAAGATAACAACTAACTGATCCTTTCAAATTTCCGCCTTCGTTTCACAATAAACTTTCGAATACAATCGAAGTATATTCCCTTGTCCTTTTGTTCGGAATTATGGTTTAGTTTTTTCTATTACAACGCACATTATTGAAAAATGTATATTTTGATAGAAAATTTAGACTATAACAGTAAGGTGGCCAGAAGACTATGACTAAATAGCCTGACACATTAACCTAGAAAGCCGGATTTTATGAATTTGTAACCCTTTTCAGCCACATTTACAAATAGCTAGGTATATGTTAAAATGCTTGCCTGATTGATGTTTCTCTACTCATCGCGAAGCTTTCATAGACACTTGTTTTCCAAGAAATCTCTAAATACAGGGTTTGTATGATAAGTAATGAGACCAGGTCTGGAAACATTGTTTTATTGATCTGATCTGTACAGGGACTTAAAAGCTTTCGAAGTACTCTCCTCTTGCGTCGATGCACTTCTGCAATCGATGTTTCCACGCTGCAAACGCCCCCTGGAAGTCAGCAGCCGGCATGTCCTTTAGAAATGTGGTCACGGCTGCTTGGATGGCTGTGACGTCTGCAAAACGGGTTCCTTTCAAGCGTGGCTTCAGCTTCGGGAAGAGGAAGAAGTCGGCCGGGCTCACATCTGGGCTGTAGGGTGGTTGTGGAAGGACTTCCACCCCAATCCGGGTCAAAAAGGAGGTCACTAAGAAGGCGGTGTGGGCAGGGGCATTGTCGTGATGCAACTTCCACCGGCTAGCGATCGCCGGTCTTTTCCGCTTGACGCTCCTGTGCAGTCTCTCAAGGACTTGTTTGTAGAAGGCGGCGTTGACGGCTTGTCCTTGGGGTACAAACTCCTTGTGGACCACCCCCACATTGTCAAAAAAAACAATCAACATTGTTTTCACCTTTGACTTCGACATTCTGGCCTTCTTGGGGCGCGGGGACGCAGGAGTGTGCCACTCCGCGCTTTGACGTTTCGTTTCAGGGTCGTACTGGAACACCCACGACTCGTCACCTGTTATGACGTCATCTTCAAAGTTAGGGTCACTGTTCATGAGGTTCAACAGTTCCTGACAACAATCAACACGTCGTTGCTTTTGTTCGTCAGTCAACACTCGCGGCACCAGTTTCGCACAGATTTTTCTCATTCCCAATTGTTCCGTCACAATCTTGTGCACTGTTGTGTGGTTCATATCGAGTTCATCAGCAATCAATCTCAACGATAATCGACGGTCTGAGTTCAGGAGATCCCTCACTTTTGCCACAGTTTCGTCCGTAGTCACTGTTGTCGGGCGTCCAGCCCTCTCCAGATCCTCAACGCTTTCCCGGCCGTTCCGGAACGCACTGTGCCAACGAAACACCTGGGCTTTGGATAGGGCTTCCTCTTTGTAGGCCTCCGTGATGAGAGAAAGCGTCTGAGTAGCCGTTTTCCCCAGGCGAACGCAAAATTTGATCGCATAACGCTGTTCGATGGAACCCTCCATGTTTGTTGATTTTCCGCCGTGACAAGAATGTTCACAAGGGCTTTGTCCAAGGCTTGTCCGCGCTCCACTAAGGCTCGGAGCCAACTGACGCGCGGTGCGTTGCTTTGCTCGGACCCCCCCCTACATCCTCCATCACCGACAAACCCGCTCCAGCGACACGCGCGCCGCGGCGCGGCGAGTCTCATTACTTATCATACAGACCTTGTATGTCACTGCATGTTCCATTCTCACTTTTTCCTTCAAAGTTGAAACAAACTTGAAGTTCGGACTTAATTTAGATATATTAAGTTGGTTGTTTTCTTTTGTCCAACCAGCATATTTATAATTGATATGGCATGGCCAGGATTGCCAATCTAACGGTTTTCTTACCAAATGTTGGAACTCGAAAGTTCCCTTACTTTACAACTTACAAAAAGGTACTGATAATGATTTGCAAATTCTGAAACATCTTAGACTGGAGCCATCGAGCCATCAGAATATTGAAAAGTTAAACATTTATAATGAAACAACTGAAAAGCAGGACAAATGGGCGTCCGGTTCGATTACTAAGCCGGAAATGAGACAAGAACGCAAAAAGCAGGACTATCTGGCCAAAATCAGGAGTCTCTGACTACCCTATATAACTATCACATCCACATGAGTGGGACTTATGTATCACTCGACCAAACAATTCAACTGGAAAATACACTCACCAACAAAAACATGGAAACCGGCTACTTTTCTTTAATGAAGTCCTTGTGCTGACCTTAGAGGTAAGAGGCACACAACCGCTCTCCGGACGGTATCAGTCATCTCACTCGATCAGTCAGAGTGATACATATGCGTACTTAGGTACAGTAGATAAGACTGGTGATATATCAGACATGGATGGGAGCCAGATTGTGGTAACCGGATGGCTGGGAACGAGCATCTTGGAAATATCGCGAATTTTCGGGTATCCACAAGCTGTCGTGGCTCGTGTATTCCAAAGGTGGGTAAAAGGCTTCGAAACCAGCACAAAATAGCACAGCAAAACGCTGCATCACTTCATGAAAAACGTCAGATATAGTAGAGTGTATATGCTGGTAAACACGTTATGGCATAAATTTTGGCAAAAAAAACACCAGACATTAACAACGGACAAAGTACGGGCGTGTCTGAGCATACGGTTTACAATACACTATTATATGCTGCCCTCCGTAGCCACCGTCTCACATTTATGCCATTGCTAATCGCACTGCATCATCAATTACGATAGTAACAACCGCGTGTTCATCGGCATTGGACTGCTGAGCAATGGTACAAAGTTGGATTGGCAATGAATCACCATATTATATCATAATTCAATTGATGACCGGGTCAAAATCCGTCATGTTCCAGAGCAACACAGCTTCCCGATGACTGTAGGCCGTTATTGGCTCCATTTTGACTTCGTAAATCTTCACACAGTCATCAGCCAACTCAGTAATGTGTGTATGGAAAGCACTGTGACGACTTCTAGCTATCGGCAGGTCGTTGCTGGTAACAAGCACCCATTTATATGTCGGCCATATTTCCAGCTTGCAGTAGCACTTTTAACATAGCAAGGCTCCTTGTCACAACGCCAACGTTCTGATGAAATGATTCGGGAAGTAAATTGATGGGTTTCAAATGTTACTATAAGCCCTAATTGCACTAAAGCTTAACCCAATCTCCCACTTGCAACTTTAGAATCTTACTGAAAGTCAGATTCGAGATCGGAGTGTCATAAATACTTTTAAGTGCGTGGAGCTCAATTCCCGATTCGCCTGTACAAGTAACCAAGAATAAGAATTGATAGACTGGAACAAATATTCGTGAAATAAATGTGACGCACACACACATTTAGGAAGATTATCTCCGAACTAGAAGAAACAAGCACCTTAGTTCCAGATATAGAAATGCCCACACAGTTATACATTGTCATGTTTATTCCTCTCAGATACACATAAACAATAAAATGTAATAATTTAATAAACATAGTTTGATCCTATCAGAATTTTGATTGATATTAGGTTAGGAAAACAAAGTACCTCAGTGGTAAAACACACTACTCTGTCGCGTTTGGATTCAGGATTCGGTAGAGGTCAAATGGAGAAGACATCTGGTTTTCTTGGTATTCCTACGTATATTCTCACCTCATAATTCAAATAATTCCCTCGTAATTATTTACGTTCATTAATAATCCATTTACTTTATCATAAAGGGCATAGTCATGGGACGTAAAAATAGAAATGCCCTTTCACTTCATGCCTTGTCGTTATTTGTGCATCATTCCTCTCAAATCCAGACAGTCCATGCACTACTCTTCTCACAATCTCTTAAGCTCTGTATAGGTTTTAGTCAGCATGCCAGCATCATCCGAATTCACCAGTATTGGTTCTGCCAAATCTGTAATCATAGGTAAGAAAATTAAACAGAGCTCTCGTCTTTTCAAAACTAGACAGGGTGTTTCAAAACAACACCTACATCGTTCCGGAGGTAATTCCTGACACTAAGATAAGATGAAAAGTACAGATCAATCTGGATGCACAAATACTTCCTTTCGGAGTTATAGGCTGCCGAAAACATCAATAAATAAACTTTAAAAGTTCATAGCTCCAATACTGTGGAACGTAACGTAGGTAAATCCAGACTTTATTTAGGAACTAGTACTCCCCCTATCCAAGTGTCAATCCTTCAAAATCCTGCGGCACTTCCGCAACAATTTTTAGAGAGGTATTTGGTGAATACTTCAAATTAGATGCCCGTAACCAAACTCCTTCTATAAAAATTGCTTCATAAGTACCTTAGGATTCTGAAACATGTATTTTTAGATAGGGCATATACAAATTCCTAAGTGAAGTCTTAACCCGACTACGGTATTGAAGCTATGGATATTTAAAGTTCAGTTTTCATGTTTACTACAGCCTATAACTTCGAAAGGAAGCATTTGTGCAACAAATGAGGTCTATACTTTTTGTTTTGGTGCCAGGAAAACCCTTTGAAACGCTACCTGTGTTGTTTTGAAACTTCTTGTTTATTTTCAGCATCAACTTAATTACCTTATCTCATTCTTATTATCCATCTCCGATATTTTTGTTTCCCTTCTCGCGCGCTCCTACCTAACTACGTGTACAAATGATTATTTACCTTCGGCGGTGGAGATCCTGATTTTGATTCTGGACTTAAGCTATGTAGTTCACATCTAAGATGTGCGTCAATAACTTATATAACCATAGTTCTAAAAGGGACACTAAAATATAATACAACCAGCTTTTCCCCTTCTATTCTTACTATTATTCATATATTTCTCTTTTGACCATGTAATTTCTCCATCTTTTCTCACACTCTATTTGGGAAACTTAATAAATTGTAAACTTACAAAGACTGAAAAAGTTAATTCGAGAAAAAGTATCAAATCACTTCACAAGATATAAAATCAAGTTTTCACCATTTTATTCATTTTGTAATATCTTTTACTTTTGCACTCTCTGTCTCTCTCTCTCTCTCTCTCTCTCTCTCACTCTCTCTCTCTCTCTCTCTCTCTCTCTCTGTGTGTGTGTGTGTGTGTCTGTGACTGGATACAAAGTTTTGTTTTCCACAGAACAGTAATTCGTGTGGTTTCTTTACTGTCTATACACTAGCCTAGCTAAATTTGTGTTTTCTTTACAAACATAAATAAACCATTTTGTGCTTACACAAACATTCTTAGTACTTTAACATATTTACTTTAACAGGCCATGTAAGGCAACAAAGTTATACATGCACCGCAATGTACTAAATAGATACAAATTGCCATAAGTAGAAATCCAAAGAATATTCAGTGATCTGATAATTAGTCATTGTAGGTAAACTTACAGCGTTGTACCCTGTAATTACCTCCGTGCCTGTCTTATTTGTTCATCTGTGGTTTTTCCTTCTGTCTGTTTCACTATAAACACCACGAAACAAATTTACTTCTAATCTAACTTGGCATTTTCGTTCCTTCGACCTTCCCATGGAAGAATAAAGAACTCAAGGGGGAAAATCAACACTGTATTGAAATTTTGAACAAACATTATAAAAATATTTTCATGGATAATCTAAAAGTTATTCGTTTTCGACAGAGCATATTGTACACATTTTAAAATATATTCCATAGCTTAGGGCTAAAATTTGCTAATAATGATAAGTTTATCGTTATCCCCAAGCTAAAAATTGTTTTTTGCGAATATTTTATTACAACAAATATTAGATATTGATGTAATATGATGATATTATTAGGCTTCCAAATCATTTCTTCTGGGTGGGTGTATGTTCGTTGAAGCGCAATAGGTTTA
This sequence comes from Thermobia domestica, assembly GCF_964235325.1. Lineage (NCBI taxonomy): Eukaryota > Metazoa > Arthropoda > Insecta > Zygentoma > Lepismatidae > Thermobia > Thermobia domestica. The sequence continues at coordinate 264,233,629 of NC_137463.1, forward strand.
TTACGTCTTCCTCTTTAAGATCCTTTAAAGTTCCTCAGTTGCTTTCGTAAACATTGTTCCATTACGATAGAATTGTATCAAATTGTTCTTTGATGGCGAATGCTTAGGCTGCAAAACAATCAGAGAACAATGTATGTATCCCACTTAATGTAGCGTATATTTCTCTATCGGTTTATACATGGGCTCTATACATATAAATCCCATAGAGTTGAAGTCGGTCAAACCTGACTCGTACCCTTCCCCTTGTCCAATACAGTATGTACACACATATTACGATTTTTGTTTAATATTCCACAATAATTTTAAGAAAATAAAATCTTCTGAGTAGTATGGCATGATTTTCTGTGCAATGTTTCCTATTGTCTTTACTGATGGAGCTGAAGTGGGTCAATTATTAGAACTAACCCCTTTCGATTGAAAATAATATATTTCTTTGAGAATTTTGCAAAAGTACTCTGATTATTGTACATAAATTAAACATAACTTTCTTACAAGGCTGTCTATATTCTTTATTATAAATTAGCGAGAAATGTTACAGTTATGTTTAATTTATGTTTAAGATGGACACAAGGGCTTTTTATAAGAAATATCTATATTATTGTACAGTATCCGACAAGACAAATGGTACTGAAATCACATAGTTGACAATTATTTATTTAATTGTTGTATAACATCATGAAACCTAAGAAGTGTTGTCAATGGACACCACTAAATTTTACTCAACACAATTGTAAATTTATTGTGAATTTAAGATGAATGGCACCTAAAAATCATATGCTCATTATGTTGGCCATTACGTTGCTTACTTTCATTATAGCGGTCCTGTAGATCGATAAATACGTTAGTGAACATGGGTTTCTGGAACGACAAACCAAATGATCCAATCTCCTGTATAGTAGTAGGGATTATCTGTTTGGAAAATTGTATCCTTAAGGATACCCCATATGTAGGCCTCTGGAGCCGTGAGGTCAAGGGATTGTGAAGGATGTATAAGTCCATTTCAGGGGAAACAAGTAATGTCCAAACTTTCGTGCACGAAAGGACAAGTGATTCACTTGCAGTGTGGGCAGTAGCTCCATGTTACTGCATCGATTGTTGTTGTAACGAAAGATTTTTGATGTAGCAAATCATGCAAGAATGGATTAATAATCAAATGTCGATCAATGTAGCGATCAAGGTATATATGGCTTTCGTCACTGAACCATATATTTCTGATGAAATTTTCATCTTCATATGCCATACCCCCAGAGCAGACGTGCGCATATCCCCTGCAGTGATTTGCTGCCCCACACTGTATGAGCGGAGATAATGCTCGACAATAAATACCTTCTCTTCTGTTGGGAATAACATTATCTTCGCGACAGATTTTTATACATGTATCTAGATATTTTTACTTCACGAGATGAAATGTAGAGCAGAAGTGTTTTTCCAGTCAGCACTACAATATACTTTGTTATTTAGTACTAGTTTTCAATCTTTGCTTTGGAATCTTAATTGATCCTAGTCTAAACTTTCTTTTCAGGTAAAGCATTTTAAGCTTATGATATGTTCACAAAGTCGTTGTTGCCGAGACAAATTAGTTGCAATCTATAGACATTACATAATTTTGATGCTTCACTTATGTATATCCTATCTGACTTACATAATTACGATGTTGAGGTTTTTCTGTTGTAAGCAGATTGCATATTATGAATGCGTTAAAATATTAATTAATACTTTTGATAAAGTGGATAGTTTCAAATACCTAGGATCAATATTAACAGAGGAAAATCATATCCACGAAGAAATTAATTGTCGACTAAAAGCAGGGAATTCGTGTTACTATTCGGTTCAAAATCTCTTGTCGTCGCGAATTCTGTCGAGGAATCTGAAGTTAAAATGTACAAAACGATAATCATGCCTGTTGTTTTGTATGGCTGCAAAACATGGTCACTTACTCTGAGGCAAGAACATAGACTGAAAGTATTTGAGAACAAGTTCCTGAGACGAATATTCGGAGCTAAGAGAAACGGGAATGGGAAATGGCGGAAACTTCATAACGAGGAACTACATAATTTATACGGTTTACCCAACATTGTTAGGGTCGTCAAGTCTAGGAGGCTTAGGTGGGCGGGTCATGTAGCTAGAATGGAAGAAAGTAGAAACGCTTTTAAAGTGTTGACTGGAAGACCAATCTGAAAACGACCATTAGGAAGACCTAGGCGCAGATGGGAGGACAATGTTAAGATGGATCTTGCAGAGATAGGAATACAAAGTAGAAACTGGATGTAGTTAGCTAAAAAGAGAAGTCAGTGGAGAGCTTTTCTGAACCTCCGGGTTTCATAGGCCATAGAGTTAGTTAGTTAGTTATTGGGCAACGGAGAAGTTTGCATTTGAATCAACTTTACACGAATCCCAAAGGGACACTTCGCGAATGTACCTTGTCAGAGATAATGTGATATTTTTATGTGGTATGGATTTGGTCTTTAAAGAGGAGCATATATCTCTGACTTCATTCGTCTATTCCAACTAAATGTTATAAATCTATTGTTATTAATTGTCATATTAAATTTATACAATATGCAAATTTATTGTAGTTCCACTCTGTGAAAGGAAACTAAATTGTGAAGTATATTTCGCTTTATCTCATGCTTTACGCATTTTATAAAGTTACGTAACTTGATATTTTGCGTTATTAGAAATACCATCTGCACAACAAACACACTCAACGCTTTCAGCAAGAACAGAAACATCATTTCCCCTTGATAAACATTTATTTTCTATTTCTTTCATATATTTAGGGATCCACGTTTAAATTGTATATGAGTTAATTAAAATACAATTAACAAAGTAATTATTAAAAAGACATAAAACAGAAGAGGAACAAAGCATATCAAAGGAGGAAATGAGAAAGGTTTGTTAATTAGACTGAGCAAAGTTAATAAATTCATTTTATTTTATCCTTCTTGAATATGTGAAACATTTTGCTCTGTTTTGTTTCATGTAAAACAGAAAAGAGTTAATATTATATTTTTCTAACGACATCACTTATGCAATTTTATATAGGTTTCATATTCACTTCTCATTGCACAACGAATCCACATTTTATCCTTATGAAGCTACCTAAAACAAGTTTTTACTTTTAGTTATACTAGGTAATCCCAAAGAGGAAAACAGCCTTTTATAGCACACCTGAACTTTTAGATAAACGAGGAAGTAATTAAACAAATAGAAATGTGAATAGTGAGTCCATAATTTGTTTAATGTAACAACTATTTCATTCTACACACAGAGCCCAAAACGACTCAAAACGACACAAAAATGCATGTCATCAAACTTGCACATACTTTAATGTATACAAATGAATAGCCTTCTAATGCTGGACATAAGGAAATATGTCGATTTTTTGACATTACGGATATGTCCGCTGATATTTTTTATGTGAGCAACTATAGCATGTCAAAATGGTCAACTGTCCTGTTTTCATTAGTTTTGACGGATTAGTATGTTATGTCTTGATCATTGGGGCAATGTTTGAGATGATATACTTGTACGTTAAAAATTTATACACATGCGCGGAAACGTGAGGAGGTTGTCGTTTGTCACTTATCAGTATTACCAATGTAGCACTTTGATCTAGAAATTTTTAAGGATATTTTTATCAAAAACAATTGGTTCATTTATCATTGTTAGAATGGCATTTTAGCACCTTTTGAATGTTGTCTAGTGAATAAAGTAGTATTATTTCCACTAAAGTTAATATTTCTAGCGTCTTCTTGCAGTGTTTAGTGACAGTAGTATTCACGTTGTTGGCCGCGTGTTTAGTATCATTACGACATGTGAGTGTGCCCAATTACAGACAGGTTTGACCTATATTTTTATGCTATATCAACATACTTCGGGCTTTGTGTGCTTGGAGTAGTCCACGAACATGATTTTAACTGTTAATAAAACTGTAACTTTAAAATATGTAAAACGATAAATGTGTGTGTTTTGTTCTGTGATTGCGAAACGTTGCACATTAGTTTGAAGGAAAAACTGACTGAAAATATTTGAAAACACAATCTTAAAGCGAATATTCGGACCAAGAATGGATCGAAAAACATAATACGCCAAAAAATTCATAACAAGGAACTACTTAATTTATACATTTTACCTAATATTGTAAGGATTCTCAGGTGAGTTGGTAATGCAGTCAGAATTGGAAAGAGTAGGAACGATTGCAAAAGTTCGAATGTAAAACCAATCGAGAAAAGGTGGTGAGGAAGATCTAGGCGTAGCTGGGAGGATCATATTGATGTGGATTACGAAGAAATAGGAAAAATAGTAGAAACGTGAAACAGATGGCCAAGGACAGAAGTCAATTGACAGCTTTTGTAAACCAAGGATGTTATAAAATAGAGGATCTGCCCATACAACAAAATCGTGAAGCCATACGTCACAGTTCCGCCACACCTACTCTGACCGCTCCACGCCACTAAGATTGCAGTGTTTCGAGCCAACAAACATGGGGGAAACGAGAATAGCCTATCAGACGTACGAGCTCAGACGATGCTCAGTTGTTTTTCGGCTTCACTGAGTTCATAAGATGAAGATACGTATGGCAGAACCTCTATTTTATAACATCCTTGTTGTAAACGCAGTACTGAACCTACAGGATCCTTAGGCTACAGAGTTGCATAGTTAGTTAATTGAATTATGAGAAGAGATGTAACAATAACGGCTCTCCTTATCTCCACTCAGACTTTTGCGCCTTGGCTTAGTGATACAGCGTTCACCTCTGGTTTATAGGGTCACTGGTTGGATCCTAGCTCGCGCCAAGTAAATTTTGTGGTGGACAAACACCGTGTGTATTGCTTACCTCAGGGTTCTCCCGTTTCCTCCCCCTTCTTCATTCTATTATTTCACTGATTTCACATCATCACTGTCTCCTATTACCTACCCGCCATAATAGTGGAACGTTAAACTCAAGATTTAATTTTTTTTCATTCAGATTTTTCAGTACTTAAGGCAATATTAGGAATGCATTTAGCACATCATTTCTGTTATTAAGAAATTCTATTTTAATCGTTACCAAATCAAATGAATTCGCATGTTACTGTAATTATTGACAATTTAATCGGAGGTAATAGATTGAGTTCTAAGGTAAGATGTAATGTAATGAAAGTAAGTATGTACATTACTGAATTAGTTTCTATGTAGAATAAACCTCAATAAACTAATTGATCAGGGGTGAAAAATGAGGCAAAATATGAGGTAATGTAAAATAGATGTAGTTCTACAACTGCACCAGTGGGAACAAAAAAATGATGCTACAATATATGAAAGATAAAGGATACTTGCAACGTAAAAGGGTAAAAATATTCAAAAGATTAAAGTAACGAATAATTAAATTTGTCCAAATTTTAGCTATACGATGTTGATTAAAATCCATGGAGAGAGATGTCGTAAGGAGACTAAACTGTAAGAAGGTTTCTGTAGCTGCACTTTAAGACTGATGACAGACCAAGACCTAAGATTATGACACTCTATATGTAATGTTAAAAACAGATAATTGTATTTGTTAAAATTTGATAGAAATATCAATTGTTTAGAACAATATTTTGTCGTGGGTATAATTGCCTTTTTGTAAATATGTTAACATACAGTGTACATAGAAGCAAAAGGTAAAAACACAAATAAAAAATAAAAAAAATATTATTCTTTTAATTAATACAAGTTATTGCGCCAAACCTTATGCTTGCTGCATACTATATGTTAAAATGCTGCTTAACTTCTAATTATGTGCGATTGATCCTCCCTCTCAGTAATTTCAACCCCAAACTATAGAAGTAAGTCTCTCATATTCGAAAACACACTAAATATTCTATATCAGCTATATGAGGTTAACTAAAATTCGGGACAATATGTTACGTAAAATTGAGAACATTTTCTCTCGTTATTCACCCATTTTCACTTCAAGAAATTGAGATGATTGGAAATTCTGAGAACAAAATAAACCATATTCAGTAAAATTGTATATTTTACGAAAGTTATCCTATAATTCTTACTTAAATATTCAGGGGATATTGAGTTGATCCTGATATGTGTTTGACTTGAATTGTAAAGATGACGACTTGATGAAAATCATATAAATTATGTATATCATATTGTCTTAAAATCGAATAAGATGTACGGAAATTGTAATGTGATATATTTGAAGAAACTGTTGTGATTTATTTTCTAGTTCTCGATTGATTTTAATTTTAAGTAGTGTGAATCATTGTGATGCCTCGAAAAGTATACGCAATATTAAATGAAAATCTAATATTTTTACTTGGACATATCTTGGACATTTTTCTCATGTGAATGGTAGCGGAGTATCCATATCACATTAGGGAACTGAGCTAAATTCACGGCTCATTATTGATTAATTTTAATTCCAAGCATATGGAGTTACGGAAAAGAGACAATATTTTATCAAAACTTTATGAGTTTTAATGAGCTTTATGTAAGATACTTTGGAAGTCGAAATAATCGATGCGGATAATAATTACTTATTCTTTATTGATTTTAGCTCCATTTAGAGTAGATACTTACAAAACCTTGTTGAAAATTAATAACATACTACGCAAAAATCGAACAGTTGTACTGTAGCCTGGGAGATCCTAGTTCAATTCCCGGTGGTACCTCATGTGGTTCGCATTTCACGTTAATCAATAGATGCATGTCTCATATCGTCTCGCTGCTGAAAATGACGTTAAACTCAAGCAGTTGTAACGAAATTTATCAATAAATATGGTTTTAATTAATGGAAGTAATAAATACCACATGAGAGAGTAAATTGACCCCGCGCTGTTTACTGATTTTAATCTCAAGTACTTAGGATTACGGAAAAGAATCAAAGAAAATGCACATTTTATTGTACCAAAATCGAATTAAGTTTAGAAATTATATTAGTGAACTCTAAAAGATATCACGCAGGGAATGCGAAGTAGATCCACAACTTCATCTGTCTGGAACTAAAATCATCTGTATGGAAAGAATGTATTGATTGCATATAACGAGGATTGCTTAGTATACAACAAATGTATTTACACCAAGCGTATTACAAAACAGTTCGTTATTGCTCTATTGGTATTCTGGATAGCATTATTATGTGATTGAACAAGGATACAAATTGGAAGTATATGAACATCTATTATACCAGCTGCAAGGTGCCCGATTACGAAATTATTTGTTTATTAAGTCAGTGTTGCCAACCATAAAGACTATTAATCTGTATTATAGGATTTGCGGAGTAAGTATTGTCAAACTACAATAGGAAATACATCGAGAGGAGTTCTATGCATAACACACAATATATATACATTATGCATATATATTGTGTGTTATCAGTTTCGATTAAATTTACTCTCCACTTGGAATCAGATCAAGAGGGAAATCAGAACTTGACAATAGTTACTCAATAAATGGAACTGATGTGATTAAATATAAAATTGTACATGATCTACAGAAGGAAAACAGAAATTCAAACTTATTTGCGACTTGCAAGTTCTTCATTTCACGCAGTTTTGATACAATTAGAAAATGGACAAAGAAGTTGAAGCAAGATCATACTTAGAAATATTCACAACTTAAAAGTATTTTATTTAACGTCTTATATAAAGAAAGGTAACCCATATCGGAGATTAGAAATATCTGTCAACCTATTAACTGAATAGAAATTGTCGTCATTATCTATTTCTCTTTTTACTCTATTGATTACCGTCAAAAACGGAAATTATTGATTTTATGCAACTTTTGACGTTAATAGAGAGATTAGATTAAAGATGGAATTCAGTCGTGAGTCACTTAATTCAGTATATAAAACACCTTCTTGTCATCTGTCACAGTTTCAACACCACAACGGACAACGGATATCATCCGGAAGTGGTTGATCTCTGCCACATCCTGTTTTGATACAGATATTAGAGTGGAGATGGAATATATAGTTGGGATGCTTAATTAATTACAGATCATCGTTTCCTGCTGTCTATAATGGGATCACGGTGGCTCAGTAGTAAAAAGGTTACCTCCAGTGCGTGGGGTTCGATTCCCGGCCAATTAAGTTTGTGGTGGACAACATCGTATTCGTGAGCTTTCTCGGGTTATTCCTGTTTCTTCCCACATTCCATTTCCACCAAATTTTCCATCATTATGCATGTGCCTTCATCATCTGTCTCCCTTAGCCTACAGGGCACTTTTTTTTACTTTAAACTGAATAATTTCATTTCATTTTATTTTCGCAATTCATTATTGTCTTTTATTATATGAGGATCAACGTTAAAACCTGAGGTAGTTCTATTATATTATAACCTTCACGGTTTGTATATAGAGTTAAAATAGAAAATACCATATATTTTTACAACGCTAAGTAGATTACAAAAAGCCCTTCTTGCTATATCTTATAGTTAAAACCTGCAGTTATAGTGAATTTATACCACTTCTGTTTTCAGTAGAAAGTTAAGGATGGACAATGCATCTTGAGACGCTCATTTCGTTTATGACAACCACTTCTCGTTGTCTATTGAAGTGGGGAACAATTTCTTAAAAGTTTTCTGTTGCATGAGATTTTTCAGCTGTTTCTATATGTTTTTTGCCCACTGTTTCGAAATCTGAAATCCGTTTCCTTGTGCATTCTATAGTTTCCATGCAATTTGAAACTTCCGTAATTCGTAGAGAAGGAAATTGTCCATTTTATTTTGCATTTGTTTTTACTTCAACCTACTCTAACAACAGAGCACATATTCACAATATTGATGTTTTCTTCTAATACGCTCTGTACTTCAAACGTCATGTCTTCTTCAAGTAGAAACAATTGAATAAATAAACCTGACGTATTTTGTTGTCCATGTGACCGCTACACCCTTCCCCGCCAAAAGTGCATATAACATCGTTTGTTAGGCGTGCCTACAGAACTTATTTTTAAACTTCCCTTGGCGTGGAAGACAAAAAATGGGCTTCTCATATTGTGTGTCATAATTATGAGGAAACGTTACGTGATTGGACAAAAAGAAAACGAAAGGGTATGGCTTTCAGCGTTCCCATGGTTTGGCAAGTACCAAAGGACCATCTAAGTGAATATTATTTTTGCCTAGTCAATACGAAGGGTATTGGCAAAAAAACGACATTCTTGTTTGTATACGAGTATCCCCTCAGCAATTAGACCGATCTCCTTCTCGGATGAACTCCCGGTTCCAGTTTTTAATGATTTCGGCTCTTCCAAAGATCAAGAAAATGAAAGGGAGGGGGATAGCAGGACTTGTGATAAGGTGTGTGAAGAAACGGCTATGAAATCCAAAGACTCATCTGACGCTAAACAGCTATCTACACCTCAGCAGTTCATCCAGCCTAAATTGAATTACTTATTGCGCGATTTGGGTCCCTTCAAGAAAGCTGTTGAGCTATTAGTTTGTAGACTGCAAGAAAAAGTCCGTTGCATCATTCGGCACGTATGTCGTATTTCCGAAAGCGGGAAAAGAGTTTGTAGACTACGTCAGAAAATAACTTTGTTTACTGCCATGATATCCCAAGTCTTCTAACTGAATTAGGCGTTTCCTCGTAGTCCAACAGAATGGAGGTTATTTATCGTCAGTTCCAAACGCATTTTCAAGTGTGATCTTTTGTACAACGGCCATGCCTACGAATCGGTTACAATTGGTCATTGGGTGCATTTGCATAATAATATTAAATTTGTGATTGACTTACTCAAGTACGAGGAACATCAAAATGGTCAACTTTCTGATTGGACAACAAAATTGTTTCACGAATTATCCGTGCAATGTATGTGAGACAACGAGCACGAGAGCAGCATTGGATACAAAAAGAATGGCCTATACCTGACACTCTAAAAGTACGAATGCCAAATGTTGTGCATGAATCAATAGAAAGCCGAGATAGAATTATTTCCCCCATTCCACATCCAGCTTGGCTTGATGAAACAGTTCGCGAAGGCACAAAATACTGATGGTGACTCCTTCTAATTTCTAAATTTCTAAATCTAAATCTAATTTCTAAATTTCCTGCTTTGTCCTACGAGAAGATCAAAGCAGGCAGCTCGATGGATCTCAAATTCGTGTTCTTATATGTGATGAGGAATTTGCCAAGATGAACTACAAGGAACAGGCAGTATGGCTGTCTTTCGTGGAAGTTATCAGAGAACTTTCTAGCCAAGAAAAGGTCGCATATCTATGAAGTGCTGGTTAAGAGAATGTTATCGGCCTTTCGCGATCTTTGGTGCAATATAAGTATAAAGATTCATTTCCTGTACAGTCACTGATCCATTCCCTGAGAACCTTGAAGATTATACCAATGAACAGAGAAAGATTTTCCATCAAGACCATAAGAGAATGGAATAGCGTTATCAAGGGCGATGGAACAAAAATATGTTGGCAAATTACAGCAAGATTATCAAACAAGAGTATCCCATGGTTCCTCATAAGCGCAAGAACTACTAGCGCAGTTTTTTGCCTCAATAGAAAGTGTTTGAACTTTCCATGATTCCATATGCGTTTTTTATATTACTGTGTCCTGTGTCTAGATACACATGTTATTCTCAAAGAAAAGACCTTGAATAAACTTATCTATTAAATGTAGGAGTGTGTGTAATTACCACAGACAAATACTTTCGTATTGCAATACATCTAATCTGCAATGCATAGTTATGAACTTTCAGTGACCAATATAATCATTTTTCTAATTGAAAAGGGTGTGAAAGGGGGAGAAAAATGACAACGAAAACTCCACATTCACACAAGTAGTCAGAAAAAGAAATGGGGATTCTAGCTCAAAACAGGTACTACGTTCGGACGGCTGTTCTTTGAAGAGAATGCATAATTATGTGAAATGAATATAGAAGCAGGATTTCAAAAAAGATGACAGACTGAGTGTGGGAAGAAGGTTAGGAAATTGAAAGGAATACCTCCATGTCGACGTCTGGGCTCAAACGCTGGTATCCACAGGCTCTGCTCCTCTTACTCCCTCGATGGCTCTGGTCTCACAGCGACGGCAAGGTCCTCTCTCTCAAGTGAAGTTCCAGTCTACTGGTAGGAGTCCAACAGCAACTCCTCTACGTCTACGACCTCGACTTCCCAAAGCGGAAGTTTTCGGTCCTATTTAAGCTCGGGCGCAAGGCTCGGCGACTATTACAACTGAGCCTAGAAGCGAGCACCAGATGTCACTAGAGATGTGGTTAAGTTTGTGGGATGAGTCAGGATGGTGTCTCTCATGATTTATTACAAAGCAATAACAAGAATTACATAAATCACATCACAATTATAAAATGCTGATTCAGCGAAAGATAAATCAGTCGGTCACCGGCTCTTCAGAGCACTAGTCCACAACACGTTTGTATTTCACATCGTAATATATTCATATAATAAAAGGTCTCTGTCCTTTACCAAAATGCACTAAAACTCACAAGACACAAATGACACAAACAAAAATAGGTAGCCCACATCATTGTTCGCTGGTAACACAAATATGTATGAAATCAATAAATCGATAATAATAAATCAATCACTACAATCTTCAATGTGGGACCCAACACAAACACACAGATTCTTTTACACCCCCCTCCCCTCTGAAACCAAAGATATATAAAAGAAACGCAAGTTTATGTTACATTATCGTCCATTAAGTGTTATCCATCATTAATTTGAAAACCATTTGTATAGAAACGTATCACCAATAAAAAAACACAAAAAAAGAAAGAAACGAAAAATATGAATATTAAAAATTTAACGATTGAAATTAGAAGTTCTATTCTTCTCCGTATCATTGAACTAAAAAAAGAAAAATAAAACACGTACACATCTATGCGTCTATATATATATGCAAGCACAATTAGCGTTTATTCATCGCTGAAGAAAGGCGTTCTTTAAAGTCACAAATGTATATACATAAACTCAAGCACGTGTATTTGTTGACAACCAACTGTAGACCTTCAGGAGAAAACTGCTGACACTGAATTCCTGGGAGATATGTCGGTCACTAGCACTTCCAAGACTGCATGTGGCCTTGCTGGCCGAGGTTGCTAAAGCTTCCACCAGGGCGGCGCTGAAGTCCGGACAACTGAGAATCGGCTGCCGTCTATTTCATGTTTGTGAAATTGTTATAGAGCGTCCCACTCTTAGATTGCAGTACAGAGTAAATGGAGCGCGCTGTTGCCACATTTCTTCCGCCGTATGTTTTCTTTCGAAGAAAGAACAAGACAGAAAGAGTGATGAGTCTGTAAATAAATCCTTCGTAAATTCATATAATTTCAACTCTTTTGTCATTCCAATCGCGCAAATTCATTTAGAACTGCGAATTGGAGGGTACGAAATAACAGTCTAGCAATTGTGTGTTAGAAGTTTTTTTTTTTTTAATTATGGTTTATAAATCGCTGCAATAAAATTTTGATGGAAGCAATACGAAGTCGAGAGAACATATGAAACGAATAGAAAACATATGATTGAAATAAATGGCAGGCTAAACAGTTCTAAACAGAAATTTCCTGCACCGATTGTGCGGAAAACTAAGGAATAGCAATGGGTAAGATACTGCTACTGAAGTTGGATAAGAGTGAAAACTGGAGTAGGGTGATAGTGATAAGTGACGAGAAAATATGACGTACGAGAACGCTCATTTGTCTGTGTACGCAAAATATCCGCTAATCCAATTCCGTTTGTCAAACAAGTTACTTAATAAAGTATATTGTGAAGGCGGTTTCTCCCCACTTCTGATGTTTAAGACTGTATCATGAAGGACGTGCTAGAGGGTATGGTGGCAGGAAAAAGAGGGAGGGGACGAAAAGAGACTACAATTACTGGACGATATCAAAATGGAAAAATCATGCGTGAAGACGAAGAAGTTAACCGAAGACCGTGGATCATGGAAGCTTCTGAGTTGCAACAAGTGGTCTGCCAATAAAATATGATGATATTATGATGATGACATATGCAATGGTGAATAGGAACTGAATCTCTTAGTTTCTATACTCACTTCTGACACCTCAGACACACAAGATCAGTCTGGAAACAGAAGAAGAATGTAAATAAACCCCAATATATCCGTTCTAAACAAACGCGCAAGTTGTGACTTTAAATCACGTATAGTGACAGCCAACAACATACAAATCTTTGGGCGAGGAAACAAAACCAAACAGAATTATCAAACCCTGCTTCCTAAAGAAGCATGGGGGGGGGGAGAATAAAGAGGCCTTTCATTCTGTTTTGTAAGCTCATAAAGTTATTTGTTATGAACGCTTTTGTCATTTTCATCTGTGTATTCAAAGTAAATAAGAGAAGTGGAATTGCAAACGAAACCAACTTTTATTGTCAAAATTGTCAGCATCTGAAACAGCATTAAGGACTACATGCGAACCATAATGAATCAATTACAAAACTAATAGCTTTTTATCACCAGGAATGAGGAGATTTATTATTAATAGGTATTTGTCATTATATATATATATATATATATATATATATATATATAATATGTATGTGTGTGTGTGTGTGCCCTTGTGTCTGTGTGTGTACGTACTTGCATGCGTGCAAAGCAAGGAAAACAAGCGGAGTAAGTAGTGGAACGTAAGATTGAGTCGAGTTGACGCAATGTTTATCGTAGGTGAGGTCCAGGATTTGATTTTGCGAATATGCTTCCGTTAAGCAGTAGATTCCTGCTCGCATACCATCAACAGTAAACACTCATCGGTATAGCACAATACTCTACATCAGTAACTTTAAAACAAACATTAAAAGGAAAATAACATTGGCAAGATTTGTCACTGCCTTTCTTCTGGTCAGATGCGCGCGCTTTGGAAAGTTGACTCTTAACACTAAAAGTCATAAAACCTAAATAAAGAAAGATATCGACCTGCAATTTGTTTTAAAAATAACTTCAATCCTTTCTCAATATTTTTCTCGCTTTGCACCCCCATCTAACCTGAAAAATAAAAAAGTTTCTCACTAGTCAACTTTTTAGATATTGCATTGCAATATTATACGCACTTTCTCTTACATTTTATTTTTTATTTTAAAATTCAAAAAGTTTTTTTTTTGAATACAAACTTTTTCAACATTGGCACCAAATATGGTGTTAATAGCTGTATAAGTTTCAATGTTGTATCTCTTAGAGTTCCGAACTTATGACGTGATATATTTAACGCGACGTTAGAATTTGCCATTAGCAAGATTTCACTCTTTCAATGTATTTCAATGCTTGAAAATTCTTCTCGATGTGAGAAAAACAGATTAGTTGATAAAGAATACAATGTTCTACAATAATTTATTCATACCTAGTACAAGAAACTATTTCTAAAATTCAGGCTAAGTTTGGCAACAATGGGCATAAGGAAAAGCATTGCCATTTACTCCTGTACTGCAATCTAAGGGTGGGACGCTCTATAGACATAATAGTGTAAATGAAAATAAATATGTATTACGTAATGCTATTAGAATGAAAGACGACGATATCGGAGGGGTCCAACACATGTGTAAAATCGTTGACGGGAATGGTGTTAAAGTAATAATAAAGGATTTAAATAAATGTAACTTATAACGGGGAAAGGGAAAGAGATGCTTGTTGAGGTGGGGGGAGGCATATGTGACAAACGAAATTGGGTAGGTTTTAAAGGAAAGTTACGTAATGCAAACGGTAGGATTTCACTCTTTAAAGGTGAAGGGGAAAACTGAAGTGGGAAACTTCAGCTTGCAAATGATATTTAGCAAGCACGGAATTCTTTTTAATAAATTGATCTAATTAATTCCTCTTCGCAAGCAAACGTGCTTTTTCTTCTAAGATTAGCTCGTCAACGAGCTCTGCAAGATTTGCATAATCTTTCCTAATGACAGCGCGGAAGTATTCGGGTTGAAAGCCCTCAATGATATATTGAATCTGGGCCTTCTCTGAGGCGTCTGGATCAGACCTCAGAATAAGGTCCTGCTTACAATAAACATAATCCATGACACTTTCGTCCGTGCCCTGTTCCCTAGCTCTCATCAGGGCAACGGTAAAATGTGGAAGTGCATGATCTTTAAAAGTTTGGCGAATCCGCTCCTTAAATTGGTCATAGGAATACGTCGCAAACTCAGGTTTCGTATCATTGGCTGAATACCAATTTTCGGCCCTTCCCTTAAGTAAAGAGCCTAAGATTAACTTTTTTTCCGTGCGCCAGTCCATGCATTAACTTCAGGAATAGTTTCATATTTCATTAAAAATCTATCTACATCTTCGCCAAACCGTGCATAAAATGGCTAGAACCTAATAATTGAATTCATGCTATGAACAGGACCCTCATTTCTAGCGTTATTTCCAGTGGACGCCATGTCTAAAGTTTTCGGGCTCAAAGAAACCGAGGACAAGCCAGAAATCTCAGAAAAGGTATCAGATAAGCGCAACTGCTGACGTAAATTATGCAAATAATGACGCATAACCTTGGCAGACTTCGGGGATGAATACGCGGCAGGTTCAAAATAAACAGTAGTACTAAAATCTAAAATTTCCTCAGTCGACACACCTAATTCTTCATGTAAATATCGCAACATAGACACAAGATATCTAAAACCTTGGGCACACAAATACACATCACATTAATACTAAAATACTAATAATAAAATGTAAAAATAATACCGAAAAATAAAATGCTAAAAAATATGGATACATAGAAAAACATACTAACCTTCAAAGGGAGTTAAAAAAACATCTCGGCAGAACCCAACCATCAGGCACACAAACAAAAATAAGAGGAAAACAAAGCTGAGTTACTTTCCACTTGAGGAGAACTTCACAGACTCTAGCGGTACTTCGCCCCTAAGTGAGGAACTCGCATCGGTCAAAAATTCCATCTCACAGCAACGAACTCCGCATGCGGACTCGACCAATAGGCCTCAACGCTAGAGTAGTACTTTCGCTCGAAAGAGACACACACCAAAGGATAACTCACAATAGGGTAAAACCAACCTGATACAGCACTACACCCTTAGTTTGCTCGTGGTACGTCCATACCTCCGCAATAAACCACGCATAGAGTCGGCAAAAGGATGCGTCAATGCATAATTAGTGAAATGCTGATAGACCCAACCAAAAAGAGAGCTGATTGGCCTCCACTCTGGTGAAACCATCTGTTGCAGAGATACGCCCAATAACTGTTCTCGATCAGGGTGCGTGTGTTACACTCCTGCAAGAGATCCAGCCTAGACTTGGCACCGAGACGCCTGCTCGAACAACAGCCATTGGCCAAACCAAATATCATGCACATAAGAGAGAGAAAAAAACAACATAGAAACATGCATTAAAAAAACTGGCTAAGCTAGAAAAGCACATTTCCATCATGAAAAGCTTAGCGGGTATTAAAAACAGCCCTCCACCATGAAAAGGGCGTGAAAGGGGGAGAAAAATGACAACGAAAACTCCACCTTTACACAAGCCGTCAGAAAAAGAAATGGGGATTCTAGCTCAAAACAGGTACTAGCTTCGGACGGCTGTCCTTTGAAGAGAATGCACAATCATGTAAAATAAATATAGAAGCAGGATTTCTAATAAAAAAAGACTGGGTGTGGAAAAAAGGTTAGGAAAGTGGAAGGAATACCTCCATGTCGACGTCTGGGCTCAAACACTCGTATACACAGGCTCGGCTTCTCTGGCTCCCTTGATGGCTCTGGTCTTCAATGCACTAAAACTCACAAGACACAAATAACACAAACAAAAATAGGTAGTCCACATCATTGTTCGCTGGTAACACAAATATGTATAAAATCAATAAATCGATAATAAATCAATCACTACAGTCTTCAATGTGGGACCCAACACAAACACACAGATTTATTTACATAATAAATGTGGTGCTTATGTAGACTAATGTCTCATTTGTAAGTAAATGTCTTAAATTTACATTTGGAAAATACTACACTGGGTTTGTACGTAATACCACTGAAATGTGGCATAGTTCCAATTTTTAACTAATATTCTTTAATTTTGCAAGGACTATTATCACCTTTCTATAATAGACATGGTTCACATAGACATAATAGACATAATAGACAGCGTAAATACTTCTATTCATATTCATAGTGGGTGCAAGTGCAATGCCCGGAAACAAATGCTTTTATTTTTCATATTTCCAATATATATTTTGCGTACTATAATGCATTTACACTCTTTTCTGAACATATAAATTAATTTTCTTGCCAATGTGTATCTTTTAGTCCTATTTAGAGACTTTATTACCAGATTGCTTAAAGTGCATTGTTTCACAATGCGACAAGCTCCATTTGTAAAAAGTATAAATTTCATAAACTGATATTATAGTGAAAAACACAAAACATTGAATTGCAAAAAATTTAGAGCTTTGCACACGAAAATGAAATTCATATTTGAAATCGGCACACCCAAATTAGGATAAACGAGGTGTTGGTATCAATGCAACAAAAATGTTTTTCCACAGTGTTATTATTAACGTTATTACGGTATTAATAGGTTTCTAAGTACAGTGTTGGCAACCATATGTGTATAATTATTTAAGTTACAATTTTTTATTTATGTCAGTAACTATTACAACGACTCACCAAAGGTAGTCGTCAACCCTGGTTCGGCTAATAATATAAGTAAATCTTTAGTGGCAGTAATCGTTTACACCTTAAAATATCTTCCGTAATTATGTTCACTAGTATTATCACCTTTTCTATTGAAATTACAAGTCCAGGATAAGTGTTAGATGATTTATTCGTTGATTCTCTTTTATCGTATATTCACACAAACGGTCTTGCAATCATACATGTTCATTAAGTATCTATAAACAACTACATAGCAACCAACTATACAATAATAATGTATATTTCTTACATATATTAAAAACATTCTTCTTCTATTATTTTTAAGTAACATTATATCAGGTATAGTGCTTGTGTAGAAGCACTTTCTGCCCAAGATACAAGTAATTATCAACCGATACAAAGTATCTCGTTGTATAAAATGTCGCCCGATGATGGGACTGAATATAAAAGTTGCAAGGTAGCTTGATTTTTATATTTAAGAACCACTGGTCCGTTTATAATAATGGTATCATATTAATTGTGTCCTTTACATTTTGATCGCACCTCATATATCATTTTGTGCAATTATTTTATATAGATACATTTATATTAAAAAATTCATTCCATTATCATTTATCTTTTATTTTAAAAACGTCGTCGCTTACTAATATAATCAACGAAGGGTACGAAGTCAAAAACGTAAGAAATAATTTCATTTTAAAACACATTACAATGATCAACAGATTCGATCATTATTAAAAACGGTGATGTTAACAATGTTTGATCTTTCTAGGGCGCATTATATAACAACTACGTGAGATGATATTTTTAATATATACATCGTATCAATTAGGCGTCAGAATACAGAAGAATCTTATTCGAGTAACATATAAGGTGGCGCATGTAGACAGTCGTCGGATAATTAGCTTAATAGAATGAACCTTATACTTAACATAATCCTTGATAATTAAGTTTCAACACAAATCAATATAATATAAATAACCTTTGCTTTTAATCAATTATGAAGCGAATTATAATTCTTCACATTAACAAGAAAGAATTAAAATCATTTGGAAATTATCATTTATTGAAACAGAAGTAATAAAGTATCAACGGGTCCATTACCTACTCCTTTAATGTGTTGTACTTCAAAATCATAAGGGTTGTTTTCATTATTGACATTAACACATAAATTTGAAGATAAATGTTCGTAAGAATCTATAACTGATATGGACTTAACCCTTACTACATCAACTGCAGTCAATTTAAATTCGTACTTGCATATGATTCTAATAAAGTACATTGTACTGCACAATCGTGATTATGTTCCGCATTATTTTGTACATGAATTGCATCATTGTTTTGATTTTGATACAAAGTGCCATCTCTTGAATTACGATTACGTCTATCCATGTAGTTTACTGTATTTCTGGAATTTTGCCATGTATTTCGACCGTTTTTGAGTCTACTTCGATTAAGTGATCTGACATAATTATTGTCACGATTAATTAGGTTAGGTGGATTCCCAACGTATCTTTGCCTATTTTGATCGTTCTGATTGTTTAAATTTGCTCGATTTAGGTTATGTTCCGTATTGTTCACATTACGGATATTTAGATTACGAACAGGTACAAGGTGATCTGAATTGTTTTTAATTTTACCTGCTCCCGCTTGATGATTCAGTGCCTGGTATTGAGTTTCATAACATTGGACAAGCATTAATAAGTGATTAAAGCTCATGCACTGCGTAGAAAACAGGATCTGTTGTAATTTAAACGGTAGTAGATTTCGGATAGATGCAATCACTCTAGATTCCGATTGCAACGGATTTACGACTTTTAATTCGTTATACGTATTTACAACAAAATCAACAACAGATTTGTGCAAACGGGGACTAAAAGGTTGGTTTCTAATTGTGGCATCTCTGTTTGCAAGTAAAAAGTCGTTTTCGTAATTTGCAATCAGCGCGGCTTTGAATTCCTCATATGTATTGACGTGATCTCGTACTGCTTTAAACCATAAAGAACATGGTGGGAGTAATAAATGAGGGATTAGTTTCATATATTGAGATTTATCTATACACATTATACTGCATTCATCCTGAAATTTTTCTAGGAAAGAAGTAGCATTTTCATTACATTTACCACTAAACTTACTCATAGCACGTATTTCGCTCATCTTTACACTTAACTTTACATTCCTTTCACCATTTCGTGTTCGCGTTGAGTGACAATTTCTACCTACTGCGTTATGCGTGGTTCCACCATCTCTTTTCCGCCCATCTGTATTCCTTGGATGAATTCTTTCCAAAATAATGTCCTCATCGGATGGATTACTTGAAGAAGAGATAACGTAAGGTCCACGTTGATCTGCTGCGGGTGAATGCGAGGTCATCTCTTGTGAACAAGGGAACTCCAAACGATCATTAACCATGTTGTTGTGATATGCGTTGTCCTTAATCTGTAACGTCCTAATTTCCTCTTGTAAGGTAGATATCAATTGAGTATTTGCACGTATTTGGTTAGAATTATCTGTAACCTGAATCTTTTGCTGATGAACAGAAGATTCTATTACTTCCAAATCCTTTTTTACACAATACTTCTTGGATTACATGGTTATAATTATCCTGGCAATCTTCAGATAATCTTTTTAGCTTTTCATCAAACTGTAACGTGATGTCTCTTACAGCCTGGATAACAGATTGTTTCGTCTCTTCTGATTTTTGATCTATTTGCTCTAATCTTCTACTCAATTCTTCTGACTTTTGATCTATGTGCTCTAATCTTTTACTCAATTCTTCTGACTTTTGCTGGACCGTTTGTTTTAATTCGTTAGACATCAGAGTTAAATTTTGTTCCAGTCGTTGTTCTTGTCGCTGTAATGCTAGTAAAATTTTGTCTTCTAATATCAACATTTCGGGTGTAATGGGAGCTATATTTTGCTCGTTGTTAACACTGTCAACAGTTTCATTCTCCACTATCTCACCGATCATAATTTTTCTTGGGATTACTCTGCCACTTCTAAGAACGGTTGAGTTCGTATTCATGAACCTTCTTACAGATGTAAATTCACCCTTACTTTAGACTTCGGGATATGAATTTACAAGAATCCCGGGTGAGGTAAACCAAAAATTTTACAACGACTCACCAAAGGTAGTCGTCAACCCTGGTTCAGCTAATAATATGAGTAAATCTTTAGTGGCAGTAATCGTTTACACCTTAAAATATCTTCCGTAATTATGTTCACTAGTATTATCACCTTTTCTATTGAAATTACAAGTCCAGGATAAGTGTTAGATGATTTATTCGTTGATTCTCTTTTATCGTATATTCACACAAACGGTCTTGCAATCATACATGTTCATTAAGTATCTATAAACAACTACATAGCAACCAACTATACAATAATAATGTATGTTTCTTACATATATTAAAAACATTCTTCTTTTATTATTTTTAAGTAACATTATATCAGGTATAGTGCTTGTTTAGAAGCACTTTCTGCCCAAGATACAAGTAATTATCAACCGATACAAAGTATCTCGTTATACTATGACCTATTTATTTCATTTGTTTTTGTAGAAAAACTATCATACAGATCAATAGCAAGATAGTACAGTAGTATGTGTACAAAAGCTTCTTCTAATTGCATTTCAATGGTAGTGGGGTAGAGTGGGGTGGAGTGGGGAATATTACAGTATTTAAATGAATTCAGGATTAACTTTTTACACTTTCCATCCCAGTTATCCTTGGAATGGAGAAATCCTTTTAAATTTTGTTTCCGCGAAAATATATACAGTGTGGAGAATCTCCATTGGTCACTGTAGGGACGTCACTGGAGGAGCAGTATTGCCAACCCTACATAAAATTACAATTTTTTGTCATAGCACAACATCAGGTTCACGTTAATGTTTTGTTCTTGTTAATAGGAAATACCCACAGTCTCAGCTGTCTCTCGGATTTTGATTCTAAGTTCAGAAATCTTATTGGCGTTTTCTATAATGGTGAACGTTGAAATCCTACTACTGTGGGGGATCATATTTCTAAAACGCTTAAATCTAGCTACTCACTTTTTCACAATGGAATACGAAGGCGAGGAGTCTCCTAGTGTCTATACCACGTTCATATGAATTTCTTATGGTTCTAAGTTCTTTTTATGTTGGTACTTAATGACAGATAGATGCTCGATTTTCTTCATGTCACAAATTTATGTCACTTCTGCCGACTTAGCGCTTTATAAACTCCTCACCTGAAACCAGGGTTGGCAAAAACCATGGTTTTTATTTAAAAAACCCAAAAAAACCGTTTTTTTTGTTTAAACCAGTTTTTTTTGGTTTAAACCAGGTTTTTATGGTTTAAATGATTTGCTCTATATATTAATATCATATATGGACAGAAATAAGTTTGTTTCGTCTTGATGTTATTATGCAACAACCGGGTTATGCTGAAAGGGATCACATAAGCTTAAAGCGGAATAAAAACCGCTTCTCGAGTTACATCCGAGAGAAATTGTCCTCCATTTGAACTCAGAACCAGGACTAATTGGCCACAAATGCGATACGTCTGCCGACTCACACACGAAGGAATCCTGATAAAAAAAATACGTTGTACTGATCTTTACATGCTTCTTAATATAACTGTCAAGAGTCATTTCAGAAGGAGAAAAAGATAAACAGTTGCACAAGTGAAACCATTACACAGAATTACATATGGATAAATTTCAAAGTACTACGGAGTACAGAAGAACTAATTTAGTTCAAGTTAGTTAACAACGACTTTTATTGGTCCAAATTAAAGAAATACACCGACTTAATCTGCATATCAATAAGAAAAGTGAATAAAGATACGAATGATTTGAGTCCACTTTGGCTCAAACTCATTTATACATAAATAGATACCAAAGATACTTATTTCACTAAATGCCTCTCGTGGGGACTGTATGACCCCCCCACACACACACACAAAAAGTACGGCATTTTTGATGTAACTCGAAACATTGAAACGAAACAATATTTAGAATTTGTCTTTGATTGCAATTACATAACAATAGTAACAACTACAAAAAAAATCACAAAATAAACATTTATAAACTTGTAAGTTGCTTTTGTAGTATAATCTTTTTGAGTAATGAATGGGGAATTTAGATCTGAATATAATACGTATAATATACGGGAGTGAAACGTGATAACCCACAAATGTGTGTTCATCAAGATTTTACAAACGCTTACACTTTTACGAACATTTTTTTTTTTTTTTTTTTTTGTATTTTGGTTTAAACCAGGTGTTTTTTTTTTAAAAACCAGCTGGTTTAAACCTTGGTTTAAACCATGGTTTAAGCCACCTTGGTTTAAAGCAGCCAACCCTGCCTGAAACAGTAGATAAATTAAATTTTACACAGTGACTACCAACGGATATAGCTACTCAACTAATGTACAAAAACTTGTAAGTAGTTGGTTCTTTCCTAGTCAAGCCATGCAGTTTCCAGTCGTCCCTCGTATTACTTATGCTTATGACAAAATTATAAATATTTAATGTAGGTTTAAAATAACTTGTGTTGTCAAGCAGGAACTGATATACAAATATGTATAGATATATACATAAATGTTGACAAAATAAATAAGTACGACTTACAGCGCCTTCACATAAATTAAAAGTGAAGAAAACAAATACAACTTATTATTCTAATTGAGTTGAGTTGATTTGAAATTTAACGTCTCTTTCAGCAGCAAGGCTACATGAGACATGGACCTACTGATTAACTTGGAATCCGACCGACAAGAACTCCCGCCGGCAATCGAAGCGGGGTCTCTCACGCCAAAGGAGCATAAGCTAAGTGCTTACCCACTCAGCTTATTCTAATTGCAATCACTTTGGGTACGATTTTACAAAACATTCCCGACCACGTCATAAATAATCATTTTTCTTTAAACACGACCACTTGAATACATAGTATAGACAATCACAAAGGCAAATCAAAGATTAATTGGCCACTCGCAAATTGTCTATACAGCTTTCGTAGTAATTGCCATTTACTGTCTTTGCGTGAAAAATGTCCTTAAAGTTGCTGTATAGATTAGTAAGAAATTGGGAAAAACATATTATTTAATAGGGCGAAACAGGCAGTTAGGTCACTTCAATTAATAACTGTATCAATGTAAAGGGGAAACAATGTTTTATCATGAAAAGAAATGGCTGCTCAGAAACTCTTCCTAGGAGAAAAAGGTGACGAAAACAAAACATAAAATGGGAAAACCTAGTTGTACGGGATGGGTAAAAGAAATGATTGCAAAGACTAGAAACGGATTAACGAAAGCTTACTATAATCATAAATATTGATGCCATAGATTTATTAAGATCGGAAATGAATCACTACTCATACATTTGGTGAAATCAATTGAAACAAACCAATGCTGGAACGAAATGTCATGAAACTCTAAACTAAGATCTAAAGTATCGTAAGAAAGAAGAAAAATTGAGAAATTGAAAAAGATACAATAAAAAATGAAATACTTGAGTATCTTATGATTTTCTCACAAAGGAAGACGAAACTTGATATATTAATTATTCATATAAAATAAACGAATTAGTGCCCCATCGTTTCTCAAAAGTCAAGTTTTGTGGGAACATAATCTATTTTCTCGACACAAGACCCTTTTATGTTGATACTCTGTTATAAGTTTTGAACTAATAGATAGAAAGCAATAATGGACAAGAGGACAAAATTCGGCCTACTCGTGTGAGACAATGTTACGAACACTTGGTAGATTTTGAAACACACAGTTTTCGTTTTCTAAAAATATTTATACTCTTCTCTACTACATCAAACACTGCAGATGCATTACTTATTTTCCTATTTAGATTATAGATCATAAATATCCAACTTTATTAAGTTCACTTCAGTGTTCGTCCTTTTGCTTATGTTCTTATACTCGAAGGATTATTGATTCTCAACATGTTCAGCTAAGATGATGAATCCTGACAATTATTTCTATAATAGTGACTGAAATCTCTCATATACCACTCATCTTGAAAATGTTGATCGCTGTTGCCTTGGAAACACTAGATTATTTCCTACAATCAATCAAACTTAATGTCAAAGTGAGGGAATTTATTATTTATCTTTCCCATCAGTTTCTGAAATTTGTTCTCGAAATTATTGTCAATTTTAGAAAAGTTGTTACCAACCCATTCTGCTAATTTTCGTAACATTAAATTTACTGTCAAGCTTTGAAAGGTCAGAAACGTACTTTATACAGAGTTTGAAATATTACATATTGATGTCACAATATAAATGTAATGCTTTGTCTATGTTTGTGTCTATCAAAGTCTCCAGCAGTATTGGTCTTGCTAATTTCCATATGAATTCCTTTTAGAGAAAGAGAATATTATTACAGACATTCTCCGAAGCAAGTAAAATTACCAAAGTTGAAGGTTGCATAAAATTCAAAAATCAACATGTCTTCTGCGTGGTATTTGACATATACTATGCACGTATATATTGTCTGACATACACACACACACCACCAAACCTTTATGAACGTGTTTAAATGTTGTATTCACTCTTGTCCCCGTAGCTCTCTAAGGTTTATTTAGTTGTTAATTCTGCCCGAGCGATAGCCATGATCACAAGCATTTGTTAATTTTTCCACTCATATTGAAATTTTCCACTTTGCGTTATTACATACAGATTGAAAAAAATACTTCAGTCTTATGAAAACCACTAAAATTATCAATTATACCTGAGATACTTTTTTTTAAAAAAATCTAGATATTAGCCTATCAAACAAGAAATAGATTGTTGATGGTCCCGATTTCTGACATCAAGGTCAAATCGAAGGCCAAATATTTAAAATCTTTCAATTCAAATTTTGAGCTTGTGCTTCTACTTCCTGCTAAAGCTGCACTCTTCACAACTTTTTTTTTCCCTCGAAATGTCGATTCTTTGATGGGACTCAGGAAGTCAACATTTACAATTATTTTACTGTTAGGTTGCAGATGAGTTGATTCACTATGGGCTACGTTATTCAAATAAAGTAAAACATTACATTGAAGTTTTTGTGACATTATTATCATGGACAGCAAACTGTACAGCAAAAAGAAAGATGGGAAAATGAAGGGTTAACTTTAAGAAAGCAGCTCCAGTTGAAATGCTTATACAGACACGGACAATGGCACGGAGAACCTGTCGCATTAACAAATGCTGAAACAAATCTTCAATTATTCAGTTATTTATCTAAAAATCACCTTCAGTAACATGTCTGCTCACTAGAAGCGTATCCCCAGCGTGTACGTTAACATATACTTACGAAAGAATATCTATATCTCAGATTTTGAGTACAGTTTCAAAACTTCATTTCCGTAAACTGTAAAAGGCAGTGATTACTATGCAAATTATCACAAATTAAATGCAACTTTTGAGTTGCCTACACACAAACTACTAGGGATTGAAGAATACGTACTAACAAAGAGTGCACTGGAAAATGAAACAACATGTTATAACAAAAATTAAAATAAGATTATAATCAATACAAATGTAGAGGAAGAATATGACATGTCCGAACTTCTCCAAGTATGATGGAAGAAGCTATTTGTTTACTTCTTGGTAAACCGCTAGTAACATTTATAAAACCATATGTGGCTTTGTTGTACACAATTAGTACATTCAAATTCATGAACGATGACGAACTGAAGGGCACGAAGGTACAGTAGCAAGTAACAACCGTAGTTATAGTAATATAGTTCAACTAAACAACGTTGAAAATGGTGGGTAATTAGGTGGTAAGTATAAATGACCAAAATTGAATAGTTTCCATCGATCATTTCGAAATACAGCTAGAAGATTAAATTTACACGAAATGACAAAAATCCGTGAGATTTGGAGTTATACTGAGCATAGTTTGGGGGAAAGCTAGCATCCCCGGTGGGGATACTTCAGCTGACTTCTTTGGGGGGAACAAAATGTGATAGAGGGGAAAATCATCCTCATCCCCCCCCCCCCCCCGGTAATTCGCACCCTGATTGAAACAAATCATTTTTATGTGCCATTGATGGACATCAGAAGACCAAGTCGTGACGAAATATATTCAAACATTTTTTGTTTTAAGTTTCTTCCAGAACTTCCAGCTTTGCTCTCTCGAAACATGTATCAATACGTACCACACATAAAACAAGGTGTATTTAATAATTACAAAATTTACATAAGGTGACTATTTAAAACATAAAAAGTCACAATACTTAACTCCATTTTCCACAATAATAACAAAATACTATACATAAAACTACATGAAGTGACTCACTGACATAAAATAAGGGAACTTCCGGTTGACGTGGAAAATTGAAATTTGGCATGATTGTAGATTTTCTCGATTAACCCATACGGAAATTCCAAAAGCAAATAGTTTTAATTTTTAGGAGGTTTAAGAGGATAATGTAGAAATTCCCCATGTTATTTAAGTGGACCTTTTTTGCACCTATAATCTCATATTTTAGGTACTTGGAATTAGAATAAAAACTCAAAATTCAGTATAGTGTAAGTTTTTGTTAGCGATACCGAAGCGAAACACCAGGAACAAAAATTTCAAATTTAGAATGATTTTATGAGAAACTGAACAATTTTCCCCATGTTATTTATGTCCATCATCTTCTACACACCAAAATGTTTAGACAAACAGGGCAGAATTAGAATGATGAAATCTGCCACCATTGTAGCTTTCTTGAACTAACAAACAGGAAAATTGTCAAAAGTGAATATTTTTAGTTTTTAAGTAGTCTGAACGAAAGATTAAGAAATGCACATGTTATTTAAATGGGAGTTTTCTTGGGATACAAAATCTTGGCTTTTAGATAGTTGAAATAGGAAAAGAAACTTGAAATTCGATAGAATTATCAAATTAACAGGTGCGAGGCCGTAGGCTGAGCATACGCGTAGTCTGGGGAAAAAGGTCTCAGCTGGCTAAATTCAGGAAATATAAAAACAAATACACGAATTTCACTTTTGATGCAAAGACAAATACATAAGAGATGCGAAGCCGTAGGACTCACAAATATGGAGATCTAGGGGCGGAGTACCCAGCTAGTAATCTCAGTCAAAATGTTTTGTCTATTGTTTTTAGTCTACCTTCAATAATTTAATTTATCTTCATAATAGTAACATAATAGAGCACGCAATTATAACAGAGAGAAACAGCAATCTAATATATAATATAATTGTTTTATTAATTTTGTGTGAATTTATTTCTGGGGCCAGATCATTTACTTCAGTGGTAGATCACTTAATTCTGGTGCATGGGGTCCCTGGTTCGATCACCGATCCAGTTCGTTTGTGGTGGACAACATCATGTTCGTGGATTTCCCCCACTTTCCCATTCCACCAATTCATCCATCATCATTTGCTTTCGTTTATCATCTTCTACTTTTACCTAAAGGACATAATCGTGGGAAGTTAAATTGAAATATTTCATTTCATTTTGAAACTATTTTGAGTTCTATATTCCGCATTTGTGATCGAGAAAATTATTAATTATGTTTCTAATTCTTGTTGCTAATTCCATCAAGAATTGACTTTCTGTGGTTATCACATAGAAATCAGCACGTAAATGCGCAGAATATCAATAAAAAAAATACGAAGAGCATTACTGAACAGAGGACTCTCGATTCAGCCTTTCTACCCTATTTTATCCAGGATATTTTGTGGTCGGTGGCGTCACATGGAAGTATCGCCAAGGATGTTATAAAATAGAGGATCTGCCTACACCACAAAATCCTGAAGGCATACATCACAGCATACGTATTCTATGATTGGTAATTTTCTTACCTGTAAAAGGTTATTCCGGGGAATTTCTTCTCACTCTTCTTTGTACACCCATACGTGCAGCATGTAACCATTGTATAGTATAAATATGAAGCAACGACTTAAATAAAAATAAATGACAGACACACTACATGTCCACAAATGAAGATCGTAATGTTTTGAGCCAACATGTATGGCGGAAGCGAGAATGGCGAACCATGCTAGGTTGTTTTTGAGCTGCATTCAGTTAATAGGATGAAGGTACATATGGGCAGATCTTCTATTTTATAACATCCTTGGATATCGTTTGCTATCGATCAAGAGAACTGGTGAAATACTGCATACGCAATTGCGCTAGTTGGTATACTGTTTCAAGATGGGCAAAAGTCCCTCCAATGACGTCATGAACAGGGAGCCAATCAGAACACAAAACGCGAACTGGGGTTAACTGTTATTTTATATACCTGGATTGCTGGACTAGTATTGCACTTAGAAAATGTTCTAATCGGACCGTTTCAAAGATAACATACTTGTTTGCTTTGCCTTTGTTACATACAAAGTCGGCTTTGAATTTAGTTCCCAATTTCATTGTTAGAAATAATTTTAAAAATTCCTTCTACAGTCAAGACATACGTGCAAAGGTATTCAAGACAAAACTGCCTGCCTTGTGCACTTATAGTTAATAAGGAATTAATATTTGATTTGTAGCTTAATTATAGTGGATCTTAATTGAATCGTTGAGTTCGAAAACCAGTCATCTCCATCGAGACTAATTTGATAGAAGAGACAAACAAATCTTAATTAGTCAATATGCATCTGACATATAGGATTCTTTTCATTTTTTGAGCGTAGTGCTTGGCAGTTTCTACGGTTCAGAAATGAGAACAGTCCTTTATTTCTGTACATTGAATAATTCAATTTTGTTTGTCTTTCCTTTAAATTTAGTTTCGATGAAGATGTGTCGTTTTCGAACTCAACGTTTCAATTATATTATCATCGAATAATTTCTGGTACACAATTTTTTTACTTTACATATTTCTAACGGAAATGCATACATGCATGTAAATGTTAATAGTTAATTACGTAATAGGAAAACAGATAACTATGTACATATTTGAACAGAAATATAGTTCAGTAATGAAACTGTATTGAATTAGATCAATTATATGTTTCAGGATTCATGTATTTAACTGTATAATTAGACAATATACTTACTGAAATAGGTTCGTTATTAGATGTTTGCTGTGTTCAGGTAATTTCCTTGTTGAAGGAAATTTTGCTCAGCATGAATGCGAATTTCACTGAAATTGTAGGATAACTTTTAGGGATCTCGTGAATAACATTAGTTCACCCAAATCTCAGACCTCACAACTGCTTTAGTGTTGCATGATTTATGTCACTGTACAAAACCAATGAAGAACGTTTATGAACTTCAAATATATTCAAGTTTTTACACAATACACCCCATAACAATAAGTACAGTTTAAATTGTATTTGGTCACACTCTTTGTTGCCCTCCCGTAATTCCGAATAACCTTGATAAGTTTTAGGCACAATTAAGAAAACATCAAAGCATAAGTTATGTACACTCACGTAAAAAATTCTAATGCATTCTAATTCTAATGCACTAGACATTTACATGTATAGTTTATGAAATACTAAATTGTTATTTTTCCATACATAGAATATCATAATACATATAGAATCTAAACTATGATAATAGCTTTGCATATTTTCTACACATTTTCTAGCATACATCACTAACTTTCTCTAATATTAGCCCATACATAAATAAAAACTACTGTCACGATACTACATGTCTGAGGCTCTTTGTTCGATTCCAAGACGGACCTCTGGATGTAAGTCATATACTTCATTGGATTATTTTTTTCCATAGTACAATGTTAAAAATGGTTTCTTAAATTCCAGAAAATATTCCTCGTATTTGAGAACATCCGTTTCTTATCTGTGCACTGAGTAATACATTCTTCAAAGTGAGATTTCGATTTTCTCAAATCATTTTGAGAAATAATGACTCAAATGTGAGGAATTGTCTCGTTTCTGAGGGTGCAAATGCTTTCTCAAATTTGAGGAAAAAAATGTATTTTTTTCTTAAAATTGAGAAAGTAACATTTGAGAAAATGAGATGTATAACCCCAACTTTGAGAAACACATTTCTCAAAAAGATTTCAGAAATATCTTCCTCAAAAGCGAGAAACGGTGCACAGAAACAGGGTTCTCAAACACGAGAAGACGGAAAAGGATATAAACAAAACATAAACCTGCAAAAAAATTCAAACTATTAGTACACCCAGAATTTATATTAAATAAACACCTACGGCTATAGATATTGTTTAAAACATAACACATTTAAATCTTCACTTCAACTCAAGAAAATTCCACGAATACCACGATGACTTGTATTTTAGTTTCGTTACTCATTCCTACTGCATCAGACAGTTGAACATTTTCCTCTTCATCACTGTCCACTTTCTCAAGACTTTTCTTTTTCATCGACGTGGTTTACTCAAGATTGTCCCGTTTGATCCAACATTACACTAACTTCTTGATAATTCAGATTCAAGAGTTATGCATCTACTTCAGAATAACGGCAACAATTTCTGCTGGAGTGTAACGTCCCACGTTTATGCTACGAAGCTCAGGCAGACGTTATGATGATAATGAGCGAAAATGCTGTAATGAAGTAAGTGAGGGAATCCCGAGAAAACATACATAAGATGTTTACTCACACTGCCCACTTGAGGGAGGTGGAATCAAATTAGGGACCCCATGCATCGGAGGCTAGTTCTACCACTGAGTCATCGCAGTCCAATATGCCTACTTCTCTACCATAAAACAAAAGTTGCCTACACGAGAAACACCGTGTTCGTGGGCTTTTCCAGGATTCTTCATTTTCGTCCTACAAGAAACGCACTCAGGAATTTATTTCGGAGGGGCTCCAAGTTCAATACGAGGACAAATTGTATTAAAATATGTAAAATTGCACCTAAAACTAGATAAAATTTACATAAAAGTAGCGATTTCGGGGAAGGTCCGGAGCTCCAGGACTCACCCCCTACCTTCCACCTTCTTAATTACTGCAAGAGAATGCGACAGCATGTGCCCCTCATAAATGTGCTGAAACTCCACTGCTGAGGATTTAATTCCGATTGGAAACAAGGTCACAAACCCATGCAAAAACTGCCAAGAAATATACGTCCACATTTTCATTACATCATTATTATCCATCTCTATCACTGTCTCTCTTAGCCTTGGAGCACAATTGTGGGACGTTGGATTAAAAAATAAATGAAATCTTTGAGTTTTACTTCCGACAGTTGTGTTGGATGGGCTAAAGGAGACGATGATGAGATGATGAGAATGAAAAAAATAGTGGAATGAAGAAAGTGGGAAGAAATGGGAGAACCCCGAGAAAACCCATGCACACTGTGTTTATCCACAAGCAAGCCCACTTGCCGCGAGCTGGGAATCCTGGGATCAAACCAAAGGCCTCATCGCACCAGAGGTGAGCGCTCTACCACTGAGCTAAAGCAGCCTCTACGTTAAATCAGGAGCAAATGCGTACAGTACTATGCCACAAATAACCAGCAAACGTGTGTCATTAAAACGATTACTTTTAGTGGAAAAACGGAGGCGCCAATCTATGCTAGGTGATCAGTACAAAGTACCTTTGTGTTACAATTCCATAATAATAAATCACACTTTTGTAACGCTGTTTCTAACTACACAGATGACTTACGTATTCTTTGTTTCCGTACATACGCTATTTTGCACATTATAACGAATGACGAAGGGTGTAAAAGATTGACATGCCTCCCCGTTCTATTGTAATATAGAAAACAACGTGCCCTATGGGGCTTTAACCTGCCTTCACTTGTTATTGCTGCACTCGTTATTATGTAAATTGAGTACTGAGCTTTTGATATATAAAGGAGCCAACCTGACTGCTATAGCCTATATAACCTGTATGAGGGGGGTCAGCGTTCTATACCCTAACGAATGTACTACAGTCACGTTTAGTCTATCGTAGTATGTTTACAATTCACTCAAACTTACGTTCGAAAGTTGATATGTATGCTGCCCCTCGCCGCTGTCACATGACGTGTATTCATACGCCACCTCAGCTGCATCACCTACTGCGTACTCATATCCATTCGCACTCTGCAACAGCTGAAATCATTTATCTTGTTTCCTGAATAGTAATTAAGCCCTAGCAATATTACTACCTAGTAAAACATAGTAATATTATTTCGGTAAGATTGTTATCGTTATTTTTAAATCATCTATTATATTGCAAATCACGCACTATTCCATTCTCATTTTTAAGGAGTGAGAAAATATCATAAATGGGAACCTGAAAATTTGCCTTGAGCTCATAAATGAAAACGCATTTGGAAATAATGATACATTTTCCCTCAAATATGAGTAAACATTACTTATTTTGTTTCGAACATGCATTTTTCTCATTTCCGAGCAAAGACATTTTTAAGAGTGTAAACTTTGATATTGTAGTCTCAAGCTTCCTGGAAGCATTTCTGTTTACCTGTTTTGTTTTATTAAAGATAAGTGCATTGGAAGATTCCTTTAACTACATAATGTGTCAACATCCTTTTACGTTACCTTTAACTTTGTGAAATCAGCTAATTTTCTACTTGTGTCTGGCTACGTTTCATTTCTTTGCCTTGTCACTATACTTTGCTCACATATCCAGCTTATGTGTAAATATTTTGAGCTTCCGGTTAGCACTCCTCTAGCTTACTGAATTGATTGTTTCAGCCACAAGCTATTGTCATGTAATTACGTCGGCGTTCATTTCCAAGTTGAAATTTGGTGTTTACTCCATTCTACTGAGGTTTAGCTTCGTGCATGGATTGGATGTAAAAAATACAATTCAGGATCATAAGATGATTTCTCCAGCTTTTGAGGTGTACGACTCACGAAAGAATTGTCATACTTGACGTCATGAACACGTTGTTATGAGGAGGTCGGACTATTATGGATTGAACATATTTGGTATTGAGGAGGACAAGAGGTGTGGTTTATGCTTCTGTCCGGGAAACAAAACTGGATAAGTGGAGTATGCTGGAGAACTACGATTGAGAATGTCAAACAAAAAAGGTTGACAGAGAGGAGAGTATGGAGAATCATTTGTTGAAGAAGTTAGAGTAAAACGTCGAAACCTATAGTGACAACACCATACAAACACTATCTATTCTATACTTTACCTACCTTCAACTGCTGCACTGTAAAATAGAAAATGTGTGTACGACTATTAATTTTTCATTTCCTATGAGCTACTTTCCTATATTTACAGTTTGGTAGAGTTGTAATTTTTTAATCAATGTCACATTCTTAATCCAGCTCTTAAAACTGGTAGTGGAGAAAAGACCCCTAAGTTTGACGTCTATTGGTCACTTAATGACATAATAAAGCTGTACACAACGGTAAGATAGTCATGTTTTACTACGTATCATTCGTATTCTATAATCCTCATTTCATCACTTATAATTAAACTCAAATTTTATCAAAACACAGTTAATTCAACTTATGCAGGGCTCTAAGCATTCATCTGTACCAGAACCAAAATAGGATACTAATTAGATTTGTATTTGAAATAATTACTTTCTTAAACACAAGCAAAGAATCATTTTTAAATTGTTCCTTTGATGTTAATTCGCTATGTCTAAGTGCAATCCACGAAATCATAACAATCTACGAAACAAAACTGGTTTAAAGAATTTTATCAATTCTATAATTTTGAATTCATTGAATTGGAAAAACTAAATTAAATTTTTGTTCGTGAAGACTCTTTAATTCCGCTAAATTATAAATAATTTAAATACATAGGAAAATATAGTTTAGTGCTCGAAAACACAGGTAGTCAACAGTTTAAAAGAATGGACTAAAATAAAACTAGCCACTAATCACGTTAATTATCTTCCCCATACTTTCCGTACCAGTAAAAATAATATGAACTGTAATTTTAAAACTGAAAGAACGTATAGTTAGTTCTCACTTAATTTTGAAGAAAAATCTAAGCCAAAATATGGGCTCAGCATGTGTTAATGCTCACAATTTACTAACCAACAATTAGATGAAAATATAAATCACTGGTAAATTAAGAGATACTTTTCTGCTTTAGATATTTTTCCATTTTTTATTTAATAAATTTTCTTATCAAACTCAGTTCAACATTTCTTTCTGAGCTTTATTATTAGCACATCAGCTGTCAAACATACCTTATTTTTAATGAAATTAGCAAAATCTCTAAAGAATTTACGGTACAAAAAGTAATACCGGCATCTATTTGCAATCGCATACAGCTTCTCAATCTCAACCCCAGGCTTCCTCAAATCAAGTGTTCTCACGTCTATTTCCGTGGCAATGTTTTCGCTAAACCATATCATAATATAAACATATTCAATACTATGCATGTAATGTTCCTATTTTCATCGATTTATTGATTGCATAATTTTGAAATTATTTATTCCCATTAAAGAAATCGAATGTTTAGAATACGATAACACTAAAATCACATTAGTTTACGTAATTTAGAAAAACATTCTTAATTATGTGCATTTCAATGGGCAACAAAAATGTATCACTAGTATCTCTACGCCAACATTTAAACCAGCCAAATTACAGCACAACTAAGGGACGTAGACGAAAAAGTGAAAAAAATGAATAAATATTATTAATATACGAAATTTTCAATAAAATATATTAATATTAAAAAGTAATACTATAAGAAAAATTAAAAATTTGATTGCATCATAAATGTGGGTTGGAATAGTAGACTCACATTATATCCATGTAAATTATATCGTATTTCTACTTCCAGGGTTCTTTTTCGAGGATAAAGTCTCTGTTCTCATTCAATCTGTTGCTTATAACATCCGCAAAATACATGTTTACAACTTATCCAAGCTCATTGGCAACGTTAAAGAGACAAGGAGAGGAAACCCATCTAACTTGCAGTCCAATGTAATAAAGTAGAAAAGTGTAATTTTATGCACCTTTGTATTATCCTTATGCTGAAAGAAACACGTACTATATTCATTACTTGGTTTCAGTAAACATGATTTCATGGTTTCATTAAACATGGTTTCATGGTTTCATTAAACATGGTTTCATTACTTTATTTAATAGCATTATATGCAGCTTCACAGTGTAATTCAAAATCAGGAGGAGAGTTAGATAGGCCATTGAGTCTCAAACGCGAGCTAATAACTTACAGGTAGATCCATACAGCAATCTGTTGGTGAAAAACTCCTGTTCGTCACTAGACGCAACATGTACTTCGGCTAGGCCTAAATTCAATTGTGTATTATTTAAAGTCAAAACAGAATTAACCTATAAGAATGAGAAAAAAACGTGGAAATCTATCTATCTCTCTCTGCATATACCTTTTAACTTCATAATAATTTTTAGAAAAGAAAACATTTAGAAATAGTTATTTTCGTAGTAGCATCATGTATGCTTTCTTGTGCAAAAATCCATCAAACAATTGCATTAACAATAAAGAATAGAAGTTCAATAAATAATAAAATTCAAGACAACCATTTAAGTCCATTAAATAACAAAAAGAAATATAGAAATATTCAGATTTCACTCATTTCATTAAATATGCTTCGTTTCCCAACACATCTAAGAACTACATTCTATTAGAAACCATGATCTCTCCCCGTATTAAAGTAAAATGTCACAGGAAAAGACTATGCTTATGAGGTTTATAATGCTTTAAGTTAGAAATAGAATGAAATGAAATCTTGGAGTTTTACGTCCCACGCTAATTCCGGCTAGGCTAAAGAAGACGGTGATGATGAGAAGTGAATGAAATGAAGAAAGTGAGAGGAAATAGGAGAACCTCGAGAAAATCCACCCACATGGTGTTTGTCTGCCGCAAAGCTCACGTGGCACGAGCTGGGATCGAACCAAGGACCTCATGTACCAGAGGAGAATTCTCTACAACTAAGCAAGCGGAACCTTGCTTTAAGTTAGAGTATGAAATCATGATACCAAGGTGATCACAAATTATTTCATTAATTTCTTAAGTTTTGAAGTTCAATAAATTTCTTAACACTATTCACTAATGTTCCATAACAGTTGCTGTTTATACCGCACTAATAACTGATGTTGATTTCGCTGAAATTCAATTTGTTCCCGCCCACATAATTCCTATAGAGGAAAAGTCTAAAAGCTATGTACGTTAACTGAACAGACAATTAGTTTAACAAGTTATTTTATTATTTTTCTATTTGAGCTCCGGACTTTGGACGCTTAGCAGAACAAAATTACAAATAACAATTTTCAATTTGATTACACAACACAACTACATATTTAAAATAATCTTTGAATAGCAAAATGACAAATATGTAATGGAAAGTTCTACCTAG
The DNA here is from genome assembly GCF_964235325.1 of Thermobia domestica. NCBI lineage: Eukaryota > Metazoa > Arthropoda > Insecta > Zygentoma > Lepismatidae > Thermobia > Thermobia domestica. The sequence continues at coordinate 264,270,350 of NC_137463.1, forward strand.
AATAAAAAGATTAAAATGTCACATTTATTTATCAATTACTTTCATAATTACCATATGTTTATGATATCTCTTGGTATTTTTGTAAACTAACTTACTGTACTATACTGGATACAACACACACACACACACATACAGGAAAGCAAAACATGTACAGCCACTAGCGAAGATAATTACCAATAAGTGTTCTAATTCCAATACTTGGTGTCCAGGCGTTTGCAGTTGTAAGAACACCTGGACAGGTGCAACCCAACTTACACGTAACTTTTCTCGGCACTGACAGTAGTTGGTAGCCCTGAACCAGATGTTTATGCAAGTAAAACTGTAAAGTGGGTGACTAACGAAAGAGTTCTCCAGTCTAATATGAATCCCTATGATTCGGATCCTGTTGTCCAATGAACACCATATATTATTCTCAATATTGCTTTGTATGTAATGTATTATTTTGTTATAAACCAGATAATGCTTGAAAGAAGATGAAAATATAAAATCTAGAACAACTGCTGGAAATAAGTTGGTAAATGAGTGCCTACATTGACACAGCCTCTCCAATTCTCCTCATTCCAACACTTATTTCTTTCTGGAAAGGAGAAGATCTAGCTTGTCACACTAAGTATTTATTGAAATTGATATTGAAACATTTGAAAAAATTTGAACCTAGCCAAGATTTGAACCCGGATGCACCGAGTAGAAGTTCAATGCGCTAACGACTTACCTACCGCGTCACTTCATCTTCCACACAAACTCTTGCATTATTAAATCGTTGCATGCAAGACTATACACAATATACTAATTGTTGTATAAGGAGACGTTGCTTATTTGAGTGTCACAATGACTTACTCTAGATTTCCTTCTTTAACTCAAAAATAAGTTATACATACCTTCGCCAATGAGGAAAATATCAGGAAACGTTCTTCAAGTTGTGGCTACTTCATCGTTTTGAACAATGGGCCCGATTTACATTACTATTCTTTCTCACCGTAACTTGTAATTTACATAGAAGAAAACACGACAGACAATTTCGCATTATTTGATTGTATCATTACGTGTAGAAATAGAGACGTCTATTTTTATCTTCCTTAACTACTAGTTTACCGTATATTCTTATCTTTGTATGAGGAATTTGTACTAGAGTGGTAAAGCACGGAATTTGTATGACAGAAACCCGAGTTCGAATCCCGTCGTGGCATTTATTTTTTATTGGAAGCTATTGCTATGTAATTGGTATAGTAATTATATTATTCCATTTTATTATTATTATTATTATTATTAGTAGTAGTAGTAGTAGTAGTAGTAGTACTAGTAGTAGTAGTAGTAGTAGTAGAAAGACAATACTCGGATATGTGTTTTGCATTTTATGAAGGTTTTGATTGAATTTCCAAGTCTTGTTGTTGACGTGGAACGTATATAGAGCATACCTGAAATGCTCAGTTGCATAAAACATTAATCTTTCTAGCAGTAGCAGAAGAAGTAGTAGAAAATTATAAAGAATTGCTTGGAAACAATAACATTTGTGTTTGGTCATTACTATTTTTGACCCATGTTTACCGTATGCCTAACGTATTCATCAGTTGTTCCCTACGTACGCAGTCAGTAGAAATCAAGGTTGATACGTCTGATCTCATCTTTTGTAGTTCACTTTTCTATTCCGAGTGCACTGAAGAAAGTCGTCTCAACAGTAAGACCGAAAGGAACTGAATATTTTCCGTGTTATCTTACATTGGAAATAGCAATATAAGAAATGTTAAAAATTTCCTTTAATTGCCCAATGGAAATCAAACTCAGGACCACGGGAAGGTGAAACCAACCCACTACTCTAAGACAAAACTGTTAATTAATGGAGGAGAAGCCTGATGTGAAGTGTCTTCAGAAAACTATCACAGTGTCTTCAGAAAATTGTGTCAGTGCACAGTTTTGCTATTCCACTTGTTTATATCATAAAAGAGTAGAAGTTGTTATCTAGAAATAATAGTTAAGAGAATTCAAATCTAAATTGTCAAAGTAAATTATTGCAAACGAGTGATAGAAGTAGTATTACTGGATGTTGTTGCAGCATTTAGATATAAGGGAGATTAACGCCCTGGTTCAGCATCAAGCTAAATGTTATGTGAAAGTACTGTTCACATATATATCTTCGGAAACGAAATAAAATGAAATATTTAAGCTTTACATCCCACGTTTATACAAATTAGGCTAAAGGAGATGGTTATATATCTCTTCGGTTATTTCATTATAATTATATTCCTTCACGAACTATTAATATACATTACAGATTGTCGAGTTCAACATTTTATGCAGTTTACTCGATATTGGGAAAATCAAAATCTCTAACAACTGGCCAGCGGAGACGTGATGTGTGGTCCGCGCACTCAAACGTACTTTTATACATATCTTTTGTTTGTTACGTTATTTTGTGTGGAAGTTTTGTTTTTGTGAAATGTAGAGAAAGAAAACTTATCAACAACCTGAAACTCACGCTACTCCATGCCGAAAGCGTAAGTGGACCAGTCATGGGAAACTAGGGACCTCTCGGCAAAAATTGGATGCGCCCCAGCGCCCCGTTTTGAAAATTATATCTCCAGCGGCAGAGGTGCGATGAAACCCACTGTGCCACAAAATTACTCCCCAAAATATGTTAAATCGTTTATATGCGCGATTTGTTCACATTAAAGTAGTCTAAAAGCATTTAAAAAGTACCACGGAGTGGGCGGAAACCAACAACCTGATGATCAGTAGGTAGTTTTTTTCGACTTCGCCACCGAGACAATGAAGAAGACGTTGCATGTAGAGAGATAAATCTTTGAGGTCTTTTTAATTTAGCCAACCAAAGTGCCCCTTAATATAAATAACCTGAAACTCAATCCATTGGCTTTTACAATCGATGAAGAGCTAAAATAATTTTGAAATAAATAACATTTGTATTAATGATGTACATAATGAAAAAAGGTTAAAACAAGGATATTTTCAAATTTACCACCTTTCCATATAAATTCCAAGAGAGTAAAGTTTTAAATCCATGTTAACAACTTTCAAAATTCAGATAACTAGTAAACCTCAGTTTTTGATACTTAACTTTTACAAAAACGTTGACACGTTTTTAAGAAAGTGATTTCTGGAAAGACACAGCTTTCATTGTTTTAACTCTTTCCCGCAACATGATATCCAACTCCTCAAATGGCCCTTAGGTTCAAAGGAACAATAGGTAATAGAAAGAGTAACTTCATTCTATCCACTAGAAATGTGAAGAAAAATTGGGTAAGCTCTTAATCGGTTTGACGACGGTTGACGTTTAATACTGAATATGTCTTTCTAGGTTAGGGATGTCCGACATTATATTTAGTTCATTGGGCAACATGCCCACTTGGGCATCATGCTGCGGGCCATAATTAAAAAAAATGAATGCAGTGACCTTCCAAAAATCACTTTCTAAAAAAACGTGTTAACGTGTTTGTAAAAGTTAAATACTAAAAACTGAGGTTTAGTAATTGTCTCAATGTTCAAAGTTGTTAATATGGATTTATACGGAAAAGTGCCAAATTTGAAAATATCCTTGTTTTAACATTTTTAATAATGTACATCATTAATAGAAATGTTATTTATTTCAAAATTAATTAGCATTTCTTGGATTGCAAAAGATATTGGTTTGAGTTTCAGATTGTGTACATTAAGGAGCACTCTGATTGGCCAAATTAAAAAGAGCTCAACGATTTATCCCTCTACATACAACGTCACCTTCATCACATCCTTGGTGAAATCGGAAGAACACGCGCCTACTAATCATAAGGTTGTTAGTTCGCTCCTACTTCAAGGATTTTTAGTGCTTTTGTACTCGCTTTAATGTAAACAAATCATGCATATGGACGATTTAACATATATCTAGAGGAGGAATTTTTCGGTTCACTAGCGTTTTGTCGAAACTACGGCACTGATGGAACGCCTGTGATATAATTTTCAAAACGGAAATGGGGCCACAGCGTATCGTTCATGCGGTGCATCCAATTTTTTGTTGAGAGGTCTCTAGTTGCTCATCCCTGGTCCACAGACGCGTTCGGCATGGGGTAGTTTGTGTTTCAAGTTGTCTACATTGTAAGTTTTTTTCTCTACTTTTCACAAAAACAAAACTTCCATACAAGGGTTCGGGCGTAAAACTTGATAACCCACAAAAGTGAGATTTCGAGAAAATCGCATTTTAATTTTTGTAAAAATCTGTATTGAAAAGTAAACATAAAAATAAAATAATACAAACATGAAATAACATTGAGTATATCTCCTTTCGAGTTATGACATTTAAACTTAATATTATTTGCAATGAAAAAAATTTAAACCCCTTCTTGCCTTTAATGTGAGTGTAAAACGTGGCTTATCAGGTTTTACAGAAATGAACAAAAGTGTACCACACAAGTATACTACTTGAATAATATTACTACTTACAGTTGAGGAAGTCCGTTAAGGTACAAAATCACTTCGAGGCATCAATATAACAAGTATTAATTATTTGTGATAATTATAGCTGTTTGTAGAAATCACTGTACACTGGAGGTATCCATTGGAGGTAATCCTTTATAGCATGTAACTTTGTGTTACAGATAAGTCTCCGTGTGGTGTATTTTTGTTGCGAAGAAGTTCCTGTAAATCCACTAGTTTCTTTCTTTTTTCCGTAGATTTAGTCTTTCTCCAACATCCGGATTGCACGAGTAACTAACGAAGAGTACGTACGGTTCCGAATGACAAAACGTGAACCTTTGGAGACATTTACCTCTGTCCGTGTGGCTCTTCTTTTATATGGCTTGTTTTAGGTGAGATGTTTGAAAGAAGTATTTCGTTGTCATTTCAGTGACAATAAATGAGTTTCTTTATCACTTCAATCCAATGCTTGGGAAGAGACCTGGCTTCGTGAGATCATGTGGTTCGGATTCCATGTTAATCAATAGGTCCCATCTCATATAGCCTCGCTGCTGAAAGGGATGTTAAACTCAAAATCAAAATCCCACTGCTTAGGCTATACACATTTTGATAGTGACGTTTGACACAGTTTTCTATACGTGAAAAATCTGTATTGCTAGCCATATTTTGTGGCCGATGACTGGGAAAATTTGCGACACCGACTGAAATATATCACTGTATGTACAAGACTACAAAGTGCATTATAAGTCATCACATATTCATTGCATGTAAAACATGGTAAAGCACAATCCTACTACAAGACAAATACAGGTCGATAAAAAAAATAACAATGTATATTCCTTTCACTGGAAACATTCTATATGCTTAAAATATATCAACACGGAAATCTGGCTGCTGATACCAAGGGTAATTTAATTATTTAACAGAAATAAAGCCCATTTTGACGTAAAACTTGATATCCCATCAATGTGTAATTGCTTGCACATAGGGTAGCGTTTCCGTACCTTATGATCATGATATTCTTTGTTCTTCCTGCTACAACTTGTAGAACTTTCGGAAATATAGTCAGGGTCTTCATCGCTATCGTCAACAACACTAGACATTACCAAATCGACTTCCATATTATGTGGATGCCGGCATATTGTCCTCTATTTTCACCATATTGATTGTGGCTTACCATGTTTTACTTCAAACACGTTGTGGTTTCCCATGCTTTATGTAGTCATCTACAACATCTACCGATGAAATTTTCAACCATTTGAAATGGCAGTCTTACGCGTTCACCCAAGACAAGGTAATTACAGTTCAAAACTCAATTTCGCTCGGTCGGTGGGTTACCATGTTTTACGCCCGAGCCCCTCATATATAATAAACAGAAAATTTGTATAAAAGTACGTTTGAGTGCGCAGCCCACACAATACGTCTTCGCAAGCCAACTGGTAAAGATTTTGATTTCCGCAATATCGAGTAGACTGGATAAAATGTTGAAATCGACAATCTGCAATATATATTAATGGATCATGAAAGAACATAATTATAATGAAATATCCGAATATGTATATTTAAACTGTAGTTTCATATAACATTTACCCTCGATTCTCAAGCAGAGTTAAACTCCCTCATATTTTATATATTGCAACAACATCCACTAATACTACTTCTATCACTCATTTCCAACAATTTACCTTGACAATTTAGATTTGCATTCTCTTGATTATTGTTTCTACATAACACTTTCTATTTTATTACGACAGAAACAAGACTTTTACAACATTTTAATAGCAAGAGATACAATTTTCTGAAGACACTTCACACCAAGCTTTCCCACATTAATTAACAGTAATGTCTTAGAATACTGGCATGAATGTGGGTATCACATCCCGTTGGTCCTAGGTTTGATTACCCTTTGATAATTAAAGGAAATTTATATAATTTGAAATATTCTTACTTCCAATGCAAGATAGCATAGAAAATATTCAATTTCTCTCGGTCTTAGCGTTGATACGACTTTGTTCAGTGCACTCGCAATAGAAAAGTGAACTCTGAAACACGACTACAAGATGACGTCAGCCGTCTCAAGCTTGATTTGTACTGTCTGGGAACGTAGCGAACAATTGATGAATACGTAAGACACTTCCATATCAACAAAAAGAGTTGAAATTCAATCAAAAATTTCATAAAATATAAAATATGTAGCCAAGTCTAGACTTTTAAATAATAAAATAATAATAATAATAATAATAATAATAATAATAATAATAATAATAATAATAATAATAATAATAATAATAATAATAATAATAATAATAATAATGAATGTTTCACTACCAATTTCAATAAATACTCAGGGACAAGCAAGATCTCCTCTCGAGAAAGAAAAAAGATGATGGAATTAATAGAATTGGAGCACCTCTGTCAACGGAGCAAATTGGAGACAATCATTTGCAAACTTATTTCCAGCAGTTGTTCTAGACTTGATATTTAATCTACTTTCAAGCATTATCTTATTCATGCTAAGTAAGTGTTTTTTATTTCTTTTAACATACAGTATATAACGAAATAGTGCATACACAGAAATATTGAAAATAATATATGGTGTGCATTGGACAACACATTCTGAACAATAGAGATTCATCTCAGAATGAAGAACTTCATCTACTCACAATTTTACTTGCGAAAGGCCAGACTAAGTGATCAACTGCTGTTAGTGCCGAAAAAAAAATTTCGCTAAGTTGGGTTCCATTTGTTCTAGCGTTTTACAAACTGCAAATGATCTGGACCCCAAGGAATGGAATTTGAGCATTGAGAGGAATGTACTTTTGCTGGTTTCTGTACGTGAAATGAGTGTCAAATTCAAACAAGTCTTCTGATTGTTTTTGTAAAACTGTAGCAACTTATTTTTTCCATGAAAACTGAATTCCAATTATCGCAATTAAATTTTGACTCTTATAGTATTAATGCAGAATCTATACCAAATCCTTCATTAATAAAGACATTTATCTACTTTTAAGTTCACGTCTTATTCTTCAAGTAATTCCTTCATATAATGATTTCTTTAAAATGAATATTGGTTACTATTCGTTGATTTTATTTTTTTACGTAGTTCTCAATGCAATATAGTTGTGTTCCATTTTTCTCCAAACTTTTCCTTCAATAGAATGTGCATAGCTCAAGTGACGTAAAATACTCAAAATTACTTTTGTCGAAGTTGAAGCTGATATTACTACAAATACATTAAACAGCAAAGATTACTATCAAAATCAATAAGTACAAGCAAATGAAATTAATTTCAAGAATAATATGTGACAAAAAACATACTCTTTTCTTTCTGATTGAAGTCAGAAATATGTTTCAAATGACCTTACTTTCGGAGACATTATGTTTTAGAGAAATAATTCATATTTAGTTCCTTCGAATAAAACACTTCAGACTAAACTCCCACGCTCCTCAGTTCTTAAAATTATTTCACGTAATTAACTTACTCGGATTAAAATTTGCAATAATCATCTACCTAACAAAGCTGATTATTGTGTTCAATTGAATGAATGAGCAATATTATCCATTTGGTTGAAGCGGTAAATCAACCGGTTCAATACTGACAATGACTTACTTTTAAAACTGAAGAAACACCTTGGTTCAAGGTAAGAAATATTCTCAGGGCGATATAAATTTCTCACATTTATAAGGGAAGAAACATGCCAAAGAGACCTCGCGATCAAGGTCGAGGTTTAAGTCCCGGTCGCACCCTCGATATTGGCACAAACACACGGATTCAAATGAGTAAGCGAGTGGTAGGGCGTTCACCTCTGGAGCTTGGGGTCCCGGGTTCGATCCCTGCCCCGCCATGTGAACTTTGCGGTGGACAAACACCGTGTGCGTGGGTTTTCTCGGGGTTCTCCGTTTTCCTACCACTTCCTTCATTCCCCCATTTCATTCATTACTCATCATCACTGTCTCCTTTAGCCTAACCGGCATAAACGTGGGACGTAAAACTCAGATTTCATTTCATTTCATTTCAAATGAGTAAGCGCATGCCGAAGATGTATAAATTTATAACGTATATTCAGTTGTAAATTAAAACAGACAATATTTTTATGAAAGGACTAAAATCGGCCTCTACTAAAGCACTCTTAGACCATAATGCTCGGTCTATTCTACAAACAGGAATTTATTTTTTTACATAACTTACGTAACATTTCACAAATTAATTTCATAACTTACGTATAATGACATAATAATTGTGTAACAAAATCCTATAGAAATATTGTAAGTATTAGTATGTTCAGAGAAGCAGCCAATCGTACCTGCTATATGTAGAAACAACAATTTCAGAAGCAACGCAGACGGTTCAAACAGTAGTGTGGTGGTGTGTCCATAAGAAGCTGGGTAAATAACAATGCCAAGCACAATAGAAAGTAACTTTTCTGAAATCCCCACATGACATGCTCAATTGAAAATCCCAACTTGACATGCAGCTCAAAATATTTTTTCTTGTCTATATTTTTTGCCAAACCTCATAAGACAAATCATGACGAATTGTACATTTTATTTTAATAAACATTTATTCAAAGGTTGTATAACTTCATCCTTATAGCATATAATGTTTGCACTTGAAAAATAAATTTGAAAAAAAAAAACGAAATACATATATAAATAATTGTCTAATCTAATCCGTACAATGTACAGTATTTTCTCTAATCCGTATTTATCTCATGCTTACAATATACATTATTTCTCTTTTAATCATCTCTATTTATCGGCATTTATCTAATTCAAAATTTATCTAATCCGTACAATATATATAATTTTACTTATTCAATTATATAAAGTAATAGCTCTATTGGGTGTACGTATCGATCCTATTACCTGTATTCTTTAGTTTTTCTGGTACATTTTTACTTTTTAACAATATTTTCCTTGTTTACAAAACGACTTCTTCGATGGATATAAAATAGTTTCACTCTTTGCTATTATTATAATTAATGTGTATTTCCGTTTTATATATTAATTTATTTTAGTAAATATTTAATGAAATATAGTTTAAAATTATAAATTGTCTGATGTATTTGTGTGCTATAACGGAATTTCATTAACTTGACAAAACAGTATTGGATATTTAATATCATTTATTACATCATACATCATACATACATACATTATTTAATATATTGTATTTAATATCAATATCGTTGAATGTGTAAAGGACTATTAAATATTGAATCCCATGATGTTAATGTTTGTTTTATTGAATAAGAATCACCATAATATATAAATATAAAACTCTTCTCTTTTCTAGGAATAGTCAGCATTCAAAGGTCATGTGCTTTACTGAATCAGTATATTGATTACATGAACAAATATATGGCTCCTTGCACTTTAATTTAATGTAACCTAGTGCAAATTAAATCTGAATTGAACTGTAAACTATATAAATCAAATATTGGCGAAATGGAAAACTTTAATGACATTACATTTCATAGGGTTGTACCTCCAATTTTACATTTACATCTTCAAGGCATTGTGCACTATCTTAATTTTACTTATGCTTCGTCGTTATACCCCATACCCATCTAACGGGCCGTTTACTTCACTACACAAAGTAATCAAAAAAGTTAAGAATAAGGGTTATCTCTCTACCATCGTATTGACTTTCATCGGTCGCACCTCCGGCAAACTCAGCAGAATGCTAGCCAGACATGGTGTAAGAGTTATTCATAAATCTTCATCCAACATCAAATCATTACTCAACCAGTGAAAGACGGCCTTCACCTGAGCACTCCTGGTGTATACCGTATACCATATGAATGTGGCACAGCGTACACAGGACAGACTGGACATACAATAGGACAACGATGCAAAGAACGCAATCGCTACATAAGATTTCAACAACCCGACAAGTCAGGACTAGAAGAGCATAGTCTAGAGTTTGGACACAGAATTGGTTTTACAAATCCAATCATAGATACCAAGTGCAGCAACTTCGGGGCAGGACAATAAAGGAAGCCATAGCTATTCACGGGCTAGGAGCAGTCTAAATACAGACAATGGGTTTCAACTCAGCTCTACCTGATCGATTCTTTGCAGGAACAGAAACAGATTCGACAAGTCATTTCTCGTAATCACAACAACAATCAATCAGGAACCAGCATCCCTCAGCCAATCAGAAGCCAGCAATATCCTCAGCCAATCACAAGTTTTCCTTCCTAGCTCTGTCCCTAATAGTCACAATATACGAGTGGTATCTTCATTACAATCCCTGGAGAGGAATGCGATGTCTGCATTCTAAACGTCGGATGTCAATACCTTCACTTGGCAGATACTTGTTGTTTTATAAGGTAGGTGCAGGTCAATACGCCATGTTAAAAGCGTTGGATTTTTTAAGGCCTTAATTTTCATGGAACATAAAGAACAACACATGAGCGCTGCAGAGTAGCCTTTCCTGTATGAAATGTAAACTGTTGGAATGATGCCATTCACTTCTGTTTTCTTGGTGCTGTTTTAACTGTTCTGTTAGTTTCTTTTTCAGTTTCACCAATATAACAACTATTACAGTCACTGCAGCTTATCTTATATACTACTCCTCTTCGTTCTATCAGCTCCTCCAATAGTCTGCTACTCCTTTTCCTGTATGTTGAAACCTTCCCTGTTTTCTTTAGAGCTCTCTTGATTATCTGTTTCTTCCCCTATACTTGCTATTCTCCATCATGGCTTATTTTCTTCCAATTGATCTTCTTCTTTCTTATATTCCTTCATCTTCTTACTTTTCTGGTTCTTTCTTCTTTTCCTTTCCATCCTTAGCTTTCTTATATCATATCCGTTGGTCTCCAATTGGGTGTGAAATTTCTCTATATCTCCCTCTGCCTTCCTTTTGTCACTACTAATCCACATGATCCTCTCCTCCACTTTTTCTATGAAATTTCTCTTCGTTGATTGATCAACATCACTCCTTTTATGACAGAAGTTCTCTGATGCACACTTGTTCTGGAACCATTCTGTGACCAACTTTTCACTCTGCCTCCTTATTTTCATATCTAGAAACGCAATGGTCCTTCCTCTTCTATTTCCAATTCCAGTTCTATTCCTTTCTGTTGATCTATTTCCTTCAAAAATTTAGTATGTTTCCTCCATGTACCTTTCCATATCCCGAGGCAATGATCGACATGCCTGCTGTAAAACATAAGCTTGCCACCTCCTTTTCTTTTGACTTCCTTTTCACACTTGTTCATCACTATCTCCGGCAATACCGGATTCATTCTCGATCTTATGCTCCTTGACCATTGCTAATCTCTCTCGTATAACGCAGAAACTGTTCCTCCATATGGTCTTCAAGGCTTCATTGAGCTTTGCTGCATTCCAATCATGTATCTTCTTTCCTCCCATTTCTTTTGTCACAGAAATATATACTCAGGAAATTTATATACTCCCTTTTCAAGCTCGAGAACATTACTTTCACATTAATCTTAAACAACAGCATTCTACCTTTAATACGTCCCGTATTGTCCGGTCTGTCCTTCAGCTTAGAATTTTTAACACTATCCCCCTCCTGCTCTATCCTTAAAAACTTCAGTTATCCTCTTGACCTTCTCCTCCAGCGGTTCACACAGATTTCCTCTGCAGTCAAGCATCGGCCTCAGCTTTATCACTTCCTTATGAACCTTGGGAAATCCTTTCATTATTGGAATTCTTCCTTCCTCATTTAGACCTGCTTGGTACCCTTCTTTCTTCCAAGAACAAATTTTCTTCTGTTTAATTTCTCTCCTTAAATATCCCTCTATCACTTCATATGTCCCATCACACAAATGATTTAATTTTGTCTTATACCATTGCTTCTCCATCATTACCACTGCGCGTTCTTTGTCCGCTTGCTGCCGTCCTTCCTCTTAACTATTTTTTTAAGTGTCGCCTTCTCTTGTTTGGAAGGTTTCCTTCTTTCTTTTGCATTTTTTCTTAACTATTGCACCAGCCTTTCTCCTAATTTTGTATGTCTTTTCTTAATCTTCAACCTGGCTAACGGACTGTTCAACAGAATAAATCACTTCTTTCACATTCAATCTGCTCTCCTTGGTTTTGAATTTATGACCTAAGTTTAATAACTTCTTTCCTTCCTCTGACACTGATACATCACCAATTACTACAACGTTTTTGTCCAGATCCTGTTCAACCTCCTTGCGTCACCCTATGGACCTTGCTTTCCTTTCACTGAAAACACATCTCCCACCTATATTAAAACTCCGAATGATAATGTCCCTGGTAAACATAAGCAAGTCTTCTTCTATTCTCTTTTTTTACACAGCTGCCACTTTTTCACTCTTCTTCAGAAAATGTTCCCTGACACCTATCTCATTCCGCATGATTTCTTCTCCATTTGACAATGTCTGATGAAGCAAATATGTTCAGTTAGTTGGCGAAACTCTACACTTTTATTATTTCATAATAAACGTTGGTTTGCTCAGCAATTTGTATGTTACTGTAAGTTATTCAATATAGCAAAGCTAGTATTAATCACTTAGTTATTGGATTGAATCCGCTGCTGACAAGGAGAATTGGCAAATGGAAGGAAAGGAGGAGAGTTAAAATATCTAAGAGACAACAAGTGTGTTTCCTGAGATAGTATTTAGTGGAAGAGTGTACATCTAAAGGTTTGATAATGGAAAAGAAAGGTATGAAGAGTGATTCGAAGAAGTTTAAGCACCTTTTTTCAGAAAGATGGGGCCTCATATGGGATGAGATTCCTGTCATGGAACATTTTCTGAAGAAGAATGAAAAGGTGAAAGCTGTGTTAAAAGAAACAATAGAAGACGACTTCCTTATTTTTGCTTATACGAGAGCCTGAGCATAGGATCGAGGATGAGTCCGGCATTAGCGTAGATAGTGATGAACAAGTGGGAAAAGGAAGCCAAAAGAAAAGGAAGTGGCAAGCTTATGTTTATCAGCAGGTATATAGGTGATGGCTTCGGGATACGGAAAGGTACTCGAAGGGAACTTACTAAATTTGTGAAGGAAATAGAAGATCAACAGAAGGACATAGAACTGGAATTGAAAATAGAAAAGGAAGAGGCAATTGTACTTCTAAATATATGAAAATAAGAAGGCAGAATGATAAGTTGGTCACAGAATGGTTACAGAACAAGTATCCATCAGGGAACTTCTGTCATAAAAGGAGTGATGTTGATCGATCAACGAAGATAAATTTCATAGAAAATATGGAGGAGTCGATTGTGTGGATTAGTAGTGACAAAAGGAAGGCAGAGGGAGATATAGAAAAATTTCACAACCAATTGGAGATCAACGGATATGATAAAGGAAAGATAAGGATGAAAAGGATAAGAAGGAACCAGAATAGTAAGAAGAAGAAGGAATCTAAGAAAGAAGATGAAGGACAAGGAAAGAAGCCGTGGTGGGGAATAGAAAGTATAAGGAAAGATACTGAGATATTTAAGAGAACTCTAAAGAAATAGGGAACGCTTTAACATACAGTTAAAGGAGTAGGAGAATATTGGAAGTGTTACGCAGGGAGAAAGAGAAGGAGAAAAGCCGAGAGAAGCTGACAGAAAGAAAAAGAATGGTTTATGAGATAAGGTACAGCAATTATAATAGTTGTTACATTGGTGAAAAGGGAAAAAGCTAAAAGAACTGTGAAAACAACAATAAGATGATGTGAGATTATAAACAGAAAGAAATGCCATTTTTAAACACATAAGGGACACGAGACATATTATTAATTGGTGCGAGATTGAAGTATTAACACGGGAACAAAGGACGTTAATAAGAAAGTGGAAGGAGGCCAGGTTCATTGAGAAAGAAGGAAGTTGTGTTATGAATTGGTATGCAGGACTTATAATTGACGAACAGTGAGACATGTTATTGGAAAGTCTTAATTTGTAACTTAGTTCTCCACTGAACCAGGGAGGGAAATGGATCTGCGGTGTTTAATTTCATTTTTTTATCTTTTGTTATGATTGGCTGAATCTGTTTTGATTAGCAAATCAACGTTCAGAACTATTTTCTGTGATTTTGTTATATTTAGATGCAACTCTCTCTTGTTTCACATTCAAACCGAGAGAGGCTAGGAGTGAGACGTGCCAACCCAGATTCTTCGAAATGAGTAGTGTTTTACCACTCTCACAGCAATTTACATACTTCCCATCCCTCCATTAACTCACTTAGTTCAGTTTTACTACATCACTTATACAATTACATACACCATGCGTAGAATACGCTCCAAGAAGAACAGAGGGTTGAATCCTTTTGAAGAAGAACGTCGGATTGCAATCATCAACCCTGTTGATAAATGTTTGCAAGATAACGTCACCATGGAATATATTCTTCGCGAGAGACTAGGTGAGAAGTGTATCATTTTTGGAGGCATAATTCAAAACAAGAAACATCTAATCCTTAGATTTCAAGAAAAGCCCACTAAAGATGCCTTCCTCCAGAGCTTTCAAGATCGAGATTTTGTACCTGGTGCCAAGATAATCATCCTAAGATCACAAGAAGACGTAGAGAATACGTACATTGTTGTCTAATACGCAACCAGGAGCAAGCAAGGATGGCCCACCACCGGACTCTGCCAGCTCATCTCCCAATACAGCCGTAATATATATTTCACATGAAGAGTGCACACAGACTACAGCTTCACCAAACTGCCACACCAAGAACAACATTGACATCACTCATAAAGATTAACCATCTGAACCCAAAAGAAGAACACTGAAATAACACAACCAGAATCACGACCACCCACAAAGAAAAATACACAACTAATTCAGCCAACACACAGGCTACAGTCCACTAAGAAGAATACTGACGTTGATCACACAACCAAACCTAACTCACAAAGAAGAACAACAATCATACCACATACACATGTTTCATCAAAGGTGTGGACACGCAGTTTTCATTACATCGCATCAATACTGACCTCACTAGACAAGGAGTTGACTTTGTTAGTATCACTCGCATCCAAGGAAAGAATGGTCATGTACCTCTGGTTCGTCTTTTCTCTACAAATCCTGCACAGATCAATCATCTCATCAAGAGCAGAATCCAGATATTCCAGACTCACTTTAAGGTTGAAGCATCCAAGGCCACAGCAAGACCACAACCATGTTGAAATTGTTATCAGTACGATCATCCAACTCATTTTTGTGTCAATCAGAAGATTTGCTACAGGTGTGGTGAAAGCCACAATGAAGAATGTGACAGGCCCATCCAACCAAAGTTTTGTGCAACGTGCGAGATAATTGACCAGAACCGGCCATAGTAGCTACCCGAGAAAACACACTCAAACAGTCTACAAATGATTCCGAAATAGCATTACAACCAAACCACTAACCACACACAGTGACGCCGTCTCTTATCAGGATCACTTCCAGTTGGTGTACTCTCTAATAGCAACGCAACAAGAAGATACAAACCAGAATATCAGAGATGAGCCAACTCTTGCAACTCAACCAATCGCCACCATTCTTCAGGAAGCAATTAAAACAGCTACACAGAAGATTATGAAATAGGTGGCTTCTATCTTGACGATGACCACTGTTCCGGACCAGCGACCACTGTGATGAAGGCCATTCAAAGAGCTTCAAAATAACTTATTAATGAAGAAATTAACATCGTAACGTCTACGCTTGGCGACATATACAGAAGGTAGACAAAAACATCTAAAAACACTTCATACAGGACACGTAAGTTTTGCCCTCCACTGTACAACACTTGTTGCGGTTGGCGTTCGTTTTTTTTTGCCTCCAATGTGTCATGTGGACCTTCCCCTTCAATCAGCAGTAACCAGTTTACATGTGAGTGTCACGGTGTGAAAGTGGTGCGGTGAAATCGACGACGTGACAGATTTCCACAGAGACATGATCGTTGGTGCCCGTCTGGTTGGAGCTTCAGTGGCAACAGTGTCAAATATTGTGGGGGTATCGAAAGCCACTGTGTCCAATGTCACGAGGGCATACACAATTCATGGGCAAACGACGTCTGCAAAGCATAACAGAGATCGAAAGACAATCCTGTCAGATAGGGATCGCAGGGCATTAAAACGGATCGTAGCAGCTAAAAAGATCACTGCAATGAAAATTACGTCTGAACTCAATTCCAGCCTACAAAACCTAGCATCATCGAAGACAGTGCGATGGGAACTTCATAAAATGAAAATTCATGGCAGGGCCGCTATCGCCAAACCCTTGTCACAGCAGTAAATGCGAAGAGGTGTATCTAGTGGTGCAAGGACCACAAGGCGTGGACTCATGAGCAGTGGAAACACGTAATGTGGTCCGGTGAATCGACCTTCACCTTGGTTCCAACAACCGGTCGTGTTTATGTATGGAGAACACCGTCGCAGGGCTATGATACAGACTGTCTGCTCCCAACTGTAAAGCATGAGGGTAGTTCTATTACAGTATCTGCAGTGATAGCGTGGTTGTCTGCAGGTACCATCATAGTGCTGCGTGGAATGATGAATACTAAGGCGTATGAGGTCCTTTTGGGGGATGAGATTCTACTCATGGCCCAAATATTGTACCCTGATGGCGATGGCATCTTCCAAGATGATTTGGCAGCCTGTCACGCTGCAGAAACGGTGAGATCATAGTTTGAGAAGCATAACCAGGAGTTATCACACCTCCCCTGGGTCCCGCAATCACCAGATCTGAACATCATTGACCCATTGTGGTCTGAGTTAGAAAGGCGTGTTCGGTCTCATTACCCTCCACCAGCATCCCTTAAGGAACTGGAGCATGTTTTGGATTAACAGTGGTACAAAATTCCACACACCACGATTCAGGAGTTGTATACATACATTCCAGGTCGGATCCAATCTGTTTTGAACGTAAAAGGAGGCCCCACACCATACTAATTATGATTTTCAAACTTTTTCAAAAGTTTTAGATTTTTTTGTCTGGCACCTGTATATCACTCATCCACAATCATCCACTATACATAAAAATACAAAGAACCCATCATCCCACATAAATCGCCCATCTTATCTACAAATAGAACACCCACCTGTCTTTGAATTCAATGCCGGAGCTTCTGACTGACAAGAAATAAGACGTACATTGCTGTAAGCAATCGCCAATGGTCAGAGTTAGTACGGTGCTAATAACAAATTATTATCTCTATTGAAATAATGACGTCCTTTACCGTACATTTCTGAAGCAAACAACACTGCATGGTGGGGCAGTCTCAGCGCTGTCTCCCAAATATTCGACAAATAGGACTTGTTAAAAAAAAAAAAACATGGCACATATTGAGGGCACATTCTAGCTGATTTCGTCGGAAATGTCTCAGCATTAAACAATTGGTGTGTTTAGCTGAACTGGCGTATATACCTGCAGTTAACTTATTTCTGTTTCCATTGGAATATTCTATGCTATCGCGTATGAGAGCCCAAAAAGGAGAACCAGAATATTACTTGAAATTGTTAACTGGCAAGAACAATGTAAAATCATGTCATTTAATTAAGTATAATTTTAACGTACATCTTACGGGTGTAGGACAAAATCGAAGCGGACAAAATCCAAGAGGACAAAATCCAAGTGCATAAAATCCAAGGAACTGTATCATGTGCGTAGCTGTGGTATGTGCCTGTAAACATCCTAATTAAATTGTTTGTTTGTTTCTTCAATTGTCATGCATTCTAAAGTTTTATCTGTAATTCTTGAATTTATTGAAATAACATTTCATTTACTTTTAAAGAACTGAAAATCCAATACAACATGTAAGATTGTCACAGTTAAGAGTACGTATGAGCTTTGATTATTTCTGTTTACTGCTAGGACATGGCGAAGTAGATCCAATTTAGGGTGATCAGAAATATTTTGGCTAAAAAGAATATACTAACATTAATCAACCAGAAAATGAAAGCACTGACTTGCTAAATCATAGATAACTAATAACAACAAAGCAGCACAGTCTTTTAAAAAAAAGAGTACACTTAATTCTATTCTTTTCATAAAGAATTAAAGTAGAAATAAAATTTAAAAGATATAAATTAGATAAAAACATATTTACTTCTCTACCCTCAAAGTATTTACACTTCTCAAAATAACCAATAATATATAAATTTTCATTTAGTTTGTCTAGACACATTTTCACATTTCGATTTTCTAGATAACACTTTTATATTACTATATATTACTTTTATATACTTTCATATGGATGTGATATGTAAAGTTCATCTGCACTCTTACTGTGACAATCTTACGTGTTTTGTTGAATTTTCAGTTCTTTAAAAGTAAATGAAATATATTATTTCAATATATTCAAGAATTACAGATAAAACTTTAGAATGCATGACAATTGAAGAAAGAAACTCACATACAATTTAATTAGGGTGTTCACAGGCACATACCACAGCTACGCACATGATACTGTTCCTTGGATTTTATCCGCTTGGATTTTGTCCGCCTTGCCAGAATTTAGCTTGGATTTTGTCCCTTTGGATTTTGTCCGCGCCCCACATTTTACAGCATGCTGAACGTTCCTGGGGATAAAACAAATTCTTTAAATTGTTAAATATTTATGTCTTTCATTATTTACAACTTCTGCAATTTTCTCCTAACGAATATTTACCCAAATGTTAAATAAAACAACAAAAACTTGCGGTCTGACTTTATAAACAAATATGTAACATTAATGTGTTATAAGTAATTCCATTATAGACAAAGTTTTAAGGCATTAATATGCACATACACTTTAAAAATCATAAAGTATTTACGTCAAGTATATACATACAATGAACAAGCAATTTAAACATTTATAAATCTGGAATTTTCGTATCATTAGTTTCTCGTTTATCACATAATATTCAGGAAATTTATTTCAATGCTAATCTTTCCTCGTTATTATATGTTCTGATGTGTTGTGATTCTTTCTAAAAGCATTCAGTTCATGCATATATAACACATCGCCTAATAACTTAGTAGTGTTATATGATCTATTTGTTATTGATAGTTGATATTTACACCATGTTTATATTTTGTGCATTTTTATTATTGTTATCGGGAAAATGTTGGCTCAAGGATAGAGCGCTCATTTCTATTGCTAGAAGTCCCTGCAGACCAAGTGAGTTTCTGGAAGACAACATCGCTTCCGTGAGTATATCCGAGGTTTCCATTTCCTCCTACATTATAATTCCATCAATTATTTCACGATTAAGTTTCAATTTCCTTTAGCCTATAGTGCACAATTGTGGGACATTAAACTTGAAATTTCATTCAATTTGTGTGAAAACATTTAATATTCCTTAAAATTATTTTTCCAGTTTTATTGTTGTATTTCAGATGTGGAATAATCACTATAATACTGTAATTGTGTTTTTGCGTAGTCAAGCTCGCGAGGGAGGTCAGGTCAATAAAACTTACAATTTTATCAAGGCAAGGAAAGGAAAGGAAAGAACTTAAATGAAATTTTGAAATTTTACGTCCTACAGTTATGCCGCTAGGGTAAAAGAGACATCGCTGATAAGAAATGAACGGAACGGTGGAATGAAAGAAGTAGGAGGAAACGAGAGAACCCTAATAAAACCCACGAACGTGTTTGTTTACCATAAAACTCAATTGGCGCGAGCTGGAATCACACGAAGGACCTCGTGCACGAGAAGTGAACGCTCTACCACTTAGCCACCGCGGCCTTGCTAACGGAAGTAAACTTTCCTAATGTACACAAGAACTAGGTACATTTCTTTCGTCAGCTTGCAGTTATAAAGTTAAAATTATAATGATCTGGACCATTCGCTAGTAGTTTTTATTATTTTACTGCCTTGATATATTGATTCCTATATGAGGTTGTTTAATAACATTTCTCTTATAATTTTGCATTCTTTCCTCTTAAAGCGTTTGCACTCTTACCACTTCCAAGTTCACTGCTTTGCAAATTCCTGCTTTTTTTATAATTCATACAATTCTTACTTGTCTTGTTACCAGCTTGTATATATGATGCTTTGTGATCAGAGACATTTCTAAATATCTTCTCACCCAGGGTTCCCTTATTATTTTGTATTTCACTGATTCTAAACCAAGCCTTGTTTTTTTTTTTTCAGTTTTATTGTGAATCGAATCCTATTATTAGGTTTGCAGTCTATTTTAATCTACTTGTGTATTTTCTTCTTCGTGTAGAAACAAAACAAAATTTTCATTGAGAAGTCTGCCAAAAATTCAGTTTGTGTTCTGGTCTATCTAAAATTCTAGTTGAAATTGTCAATATTGAAGTTACATACCATACGTAAAAGAATGTTAACATGTGACGTCTAGAAATATTATTTTCCAAGTTATCTGAAAGAAAGTTGTGTCCTCGGCTTCTAGAACTTATTTGACGCCGTAGTGACTGCCGCCTTACCCTCAATGTCTAGGAGCCGAGAGAACGAGTCTTACAAAATAGCACTCCACACAGGGAGATAAATCGTTCGATAATGTACCAGAGCAGCATTTAACAAGTACTTTATGAGGCTGCCAAAAATGATGTATAAATTTGAATACGTAAATTTCTACCTTGTAAATTACATTTGAAATACTTTCACTTCACTGATAAAAATTAACGGTTACCGCAAAAGTAATTGCAACAATTTGTTCCTGCCAAAATCTGAACGAAGTAAGAAAATCTAAAATATGCAAATGGAAGATCAGTGTAAATATTAACCCTATATTCCATTGATATGTGTGTTTGAACTTTACGCACAATTGTAATTAAACTGACAATGGATTGTAATTTTCTTAGAGGCAAATTATATTAAACTAACTGTTCATTGTACTCATATTTCACATGATATATCCTGATGGTGCTATAGGCCTATATGTTTATCCAACTTCCTACATGTAACATTTCTTGCTTATTAAACTTCCATTTGTATATTTCAGATTTCGTGTTTTATTACGATATGCTCATCTTTGTAAAAAAAATAGTTGCTAAGACTTTTGCGATAACCCTCATATAGGTAGATAGATAGATAGATAGATAGATAGATAGATAGATAGATAGATAGATATAGATATATACAGGGAGGTGCAAAGGTGCACGTGCATTCTCTTTCATTGTAAATGTACACTACCTAAAGTGAGAAGCTAGCAGTGAAAATAGCAACAATTCCGAAAATTTCTGCCGCCATGTTTCCGATTGGACTTAAACCAAAGAGAAGTTTTGCAAAGTCGATAAAGTCAATTCTCTAAAAGTTGAAAGAAAAGGATTCACAGACAACAGACACTTAGCATTGCCACGACATTTCCTAATTCACACCACAAATGTCTAAAGGCGTTTAAAAAATTAAAACTCAATTCAAATGTATAGGTAGTTATTGGTGCACCTCCTCGGAAAATCCTGGCTACGACCCTCTAGATAGATAGATAGATAGATAGATATAGAGAAGACTGGAGCATTCAAGAACACTTAAGCTTTGATTATAAATAACTCTTTTTGTTTTTGCAGATACAATTAAGATTTCTTGTGTATAGAAAACCTGGAGGTTTTCCTGTTTACTAAAGTGCAGAGGAGAATCAGAAGTAACATTTTTCAACATATTAGTGAGATGTTTTAAAAATGTACTTATGTTCGAGATTGCCCCAGTGCTCGGGGTAATCCCGAACGTACTGTTTATTTTAAACTTTCCTTTATGAAAAAGCAAAATGAATTAAATACATTAAAAATACCGTAATTTAGTATTTAAATGTTTAAAAAGAATTATAATTACAAACTACAAACATAACTAATAAATATAGCAAACTATTCTATTTAATAAAGCCAATGACGCTTATTAGCAAGACATGATCTATTTGCCAAACCAATTTCATTAACTTATTACTTTCTTTTCAATAATAAAAAAACATTTAAAAATTGTTGATAATATATTTCACACCACAAAAGTAATCCTGAACACTCCGGGGTAATGGCAAACATTCTGTCTGACATTTCCCCATGAGAAGCCATTTTATTGTTATATTTGAAACTAATTGTTGACTGCATACAGGCTAGTAATATTACAAAGAACTAATGCTCAAATATAGGAGAGTACTTAGCTTTATCTGTAACAATATAGATATGATGAGAGTCAACTTATCTTGCCCAGATTGTTGAAACAACGTTATAAGTAAATCGACAAAAACAACAAAACGTCTTCTTCCGGCCAATCCACTCAACTGACTATCATCAAATTTATGCCACACTTTTCTAGGTTTCTCTGCTAGCGTGCCGCAAAATCGTATGTTTCTAACAAGCTTCCTTGGGCGTAAACTTGGGTGTTCGGCATTACCTCAGTGTTCGCGAATACCCCGGTTTTCCCTATGTAGATATAAATGCTGATATAAACTTTCACCTGTCTAGTTAAATGACAATTTTGGTTTTTCTACTTCTTGATTGTGTTTCGCGTTCTACCTTGGAAAGTCTCTTTTAGTTTGAATTGTTAACATTTCTCTGCTTTCAATTTCATTTACGTAATCGAATGTAAAGTCTAGAGAGAGTCTCGAAATAAGAAACCCATTTCTCCATCTTGAAACAAAAGAAACACGTCATAATATTGCTTTCGACTTCGTTTAATGTGACTTTGTGTATGTTTCTTATTGTGTTTGGGTGTGTGTATACATATGTGTTTGTCTGCAACCGAGATATATTTCCATAGAAAGAAATAAATGATGGTGTACATATAACAACAAAGGTATAAATTATATTTTATTACATTTTTGAAATATATAATAGGAAAAAAACCTTGGATGAGAGGCAAATCACTAGTTTGGAATTTTACATGTTCGGACACATTTGACCATTCAAGCTCCCTGTTGACTGTTATGAATGCTGGAGAAGTTGCTAGACGTAGAGAGGCAGAAAAGGAAAGGAAATACAACAATCTTTTTGACAAATTTACTTTTGCTCCAATATCCATCGAGATCAGTGGGGTATGGGGTTCTAGAAGCCTTGATTTTATCAAAGAGGTAGGCAGACGCATATCTATCGTTTCTGGAGATGTTCGTTCAGCGTCCTTCTTAGTACAACGTATATCCATTGCGGTCCAACGTGGCAACGTTTCGTCAGTTCTTGGTACGTTGCCGCCTGGAAGGGAACTGGAGGAGATATTTCTTCTCTAGTAGAGTAAAGCGGGGCAAAAGGCCGCACTTAATGTTCAGCATGCTATTGCTGCTATACCAAAAACAATATTGAGATGATCCATAATTGTTATTTTTTCTCGAAAGCCATGTGAAATGAATCTTTTATAAAGCATATATAAATATGATAAATTAATATATTGTTATGTTGGAAATAAACTATTTGACGATAATTACTTTTAGAAGTGGAAAAATTGATGTGATAATGTTAATCCACATCTATTGCTTGAAGAATGCACAGACTGAAACGAGAAAAAATGATGCTTTTCACATTTTCCTAACTATACTAAATCGGCTCAAACTGTTGTTATCCAAGATCAATTGTTCTTCGTGTCCCTTAACTAGTGTTTTACGTCCAACGGTTATAACGGTTAGGCTAAACGAGACGGTGATAATGAGTAATGAATTAAATGGTGAAATAAATAAAGTGGGAGGAAACGGGAGAACCCAGAGAATACCCACGCACATGGTGTTTGTCCACCACAAAGTTCACTTTGCGGGGGCTGGGATCGAACCCGGGACCCCAAGCACAAGAGGTGAACGCTCTACCACTGAGCCACCGCGGCCCCCTTACAATGTTAAGTTCCTTCCTCTGCTCACTCAAATATCACAATTTTTCTTTCATTATGGCATAAACTATTATAAAAAGTACATATTCACTATTGTAAAAAGGAGATATCCAATAATGTCTTGTAAAATATTTTACAATATCTGTTTTCCTTTGTCTTTTGAACCAAAGGTTAACAGAACTTTCTTCCCATGTAAGGTTTTATTCTCGTTATTCAGCCAACTACTGTCTATTCCAAATGACAATTTAAGGGAGCAGTAGAAAAGTGTTTCTGAAATAACGCGTTTGACACTGCAGAGAAGCGATAACGAAAAAATATGATAAAAATGTCCACGCTGTTATAAAACGGCAATATCCTTTCGAAACATTGAAATTTCCCTGACTAGTAGCAGAAATTTTGAAAATTTCCTAACTTTTCTGGAAATTTCAAATTCAGTGACTTTTTCAGGATATCCCTCTCATTCTACACCATGTATTACAAATAATTCAAATCTCTTCATAAGGAAGAGAAACCAAACGCTATCTGTAGCTTTTTATAATTTTAAAGCTGATTGGTCTTTTTCTCGTTTCCTTTTGTTTCAACCATCCTTAAGTTTTTCATTTCTGGTTTCTAAAAGGAGGTATCCGGACCCACTGGACCCCCCCTTGTCTACGTGCCTGACAATGACCATAATACTGCAAAAAATGTCCTTAAATAGATAAGGTTACGGGTAGAAGAGAATTTATTTCACAATTCAGAGTCATTTTTTTATTAACGCGAATCCCGTCGAGGAATTTTCAGCTTAAAATATATAAAACAATATTTATTTTAGTTATGCTCTGAGGGTATGAAACAAGGCCACGTAGTTTGATTGAAGGATTCAGAGCGAAAGCATTCGTACTTGGCAGACCTGTAGCCAGCACAAAAATGTAGGGGGACCCGGCTGAAGTTAGGGGGGGCCCGATCCAACCATATTATTTTTCATCACCATATTCTAGTTCATTTGCAAGCCTACCGTGGAAATTTTAGGGGGGCCCAAAAAATTTAGGGGGGTGGCCCCCAAGACCCCCTGGATACGGGCCAGGTACTTGGGTATAAAATTCTACAACGAATATTCGGAACCAAGAGAGATGGGAATGGGGAATGATGGAAGCTTCATAACTAGGAACTGCATAATTTATACGGTTTACATAACATTGCTAGGGTCATTGAATCTAGGAGACATAGATGTTGAGGCCATGTAATCAAAGTGGAATAACAATGCTCCGAAAATGTTAACTGTAAACCAAGCAGAGAAGTCCATTAGAAAGCTAAAGGTGTAGATGGTATGATACTATTAACATGGATCTCGCAGAAAATTGGTATGTTAAATGAAACTTTGATCATGTTGCCTAAGGTCAAAAGTAAATGGAAGAAATTTTCGAATTCGATATTGAACCTTGGAACTCTATAGGCCACAGAGATAGCTAGTTAAACATTTAGCAGGATAGTAGAGAGTAATTTTTAATTATTCTATTCTATATTCATTTGAAGTGCAAAATATTGTAACATTATTTTACGTATTTCTCTTTCGTTACATTTATTGCTCAGAGTTCGAATATTTGGATATGTCAATACGTTCAAGTACACTTAATTAATACGAAAATTCGCGATAATTCGACAGTCAATCTTGGCTTGAAAACCATTTATAATAGAGCTCTTCCTTTGTGCTACTGCTCAAAGTAAATTTTTCACAATTATTCTGTTTTTGAACGCAAGAAAGAGAACTTAAACCGATCGAAATTAATTACTAATTCAAGGAATTGTATGGCGAGTCGTTCATGAATATTAAAACCGTCCGCAATTGGTGTAGGGAGTTTGCTGATGGTACTGAAATTCGCAGTGAATTAAGGGACTGGAAACACTTACTTTTTGAGGAGACAGTCTTAAAGGTTGAGCAAGCTGCTGACCTGTCATTCAGTTCGGCGTTTGGCCCAAAACACGCTTCAGCAAAGACAACATGAGAAGACATGAAGTTCTCACTTCCTCAAACACATGACCACAAGCTTTGTTTGACAAAGGGTACAGAAACTGTCACAGCATCTACAGAAATGGTGATTATGCAGAACAATGGATAAATATTCAAACTTCTTTGTATTTCTAAAGAGTACGATACCTAGGGAGTATTATCGTATCTCTTCCTTCTTGTTCCACAATTCAATATGTTATGTTAATCTTTGATCTACAGGAGAAAAGAACTGTCCATTTATTTTTGTAATCCATGCAACTTAATCCGTGGCTATTAAAATATAAATAATGCCCAGAGTTTCTTATAATAATATGATAGTCAGGCATTCTATATTTTCTCTTGTTTTATTGTTGTATATCTCAAACATATTTCATCTGTAAACGGAGATACAAATGTGCTACAATATGTTCCGTGTTTTCTTTCTTCACTAAAAGGATATGTATGAATAATATGAATGGAAAAGCCAGTGTTTTGATTCACATTCACCGAAGCGTTTCCAATGACCTTATTATTCCTTCTAGTTCTACAAACAAAAGATTTTGCTGGAAGCTCGCTAATGGTTTTCAGTTGTAATGCTAAAACTCAATTTGTGTTTAATTCGATGACTACAATGCGCCCATTCTAATTGCTTCGCCGATTACAAAGATTAACTCTTTAGAAATATAATGCACCAAGCAAAAATGGTCTTTTTCACTTTTACATACTGAATTTTAATACACCTAATTGATTTTCGTTTTTCAAAACTAGAATGCTTTTGCTTGAAATTCCATGCAGTTAGCTATGGGCTTCTAAGAGGTATACCAGATGTATTGTTACAAGAAAAATAGAACGAGAAACCAATTTCATAGACATAGGTGTTTAAAAACTAACAATATTATTATTTCGTATAATCTTCTGTGGAAATAACATTGATATACAGAGTACTCGAAAAATCTAAGAACATACTAATGAATCGTGAATGCTGCAAATATAACGGAAGTAACCATTTAGATGAGAACAAGGGTAGACAAATGTTTGCGGATACTTCACAACGACGTCCGCCAACTTAAATTTTACGCAAATTGTTTTAAGTGAAACCCTTAGCATTTTTAGATATTGCGAGGCACTACTATTTCTCTCTAGCACTAATCATTATGAAGTTGTGACTATTACCTTTTTGTGTCTCTAACAAAAGAGGTTAATGATGTAGCAGAGACCGCTTACTGTTACTTGACGTATTCAATGTGTTTCTCATTCCTGTCGGTTACCAGATGCATTGTGAGATCCAAGCCACCCAATACCTTGCACAAAAAATGTAGGCTGTAATATTGGAACATGTGTGTAAGATTCTAACCTTGATGTGCTCAACATTTATAGTTTTCACTGCATACACAATATACTAGACCTGACTTCACCGGTAGTAGTCTAGTGAATGAGCTACTCCACAGCACTTCACCAACAATTCAAACTACTGGTGGAAATGCTTACTGACACAGGTACCATATTGGAATGGGGCGCCATTGTGCTGGGAAAAACAGGAAATGACTCTTCTTCTGACAGCAGTGATGACAAGATGTCGTCTTCTAACATACGCCGATAACCCATTGTCGTTAAGGTCCTGTCGAGGAAGAATGGACCCACAACGTGAGTCCCACATACGCCACACCACATCACATCATCACCTTGACGGGAACGCCTACGGGTGCGTCAAATCAATGTGGATTACTATCTGACCAGTACCGTACGTTTTATTTGTTAATGTCAGCCAACAAGTAAAAGTTTACCTCATTAGTAACAGTATGTCATGTGTGAATATGAGATTTTGCTGTAGCTATCCTGATACCGATTGAATAAATTCCAGACTATCTGGAAAATCTTTTATAAAATTTTGGTGAAGTTACAACTGTAAGGGTGCCACTTATTTATAGATATCAAGCTCATGATTGAGGTGCTAATAAGCTCGTGAGCTCCTTCAACGATAAAATTAAAGAAACAATAATTGGTAACGCTAGAGCAAAAATAGTACTGCCATTCGATTTCTACGAAAAGTTGGTATTAAACGAGCATATCACATGCTATGATTAATCGCGTAAATTTTAAGATTGTGAGTCATTGCGGTAGATCCTCAAATATTTCCCCATCCCTATTCTCCAACTACATTGATTATTAGGTTATATTTTTGTGGCTTTTACCACTTACTAGTGTATTTTATACACTTTAGGATCACCCTGTAGATTGATGGATGTGAGTATGGAGCAATAGTTCCGAAGTATTTTAGGATCTAAATACAGTTATGTGGAAGATTATAAAGATCCATTATATTGGTTAACACACTACTCTACATATTTCCCAATATTTACCTCAAATAATGAGAAGCGTTTTTCATCAAAACTCGATAGAGCACAAAACATCTCTTTTACAACAATTGCATGTTTGTTCTTATTGTACATAACTTCTATCAAGTTCTGACAAAACATTCATGTTTTTGTGTTCTATACACATGGCACATTTCCATACCTGTCAACTCTGATTTCACAGCTCGATTGATAGCACAAAAAGCATACCAGAAAAAAGCATACCTCCGTTTTTCAAAATTCTCTTTATCAAGTTTTGAAAGAAATGGTTCTCAATTATATGTATTATTGATTCGAATACTTCTTTTCATATTGAATCTTTGTTTTATCAATTTAATCTGGTGTATCAACAAACTGGAGGATCTAGCCTGGGGCCGGGGCCTCCAGGTTTTAAGTGACAAAAATAATTGAGGTTATTATTTATAATTTTTTGAAATTTATAATAAACACATGATATATCTAATGGTCTGAGTTTTGGCTGCCTTCACATACCCCTTTAGTTTCTACGTTCTAAATCCTCCACTCCAACTACTTTCTTAGAGCATTCAGCTTCTAGGGCACCTATAGTTCTTCCCAAATTAAACACTTCTTTAGGCTGCATAATTTAGTTAGTATAGCAAATAATTCCCTTTGTCTAAGCGGCCTAAAAGTAAGTATAGGCAGGTCAAAATTTTATAAGTAGACATGGTCTTAAATCTGTCTGAGATTCTCGCTTATTGATATTCGTCTTCCTGCCATGTTCTAATTTTTACATCGAACTTTCATTTCTCTTTCTCTACATTCATTAGTCTATTTTTATCTTAAGAGAAAACTTTTTTGTTAGTCCCAATATGCCCACCCGTGCCATAAATTATGTCCCTAAGTTCACTAGTAAAACACGGCCAATTTGACTGTCATTCTCAGCCACCTTTCTTTACACAACATCGTGAAGAACCTGTAATGTGCCATCACAATTTAGGTATTATAAATTCTTTTCGGGACCAACACTTTCCGAACATACCGTATATTGTAAATTTTTAACACATATTTTTGGATTATGTGGTAAATCCATTTGTTCTTCATTTAAACCAAAATTAACGCAGGAGCTCCAGAAAAAAACTAGGAAAAACTATATTTTGGGGAATACATTCCTTATTTATATATTATTTCATTGTAAATTTTTATATATGGTCACCCCAAATGAATGATTACTGGAATTATAAATCTTAATGGGATACAAAAACATTGGTCAGTAATTGGACAGAATTTTCTGAAATTGTCCTCCAATCTGATATTTATTAGAATAATTTATATTTGTTAGAATAATTTAGACCCCCTTTGTCCTTCTGAGATGCCCAATGCCCTCCTAAAATCCGGTTTCATCCAGTTTTTATTATTTATCATTCCCTTTGTATCTTCCGCCGCGAAAATTCTTTGCTCTGATTTGAGAACTAAATTTTCAAATGCAAATGACCTCGTCTTTTACCAGCAGCAGTCATCGAAGAAACAACTGTCGTAACGAGGAAGTAAAATTTAATAAAATGACTGATATTCCATTAAATAAGCAGGTAAAAATAATTACTATACATAAATAAATACCTCGGAAGCTGTTAGGAGTTCCAACCTCGTTGAAATTTCATCGAAAAATAAGCAGAATCAGTGAAATATGCATTTTAAAATTACATATCAGAATCACCATATTTGATTGCAAGGACAGATGTGAAGTGATTTAGTTTTCGGATTTTGCGTGAGCTTCAAACTAAGATTTGATGATTTAAAACGTTTAGGATATCCCTTTCATCCCTCTCAAAGTTAATAAGAGTGCGGTAGCCTGTTCATATGTAGTTCTGTGCACGTAGTATGTGTGATTTTTTTTAATGGCGGTATATGATTTTGCTGTAGTTAGGATCATTCCTATTGTGTCAGTGCAAACGCTAACAGGGACTCCCATTCATTCCTAAATTGACCGCAGCTTCCAACTAAAATGGGTTAAGAAATTTCATAAAGGTTCTTTTCTCTTCATTAAAGGAACCTTCCTTTCTTTAATTGTTTCAATATGTTCCTCCTGGGGCATTGAAATAATCCTGTGATTGGAGAAAGTGGATTAGTTTGATAGAAGAGCCACTTGGCTCTGATTATTCCATACCTTTCTGTACAGTTGCATTCCAATTTCATTTATCAATAAAATTCTCGCTTTTCCTCTACATTGTGCTGATATAACTATAAATGTATGCACCTAACGTGATACAAGGTGATAGTCACTTAAAGGGCTAGTAAATGGACGAGATAATAAATGGAATGACAAAATGAATGACGCAGTCACTGTGTAATTAGTGACAAAACTTTGTTTCTTAATTTCGGAAATAGGAAAAATGCATGAACAAATAAGTCTACAAACTGAATTTGTGTTACACACAGTTTATAAATATTATTTCATGTGCACAAATCTAAATAAAGTGAAATTTAGTACATGGCATCAAAAGAGTGTCTTACGAATGCTTGACATAAAAGGTCATCTGAAAGTGCAAGAAAGGACTCGTTTAAATTTCTTTTTAATTTTGTCTTTCCTTTCATATGAGATATGGACTCGTTAAACTATCATCCCAAGCTTTTTCTTCTTTCTTTTCATATAACATACAATAGAATATAATTAGATTTTCCAATTTACGTTTTATTTTATCAAAATTTAAATTATTAATTATTTTGTGTTTCTCTTTCTTTCATCCTTCTGTTAATATCAAATCTATATTGATGTAATCGAACGTTCTATGTGGAATAATAGGCCTACTATATTATATGTGCATTGGTTGATGGCCGAGGTCATGAAAGATAACTAACTTCAAATTATTTTAAATCGTCTCTGAAAGGAAAGTCAAAACAACAGCATAAGCTGAAATAACAACAGTCTCTTCAAGAACTTCAGAAACTCTGTTTTGTTGAAAATTAAAACAGTTTGATTTTTTTTTTTTTTGCTTATTCAACTGTGTGTTTGGTCTCCATTATGCAAATTCAGCTACTGGATAAAGGTTATTCAACATTTGGAAATAACATTAAATTAATACTTCTCATCACCTGGGCAGGGTCAGGGCAACTCCCACTTGAGCAGTTGCCTGGATGCAGGTCCGGGTAGTATGAGAGAACACGTGTCACCTCAAGATCAATTTAAATTTGATTCTAAATAATAAAATTCGGGTATGAATCAAATTTTAAAAGACTATTAAAGTTTCTTTACCATATTCTCATCATTATGCAGTAACTCTTCATCTCTAATTCGTTCTCCCTTTCTTCTCTTCTTCTTCTTTTCCTTCTTTTCTCCTACCTTCTTCTTTACTTCTTCAATCTTCCTATTTCACATAAAACTGAAGAGATGTCGTGACTGACAGTTGTCGCTATGGACACGGTTATTAAATTCTTTTGGTGTTTCCCTTCGGAAGTCAGATATAAATTAACCAGTAACAAAACATACGTATAAAGCGACAATACGGAAATTCGTTCATTTATTTAATATTTCTAAATTATCAAATTAAAGATTTAAAATTATCGACATCACTCACGACGACCTATTTCAAACCTTTAGTGCAAAATCAGTCCCCGGTTTGTGTCTTCTAGTTGTCAAGGTAACATAGAGTGAGGTATCAAAGAGAATGATATCGCTGTGATCGCGTTGCATAAGTGCAACAAATTGCCGCTAGAGATTTTTAATATTCTAAAGCCTTTGCAAAGTATGTAAAATTTGTCAAACGGTGCGTCAAACGATTGAACGACACCTCCTCGATCGAGGACAGTGCAAAAAGTGCCCCCTCCCCCGCGCACTTCAAGGATGCCAGCAGCTGTGAAAGCGTTAGCTGCGCGAATTCGTCGAAATTCTATTCGAAAACGGGAAATCATGGCATGGGAAACGGATATACCGAAATGAACTACATCTTCTCATAACCAAACAGGATCTTAAACTTAAATCCTACAGAAGAAGACAACTGTTGACATCAGCTATAATGAATGTACAAGCCACAAAAACCAAGAGATTACTCCAGCAGTACGCTGACGGGAAACACAGGCCAAGCCTGTTCACCAATGAAAAAATATTCACCGTACAAGAAAATGTCAACCGACAAACTGATAGAATTTACGCGTACAGTCCTCCGGTAGCTGCCAAATAAATTCCTAGGATCCAAAGAGACCACCACCCAGCTTCCATGATGGTTTGGTGGTGCATGTGTTACCGCGGTGTCACCTACCTGTACTTTTGCAGAGGTCGAGACAAAGATAGCGAATTATCAGAACGGTGTTTTGGAAAAGGTAGTGAAACCATTGAATCACATTCCGTTTTCTGGCGTAAAATGGACATTTCAGCAATACCAAGAGCCGGGACATCGGGCTAAGATGAACGAGTAGTGGTTAGTCAACAATGTTCCCTACTTCATAGCCGCTGAAGGTTGGCCTTCTGGTAGCCCGAATCTCAACCCGCTGGACTACCACCTTTTGGACTACTTAGGGGAAAGGTCGTCAAAAAATCTCACCGCAATATTAAGGTGCTTAAGGTCGATTTAGTAAAAGCAGCTGCTTCCCTAGCCAAGATGTGGTGCATGTAGCTACTGACTAGTGGCCTCAACAATTGAAGATATGTGTGAAGGCCAACGAAGGCCATTTTAATAAACTAGTACTTTTCTTCCATTTCTTTGGTTGTATACGTGACAAGAAAGGAATTAGTGCACTATAACATTTTGTTTCGTTTCGCCTATTTGAATAAAGGACAGAACTTATAACATGACTATGTACATCTCAGTGGGACCCAAGAGATATTTAATGCATATCTCTTTAATGAAAGTGAGTACCTAAAAGCCGACTCTTGTATTTTCTAACCTGTATATGTTTAATATATTAAATACATAATAGGTTTTGTTTTTGTTTTGCTATTATGCAAAAATTCTTTACCACTTTGGTCATAAAAGGATTCTAAGGTAATACCCATACAGATAATCAATCATTTCCCTTCTTTGTTTCTTCTTACACAACGGGCAAAATTAGTAATTTACATAATGCTGAATAAATTACTAATATATTGTTAGGGATGCGCTCGAGTCGAGACATGTCTCGAATCTCGACTCTACTCGACTCGAATTCGAGTCCAGATTCGAGTCGAGACACTCTTTGCACAATTCGAGACGAGTCGAGACAGCTGTTAAAAATCTCGACTCGACTCGAATGTATCGAAAATCTTTCTATAATTTTTAATATTATTTTGAAGAAAGTACTCGCTCAGAAACACTCGGCACGAGAATTTCGGAAACTGCAGGGCTTGTCAGGTGTTCGAGGAGTGTTGTGGTGATTGTCTTCAACAAGTGGCGAAACCAAGAGGAAAAGACGTCCAAATGTCGAGGGGTTGGGCGCCCCCTACTTCATTAAAGATGTGGAGAATAAGAACGAGGACAGAAAAAGAGAAAGAGAACGAAAACAGAAAAAGAAACAGAAAAAGAACGAAAATTTAGATGGCTCACTGACCGTTGGGAATTATCCCTTAGTTGAAGCGATGGTTGGAGTAATAAAACCAGTTAGTATTTCCGCTGTTGTATTGTTGATTTCACAGAAATGTTCAAAAATAAGCAAAAAGTGACTCTGCACAAGATGTTAATTACCCGTTGTTTTATTATTGTCAACTGAACCCTGAGTGTCTGGGATGTTTCTGTCCCTTCTCACTTTACAACTTGAGAGGGGAGGGGGTATTATCATCAGAATACCACTAGTAGTACACCGCTAAAAGAAATGCTTTAGTGCTGCGTCGGAATCGGCATGTTTTGTATATATTTCTTAAAATGTTATCCATTCATAAAGTATAAATTCCCCCTCCCACCCCTCATTCTGTTTCCAATACAGAGAACCGACTCTTTAAATGAAGAACGTACTCTGAACCTTACCGAAAATGCTAAAATGATTGATGCGTACAAATAACAAATCTGTGGATGAATCAGAAAATGCAGATACATGAGAAGATGATGACGAAGATAACAGTGCTTGATGCAGCGCAGTCCACCACATGTAAATAGATTTGAAGTGTTCATATCTGTGTATGCTAACGTGTGTATGTGCTTGTTTCTGAGTATTTATATGCGTGTGTGTCTTGTAATTGTTATGTTAATATCCACTGGATTAAGTGAAAGTATAAAATGGATTTGATGACTGCCAAATTGACGTCACATTGGTAAGTCATTACTTTTTAATATCTATATATATAAAAGAGAACGTACAAAATTTTGTCCGCTCATCACGCTAATACGGCTGAACCAATTTCTTTCATTTTTGGGGGGTTATTAGGATTTGGACCCTAGATGGTTTTTATCATATCACTTTAATTTTTAATTACCAGTGTCTTGAGATAATTGACCATTCAAGTGTCCATAACGTACAAATCCTTTGTTATTAGTTCATCATAGGTAAAAATAAACGTATTTATATGCAACCCGCATGACCGTGTCACTCGGCGGGTTAACATAAATGACAAGCGATATACAGCGGAAAATAGCTTGAATCTTCTGTTTAAAATTTTTTAATTGATTTGCTTATTTTTACAGACACTTTTACAATATGCCAGCAGCGGGATGACCGCAGCGAAGCGGGGCGGGTTAACATAAATGACAGGCGATATAATGTTAAGATTTACTGCAATCTTCTATGGTTTTTATCATATCACTTGAAAGCGAAAAAGTAAAAATTATCTAAGTAACAAAGTTTATTGCGTTCCGGGGTGACCGCAGCGAAGCGGGGTGAACGCTGCTAGTTTAGTAATATTAAATTAGATTATAGTTTAGCGTCGTTTTTAGGAGCAAAGCCCTACAAGACGTGAACGTACAGTTTAATGTCGGATTTGAAACAAATGAGCTCCCACCATGAATCAAACCTCGTTCGAGAAAGGCGCATCGCTAACAACATAGCAACGGGGAGCTAAACATGTATATTAAGTTGTAAAATTATATTCGTTTAATTTTCACTAATATAATCTTCACAATGTAAAGCATTCGCTAGACACGTTATCTTGTTTAAAAACAAAAAGCCTATCTCTTATGTTTCCGTCTCGGGGTTGGACTGCGGGATGATAGAAATCCGAAAGAGATGTTTTTATTATATTTTGTACAGTAGATCTGCTCCTTCATAATCTCCGTGTTACATAAGAATGAACCTCCCTGGCTCACGAAAATGTATACGTAATATAACAAACCATGCACATTAAATGCCAGACTAATACAGCAAACATTGAAGATGCCCCCCTAGAAAATTTTCTTCGGCCGTCCATGTCTGGAGATACACAATTTCGCAACTCAGTGGATGTATTCAAAGTCCACTGATTTACCCATCAAATTTAAATTTTATAAAAATATTATCAGTGAATACTAACCTGAGGAGAACTATTTTTTTTTAATTCGATCGCAAAAGGAGGATTTTTTTTTTTTGTTCACCAGGTCTCGGTAATCGCCCGGTACGAAAACTGAAGTTTGTACAAGTGTTTCCCCAGCAATTTTTTTTAGAAAGGGGTCCTCCAGGAGCGTTATTTATGGGGTAATTCCTGCGTTTGTTATATACATATATAGATACAAATATAGATATACTGTATACATATAAAGATAAGTAGGAGCGGGTCTTTAAAATTAGTTCGGAAAGATAATATGAAAATCAGGTATAATTTGCAAGAATCTATCTAGTCTAATATAAATAAAATAAATAGTTTGCTTGTGTGTTTTTCTGTCTGTATGCGGCCTGGGGACCAGACGAGTGGACCGAGAGTTACCAAATTTTGGTCAGGGGTACCTTGGCCTAAGCACGAGATCAAGACGGAAAGTTGTTTTCAAATTTCGAACCAGGGAAGTCTCAGGGGGAGGCGTTTACCGGAACCGGCTTGGGAACCAGACAAATTGACCGAGAGTTACCAAATTTTAGTCACGAATACCTTGGTCCAGGCTCCAGACCAGAGTTAAACGATTTTGTCAAAATTCGAACCAGGGGGGTCTCAGGGGTTGTTTACCGGGACATGTAAAAGTAGTAGAAAATAACAGATATTAGTGTTGAATTCATAGGTTTCGCGGTCGCTGAAATCAATGGTGAAACTCCGATCGCATTAACTTCCAAATGCATGCTATGCGGCACCGGGTCGGGGGTCACCGGGAAGGGAAAGTTGAGATATCGAGGCATATAAAAGTAATCCACAATGACCGCTTTAGTGTCAAATCCATAGTTTTCGCGGTCTCTGAGATCAATACTGATCCACTTCCATTAGCGATGATTTGCCAATTCAGCTACAATCGCATGTGGGCCGAGAATCAGTATGGGGTGGATATACCGAGAGATGTAAAAGTAATCCAAAATGACCGATATTAGTGTCAAATCCATAGTTTTCGCGGTCGCTGAGATGAATGGTGACACTTTCATTATTGATCACTTGCATATTCAGCTACCATTGTATGCGGGCCGGGAGTCAGCAGGATTGGGGATACGGAAACATGTAAAAGTAATACAAAATGTCCGATATTAGTGTCAAATCCATAGTTTTCGCGGTCGCTGAGATGAATGGTGACACTTCCATTAGCGATGATTTGCAAATTCAGCTATCATTGTATGCGGACCGAGAATCAGCGGGGGGGATATACCGAGACATGTAAATTTATCCAAAATGATCGATTTAGTCTCAGATCCATAGTTTTCACGGTCGCGGAAATGAGGGTAATACTTCCACAGGCCTTGACTTCCATGCGAAGAATGGGTATATTTAGCTAATATATATATATATACTGATCAAAAAAATTAGGAAATCAGGCGAAAACACATGTAAAACTTCTTACGAATAATGTGAGAACACTGTATCTTGTCCAGTTCAGATTAAAATCATGAAGACCCAACGTGGAAACGAACCGTTTGAAACATCTGTGCACGTGATCAGTGACGTGGCGCTAACAGATATCATTTTGTAGTGTGGCGCTGCCAACACATACCAGCTCCAGGATACCTTTGTTCTCATTGTGTTTAGTGCGTCACAAATCTACGTAGTGAAATTGCGCAACAACGTGATTTGCCATAATCGTTGGCATGGCGAGCTGTCGGCAGGTTGGAAGCTGGTCAGTTACAGCGGGAGGTGTCACATGTCATAGGAGTGGCACAAAGTGTGATTTCCCGATTGTGGAATCGATTTCAAACAACTTGAAGTGTTCGAAGACAAGGCCAGAGCCGAAGATTTCAAACAAGGACAGATCCGTCCACTAGCAACCAAAGCCAGAGACTATCGTTATCTCTTGTTAACAGCCCGTCGAAACTGGCGTCAGAATACAACTCTGCTCCCGCAAGTCTTCCGAACAACAACAGAACACACAATATCCACTAAAACGGTCCGCAATCGCCTTCGAGAAGGTGGTCTCTACGCACGTAGGCCTATGGTGTGTGTTCCATTAACTGCACGACACCGTGTTGATCGAAGAGCGTAGGCAGAGAAACATCGTGGGTTGGGACGCAATGAATGGGGCAATGTTTTGTTCTCTGACGAGTCTCGATTCAGTGTGGAGCCTGATAATCGACGTGTTTCCATCTGGAGAGATTGTGGAACACGACACAATCCCATGTTTGTGCGAGAAAGATCCCAGTATCATGGTGGTGGACTGATGGTGTGGGCAGGAATCAGCATTGGTGAGCGTACTGAGCTCCACATCATCCGAAATGGCTCTTTGACGGCTCTCAGATATAGGGATGAGATCATGAAAACTCTTGTTCTTCCTTATGCTGGTGCCATTGGTGATTCGTTCCTTTTCATGGATGACAATACTCGTCCTCACAGAGCTCGGTTAGTGGATGAGATGCTGGATGCTGAGGGTATCGCTCGGATGCTCTCCGGATCTCATTCCATTCTGGGATATGCATGGCAGACGAATTGCCGCTAGGCCAGTAAATCCAGCAACCATTCCAGAGCTGGAAGTCGCTCTTCTGGATGAGTGGCACAACATTCCCCAAGAACTCATCGATAATCTGATTGAATCCATGCCACGCAGGTGCGAGGCTCTGTTGGCTATTCGAAAGGATCATATGACATATTAAGGAACAATCAGTGTTGTTGCCTTGCCAGTTTGTGAGCAATTCGAGAGGTACACACATAACCGTCTTGTGTCATGAGCCATGTGAACAAGGTTTTCCGTGCCCCAACACCAGTATGTGCCCCATTTTTCTAGTGTATCTTAAAGCATTCCTACTTGTATGATATATATGAGTCAAAAACAAGCTTATTCATACACTATCTTAAGGTCTTGTGTGATGTTTCAGCTGAACCCCTAATTTTTTTGAGCATTATATACAGTATAGTGGCGGATCCAGGATGTGATCAAGGGAGGGGCTAAACCATAGTTTGCAGTTTTATCCAGTGTAAAGCAGGATTGAAGCCCATTTTATGCAGCGTAAACCATAGTTTGCAGTGCACTTGAGTGTGAAGAGAGGGGGGCGATAACCCCCTTGGATCCGCCTCTGTATATATATATATATATATATATATATATGATCGAAAATGGCCTCGAATCCATACTCGCTGAGATAAACAGAAGATGCCGTTTAAATCCACAAATTCAGCACCATTAGTACTCTAAGGGGGATGGTGACATGTAAAGATAATTGAAAATTATCGGTATTAATGTCAAATTTATAGTTTTGGGGCTCCACAACTTCATTGGTGACAGTTTTGGTGCCCTTTGTGTCCAAAATGAAACGTATTCTCCCCGTGCGAAGAACGGATATTCTGCTAGTCTGTAATAATAACTAACGGAAGTTTCATTTAATATATTTCTCGCTGCTCAAATTTACTCACTTGTGCGGTATATGTTTGTAAAGTAGAATTAAAACCTGTTGCTTTAAGTATTTTTCCGTTAGCGAAATACATTGTATATATAGTAGGACGTCGATAATCCTAACGTCAAAAATCCGAACGCTGTCCCTAGAAGCTTTTTACATTTTGTCTTAACGCTAGTGATAAACAAACAATAGCGTGTCCATCGACGTTATGTGAAGTCAGTGTTTTTACAAAAGTTCATTTATATGTAATTGTTCGTCATGTATTTTTATTTTTATTTTTTTCTTAGGCCTATAAGTTTTAAGTGTGACTTACAAGAACAATGTTATTTAGAGTACAAGCAGGTTCTTCAGAAACATTAAATGTAAACAGCTTTACGTACGGTATTGTAATTACTGTATGTACTGAATAACCACTGTATCGATAGAAGAACATACCGTACAGTATATGTTAGCCTAAATGGCATTTTCTTGGCCATTTTCGAAAATCCGAACAATTTGAAAATCCGAACTACCTGTGGTCCCAATTAGTTCGAATTTTCGACTTCCCACTGTATATATTGTAGACATGTTACAGCAAGTAAGATTACTAGCATCAGGCCAACAAATAGTTTATAAACTATATTTTCCTGTTTTTGCCAATATTTCCGAACAAATGATTTTTTTCTAATGGTTTCAAAATTTCCGAAATTTTACATAGAACAATGAAGATATCTCTATGAAATATATTTGATTTAACATATTATCTAAAATGATTCTGTGATTAACAAAAATGATGATTCTGATAATACCCAAATTTTCCGTGTTTTTTTTTTTACCCAAAATTTCTGTTTTTTTCACAGACCTTCACAACACTAGTCTGAACACACAGTGCACCGAACACTCCTAACGATAGCGAATGTTAACACCACGACATCGGCAACTACAACTGAAATGAATACGTCACCATCGCCAATAGAGCTTGGCACAATGGCAGAGCGTAGCATTATCTGATGAATCCCGATATCATCTTCATCATGACGATGTGAGGGTGCGAATCCGTCGTGTTCCAAGGGAACAGCTCCTTGACATCTGTACTGGGAGGCAGAGAAAAACTGGCTGCGTCTTAATTATTATCTGGGGAACATTCAGGTGAGCATCCATGTGTCTATTGGAGCTCGAGCAAGGCACCATGATGGCCGAGGCGTCGCACGCTTCTTGCAGACTACGTACATCCCTTCATGACGGCCATGTTTCTCATCGGTAGTGGCAATTTTCGACAAAATAATGCACCATGTCACAAGGCCAGGAGTGTGATGGAGTGGTTCGAGGAACACAGGAGCGAGTTCCAAGTGATGTGCTTGCCCCCAAACTCTCCGGATCTGAACCCAATCGATCACATCTATGATGTGATTGAACGTGACCTGAGGGCGCATCACCCCCTCCCCGGAATTTACGGGAATTAGATGACCTGTGTGTGCATATGTGGTTCCAACTCTCTCCAGCGACCCACCGAGGAACATTGCGACCATGCTAAGACGCGTTTCCGTTGTTATTCGTGTCAAAAGGTGGACATACTAACAATTAGGTAGGAAGTCATAATGCTCTGGGTGATATGTGTGTATATTTTAACTCGTATATTTTGTCTCGACTCGAATTCGAGTCGAGTCGAGACAGAGACTGTCGAGTCGAGACACGAGTCGAGACAGCAATATATTTTCGAGTCGAGACAACATTTTCTCGAGTCGAGTCGAGACAGGCTTAAATCTCGACTCGACTCGACTCGATCGCATCCCTATATATTGTTCAGGAAAATTAATTCATTATTGACATAATAAAATAAATTAGGTGTGTAGTAAGAAATGATTTTTTCTTGCATTACACTCCGTTGTATGTACCTTGTGTCGTTCTTCCTTAGTTTACACTTTAAAGCAATTGATATCTTGAAACCTGCTTACAATTTTGAACAGCTTGTAATTAACCAAGTTACTAGTTTCAAAGGGATAAAGCCCGTTACCTCCAGCATTATATTTTCCATATACACACGACATCAATAATCTATTCTAATCTACTTTGGCGTGGGAGGCCCGGGTTCGATTTCCGGCGGGAGCTCATGTGGTTCGGATTCCACGTTAATCAGTAGGTCCACGTCTCATATAGCCTAGCTGCTGAACGGGACATTAAACTCAAAATCAACTCAAAACTCTATTCTAATCTATCAACTGTTTCAGATTGCAAATGAACGACTCACATTTGAAGCCATAAATATTTTTTTGTTTATTCTTCTTTTCTTCTCTTACTCTTTAATCTAAATTAAGGCTCAGAGATCAACTTCAAGTATCTAGTTTTGTTGAGGTCGTTGCGGTTTATCGATTGATATAAAGCCCAATTAGTGTACAGTTCACTGTCAGTTTTAACTTCAGTGTATTATGCGTCGTTGTGATTGAACAACAAAAACTTTAGTTGTGCAAAAAATCGTTCTTTTTCTTGAAAACTATTCATTAGGATTAGCACTCACTCATATCACGTTTCTTCAGGTAACTGTGACCAATAAACAGGTATATAAGTTTCTATTAGAAATTTGTTTTCCATTAACCCTCTTATAGTTTCTACTTTTTTATGTAGATTTTAGACTTTCACTCAAACAGTTAGTGCTTACTTACTATTTATCGTAGGATCTTGGCTCATACCTCATTTTTTTCCGGAAAACCATAATTTCCATCGGTATCACTCCCTTGTCCGTATTGCACACTGGAAACGAGAAAGTCGGGTATAAACCGGAAAAAGTTTTAAACTAAAACTGTTTTAGATATGTTTGCGGTACTTGAATAAAAAATCCATAAAATTCATCATAGCTATTCCATGTTTCCTGTCGATTCATTACAGGACTAAATTATAATCAACGAAACAAATGTGTTTGCCAGTTTGACAGAGCATCTAGAATTGATTCGTAGCACGCTTCAAATAAATATCGAGGGCTGTTTCTACGTAATCTGTATTAATACCTGACAACCAAGTTTGTATTTTTGGTCAGCAGTGTAAAATCGGCACTATTTGGCAACATCGCACTATTTTAAAATGTTTAATAGTGACTCACTCTATAGCTAGCAATCAACCTTGAAAGAATAACTAAAATATACACAAATATGTAGAGCTTAATTTCGTACAGTGCTAATCGGATAGGTCCTTCAGAAGTAAAGATATTTACAAAATATTTTGGAACTGAAAACAAACTTGTTTTTCATGTTGTCTGAATCGATTCCCTAAAATTAAGGATGAAAAGAAAAGAGATTTATTTGAAATTTACTATTTTACAAGGAAATAAAATATCAACATTTCTGTAGAAAATATCAGTATACTGTACAATGTTATATCTAGTGTTTTTATGGCAGCTTCATTAATTGAACTACTTAGCTATTAGAGCGAGTCAAAAATGACATGCATTTCGAAATTGAAGACAACCTAATGCGTAAAGTTGGGTACAAATACATGGAGTAATACAAAATTTGGATCAAACTTTTCAACTTGAGGTACCACTAGCGCAATCGTTAGATATCCATAGAAAAAAAAACTAACCAGCTTGAGGCTTTACAAGGAAACTTCTTTCATGTTTTCATTAAACAAAAAAACTATAACCATAATCATAACGAATACACTAAAGATTTCGTTTACTGGAGGCAAATATTTGATTAAAAAACTTTCAAATGTATTGTCATCTTAATTCCCGATTTTTTTCAAAATTTTCTTAAAGCCCCTTTTAAAACGTGGTCCATTCTACAACTAATTTTACATTCACTTTTTGCACTGATTACTTACTTACCTTTTAATTTCTTTTTGGAATAATTGCAAATGTCAGGAGGAATACAAATAATATTATTCGTCAAGTAAGCGTTCTTCCATTTTTTTCAGACCTACAACTCATATTGACATTTGAGAAAAACGTGTTTAGTGGCCATTCGTAGTAGTTGATATGATGGTTCATTTACTTTTTACCCTTCTGTTTCAACACTCTCTCCATCCGAGACATAAATCTACAACTTAATCTGGGATACGAACTACACAAGCCTTCAACGGGACTTGAACGTTGGTCTTCCACTCAGAAGGCGTGTACATCAACCATACAGCCACGTGGGTGTTTTGCTTTAAGAACTGTACTTCGCCTAAATTTAATTTTCCAGTTTAGAGCAAACGTTTCCAACTATTTAAATAGATTATGCACTTTCGTCAAAGCATGCACCAGCAAAGACGTAAGTGTAACATATGTTATAAATTTTATGAGAAACGTAGAATTTACAGCATTTATCTGGAATTTTTACAGCAGGTTTCTCTATTCAGTTTGTGAGTTTATTTGATAATAAACACTATTTCTAAAGAAGTGCAAAATAATGTAAGCAGCGTATGCAATTTTGTAGCACCAAAATACATGAATTCTTCACTTTACGTGAAGCAAGATATGTTTCTTTCCGTTGTTCGGATGTTTCAGATGGAACAGAACTAACTGTTACAAAAATTGTTGGTAAAGTAACAACAACAACAACAACAACAACAAAACGAGAAAATCTAGGAAAGCATCATCAATAATAATTCTTTTAAGAATCGTGTAAATGATTTGCTCATAGACATACAGAGAAATACATATTTTAAAATTGAAGATCAATGTTTTTCAAAGATCTCTAATTCTTTTAAGAAGCCAAACGAAGCCCCTGTTTGATATTCGTGTTTGCAACAAAGATCTGTTCAAGAATACTAACGAAATGAACAGGAAGATTCCATCAACTGAGCAAGATGTTCTTATTGATATCAGAAAAAGATAGTTATCGAAGTCTTACCTACAAGTAGATTTTCTATAACAATACATAAGAAAGCAATGGAAAGGAAGAATGGAAGTTGAAAGTAAAGTCATTCAGCCAAAAACGTGGCTACATGTAGTGTCAACTTATCATATGGCTTCTTTTCTCAATTTCAAATGACAATGGAAGACACTTGCTTTCTAAATAAAGGGTCTTTCCTAGTAAGATAGTGAAATTGGCCCTTGATCCAAATTGGATGCTATTGATCCAAAAGGTTACCCTTGACCTAACACTACTTCAAAAAAAAATTTGACCCCCTCCCCCAATTATCG
This sequence comes from Thermobia domestica, assembly GCF_964235325.1. Classification (NCBI taxonomy): domain Eukaryota; kingdom Metazoa; phylum Arthropoda; class Insecta; order Zygentoma; family Lepismatidae; genus Thermobia; species Thermobia domestica. Next base: position 264,314,614 of record NC_137463.1, read on the forward strand.
TATCATATATGCTCAAGATTGAATATGTTTTATCTTTGGTGAGGGTGGTCCAAAAATTTTGAGAGTTTCACATATTGTAGACTGTAGATCTGTCGTTCTTTGGATGCTTCGATTGTGTCCATTTCGGAATAGAAACAACAAATATATGTATATCCGTTACAGTGCTTCAACTTCAACCGACTCTTGCTTACACATACCTCGTTTGGGTTCCTCGTATCTATCAGTGGTTGATTCAGTGGCCGCATACAGTGGCGCTCTCTACCGGCAGCGCTCTCTACCGCGAGCTGTGTGTAACTTTGTTCTGCAAGGGTCGCTTGAAAGGAAGCACTGTTACGGAGATATATTTGGTGTTTCTGTTTCGAAATGGACAGCAGCCGAAAAACGACAGAAGCGGAAAGGACGCAAGAGAAAGAAAATTGTGAACTTTGCCAAAAGATTGTTTGAAGAGGCCCTCACCTTGAGAGCCCTAAAATGGAGGAAAAACTGTGCGAAAAGCGCTTTGTTTTCAGTTTTATTTCTTTTTGAAAATGTTGCCATCACTTTCAGGCTACGAAAAAGTATATGTTGTACCTAAGGGCATAACAATTTTTTAAAACCAAAAAATCAGGAACGTGTCTCCCAAAAAAATTTTTCTACAATTTTTTTTTAAATTTTCAACACGCAAAAAAGTAAAGAAAATACGCATCGAAAGTTTTGAAAAAAATTGCACATTTTGCATCTAGATAGTATCTACAATCTGTGAAACTTTCAATATTTTTGGACCACCCTACCAAAATTAAAAATTATTCAATGGCACATATGATACGATAATTCGGTAAGGGGAGGGGGTCAACATTTTTCTGAGGTTGTTTTAGGTCAAGGGTAACCTTTTGGGTCAATAGCAACCCAATTTGGAACAAGGGCCGATTTCACTATCTTACCAGGAAAGACCCTTTGATGAACTTACGCTTCCAGGAAGTCAGAATGACACATCATCAGCAACAAGTATTGCAACATCTCAAATGCCGATTGGTTACTTGCATTTGCAAGTGCATGTACACTCATGTCCAAAATTATTGTCGCATATCTATAAATATGTCGTTGTAGGAATAAAATTTGATAACAAATTTGCCCGGTATTTCTTATAATGTTAGTATTTGTGTAATTGGCAAAGAAATGTATGTGGCAAATTTCATGTCTCAGGAGCAGTAAATAAGAACAGTAAAACGAAAATAAAACTTTCTTGTCAATTTATTAACATTTTGGTTTACTCATTCTAATTTTCGTATTTATAATTTTTACGAAAAAAGTCATAAAATAAATAAAAAATGAAAAAAATAAAAATAAATAAAATGATAATGATGATACTGATGTGTTTTGTATGATGTTCACCTTCCTTAAGACTATGGTTGCGTGAATGTGTCACTGCCTGGTGACCGCGAACCCACAGGGCCCAGGTTGGGCAAGCTGTCAACAATCACTGACCAATCCACCAAGCCAATCATCTCCGGAAAATAGAACTCAAATAGACCCAAAATGTGAAGATTTCTAATCCCCCTTCATTCTCACTCGTAGTCCGGTATCCCGATCTGCAGTTCATCGTCCGCATCCCATCACGAAATAGGTTGCAAACCACAATCCGATAAAACAAGACACTGACCCAAAAGTGAAACTGACGGTGAGTGCTTCGAAAGTCTGAATGTTTGTATTTACTAACTCAGATTTAAAAAAAATCTCAAACTGAATCTAAATCGCGCAACGGGATGGAATTTCGCAAAACTGAATGCCTAAAATGAATTTTGTTGATCTTATTAACGAAGTAAAATTTCCTGGCAGGTCTGAGATTCCAACCCCGGTCACACTAAGTGAGATCAATTCTGTGTGTTTTCAAGACGCTATAATTTACTTTCGTTACACTGTTCACGTACTGCTTTTCAAACTCGACATTCTAAGTACTAACAATACCACTGAAGTTAATTTACTACATAGTTCTAAATAATTAGCTATGCACTAGATAAGAAAAGATTGTGTTTCGACTCGTACCTTTTATTCACACTAGTTTACTGTATGACAAGTAATAACAGAATAAAATTTTTAAAAAATCGCAAAGGTTGGAAATTGAGCAATTTCTTAACATAGCTGAATGAACAAGCTTGTTTGGATACAAATTAATTAGAATGACATTTTCTCTCCACATCTCGTTTGTAACCTTCATGTGTTTTTCAATTTCTATGGACTATAAACAAATCATATATCATCACATTTTGTTACGAGAAAAACTGATTACAAAACACTATACGACACACACGTACTACTTTCCATGGCTATGTGCATACTGATTTTCTTCCTTTTGTATTTTCTCTCGGTCAAGGTTGTGTAAGTGAGGCTGGCACAGAGGATTTATACCAGTAGGGTGACCTCTTGTATAAGCTCAGACCTATTCACATTTTCTTCCACAACAATATAAATCATTTTCTTGACACTGAAGAAAATACACATTAGAAAATTCAAATCAAAATTATACTTAACCTAATCCCTATCCTAACTATCTAAAACTAACTTAGCCTAACACATAGAAAATTCACTTTGTCAGACATATTCGTAGAATAGTATGCACAGCCGGTTCCAATGACGTACAGAACACTTTTCATTCAGCTTTAAATTTCTTTTAAATAATAAAAAAAATCTGCTTATGGTTTCAAATCTGAACTTTTGTTTTGCTAATTGAGGGAATTTCAAAATACAAATCGGATATTTCACTGCTGATGAACATCTCCCATTATCAATAGTCGTACTAGCACCCTTGTCATTAATGTAAGCCGAAACTTTTGTAAACATTTGTCTCATCGTATCCAACCTAAAGTGAAGGTGAGCACAAAACCAGAGAATGGATTTAATTCTGTAACATTTAGCAGTACGGAAAATTTTGATGATTACTTTTCAAAATAAATATAAATACTGGGAAGAATGTGTGAACTCGAAAGTACACACTTTTCTTGGACTGTTTATGACAATCGTCCACACTGAAACTCAAAGAAAAAAAACTCCCCCCATTGAACGAGTGGTTCCTGTCACATCTCGAAATTTATATACTGTATAACTTAGGGAAAACTATGCAGAGTTTAGCACATTATGTTAGGCATCACAACACCAAAAGAATAGTATAATCAATCCAATGATAAAATTTAGCAGGTTTAGTTCGGCCGAAAACAACAACTTGGATTTAACTTCTACCACACTTACTTGTTGAAATCCTATATGGGAAATAGAATGATGTTTACTTCCCTGGTCTGTCAGTCCTTGCCAGGCTTCTCCAAGAAAAGATTCTTCACCACTACTCGGCTGAGTAGTTTCCCGGTGACCTCAAAAATGGAATTTTCTGGTCGCTGCTTCAACTCCAAACGACAAAGCTTCACCAAAATGGCTTACGTCAGCCACTCACGCTCTGACGTATAAGTTTGCTCTCACAGTCGTAACTCTATCGTCCATTGAGCACAGTAAACACACCCTGCATACATATACTGTCCAAAGACATGAAAGATCTCAACTATTTCGTGTTGTTACTTTTAAAATTTCTATTTTTCCACGTTTTATATCGACGAAGATAATTGTACGTCCACCACTTAACACTGCTTCCGGTCAAAAAACAAAGATAATGGGAAGAAGATCCCTAATTGGAGGATCATTGTGACGTAACTATACGATGATAGGTGTATCTCTCAAGATCAAAGAAAGCCGAAAAACTCAACCACAACTGTGATTGCGGAAGGTCCAATCACAGATAATTTAGATTAAACAAAGAGATGCTTCAAGAAGCTACTATGGCTGACTTTACAAATGTGAAATTTTAGAGAAGATTTTTGAGATAAAAATTTTGATTTCTTTTTGAGGATCCCCTAAGCCAAAAATATTCATGAAAATTGACTGGAAAGGATTCACAACGACCAGATATAACCTTATTTCCTAAAATAACATTATATTTTAGCTAAATATACGAATATTGTTCAATGTAAATATATATTACCATATATTTCCCTCTAAATATACTAAAATCATCATTTCAAGGAACTTAACGCAAATTTTGCGATCTACCTAAAATTGAGTAGACAACTAATTATATATTTTACAAAAGTTCAATAAATATTAAATTCATATATATATACTGGTTGCCCAAAACTTCCGGGCCATGTTACATTATACCATGTATAAGGTAACATAATTCTTTACCACAGACATACATTTCCCAATTATACACATAGTATCAGTATTAAAGGTACCCTGCAAAATCATTAACAAATTATATTGTTACCGAAGACAGTTATAGATATGCGACAATCATTTTGGACATCAGTGTATCTCACTAGTTCTACCTTCCTAAGTGGCATATACAGGGTGTTTCAAAACAACACCGACGACGTTTGGGAGGTGATTCCTGACACCAATATAAGACAAAAAATATAGACCAACCTGAGTGCACAAATGCTTCATTTATGAGTTATACGCTGCCGAAAACATGAAAAAATGAATTTTAAAGGTATATAGCTCCAAAGCCATGGGACCTATCCTAGCTGGGTCAAGACTTCACTTAAGAACTACTATGTGCCCTACACAAAAATCCAGGTTTCAGAATCCTGTGGTATTTCCGCAACAATTTTTATAGTAGTAGTTGGTGAGTACTTCAAATTAAATGTCCGTAGGCAAACTCCCTCTATTAAATTTGTTGCATGAGTACCTTAGGGATCCGAAACATTTATTTTTGGACAGCGCACCTGTTAGTTCCTAAGTCAAGTCTTGATCCGACTACGCTAGGTTCAATAGTTGTAGAGCTAAGGACCTTTAAAGTTCATTTCTTCTTGTTTATAGCAGTCTATAACTCCGAAAGGAAGCATTTGTGCACCCAAGTTGGTCAATATTTTTTGTCTTATCTTGGTGCCAGGAATCACCTTCCAAATGTTGAATGTGTTGTTTTGAAGTACCCTGTATATATGCAAGATCACTTCTTTAAAAAGACGTAACGAAAGTAATTGACAGAAGTAAAACGCTAAGTAAAATGCAGAGAAGAGGTCGTAATTTAACGGAACATAATCCACAAATTTATCAACATAAAAGCATCCTATCTGAACAGAGAAATGAGTAAAACTCTTAGACAAGTAAATACTGGAAGGAAATTCAGACGTAGATTGTATTTCAGGAACATGTTCTGTTTGCAGAGCCGAAGTTGCAATAGATGATCACGTTACATCACTTTCTAGTACATCTCTATATTAATCCAAATATTACATTGCTATTGTTTAAATTTACTAACATGATGACTGAAAATTTAGTGGCCAGTGGTTGAGATGGAGTGTGGGGAACATACAATCAAAGGGAAATGCTATTCAGTTGATAGAGGAAGAGAAGAAACAAATACAATGGTAAAATTGCAAGTTACATTGCAATGTGCTTTATCTCCGTTACATAGTGAATTATAGAAATATCACCTCTCCGGTTTTCAGGTCTAATTAGTAAATAATTTTATTAAAGCGAGAAGCTACTGAGAGTCAAATTCGGAACAAATAAGTCCCATTGTGATTTAAATCTACCTTTACTAGTTGTATGATGTTATATCCGAGTTGTTTCTTAACTCTCACGCTTTTGTTAGTACCAAGGTATTGTTTAGCACGGATCTCTAAATATATCCACCTTCTTCATATTGGAGATTCAAGCTAAACTCTGGTCGAGAGAGAATTGATGGAAGAAACAAATTGAGGAAGTTCGTAACAGAGTATGATTTCATTGTAACATAGGACTACGAAAGATAATGATTAATAATAAAACTCCACCTGACCAAAGTAGTATATGTATTTTAAGATTATATATTTGTGTTACAGTTTCGGCTATGTAAGGGTTACAAAAACCTTACATTTTAAAGATGACATCTAATGTTTCGAACGATAAAGGGAAACCTTTAGGTATTATGTTTGATTGTTTATCTTTCTTTGAATAAATTATAAAAGAAGTGAATCACAAAGCGTAAAAAGTGCCTTGATTTGCATAGGTGAAAATGACAACTGAAGGTGTTGTCACATTTAACTCAATTGTGCACTGTAATATATTCATTGGTAGAGATCTCCTGCTCACTAGGTACATTTTTAATTTTGAGAAACAATGTTTTGAAATGACAATTACGGCTCATTTTAGTAACCATGAAACACTGAGACTACAATAGGAAGAAAGAAACTGATAAAAGTGTGTAGCTAAGATAGACTATTGACAAGCCAATAACCAGACAGGTGAATTATATTTTACTAAAGGTAAAATATTGATCTCGTTTTAATATTGTAAAAATATCGTGTTCGCCACGATAAATGGCGCCTTTAATAGTAAGAAGCTTTTACCATGTAATACACCATACTAAACTTTAGAAAAGAAACGACAAATATTATATATTTAATATCACAAATAATAAATTTTCATTATCAGCGCAATTTTAAATTTATATTTTAATTTGCATTTCTTTCAACACAACTTAAAGTTCATTTACAGGTTGAAAAATAAACAATCTATCTTGTATTTACTCTTTACTTTTATGTATTTCTTAATTTTTAAAAAATGTATAGATTGTTCGTTTGTTCACATTTCTAGAAATCATCTTTTCTGGTGCTTGCATTTCATCAGCCTGCTTTTGATTCATTGAACTAAGAATTTACTAACTGACGCCTTAAAATAATATTACAGGAGAAAAACACGTCAAGAAAGAATAAACAAAATTAATCAAACATGACGATGTAAAGGAAAAATGATTCATGACTTTAATTCTAAATCTTAAACTTTACCAATATTGGTAAGGGTAACGGATTACTTTATCAACAACAAAAAATGCCTTCATTCTTAAAAACATAGACAATTTTCCTCTTGGTGCGACACAGGGTTTCTAAAAGTGATTCTCGATAAAAAATAGATCATTATCATTATCCCCAAAGAAAAACATTCTAAAGATTTTATACAACAATAATGGTTCTTCCATCACAAGAGTCAATAAACATAAGAATATAGTTGTGTGAAATGAATAGCTGCAGTAGGAGTCCTTCTTTTGGGGTGTTTGGTTGAGATTAGAATGTGAAAAGTGTACACTGGTATAATGAAATGAATTACTCTTAGGAGAGTTGTCAAATTCTAAGAGGGAACGTTTTGACGTGTTAGATATGAAAACTTAATCGTAATTGAGGATATGGTGTTTGCGAATATGATATATCCCATAATAATTCACAAATACAATGGATACGAAGCAGAAATACTTGAAGTACAGTACTGGGTATGTACTGTATAGCGATTTGGAGAATAGGCAGAGTTCGTACAAGGCTTTCATCACCACCGCATCAAGAATCTTCAAGCCAAGATGAGTACGAACAATCTTCACACAAAATGTCGAGGAGCAGTATATTACAAGATATTGATAAAAACACACTACAAGACATGTCTCTTATACTATGATGACTATTAGACAGAAGCTTAAACTCCTATTGCAAACTCACAAGACGCTATAAATGCGTTCGAAGTGAATCAAATATGAAGGTAATATTAGATTAAATGACTAGCAAAAGGCAAAATTGAGCTCACTTCAAGGGAAATAGGGTGTCAAAATTAAAAACGATACAAGAGTTTGTAATCTTACAATTTGACAGGGGAAAAGAGTGTTGGATTGCTGTTCACTATTGATATTTGCAAATAGGTACTATGAACGTTCAAATAGTTTCTTCTAGGCAATTTAACAGCTTCGATTATTTTTATCAAGAAACTTGAGGCTGAATTTGACATTTTTTCAAGCATATTATTACATTAGTCTCAAGTAAGAACATACTAGAAGATCATGACATACGTCAGAAGGCACATAGATTTGGTGTGTAGGAGTCTGTGCATAGCTCTTCACATTATACAATTGATGTAACGTTATCAATGAGTGACAAATTAGCTAACAAATTACATGTCTGCTTACAAGAGTCACAAGAAAATTTGCTCCAAAAGTATCAAAGAAACTTCAAGCAACATGTCCACGAAACATTCATGTGGAGGCAAGCAAAAGTGGGAAAACGACGAAAAGTATATCAAATGTTTTCTAACTAACACTCTTGGTAAATATGTAAGCGACGATGCGAAGAGCATATTTCTGCCTGATGTCTGGTCAGGTAATGAGACTCATGTTCTGTTAGATGAAAGATTTCCGAGGAAGGATGTGATTCTTAATATATTGTCACCGAAGACGACAAAATATTCCCAATATCTTGATGTGTACTTCTTTATGCAACATAAGCTCTACTTAAGAAGAATCGTTGATTTTGTAAGACTACAACCTGAAAAACCACAAGAAAAGTTACATGATCTTCATTTCATCATCAGACTTCACTCTGTGCTATACAATCAACTTCCGGCAAGAGACACAAGCCTACATTACAATATCTTTTACAAAAGGCAGGTTATGATCTTAATATACCAATAACATTGAAAATATAACTAGTGTGGCTTTTGATATTGGTCTTCTTGAATGCAGAAGTGCTGTTAAGTGTGGAAAGTGGCTTTAGTCTGATAGCCTATGCACAGAGTGACCATAAAGTCTTGCCCTGAATACAAAAATTTATTACAGAAGAACCGTTTGACATAATAATGTAAATACTGGTTAGTTACATAGGTTAGTATTACAAGTTTTTTTAAGACAACTTACGTTACTTATGTTACTGATGGGCGAATTGCTCTCGTGATACCACAGCGCGCATTGCGCTTTCTCCTGCTTCGATGCCAACTAACCCGCGCGCGCCAAGTAAAGTACTGCGTCACCTTTGGGTAGCACTAGTGCCATCTATTGGTCATAAAAAAACTTGTAATACTAACCTATGTAACGGATCAGAATTTGCATTATTCTGTCCAATGGTTATTCAGTAATATTTTTTTTTATAATCAGGGCAGGACTTTATGCTTACGGTGTATTTTGTGCTGTTCTACTTTGCTTTTACCATATCTTTGAAATCCTTCTTTGCACATTGGGGAATGAATAGCGGGATAACACTATAAGGTCAGTGAAAAAGGTTTGCTTTTCATATTGAATTATTTTAAGCAAGGGGAAATATAGTAAACTATCACAACAATACAATATATATGTTTTTGGTCCTATTATAGCGATATTTTATTTCTTCGCGTTACCAAAATTCATCTCTCAGATCTTGCATAGATGATCATTTAAATGTCTATTGCGGTAAGGCGTGTTTTATGTCCTAAGCATATTTTCGTGAGGTTTTGAGTGTTCGAGGTCACGCGCGTCACTTGTAAATGAATTTACCCAGCTTATCAACAATTATAACTGAATATTATACAATTAATTAATAATGTTATTAATTATATGTTTCAATATAATTTCGTGCATTATTATTTCGTTGTGTTCGTGAAAAATATAATTTCTCACCAACAAAATCGAAAAGTGAAGTATGGGTTCATTGGACATAACAATATAAAATTATTTATACTTCCATAATTTTGACATTTAAATAAAAAAAATCATAAAACTAAGCACAGGTCAAGAAGATTATGACGGAAAGCGCCATTTTGTGTACATGTTAAAAACGAATGATTTTTTTAACACTTTTGGATATCAGAATACGTAACCAATGGAAACGAAAGTATTATGTTGTTGCTTGAACATCACACCATTGTATAGTGCAATAGTTATGATATGTAGCATTTCATTACCAGGTACTTAAACCCAAAAAATTAATGTATGTACTAACTTCCGGGTGATGATCCTCCTTAACCTTTATAGTATATTTCTTGTTTGCATTTAATTTATTTGCTGCTACTATACTTATAAGTTTCTGCCTAATGTGCTGTTATTTTTCTTATTGCTATTGTCACGTGATTGTTGATCTATTATTTTTGCTACTAATACTACGGTTACGCGTTTTCACTGCTAGTTTGTTTCTGGTAATATTATTGTTAAGTTCTCTTGCTGATATTCTATTATTTTGCTGTTACTGTTATTTCAGGTTTCTTTGTCATATTCTGTTATTTTTTCCTATTACTGTTGCCATACGTAGCAATGTGAAAGGACGGGGTTATGGTGTCTTGGGGTATTATTATGTTTTTGCTAGAGATGCAAAAAAGCCGGCTTTTTTCAATCGATGGCTTTATACACGATAAAGCCGGGTTTTGGTGGGAAAAAACGAGAATATTGGAAATTTTAGCTTTTTTCATTTTCATGATTTTTCTGTTTAAATAGCTTTCTTATAGTATACTCTAAAGTTAAATAAGATTAAATGACCTAAATGCCATATTTCGTTCTGGAATTCACCATTGTGATGGATCGAGCACATGGTTTATGAATCAAAGTAAACATAAAGTTTCACTTCTTAGATCTTAGTAATCTAGCTTCTAGTACATAATTAAACTTATGTTTTTCAATATATACATCAGAGCGTACGTTTTTCAATATATCTGTCAGATCGTACTTCCACATTTCCCTTATACTCTAGCTGTGCAATGATTTAACAATAATCTTCCGGATACAGCCTTGAATACCATTTGATAGAAATAATCAGTATCGAATTTAGAAAAATATTTGAGAGGGTTTTTTTTTCAATAATTTTTTGTGTTTTTCTAAAAGTTCCTAACTTTTATATAAAACGAGCTTAAGTTTATGAGTACAGGCATAACAAACGTTTCGTTTCGTTTCTATATTCGACTATAATCTCCCAGATACAACCTTGAAGACCATTTTATACTGATAATCAGTGGCGGATTTAGAAAAGTACTTTAGGAGGGGCTTTTCTTATTAATGTTTAGTTTTTCTAAAAATTCCTATTTTTTTATTTGAGGACAGTTGAAGTTTATGAGTAAGGACAAAACTAATATTTAGTTTATTTTAGAAATTCCGTAATTTCGGGGTAGAGACTTCAATCTGAAAGACATCATTACCCTAACCCTCTTCGCAAATCCATCACGGCTGGCAATTAGTAATAACAAAGATTTAAAAACGATTAGAAAGGAAGTCAGCCAGTACTCACAGTACACGCACTATCTCTATATTCACAGATGGAATTAAGGGAACCTTTTGTCAAAATGGTCGAATGCGGGGTTGAATCCCGGACTTCACGATAGAAGCGCGAAAGCTAACCACTCATTCATGTTTGTTGTGCAGTTGTGCTTAACTTAAATGTATTCTCTCTCTCTCTCTCTCTCTCTTTATCTATGGTCACAAAAGCTCTCCATTGACTTTTGTCCTTATCCAATTCAATCCAGTTTCTACTCTGTATTCCTATTTCTGCTAGATCCATCTTAATATTGTCCTTTCATCTGGGCCTAGGTTTTCTTAATGGACGTTTCCCGATTGGATTTCCAGTTAAAACTTTGAAAGCGTTCCTACTTTCTTTAATTCTGGCTATATGACCTGCCCACCTGAGCCTCCTAGACTTGATGACTGTAACAATCTTTGCTAAACCGTATAAATTATGTAGTTCCTCCTTATGAAGTTTCCGCCATTCCTCATTCCCGTTCCTCTTGGGTCCAAATATTCGTCTCAGAATTTTATTCTCAAATAATTTCAGTCTGCGTTCTTCCCTCAGCGTAAGCGACCATGTTTCACAACCATAAAGCATAACAGGCATGATTATCATTTTATAAGCTTTAAATTCCTTGACAGAATTCGCGGCAACAAAATATTTAGAACTGAATAATAACAAGAATTTCCTGATTTCAGTCGACATTTAATTTCTTTGTGGGTATGGTTTTGGTCTGGTAATACTGATCCAAGATATTTGAAAGTATCCACTGTGTCGAAAATATTAATTGATATTTTAACGCATTCATAATTTGCCGTATTACGATCCTTGTGAACTTCCTTGTATTTAGATTTTTCTGCATTTACTCATGTCCATCCAAGTATTTAATAAGGACTCTGCATTTCTTTCGATTGTTCTCCTATCAGATTTACAAAATTAGCATACACCATAACCTGGTGAATACCGTTCAACTCTAGGCCCTGGTTCCTATCTTTGATTTTTCTTATAGCGTACTCAGGAACAAAGCTAAATAATAACGGAGATAACGCATATCCTTGTTTCAAGCCAATCAAGTGGAAGCTCGCATTTTTCTACTCGGACTTTACTCTGGGAATCATTTAAACACTTAATGAATCTAGCTTTTTCGGTATTCCAAATTCTGTAAAAATGTTGTACAATGTTTCCCTCCTAACCGAGTTGTAAGATTTTCTAAAATCAACAAACAGTTGATATACTGGGTAATATATTCCCATTTCTTTTCGAGTATTTGTCGAATGGTAAATATCTGGTCGATTTAGACTAAATCCACACTGATAATCTCCAATAATTTCATCTGCGTATGGGGCCAATCTTAGTAATAGAATGTCAAGAGAAATGCCTCGATCATTAATACAATCAATTTTGTTGTCTTTCTTGTGAATTGAAACAGTGATTGATTCTTGCACTCTTTTTAAACGTATTCCATAGTTTTTCTTTTTTTGTATAAAAAATCGTAACGATATGTTGAATTTTCTTGTTAAAAATTCAGAAACCTTCAGGAGTGGGTAAACCGCGATAGTGGTTATATATTCTACAGCCTAGGAAACCACATGTTCAGATGAACCGTCTATTACGTATATGAGCCATGAACAGAAAATTCGATACTTTCCCGATTCTGAACAAGCTTAAGGAACAGTCAGTGCATTACTGAATTTGGAGCTTTACCGATTTTGCAGATCCGAAGCACCTGATACGTAGTAACAGATTATTACGTATGTGATCAATCAATGAAAAATTTGTTCGAAATATTCATACAATGTATATGAAAGTTAAAACTTAACAAGAATGTACAGAACCACCCGAAACGAAGCTCTTGATCTGCAGATTTCTCTCATGTTTTTCTTTACTTTCTTCAAAAGAAGGTGTGTGATATTTTGAAGTAAAAATACTACATACAATTTTGCTAGTTATTTGTGTATCACTTTTTTTAAAGTACTTATTGTATATTTTATAGTGTAAAGTATGTATAAAATAATATTGTATATATTGGTTAATCCTTGGAATTCATAATGCAAATATGTTAAGAATTTTAAAAAATCATTTTGAAATTCATGGTTTATTTTCGACGTTTCATATTATTATCTGCATCAAACACTAATTAAATTAATTTTTGTTGTAGAGAAGCAAAACAAAGTCTGCTTCATCAGTTTAAAGTAAAATTTTCAAAAAAAGCCCAAAATTTTCCAAACAAAAAAGCGACGCAGAAAAAACCGAGTTTTTTTCAAAAGAGCTAGTTTTTCACCGAGCCCTTGCATCTCTAGTTTTTACGGAATAATATATTATTTTTACGATGAAATGGTTGAACGCACTCTCTCAGGGAACATGGTTTTAAAGTTAACGGAAAATGACAAATTAATTTAATGATTACGTTTTAAATAATATATTTATATATAATTAGCAAAATTCACGTAATGAACAATACGAAAATATTTTCAGGTAACTTTTTGGTATCTGCTAATTAGCATTTTCTATGTATGTTTCCCCAACTTCACTTGAGTGTGGTTTTGGAGCCAAAAGAAACTAGTTTTCTCTCTCTATGTTTCAATAATAGTCTTGTATTTGTTTACCAAAGCATCAAAGCTGTACAATGGTTGTAGTAATTTTATCAGTTCCTATGTGAGCAAGATAGGTCTACTAAAATTAATGAGATGAAGTATGAATGAGAATACAGTTGTAAATGTTATAAAATAATTCATTATTGAATATAAAATCCATAATTGGAAAGCTCCAAAGTAATTAAACCTACAAGGCATATTGAAATTCAATGTATCTCACATTTCTCTTAACGAGAAATAGAATATTTTGGTGAGAATGTGTGTGTGTGTGTGTTTGTAGGCGTGTGTGTGTGTGTGTGTGGGTGTATGTTTCAGCATAACCCTGGAATGTCTATACAATTTTAGTCAAGCTTGGCCCTCATATTACTTATAGCCTGGAAAGTAGTAATGTGAGGCTAAGAGCTACTTGACAAATCTAGGGCAAGTAGGGGTTGTAGAATATAGAAAATATCGTAAACGACCATCTTATCAAATTTATAATTTTTTGTTTGCTGAGACGAATCGTGACATACCCAATGCCATTTAACTTCAAGCCCTCATTAGCAGCCGTAGGGATGAAATAGTGTCATGTAAAAATAATCCCAAACGAATGATATTAGTTAGGGTTTAAGATTTAGATTTCTGGGTTTTCGGAATCTAAAGCCATTTAGCCCGTTACGTTTCAGGGATGACGACCCTCGGCGAGCATTCTATCCGAGGAAAGGAAAGAAAGAAAGGATTGGGGGAAGCATGGAAGTGGCCTGGCACCTATAAGTTAGGTACCAACCCGGCATTTGCCTGGTGTGAATAAGGAAAACCCAGGAAAACCTCATTCAGAGTACTTTTTCAGTTTTTCGACCGAGTGCTCCCACCAGGAATCGATCCCGGGACCGCTCGCACCGAAGGCGAGAGTGTTAGCGACTACGCTACGCGGGTCTACACGACTGATATTAGTGTCGAAGCAATAGTTTTCAGCGTCACTAAGTTAGTTTGTGGTACTCCCAATGCTGTTTAAACCCAGGTTCATCTCCTAACACTTAGTGAGGTAATGGAAGGATGATTATGATCGGAAATGACCGACATGTCCAATTTCGGCCCCGTATTGTTACTAAGGGGATGAGATTTTGCATTGCATGTAAAAGTAATCGAAAACTACTGTTATTAATGTCTAATCAATGGTTTTAATCTAAGATAATTGGTAGTAGTTTCAGTTCAAGTTAAATTTTTAGTGCGGGTATGACCTTCTAACACTACTAGGGGGAATTAACCATATATGAAAATGACCAAAAACGACCAATATTAATGTTGAATCCATAGACTTTGAAGCTGCTTAGAAAATTGTGATGGTCCGTTTAAGCACAAATTCAGCACTCAATAGCACCCTGGAGGTGAAGTGATGACATGTAGAAATGAAAGAAAACAATGGATATTACTGTCGTATGCATAGATTTCTCGGTCCTCAGTTAATTGATGACGTGTTTTAAGTTCAAGTTCAGTTCCAGTGGGTGATAACACGACAATAGCACTCCTAAGGGGAAACGGGAAGAGATTCTTATAACAATAATCAAAAGTGGCCCTACTAATGTGGAGGTCGCTGGTATGAATCGTGACACTCTGAATACCGCTTAAGTACAAGTTGAGCGTACATCAGCCTTACTGCGGGGAAGGGTGACATACAATAATCTAATAAAACTGATATTAGTGTAAAATCTTTTTTTTTAAGAATTACTAAGTTTATGAATGAAAATCCCTATGCCGTTTATGTTTAAGTTCTGTCCCAGTCTGAATAAGACACCACTTACCCTCCTCTCGGTGAGATCAGAATGGAGTGACATGAAAAAAATAATAGAAGAAAGATACGTTAGTTTCGAATATATACCTTTTGGAATCTCTAAGATAAACATTGACACTCTCGAGCCTATTTTACGTTCAATCTCCATCGGCACAGTGGATGAGAAAAGGTTAAAAAAAATCCAAATTTACCAAAAATAGTGTCCAATTCATAGGTTCTAGGATCGGGAAAGCGATTCACCCGTTCAGAATTAACTTTTGGAACGTAGTTTTATAATGTCACTTTGAGTAAAGTTTGTATTTTATGGACCATGGTGTATCAAAATTTATGCCACAAGTAGAGTACCTTATGGACAATTATCATTACACTTTTGTTGAAATAAATTTTTTAAGCGAGAAATGAATTCCAATATTTCCGATGCATCTATTCTCTCCGTGCAAAGAACAGACATTTCAAGTTATTTTAGCACTACAAAACTTGTCATTTACGTTTGTTGCTAATGGCGTCTCTTAGTATCTCTAAAATACTTGTAAAGAGAAACCTTACAAGAGTTTAACCTTAGATTTCCGGCAGAGAGTAGTAACGTAATCTTGCTCTTTACATTGGTTTACCATTAATGGGAACGAAAGTGTGGTAGCCATCATTTTATTAAACATTATTATTATTATTATTATTATTATTATTATTATTATTATTATTATTATTATTATTATTATTATTATTATTATTATTATTATTGTTGTTGTTGTTGTTGTTGTTGTTGTTTGTATACAGAAGTAGCATAATCGTATGCTTCATTTGCCAGAAAATTTAAATTATCCAACAAAATTCAAAATCGAGTAACATTCTTTAACTTTTAATACGAAAGAATACGATAAGTTTTAGAACCGCTCCTCGTTGATCTAGCCACCAGTATTCATAGATGAGTGGTTTGTGGTATTTGGTTGCAAATTACAAGATAGAAGTTATTCTTACTTCGAGTACCACTTAAAAGCATGTGTATTTTTCTTTACTGACTTCAGTGTTTCTGTGTGATTTTCTTCTCGCTTGCATATTATGAAAAAGTGGTGCAAAGGTAAGTAAAGTCAAATTATTATGATAAAATATGAGAATCAATAGTTTCAAAATAAAACAATAAAAAAGTGAGAGCATTAGGGGCGTCACCTTTGCTTAAAAATAAAAATAATCAAGAGAGTGCCTAATGCACGTATGTTCGATAAAATTCTGAGTTCAATCCCCACTGGTTTAATTGGATTTTTGCTTCTTTTTCAGAATCAAGGCTATAGGGGACATGGATCTATAGTTTACGGTGAGATTTCAACCACCTGAACTTTTACTGGGAATCGAATTCGAGTCTGCCCCACAAACGACACATGAAATACATAAAGCAACAAGAAATCTCAGTTCTCAGTCAACTTGTCTGATCCCGAGGCTAGTCCCGGTAAACGTCCCCCTGGGACCCCTAGTTCAGAATTTTAAAAAAACTCCGTTTTGATCTGCGCCCTAGAAAAGGTACCCGTGACCAAATTTTGGAAACTTTCGGTCCACTCGTCTGGGCCACAGGCCGCACACAGACACACAGACAGACACAAACACACTCTTTATTTTATTTATATTAGAAAGATCAGATGCACCGTTATTGTAATAATTATCGTAGAAATTCAAACTCCGATAAGTGGTAATTTCATAGCCTTGTTTTATTACAAGTTTAAACTTTTTAGTCAGTAGAAACGAGGGCGTGAATCATGGGTCAGAGTTGATGACAATGGATTTTGGTGGGTCCGTGGGTCACAGTGGGTGATAATGATTCACGGTGTGTGGTGGGTCAGAGTGGATCACGGTGGGCCGTGGGTCACGATGGGTGGTGGGTCAGTTGGTCCTTTCTAAAGTTTTCATTGCCCCATGCCCTCTCTGAATTACAGTGTTGAAATATAATCAGTGAAAATCAATTGCAATTGATCAATCAATTGAAAGTAATTGCTGTGGAAATCAATTGCAATTGAATTAATTGCCAATTAATTTCAATTACAATTGAATGACTGAATTCAATTGCAATTACTTTCTACTGCAATTACTTTCAATCGATTGATTAATTGCAATTGATACTTCTTTATTAATGGCCAACTGCAATTAACAATTGACCATTACGTATTGTTAATTGTTAATTCAGTTGAAATTTGCCTAACACTGCCTTATATATAAATGATATACATGCAGTATGAATGTGACTGAGCTTTGAAACTTTCATTTGATTTTGTTTTTACAACACTTCAAAATAGACCTTTATATTTTTTTAAAAAAAAGAAAAAAAAACACTCCTGTATTGTGAAAAAGGAACCTTCCGTAGTCAGACTCGAACTGCTGCTCTTTGAATTTAGAATATCAGCTAAACCCGCTTGACCACGGAGGCAACTTTTGTATTGTAACATTGATAATAGAAACCCTCCAATAACAGATATACACTTGGAAGTTCACGTAGCGTTTTTCTGAATTTTTCAGTAATTTCATCCAAAGATATTGATTTATTTTGGAACTGTGCATTAAAGTGTGAATTTAATGCTCATCACAGAAATACGTAGTTTTAATTCTTTAAACTTGACATCTTTGCTAGTGTTCATAATACCTGCGCACTATGTCGGGTCACTTTACCCCTAATTTCCCACCGAATATTCTTCCTTTAATGATTTGTCCGAATAAGGTTTTATAACATTAAGGGCTTTTTGTTTATAATTTTTCTTATTTTGCTTTATGTTTTCTCAAAAACCTCAAGTAATCTTTCATTACACAAAGATATGAAAAAGCTGCATTATTAATGAAAATGTGGAAGTTACAGTATATATAATGTTTTTCTTATGGGGATGACAGTACATTGGATATGTCTTGCTTCGTCCGTCAAGTGTTATTAACCCTTTTGGGACCTAATGGCAAAAGTGACACATAAGGGGTTGTTACTTAGTTAATTCTCTGTTGTCTGAACGCTAATTAAGATATCGGGATGACTTTTTTCTATGTCAAATATGGTTGGACCATAGTTTATACTGATGGTATTTGTAGTTTTTTCAGAGTCGAATTTCCTTCTCAAATTTTAGCCCAAAATAAAACAAATAGTGAAATTTTTAATTGCGAATTTTCTTCTTTTAGTTTCTTCCACCATAACTTTTTCATTTTAGAGAGATCTATTTAGGGCTTGTCAGGTATATATTCCGTATAGATGTCAATTCTTTCGGGCGAATTTTTTGACCAACTCACAATCAGTGTTGCCAACTAGGGAAAATATTATTTATTTATTTATTTTGTATTTTTCGGTCCAAAAAATTGGAATTTTCAAAATTTATCTTTATAAATCCATACATATAACTACGAACGTAAGTCATCTTACGAAAGTCAAATATAAGTCTTTAGTGAACAAAAGAAAGTCCAGATCGTTACAAGTGGGTAATTAGGAGGGGCACGAAAGATTCGAATTTATTTTGTAACCTTGATTATTTTTACTTTTCCTTTTACCATCGTTTATTTTTGAATTACAAGCTTCGTTTCTTAGATATCGACATGATACTTCTAAGATATATTAGTGGTGTACCAAAGTTTATTTTAAGATAGTTTGTGTATGTGTGGTAGCAGTTTTCGAGAAAAAGAAAATTTTAATTCCTTATTTTAGGGGAGAAATTCAGATGATATCCCAATTTTTCCTTTAGAATATCCTTTCCTTCTTACTGAGTACATTGGAACAAACATAGAAGTATCTGAAATCACCGTCTTTAGCCTACATATCGCACTATAGATAGTTTCATTTTGATAATTAGGGGAAGTTCAGTTGAGGTTTACAGTATCTTGCTCTCTAAGTGAAAAAGTAATTGTGATTTTTTTAAAAGTAAAATGCGGTATTTTTAATAACATGCTTATTTTTTAGTTATCATCACGATACTTCTACAATACATTAGTGGAATACTAAGTTTTATTTTGAGATAGTTGTTGGTTGCCTAATATTAGCTTTTTAGACACAGATTTTTTTTAATTTTCGATTTTAAGTGAAAAATTCGAAAAACTTTATATTTTTTCCCTCTATAATTTCCCCCTTGTTGGCTACATTCGAACAAATGTACGACTATTTAAAAGCCTCATCTGTGGCCTATAAAATGCTCTATTGAAACTTAAAATAAAATAATTAGGGAAGCTCCAGCATCTGCAAAACTGTTAATCTTTGCTTCTGAGGCGGAGAAAGTGTCAACATTTCGTGTGAACCTATGAGAGAGATTTTTTCTTTCTGTTTATGTAGCGACATATGTGGCGACAGGAGTCCCAAAAAATCTTAAAGTTCGGTTAGGGATTTTTTGTGAATTTTTACTCCTACATTTCCCTCCAGTTAGCAACACTGCAATCAAACATACCCCATAAATTTACCACATTGGTCTTCTAAAACACAAGGTCCTAACCATATCAATTAGGTAAATAGTCTTTCAGTTATAATTCATTAACTGAAAGTCTATGAAAACGCCAAAAAAAAAAAAATAACTAAGTCCCGTAGGAGTTAATGTTGTCCTTCTTTCTAAAGTTTATGAGTGTAAAATATCCTTGTGTTCTTACTATGTAACACTGAATACAAATAATAATATAAGTTATCCTGGTACAGTCTTGTTCCCTTTTGATTGTCTTAATTTTCTCTCTCAATATTCATAGAAAAAAGTAATACATTATAATAGTTTTCAACCAATCTATTTCAAATTAACATTTTAAAAATCCTCCTCTGTCTCTGATCAGTTTACAACAAATAATGATTCTCATATTGCAGCTAATGAGAGCATTATTAAATTACAGGTAGGTTTTTCTCAACTTGTTCGTAATATATAACACTCAAATTAATGATGGAATCAAGAAAAATAAAGTGTAATAATAGTTATGATTAGATTTGGAATTTTAAAAAAAATCCACTCGTGTTTATAGTGATATTACATTTCCACTCTATTATTTTTGTCTTCTTTAAAACGGAATTAACATGAACTACAAACAAGTAATTAATATATTAAAGTAGAATATTGAAGATAATTTACAAACATAGAGATGATTGCTTAAAAGTAATTTGATAATGATCCAATTTTGTTAATTAATGTTTTCGTGTTTACTTATTTAATTCTTTGTTTTTTCATTATTATTCTTTTAGATATTTAAGTTTATCATACCTGATGTATCGGAAAATCAAGGAAGGAAAGCTACAAAGTTAGATTGGGCCAATATTAGAGATATCATAGACGGTGCAAGGATTATAGAAATAGAGACAGCCAAACCCTCATCTTCAAGAGTTAAAATTTTCTGGATTTCATGTGAGCATATTATATACTATCGTCGTCGGAACTGGACATATATCTATACATCTACACACAGTATCATGGAATGGACATTACGCAAAAGATATTAAAAACTTGAAACTGGTGAAAAAAATGAAATGAGTTATACCTGGATTCAACAGAAAACGAATCAGAAAGTGTTAAATATAGCAAGGTAGAGAAGAACAATTCTGGATGTAATTTAGAAAATAGGATGAAATACTTGTTCGGATATTAGGTAAGAAAGAAATTTACCATATGAGACGAGCAAGAAGATATGATGGTAAGAAAGGGAGGAAGTGATCAAAGTGGCTGCATTTAATGAACGATATTAAAGACACACAATCCCTACATGAGGACAGAGAAATTAACTGAAGATCGTAGTGCATTGCAATATTTTCTGTTTCAGGCAATCGACCTGTCCATTATGGCATTGTATCATCGTATTTATTACAATAAATATGATATACGAGGTATGTCCAGGAAGTAAGTTTCCCTAATGAGGAAACACAAAGCAGACACAGTGACCTTCAAACATTTATTGCTACAGACACAGCAGAGGTGAAGCTACTTTTCAACACATTTTACACCGGAATTCAGGCATTTGTCATACCATAGGATCAAGTTTCTGAAATAAGAGTTTGAACTGTTCTTCTTTAAAATAACTTTGTGATTGAAGGAACACAAATCCCCTCCTACACATTGACCAACTCACTGATGGGGAACACCAGAAATATCTTCCTGGGCCGGATCCTCAAATAAATTTATTACTGCGCTGAGTATGTTATGCAATGCTCAAAATTAGGGATGCAAATAACCACTCACCCAGGGGGAGTGCTTCATCGGTGCGGGTGAGTTTTAATATACTATTAAAATACTTAAAGTATGGGATGTGGGCTAGTAGTGTTTTTTTATCTAATCATATTTTGTTGCTTATTTGCTTCCCTGCTGTAAACGAATCGTATATTCATGTGTGATATACTCTGACAGCTCTTCTTTCCATTTAATTTTAATAACAGCACCTTCACAAGTGAGATACGATTTGAAATTTCTAGTTTCGAGCACTGGTTATATAGGAAGCGTTTCCGAAAATTATGACAATGGTAATCTTATGAAATAGAAAGAATGAGAACAGCATTCCTCCTAATTCCAGCACCCATATTTATGTCAAAGTATTTTTGTAATAGACAAATAATTGACAATTATTGTTGGGTTTTGAAACAACTTTATTATTTCAAAACCGAAACTAAATTTAGATTTTTATAACATATGTTTGATATCCGAAACCGAAAAGTAAATTTCGAGTTTTTGAAACCGAAATATCGATCTTAAAGTGAAGCAGAAGTTTAGAAACTAGGGTTTCAAAATTAAAAGTACTTCAAGTCAAGCCTGGACTCACCTCAGGCAAACGTTAACATTTAACTATTCTCCAGTAATTAGTTGATAGTAACAGTCATTAACGAAGCACATTCCGCTATACCGGTAAACACAATCCGCAGAGAAGAATAAAAAACTGGCTAACCATCGCTGGTTATGAGAATTAAGCTAACAAGGAACGGACATGAACTTGTCGTCCGAACATCCGAATCAAACCTAGTCTATTCTATAAGCATAACAAAGATATGTTCATGCGCAAAAAATTAAGTGTCATGGACAATGGAGTAAGGCCCTGGGGCCCATTAACCTTGTTAATATAAAAAAATCGTAGAGTCGCAGTGACATAGCTATTGCATCTATACTGTTCATGGAAAAGTGATGTTTTATAGTTCACTCTGTTCAGCATGAAACAAGCTTTTCACAGGTGCTATTTCTTGGCGCCCTTAACGTATTTAAACAGAGAAAATTGGCATAATGTGGAAAAAATTCCCTCCAAAAATCCCTCCCATCAAATATTGGCCCCCGCCAAAAGCACATAATCCAAAAATTCTCGAAGAATACTAAAAGGTTTAAGAAATCAGAGTATCAAGTTTTGTTTCGGTGGACGAATAGATATGAAGGAAAATGTTGTGTACCAATACGCTCTGTACACACAAAAGCGAACCTATGACCTCACCTATAAAATGAACATAATATAAAAATTATAAATGCAATACCATTTATCCTGATATCAAGAATTGTCCAAAGTAGAATGAAGCAAACTTTTCAATTATTATCGCACGTATTGTTCGGTGATATGTGGAGAGCTATATTGTGAAGTTGTGCATCCTTTAAAGCGACATCGGTGTCGCTAGGACTCAGTGTGTGAATTAAAGAACATTTTACAGGGAGGATAAAGTGCACATTCGAGAACTTTAACATGGGATGGTTAAAAACTTACGGGAGACATGAAAATCTTCAGAGGTGAATTTCACCTTCATCCACCTGGTAAGTCACACACTGGTAGAGTACAAAATTAAAATGTACCTTGAAAAAAACTAGCAGAATAACGAACAGGGATATATCCTTAAAACAAGGGAGAAGTTGGGGTATACACCATAAAAACGGAATAGAGAACAAAAGGGCATAGGTGTTGGTGTTGGTGGATAACGTGAGTTTATTCTAATACATCTGTAGCACAGTTGACGTTTAAATCGCTTGCTTCATTCTACAGGAAATGTGGTATAATTTCTTGATAACAGGATAAATAGTGTTACCTTTATATTTTCTATATTGTGTTATCTTTATAGGTCAGCCATATGTTCGCTTTCGCATGTATAACCTCTAAACCCCTGGCACTAAGCAGTCCACATTTATTTTTTGTAACTATTGCTTGAAATATGATGGTTGTTGATGCCATCTAATGAACAACATTAGTAATAAACAAAGAAGGAAGGTAAACAAACGTTACAAAGCACACAGAGAGAAATCCGTTCTCCGGACAGCGGTATATTGTACAAATGTACGGTATCCTCTTGTTTACTATAGAAATCAGTACGGATCATACGTTATCCGTATGCTACATAGGCACTGCCCTTAGATGTTACATCATGCCGTTGCAGGATGTCTGACATCTAACAGTTTTCCGTGTATCACATACATATACTTATGTTACCTTCGTCAGCTATATGTTATATACGTCCATTTGTATGTGAGATCCTGACCGCCTACATTGTTTCATACAGAAAGTACGTATAGGTGGAACACTTATACAGCAAATATTATAAAACATGCGTTTTCAGTTATACATCTGGTGTACGTTAAGTCCAAAAACTACAGGAATTACGCATGTAACCTATCTTTCTAAGTACGCCACCTACAATTTTTTTCTCAGTGCAGTTTATAGTACGATGCAAGCCTCAGAATAAAAACAAAAAGATAAAAACCATATGTGCTCATATGTAGATACAGTGGTGAAGAAGATATTTTCTCCTGTAATTATTAAATAATTGAAAAATTCAAAATTTATATCAGATAGATTCGGAAGATATTTTCTCATAAGTATAACTCCCATGAATTTATTCTTAGCTACTTTTATCTTCATCCAAGCAGAATTACCATCAATAGCTGATACTACATGATACCTGACATATGACAAGGTAGAATATAATTTGAACATTATAAAATAATTAAATGTGTTTAATTTAAGGAAGATACATGTTATTTACCTGAACGTGTGTGGTGTGTAATAGCAGTATTTCTTCTTGAAGACATGCACAATTACCGAAAAGCGACATGAAGGTTGCTATATTGTTTGAAACCTTGACTTCCACAATTGATAATTATTATATCAACCATCGTCAAAGAATATGATGACCTTCACATACTGAATATTGTTATTATGTTTATTTCTTATAAAAATGAAGACATACTTCGTGATATATTCTTGGAAGTTGTGTTATAATAATAAAAAGCGTTCCTTCGTTGACATGAGTTGCATGACAATACACTTCTCACTTATTCACATAATAGCTTCATACAGGAAGAGGCTAAGATGAACATTTTGCACGGAACATACGTAATTATTTTAGTAGAATAGATTGTAGACAGGAAATCTTACATTAAAATAAAACATGACAATGAATTTATAACAAGTCTTCCGAAACTGTGAGAAAGGATTAGATGAAGATTTTGAATTCACGATCCTCGGTATTTTTTCTTAACAATTCGTAATAGCCTTGTCTAAGTCTACACAACTTACTACACGTTTTGGGTATTATTTTCTGGGCAAATGGATAATGCATCTGCTTTGTGTTAACGTGATTCCGAATCCTATTCCTTCTGTGGGTAATGTTTTTTGGACATATAACTAAGTAATGACTTGAACTATTCTTTTAAACGTAGGTCCCACTCCACACAGCTTGAAAGGAACCTTAAAATTGAATGGTATCATATATAGAGAGCGCAAACTTTAATCCAACACAATATCAGTTAAAGTTATTCTGAAAAATACATCCTAATTAGAACTCGTAATTACTCACATCATTACAACCCAAATCCTAAATCCTTCTTACGGGGTCACAGTGATTCAGTGGTAGAGTGCTGTTAAGGATGTCCCTAATTCAATCTTCGGCCAAGTAAGTTTCTGGTGGACAATATCGTGTCTGTGGGTTTATCTCGGAGTACTCCCGTTTCCTTCCAATTTCTCATTCCTCCAATTATTCCATCATTATTTACGTGCCTTAATCATTTATTTATTTATTTATTGTCAACACAACAGACTATATCTGAATTACAGTGTTGAGAATTACATAATTACATGTTCATAACGGCATTTCTAAATTTCTTAAGTGACATATCATGCATGTCCAATTCATTGTTATTTATACACATTCTATTATACAAAGTTATTGTTCTCTAGATTGGAAATTTCATCAATACAAGGTGGGCCAAAACTAGGTATACACGCCTCCATTGACCAAGTATAACATTCTAGTTTATGGGTTTATTTGCCTCGGCTCTTCCGAGCTTAAGATGTAAGTAAAACCACCTTAAAAACAAATAATAAAGGAACTAAGTCTACCTAATGAATAACAATAAGAAATGATATAAAACACAATGATCTGATCAGTAAGGTACTGTATACCTAATTTCGGGCCACTCTGAATACTAGTTTTTTTTCTATTTTTTATAGTAATAGAGGCCGGTGTTTTTACGTGTTTTTAATGAAGTAACATAAAAGTTCAATGAAGAAACTAAGTCAGGACAGTTCAAAATATTTTGATTAATTTTCTGAATGAATAATAAATCAATCATATGACGTCTTTGTTCTAGTGTTTGAAGATGAACGTTCTCAAGGATGGTTTTATAGCTGTCGTAAGTAGGATAAATGTGAGTTTATTTGTAGGTTAGAAATTTAAAAAAATTTGCCTGTGTTCTGTCTAATTGCTTATGATTTTTTTAAAGTTGATACGGAATCCAAATAGTAGACGCATACTCTAACTTTGAACGAACATGTGCATTGTACAACTTCTGTAATGTTGAACAGCTCTTAATTTTTTTCTTGTTCTAATTACGAATCCTAATAGCTTGAATGCTTAGCTTGTTATATTTAATTCACCATCAAACGTAACACCAAGATCCTTAAGGAAATTGTGTCTATTTACTACATATTTATTAATTACATAATCAAAGTGAAGAGGTGATTTGCTCCTAGTGAACGGTAACACTTTGCACTTGCTTGCATTGACTCCAAGTTGCTTAGAAGAACACCAGTTACTAATATGATCTAGACCAGGGGTGTGCAACTTGGAACAGGGGGGGCCATCTCAGAGCACTAAATGTCGTCGCGGGTCTCACTGTAGGTACTATATCATTTGTACGACAATTGAATAGTATAGTATTAAATGATGGAACATGTTCATCGTAGTTTACATGACAATAACACAACACAACTGTTATACTGGTAACCAAAATATTTACTCACTAAAGAGGAGCAGAATAATGTATTTAGAACTTTGTCGGTACATCTAGCAATCCTTATACCGAGGGAAATTTCCAGTTCACTCTTAACAGGTTTTGTAATATATATATATATATATATATACATATATATATATATATATATATATATATATATATATATATATATATATATATATATATATATATATAATAATTCTTGTTTTCAATGACTGACCAGCTGGACGGAAGACAGGGTTAGGCGGGCCGTATATGGCCCGTGGGCCGGCTGTTGCACACGGCTGATCTAGTCCTTGCTCCAGTTTTATGTTATCGTTCAAGGAATTGATTTTAGCATATATATTTTAGATCGTCCGTATATAGTAATTTTTCATAGTCAGGAACGCTGTCGTGTAAGTCATTAATAAACAAGAGAAATAACAATGGTCCTAAGTTTAAACTCTGAGGAACTCTTGAAGATCGAATATATTCTTTAGGTTTGTATGCATTAAAAAGAACCATTGCCTATGATTCGATAGTATGGCGAGAAGAATTTAATCAAGGGCGGAGGAAAGTGATAAAGCTTTAATTTTTCTAATAATATGTTGTGATTATTTCTTTCAAAAGCCTTTCTAAAGCCAATATAAATCATGTCAACTTGGCTATCTACATCTAATGAATTCGCTATAAAATCTGTAATAATGGCAAGATTCGTTACTGTAGGTGTTTGTAGAATAAATCCATGCTGTTTAACTGAGTTAACTGGTTTGATATGATTAAAGATTCGCCAATATAAGATATGCTCAAATACTTTCACAAAAGCAGGTAATATTGCTGTAGGTTGAAAGTTGGTAATATTGTGACTTTTGTTGGATTTTGGAATTGGCAAATTAAAGCTGATATCCATTTGTCTGGAGAAGTGTTTGTTCTTAGTGATAAATTGAATGCAATTAATAGGGGATATTTAAATATATCAGCACAATCCTTCACAATGTAGAGGGAAATAAGTTAGAACAACTGTCATTTTGGACTTAAGGTTCTTAATAGGAGTAGCCATTTCTATTTCTCTCTAATCTACTTGGCAAATATTTAGTGATCCTATGGTACCATACCTATTATCTCCCAGATTTATGTTACGATCAATTATCATTTCTGAAGAGGGAGCGAATATTGTTCTAAAATACTTCTAGAAAATATTAGCTATTTCTTCTTTTCTACAGAGATTATAACCCCGAAACTTTTGACGGTAGATGTCTCCACCTATTTTTTAAAAAAATCCACAATTAACTTGAATTCTTAGTATAACCTTTTCAGTATTACATAGGAATGCTGCATAGCCTAATTTAATGTCATTTATAACCTCTCTTCTCAAACGAGCAAATTCTATACAATAGGAGGTACTACAGGGTGCACATAAAGTCTGGTACATAAGGAAAAGCACATTTTAGTCAACTTCATGTTAATTAATAATATTTTCAACATGATTTCCGTACTGTTCAATTCATAATTTAATGCGCTTTGAAAGATTAATGGTGAACTCAATGGAATAGGTCTAAATTGCAGTCGATTACAGCACACTAACTGGTAATGCGTTCTGTCAGGTGGTTTATATTGCTAATCTTCATCGAGTAAGCTTTCACTTTCAGCATCCACCAGAAAAAGAAATCAAGATGAAAAAGATCTGGCGAACGAGGGGATCACTCCACATTACCTGTTCTCCCAATCCAGTGAGAAAAATTTTCATTCAACCAATCTCTAACAGCTGCAGCAAAATGGGCAGGGGCACCATCCTGATGAAAGCAGTCCGCAAGTCCTTCACCCAAACGTTCAATTTGAGGCATCAATTTGTCTCTCAGCATGTTCAGATAAGTCTCTCCCGTCACAAGTTCATCAAAGAAGAAATGTCCTAACACATGAGCATTCCACAAAACACACCACACCATTTCTTTTTGGCAGCCTGCTGTTTGGATGGATTCATTCAATTTGGATTGCCTGGAGACCAGTATCGATTCACTTCAGAATTGACATAAAACACAGCTTCATCATTGAACAACACACAGTGTTAAGTAAAATTGATATTTTTATCCCATTTAACTATTCACACATCTGCATGCGTCTATCGGGGTCATCTTCATTTAAGTTTTGCAATATCTGTAATTTGTACGGATGAAACTTCTCCTGCCAGGATTTTCTGGATGGTTGACCCTGGAGCAGCAAACTCCAACGAAGCGATTTCCTTGGACTAGGATAAACCTTAGGAACTACTTAATTTATACGGTTTACCAAACGTTGTTAGGGTCATCATGTCTAGACGACTCAGGTCATATCACCAAGATGGAAGAAAGTAGGAACGCTTTCAGTCTAAATTAGCAAATCAACCGGGAAACGACCATTAGGAAGACCTAGCTATAGATGAAGGACAATATTAAAATGGATCTCGCAGAAATAGAAATACAAAGTAGAAACTGGATCGAGTTGGTTATGGACAGAAGTCAGTGGGAAGCTTTTCTGATTGCGGTATTGAATCGGCTGCCATAGGAAATAGAGATAGTTAGCACAAACCTTAGCAAGACAGTCTCTTTCGTTTGGTCTGAAGTCTTTATTCGTCCGGAACGGGGTTTTTCAACACACTACTTGTTTCTTTAAACTTGGTGATTAATTTCCCGACGGCAATAAAACAAATACGTTGATGATAAAGATACCGAAGGTTAAATTCTTCCGCAATTTGTCGATAGGCTTACGACCATCCTTCTCGTCCACTTAAGAGTACGAACTCGACTCCTTCTTCTTTAGACAGAGTAATCATTCAATTTGGAAAAACAAAAACAAACTATTAGAATTCCTATGTACTCACACTTTATGGACCTATTGAACTACTAGTTTCTAGTTGAGATTTTCTATAATAACTTGCATTGGAATTCATCTTATGTCCTTAGTGAACAGCACTGAAATTTTGAGGCAGAGTGTTTTCTTCGAGTCCCTTCATCGTCTCCCTCAGCCTGAAGGGCATAATCCTGGGACGTTAAACTGAAATATTTGATTTGAAATTTTCTAAATTCTTCCCCATCGACAGGACGTTTTCGGTCGACAGGATCAAGAATTATGAAGTCACAAACATAGTTACTTTATATATATATATATATATATATATATATATATATATATATATATATATATATATATATATATAGCTAGATAGATAGATAGATAGATAGATAGATAGAAAGATAAAGTAGTTTGAGCTTCATCGTGATTTTCATTTGCAATTACGGTTGTTTAATTATTATACTAAGTGTATCATAATAAACAAAATGTTTTGTATATACTCTAATCATTTTGTAGTAATTAATATTTAACATGTATACACTATACGAATTTATGTAATTTACAGGAACGACCTGCAACTTGTGTACAATACTCTCCTACATCTTTCCAAAACGCTCACTTATCTTGTGATACCTTTTAACCACCTTCTCACTTGGACTGTTCATCTAAACTCTGTGGAAACCAAAGTCCGAAATAGGCTTAGCTTACGGAAACGTTTCACCGACAAAATCTAGGGCTGCCCAGCAGTCTTGTTCTCAATACTTACAAAGTGTTTCTCCAATCGTTTTCTGCAAACGGTTCTCCTGCAAGAACAGCATAACATAGTCATGATAGAAGAATTCTCTTTTGATCTCACATATCGTTATGATAATTCTACCCTGAAAATCCGTTTCCCTTTAGATTCCTCTTTGGCACTCAATAACACATAACTGGCTAAGAACTACAGCCCATAATGCTGGAGACTGGCCGTAAATTTAACGACAAAAATTCCAATAGCAAGACTATACTTGGCTGTGGGTTGATTATTTTCACAAAAGAAAAATATATGACTATATAGGACTAGGACTATATATATGTCTGTATTTTCATTTATGTTCGATAGTGTCTGAAGAAGGATATGTTAGATATCCGAAACCGTTACATATTATAATTTAAAATACAGTGGGTTTTAAGCTTTGGTCAGTGTTTCTTTTGTTAAAAAAAAAAAAAGAACAAATAAACTTTACCGTTTTGTAGCATATGGGAAAAAAGCACCTCAATAGGATTTCAAAATACAAGACGTCAGGTTACCATTTGGAAATTAAATAACTACCGAAGATATACAACTTTAGCAAAACCTTGCTTTTATCCTGCTATACATTGAAGCTCAAATAAGCGATTCATAAATAGAGCACCTACAAAGATATTTCATAGTACTGACTCAGAAATATTTCTATACATCTCCTATTGCTTTCCATTGAAATAGCATAAGAAAAGTAATGTTCGGGTTTATAACTTTTAAAACATGGAAGAATAGACTTGCTCAGGGCTGGATTTGAATTAGGAAATAAATTTCTTGTGTTTTGTCGTCGAAATGAATTTTCACATCTTAAGAGTGTGTAATCCCAATCTCCAGTTTCTTGACTGCATTACAAATTCAGCACTTAAAAAAATCTTCATATGGGCACATTTATACTCAGCTATATCTGGGGGGCGCGGTGGCTCAGTGGTAGAGCGTTCACCTCTGGTGCTTGGGGTCCCGCGTTCGATCCCAGCCCCCGCCAAGTGAACTTTGTGGTGGACAAAAACCGCGCTCGTGGGTTTTCTCGGGGTTCTCCCGTTTCCTCCCACTTTCTTCATTCCACCATTTCACTCATCTCTCATCATCACCGTCCCCTTTAGCCTAACCGGCATAACCGTGGAACGTAAAACCTAAAGATTTCATTTCATTTATACTCAGCTATATCTGACGCTGTTTTAAGAGCGACAAAATAAACATTTCATTTTAATGGTTGTCAGTATTTTTTCTCTATATTACTTTACATCAATATCTGTTACGTAAGTTATGTAAAATGTTTATTTTTATCATTTCAAGTCCATGTTCAACGGTAAAATAAATAAACAATAACTTTCCTTGTTTCTCTTGTCGAAAACAAATACATCTATCTATCTATCTATCTATCTATCTATATATATATATATATATATATATATATATATATATATATATATATGTGTGTGTGTGTGTGTGTGTGTAAAAAGGATTTCTGCAGGTCAAGAGTGTTTTTTTTTACATTAAATCACATTTCATAGCTTATAATGTGTTTCTCATAGAGATATATATGTGTTTTCTATAAATACTTATATTAAAGGGGCCGCGGTGGCTTAGTAGTAGGGCGTTTACCTCTGGTGCATAGGATCCCTAGTTATACCCAGTTCGCTCAAAGTGGACTTTGTTGCGGACAAACAATTTGTACGTGGGTTTCATTGGCGTTCTCCGGTTTTCTCCCACTTCCTTCATTGCACCATTTCATTCATTTCTCACCTCTCACCGTCTGTTTTTAGCATAGTCAGCATGCGCGTGGGAAGTAAAACTCAAAGATTTCATTTCATTCTTATTCATATTAAAGTTTAATATTACGTATTCCGAAAGTCAGATTTATAAATTCTTTAAAAATCATCTTCCTTATAGTCTATTAAAAAACAAAAAGGATATCAAAATCAGGTGTGGTCCAATTTCCGTTTCTGGACACATTTAGCTTCGGATATTTAGCGTTCCTAAAGTCGGATCGTCAACATTTCTTCAGATTTCTAATCCTCGTGATCTAGTGTACATAATGTATTAAAATGAAGTGTGGTCCAATTTGCTTCCCTGCAGGATAATGTTTTACTGATTTATTCTGTAATATTGATCTATCAAATTGTCAAATATATCAAAGATTTTACTTTCTTTGATACCTTTTTCCTTATAGATTGCAACAGTAAACAACATGGTTATCTCGGAAGGTTGGAGAAAGTCCATACAAAATTTTAATAAAATTGGATAAATTTTAGGGGAATCAGGTGTAAATGCCAAAAAGATCGAATGGTAGACGCTAATATTATTTCAATTACAGGACGTTTTCTAATATTACCAGTTTATTCGTTCTAGCTTTTATTTTGCATATTTCGTTAAGATTCTGCTTCCGAAAATCTTCAATCGGATTAAAGCCTTATCAGTTAATACGCAAATTGAAAATCCAAGTTTAACGAGCAAATTTATGGTTTGCAAAGTTTGTTATTAACTTGTTCGATCGTTTGTTTATATTAAAAAAAACAACTTAATTTTATATAAAGCAAACACACTCTATAAGAATGAGATAAAACGTAATGGTATAACGGAATTCTTCGAGGACTAGCCTGAAATCTGCATGTTGCACACATACACAACATAGTGGAAACTCAGTAAAAATGTGATTAAACTTTTATGTTTGTATTTAAAATTAATTAAAACTTGTCAATACGAATTTGTAAAGAAAAAAATATGTAAGACGAAGGGAAAACTCTGTAACAAGAAAACTCTTTGCGAATTTGTTATTGGCAGCATACATCTAACAAGATGATTAACTTTCTAACCACCACCAATTGATTGGTAGACTATGTGATTAA
Organism: Thermobia domestica; assembly: GCF_964235325.1. Lineage (NCBI taxonomy): Eukaryota > Metazoa > Arthropoda > Insecta > Zygentoma > Lepismatidae > Thermobia > Thermobia domestica. The sequence goes on from NC_137463.1 coordinate 264,347,570, forward strand.
GGAATATCTAAAGCGTGCTTGAATGCAAAGGAAAGAAGGTTGCAGTAAACAAGATTATATATATAGGGTCTCCTATAAGTCCGTTAACATAGGCCATCTTGGTAAATATTGAAAATACGAAAAAATTATAAGAGGGCAATGTTGTTGGAAAGTATGTATTTTCAATCTAAAATGTTCGAATTTTCAGAATTGGACCAAATGTTTGGGCTCTACACTCGTATAGCGCCCAATGGTAAAGAAAAATGGAACGTTGCCACGTTTTTGTTGAACAACAACGAAGGAAAGTTCGTGTGGTTTGAAGTATCCTGGACCAAGGAGAATAGAAGGGACTTCCACATTGAAAGGTATTAAGAATGATCACACGCAATGCCAAATCAAGGCAGTGGTGTCACAATCAGAAAGGGGGGGTAGGAAAGAAAAAGAAATGGAATTTATTCACTACAAACTGGTATTAATGGTTCATTGATATTAACAAGATAAGGCAAGGGAATAATTGAATAAAATTGAGAAGAACCTAAGTGTCAAAACTCAAAAACCAGAGAAAAGTTGATAAACATGAGTTATCGCAATACAAGTTTCACGGGAACTGCAACCATGTGAATGGTTTTTAAAACAGAAGTAACAACTTTTAAGCTATAAACTCCTTACAAACATATTCTGCTAATTACTAAGACAACTTTCAACGATATAGTTGTACTTGTTGTGCTACTTAGATCCTGTCTCATTATTCAATTGTTGACTCGTCTATAAATAAAAGTGCCGGTATCGTCACGTTTACAGACGAGTTCAAACGAAACACTAATTACCTTGTACCCAGCCTCTGGTGTAGGGATAGCGTGCCTGTCTGCCACACACTATTCTGGTAGACCAAACGTGAGCACGAAACATGTTCCGACGGGCCATACTGACTGAGCTTTTTCCTGGTTTTCCTTAGTCTCCCGGGTGTACGCCTGGATTGTCCCTTCTCTCAAACCAGGGCCGCTTCCTCCTCCAATCCTAGACTCAGCTAAGCAGCTGATTCTGACCTTGGACTGGAGGGCCGATCTCTTCTTGTGTCATTTTCTTGTACAAATAAATAAAGATTCTCGGCTGTTTAGTATCATTATTCATTTGCAGGTCTCATCTCCTCTCGTAAACTTGTTTTTGGCTTCATCTCATTTCGTTGGATGATTGTCTAGTGTCGTGTATGAGTTTTCGAAAAGAAACGAGACACGATAATGTTCTGGTTCTAGTGAGCAATACTACTTGTGTCATTAGAACGGGATTAAAAGATGTAGAAGCAAGCTATTTGAGATGAACCATCCCAGCATTCGTCTTATGGGCGGCAATGGTATACCATCTTGTTCCTTTGACAAATGAATGGTATGACGAGAAAAGACTGCGACACTCATACAAGGGATACAGCACTTAACGAAAGCCATTAACTTCAAGTCACCTACCTGCTGGAAGATCCTGAAACCGGTAAATCAATGCTGTAGCTATACTCAGCGGAGAAGAAGTTTGAAGTGATGTCTATCTTGTTTTGCACAAATTGCCATACAATGTCTCAAACTAGCCCTAACCCCTTGCAGAGTCTCAGTTGTAATAGCAGAGCAGGTCTCTCAGTTGTACAGTAGAGTAGCAATTGTACACGGGCGATCCCTGTAAAGAACCGATTTTATGTGACCCCATAGAAAAAATCAAGCAGTGTTAAATCAAGCGATATAGGTGATAATTTCACCATACATCGACTACAATCCTAAGTCCATGAACTGCTGCATCCAAACATTGTCGAAAATTGACACTGAAGTGCTGAGGCGCACCACCCTGTTGGCAGTAAAAGTGCTGGCGGTTTTCGAGTGGCATGCTGTCCAAATAAGTTTCCAGTATTCCTTGTAGTAAACTTTGATTGGTTTCACCTGCTAATCACCCATAGGTGACCCTTTGGGTATCTTCCGAAATGGGCGACTAACTCGAGCCATCGGATCTGGGAGAGTACGTGTGACCCCATCACGTCCTCAGTAAGGTAGGTAGCTTGTTGCCGCACGTATCGGCGGGGGTGAGCCTACGGATATCCCCCGAAATGACCAACTAGGCCGTGCCCTTGTGTCCGGGAGATAAGGCTGCGTGGTACCCCAACACTCTAAAAGGAGTAGGTAGCTAGTGTGTCCAAGAGTGTGGGCGGATCCAGCGCCCTACCGGGAGGATGATATAGGTACTGCCCTCAAAGAGAGTGTAATGCGTTCTCTTCGGTCCGGGATGGGATACCTAGTATCCTAACGCATACTCGTACCTCAGGAGCGCTGAGGGAGTGGGTCACTCCTTCGTCCCAGTTGTGTGGGCTAGGTGCAGGAGCCACGATCCTACCAGGGGAGCCGCCGCTCCCAAATGGCCATTGTCTTTAAAGGTAGACAGTCTACATCAGCCATTGAGTCTGGTAATGTACGGTTGACCTCTCATGTAAGAAGAGGCAGTTCAGTATTGTTTGAACGGTCCTACCGAAGGAAGGGTGTGGGTGTTCCTTCTAATGGTGGCTTACGCGTACCATTGGACAAGTAGCTTTGCTACAACATGTACGTGGTACCAAAACACGTTAAAGATAGGTAGCCCCTTATTGTTTTTCCGGGCCTACCAGGGGAGACACGGCTCCCAAAAGACAATGTCTGCCTTTGAGCAAACGGTCTACATCCGTCATTGGCTCTGGTAATGTTCGGTGTACCTCTACCGTAATTAGAGGAAGTCCCGTATTGCTTGGACGACCCTACCAGGGAAGTGTCGGACCCCTGCCTGCGGGGGGACCAAACGGAGGTGGGGGAGGTAGCCAATCCCAGTAATCTGGGTAACGGTTCCGATCCTGCTAAATGGAGGAAACTGTAGGATATGGGCCGGCACCAAACTCAAATGGTGATTTAACACGTATCATTGGGTTCAGGATGAGATACAGGAGTATCTCGATCTGTGCGTGGTACCTCTACACGACAAGGCGGTTGGTAGTTGAACGATAGAGGTAGGCAGGGCCGGGATGAACAAGCCCTCCGGGCATTGCCTGGGGCCCCGGATTTGGGTTGGACTCTGCCGGGCTGTGGTCATACCATGGGATACAGTAGCTTGTGGGAGCCAATCACAGGAATCTGGGTAATGGTGAACACGGACGGGAGGTGAGCTTGCCTTATAACGCTCGGGCGCCATGTCTGCAGAGCATGATAGGGCTGGATCACTAGCAGTCTGCCTTAACCAGTAGGTTAACTGGTAGGGACTCAGGACTTCGGTCTGGCCGCGCAGTGGGCGTATCCCACTCCCTCAGAGAATGGAGGTTACATCCCTTAGGCGAGTCAGAATTAGGGGGCAAATTCTGACGGTGCACCTTGTGCACGTGCATACAGTAGCGTATAGAGGAACTGCGGGTGGGGTACGATACATTTGAAAGGTACCCGTTAGTTAATTAGATCGAACGGTCGTGGGCATGCTCCCCATGCATGCAACTAAGCGTGGCAATAGTAGACCACTAGCGAACAATGTTAATCACCCCTCTAGGAAGAGACAGATCCCACTAGAACATTTCCACCACACATTTATACAAGAGTCAACTTGATTATGGTCAATTTCGGTAATTGTCTGCCCAATGAACGTAGTTTTGAATGTTAACATTTCCATTAAGATGAAATGTGGTCTTGTCGGAAAACATTATGTTAGACGCAAGGTAGGGTTGTTTATATTGTGTAGGTGTAATACACTCTCAGAATTCATGTCGTCGGTCGGCATCATTTCCATAGAACTCCTGCACAAAATGTGCCTTGAGGGGATGAGAATGATGCTTGAAAAGTATTCATTGTATAGACATTCAGCTAGTATTACTCTCTTGCGCCACTTTTTTTATCGATCGCATTGGACTGTACGTAATCATAGGCAGAATGTCAACAAGTGTGCTATCGTCGTTACGGATTGCGGTCTGGCAGGGTGACGTCGGTCCAACACGCTGCTAGTATCCTCGAAGCGTGTCAATAACTTGCCAATCGTTATATGTGATACCAATGAGAGCTGTGGATAACGGCGATGAAACTGTCCTGCAGCCGCATGTATACTCCAACCGGATGCGTAAAAGGCCATTTCCGCTTTGTTTCTAGGTGAATATATAGTCACTAATCTCCATACACACGGAAACATACGGACGCCAATTCAACACACCACTTGAATGCAACACACAACTGTACAAATAAAACTAAAAGAGAAATGAAAAATGAGTGGTGTTTTGCTCGTGCTTGATTACGTGAGACACTGCCAGTTGGTCAAAATAATCGTATTATGCTCATTTAAGAAAATCGCTCAGTGGCGCTTTCTGCGACATTTGCCGCTTTGCTCCCCTTCTACCTCTGTATACCTTCAACCGAATTTCCTATCAAATAACGTACATTCGAAAAGTTAATGTGTCACAATTCAGGCACTTCCTTTTCCTTTCTTCATTCATTTCGATTCGACTATTTCCCAGTTCCCACACAGTTCGTTGTAGCTCAGTCAGTAATGCGTCTGACTATGATACAGGCTACAATGAGAAAAATATAGGTGGCGTACTTAAAAAGATAGGTAACATGCGTAATTCCTGTAGTTTTTGGACTTAACGTATAGGAGACGTATAAATGAAACGCATGTTTGACAATATTTTATGTATAAGTGTTCCATCTATACATACTTTCAGTATAAAACAATGTAGGCGGTCAAAATCTCACATACAAATGGACGTATATAACATATAGCTGACGAAGGTAACATAAGTATAAGACTGTTAGATGTCAGACATCCTGCAACTGCATGATGTAACATCTAAGGGCAGTGCCTATGTAACATACGGATAACGTATGATCCGTACTGATTTCTATATTAAGCAAGAGGATACCATATATTTGTACAATATACCGCTGTCCGGAGAACGGATCTTTCTCTGTGTGTTCATGCGGACATGGTTGTAACCTATGTCAGGTCATTTGTTTATTTTTAAGTGCTCTCGTGTCTGGAGACACTGAAGTGAATTCACCATCTTATTACATTGCGTAACAGTGTTTTTAAAACCAGTAGCCGTTTATATTCTTTCACTTATTTAACAAGTAGATGACGAGCCCTGGCATCCATTGCATGGCTTGCATTCTCTTGATGTGATTCATTTGTCAAAGAAACAAGGATGGTATGGCATTGCCGCCCATTAGACGAATGCTGGGATGGTACATCTCTAATAGCTGGCTATTTAATCCAGTCCCAACGACATAAGTAGTATTGCTCACGAGGTAAGAACATTATCGTGTCTCGTCTCGTTTCAAAAACTCATATACGACACTGGACAATCATTCAACGAAACAAGATGACGCAACAAGTTTACCACATGAGACGAGACCTGCAAATGAATAATGATGTATACCAGCTGATTATCTTTATTTATTTATTTGGTCAAGGACATGACAAAAGGAGGCCTCTACTTCTAGGATCAGGCTTCTACTCCAAGCTCACGTCAACCCTTTAAGTGAGTCTAGGACTAGTAAAGGGAGCGGTCCTGCTTGAGAGGAGTGACCATCCCGGCATTCATCCGGGGGACTGAGAAGAAACAGGAAAACTTTAGTCAGTATGGTCCGCCAGAGCAGGTTTCCTCCCAAGTCCGACTTAACCAAATGCCGTGTGGCAGGCATGCTATCCCTACATCAGCGACTAGATACAAGGTACATATCCTGTTTTGTTTCAACTCGTCTGGAAACGTGACGATACTGGCACTTCTCTTTCTAGACGAGTCAACAAATGCGGTAGGTCAGTTTTTTCGCCTTTTCTCTGGTTTTTGTGTTTTGGCACATAGGCTCTTTCCAATTTTATTCAATTATTCTCTCCCCTTATCTCGCTGACATCAATAAACAATTAATACCAGTTTGCAGTGAATAAATTCAATTTCTTTTTCTTTCCTGCCCTTCCCTTTCTGGTGGTGACGCCACCGTCTTGGATTGACATTGCGTGTGATCATTTCTAATACTCTTTATTGCGAAAGTCCCTTCTATTCTCCTTGGTCCAGGATACTTCAAAGCACACAAAATTTCCTTTATTGTTGTTCAACAAAGGCGTAGCAACGTTACATTTTTCTTTACCATTGGGAGTATACCAGTGAAGAACCCAAACGGTTGGTCCAATTCTAAAAAAAAAAATCCAATATTTTAGATTGGAAATCCATACTTTCCAACAACTTTGCTCTCTTATCTTTTTTCGTATCTTCAATAGTTACCGAGATGGCCGTTTAGACGGACTTATAGAACACCCTATATATATATATATATATATATATATATATATATATATATATATATATATATATATATATTTTATATATTTATGATTCCTTACATCAAAATAAGAGAAAAAGTTAATATGGAACTGTGGCGAGTAGTGTATAGCTTCAGAGCTAGCGCCGTACAAAATCGCGAAAAAGCCAAATTTCAAGAGGCCCTATTTCGAATTTTAGAAACTGTTTATGGTAGTCCTTATCGGCGTGAACGAAGCCACGCACACGCAATCAAAAAGGCATATTTCATTATTATTCAACGGGTGTACAGAGTATTCCATGCAAGGTGAAATTTCCAGACATGTCATCAATCGAATTTTGAGATATGCTCTGATTTTATGATTGGTCCAAAGTAGGCAAACGATAAGCCTTGATAACGGTGCACATGGAACCCTCTGGTGCGATGTGGGAAGTGTTAAGGATCGTCAGCTGCACGGTCTATCGTACTCGGGAAAACGCATGCTGCAATGTTTTCTTTCACGCTTATCAATGAAGAAACGTGAAATATACCGTGACGAAATACATCTTATCACACGTTATTCCGAACACAAAAATCATGGAGCTGCCGGTTAATAACACTTCCGACTTCCCTCCGAAGCATTGGATGTCCATTGTTGTAAAGGCATACTTACCTGCCTACTTCGAACCCTCCTAGAAATCAGGATATATCTGAAAAGACTATTAACAGCATATCTGAGAATTTCCCCCTGTAGGAGTTACCCTGTACAGCTATTGAAGATTGACGAAATATGCACTTTTGGATTGTGTATGTGTGGCTTCCTTTAGGCTAAGGACCACCATCCCCACTTTCTGGAATTCGAAATAGGACTTGCTATAATTTGGATTTTTCGCGATTTTGGGCAGCCTGCAACTACGCACTTTTCGCCATAAGACCATCTGAACTTTTTTCTTATTTTGATGTGAGGAATCAGCTCACAGTTTGTCGGTATAGTTTATTAATACCCTGCATATATATATATATATGACAGAGATGAGATTGAGTGTCACTATTATTTGGAGCAATCTAGTTCAGTCCCATATGATTACTCGCTGCCATTCATCTCTACACGGATTAGTTAGAAATACCTTGCTTGAGAGAAAGGTTAAGCTAGGTTAAATGCTTGAGAGAAAGAATCAATGCTTCCAGTAGTGAAGTTAGCCGAAGTCACATTGACTAATAAAGCAGTTTTATGTTAATTCAATAAATACACTGAGCGATTTTAATGGTTGGATCATTGCAAGCAAAATGACCTCCCACTATAGACTAGGACTTCGGCATAAGTTGAAAACACTAATTTGTAAGATACAGTAAATTTGTCAAAACAAAAGAAAAACAAGAAAAAAGTATTCATGACGTATAGATCTTTCTGTAGGAGAATGTTCGAAGATAAAATATTTAAAGGAGATTTTTAAATTCAGATTGAACAGATTATTACATACTACCAATTCCCAGATAACATTTACAAATGTAAGAATATTGTACATCAAACAAAATAAGGTGCCGTAGTATTCATGTTACTGATGTGCAAGAACGCATAATAGAAAGGGAAGATTGTATTAAGGGTACTTCAATGAAAAACATGAATGAGAAAATTTCTAAGGAGCGTAGAGGTTGTATTATATTGTATGTTTTAGGGCACCTATTTAAGAAACAGGTGATCGAACTGCAATATTTATCAAGGAACACCACCATTACCAATGCAGAGCAGAGATCTGAGCAAAAGGTCATGTAAAACGCCTAAACTACGAGAGCAGATTTATGCTAGTGGGCATATTGAGTTTCTATTTGGTTTCTACCGTTCAACACTACTCATATTTTAGGTACTATTACCTGAGCTAACTACCAATAAGGGCGCCAGCGCTGTTGTTGGGAGACTATTCTTGCACATACTTGGAGAGTCTCTGCCTCTGATGGAATGGACAGGTGCCCTCCTTACAGGCCTTTATCTGATCGCTTTAAGGTGAAATATATTTTCAGACTGGATGTTTACTGCTCCATTCAAGATCTCCAATACTAAAAAACTAAAATTCTCATAAGAGAGGTGACGGAATTCGCTCATCAGCACGATGGACCGAAGTACATCTTTATATAGTACCTACCGGTGAAGGAATGTGGGAGTTTAGTGACACCTATAATTACTTGTCCGTCGCGTTAAAGCAAGCTCTTATCCACCTTTTTGTGGCAGGAGATATTCCACTACCTCAAGGTACCAAATCCCGTTGTATGATTACAACCCTACAGATTCCAACGCAGATCTGAAAACCCACATTAACAAGAGGGCCAAAATCTCAACTCTCCCTATCTCACAATGTTAGATTTAGGCTTATGCACCATTTACACTACAGGAAGCAATGACTCTGAAATCTCCCCATTCAGACGTGGGAAGAATCTCTTCTCCCCAACAAATATGCCTCATTACAAGGTATGTCTAACATAGAAAAATGGTTGCCGGTGAAGAATTGAAACGAAAACAACTTAAGATTTGATTAGCAATTGAAATGCTAGCACTCATTACAGTAACTATTCTTGAAACATTGTAGTATCTGTTTGAATTGGTAGGATGAATATGTAAGCTATGTCATAAGATAGGGTTCTTAATGGTTTAATCCAGTCCGTGACTGCAATGACTGACAGTAGTATTCTACGTTCAAAATTGCTTATAAAATGCTCGAAACTCTAGCAGAGATATGCTCATTAGCGCAATGGGCCGATTCCCATCTCCAGTTGAACTTACTGCTGGTAGTAACTGCCGTAGCGAGTGTGAGGCTAGCATCCAGTTTTGGCACAGAAATTACGAGCCGTTCACATATTATGTAACACTATTCTTGACTAATTTTTACACTTCGTCCCGCTTGTCATGCTTCGTAACACACAGTCGAATCCCCTCTTCCTTTGTCACGTAACGTTTTCTATTTTTTTTTTTTTAAGCAATTTTGCTTATTTTGGAGGTTATTATAAAAGCCTAATTTTGGAGGTTATTATAATGGTCTTTCTTTTCATAACAAAGTTCTTGAGTTCCGAATACGTTTGTAGTATTTTTTCACCAACAAATCAAAACAATACAAAATTGTAGTATATTGTTAATACTGTAACCACATAACGTTGTTTAATTACCCATTCTTAATTTCTCGAAATTGCAAACTATCGTTCTAATGCCCATTCTTTTAAGTCATTGTTGATTCGCAATGAGGGTCACTCCATCTGGAGAAAATGATTGCTCGACCATCACCGAAAATTATAGAAATTTGAGTGTTATGAACCTTGTGTATGAGAAGGTTAATAACATCATTCACGTTGTCGTATGTACAAGTGTTCCTGAATGACGACCACCTTTGTTGTCGGTGGATTGCAATTTTTTATGCATTTGCAAGCGTTTACGAAAACAAAAGTTGCTCAGGACGTATGCATCAGACGAACCTAAACAAAGACGAAAGTTTAGAGGAAAGACTCTGGTACACGGAGAATATATACTCTTGCTTCTAAATAAATATGTAGGATTGCAAACCAATATATGAAATCATTTGAAAAAGTACCGAAACTTACACTTTTAAAGGGGATATACACTGGTGTCCAAAAAGATAGCATAATTCTAGTCCACAGCCAAGAAGATAGCAGAATCCTAGTCCACATGGACCCAATATACCTGACGGATTCTAGGCATCCAAAACGTGGACACCTGCGTGAAAAAAGTGTGCAAGAGAAGAAGAAAACACACAACACACACTCCCAACACCTTTAATTGACAAAACCCACCATTGTTGAAAATGACCCAATGTGTGTGGCGAGAAGACAAATGAGTTTGTGGTAGATGAAGAGCATCAGTAAGGCGGGTGGTCACCGCGCGCGGTTACGCAGGCTGCACAACGTCGTTCCATGCTTCCGATCACTTCGTTGATGAGGTCCATCGGTATCCTTTGCCACTCCGCCCTATGGGCAGTACACAGATCCACAATCGTTCGTGGTGGGGGCTGTCGGATTGCAATCCGCCTTTCCAATGCATCCTAGAGATGTTCTATTGGATTCATGTGTGGTGACCGTGCAGGCCTCGGCATACGTCGAATATCTTCTTTCTCCAAAAAATCATCCACTACAACTGCCCGATGACAACGTGCGTTGTCATCCATGAATATGAATGATGGTTTAACTACACCTCAAAACAGTCACACATACGGTTCCAGCACCTCATCACGGTACCTCTGGCAAGTCAAAGTACCGCCCTAAAAGACGTGAAGGTCAGTACGGCCATTCAGCATGATGCCCGCCCATCACACCCCCACCACCAAGTTGGTTCCTTTCAATGATATTATGCGGGTTGTAGCTCGTCCCCTGTTTTCTCTATATCAGTGTGCGTCGAGATCTGACTGCAAGCTGAATCGCGACTCATCCGAGAACAGATCGTGACCCCACTGTTCCATGGTCCAGTGTTCTTGGTTTTACCTCAAGCGGGCTCTGCGCTGCACACGAGGGAGAGGGACACACACGGCGGAGCCTCTTGCGTAAAGATCAACCTCATGCAGTCGGCGGTACACAGTTTGTCTTGAAACACGTGCACCTGTAGCAGCTGCAAGCTCTGATGACAGTTGTTGTGCTGACATCGACCAAGTCCGACGTGCTCTTACCGACAGATACCAGTCCTGTCGACGGGTTGTGACTCTTGGGCGATGCGGAATTGCTGCACGTGCGATGTTGCCGGTGATTTGAAACCTGTGCCACAGCCGTGAGATCAAACTTTGTGATACATGCAGGGTTCTGGACACCTCCGTTTGTGTTTGCCTGGGTCTTTCTGTGTTTCTTCTGTGTGGCAAGGTCAGTACTAATCGCACTGCTCTGTGACGTCTGTATCTCACTGTTCCCATTGTGTGTTCCCACGTTTTCCCATTTTCTTAATTATGCTATCTTTTTTGGACACCAGTGTAATTTGGAATGACATAAAGTGGGGGGTTCATAAGTTTTATACTGAATAGTATTGCATGTAAAGAGTCTGTAGAAGTGTCGACAGCTATGATACTATTGGCATCATAGATTTATGAGCGTCCGAAAGTTGAAGTTTTTGATTTTGTTGTCATGTTTATGGCGTAATATCTCAGGAGGGCAAAGTGCTAAAAAGTTGCTGCTTAGACCACAAAGTAATTCTGTATGTGAATAAACTATTGCAAGAAAAAATCATGACTGATATTACATGGAGAAAAAAGTGAGGACATGGTGAAAACGCGAAGAAAGCAGGTGTGTGACGCTGGTCATAGCCCAAACAAATTAAATGTTTTGATATGTTTCATGCTAGATCTTAAAAACTACGCATGGCTCAGCAATTAATCCCGCTTTTGTTTGTGTTCAGTGTACAAAAGCTTGGAAGTGGCGTTTGTTCCATCTTTCTAGCTCCATGATCATTTCTTAGCTTATATGGTGGGGGTTACCTCCCCTTTGCACGCACGACACCCATCGTAGAACAGGACCGCGTATTAACGCACCTAATGTATCAGAAAAGTATCATTGAAACCCAATTCCAGTTACGGAAGTTAATATGTTCACAAGGTTGCGTTACACCTATCTATCCTATCCTGCTTAAAATGGCGTATTTGTGGAAAACATTTAAAATTATTGTTGTTTCCTTCTGTTCTATAGCATTATAACAATAGCTTTTAGTACATGTTATTACATCAAGTTCTCGCAATTACACGATTTAAGCAGTGTTGCAAACTTCAGCAATGTTTTTTTTTTTTTATATATTTCCGGAACGGCTTGAGTTATCGAAGTGCTGTAAACGACAAAATATTTACACATCCATTACAAACCACACAAGTAACTAGATATGATACTTATCTCAGCATTTTTTTGAAATAAATGCTTTCAAAAAATATTTAAACTTTCAAGCCCTGGTAACCTCGTTCCTATTCATTCGAAACAAGTTATACCATGATCATGGTCTCCAACGCTAAAGTACTTTCGATTTGCATTATCCTGTGCGTTTCCGTTATGCTGTATTTGCGTTAGAGGCTTCCAAACTTTAGATGTTGATAATACTATAACATCCTTAGTTTGCAACACTGAATAATAAAAGTTGTATTTTAAGTTTACACTTGATACGCTAATTTGAAGTATGTAATAATCTGACGTAGTGCCATTTGAAAAAATATAACTGTATATTGCGTATTTGTTGAGTCTTTCTGTTTAATACACACTAAGATGTCCTCTTTCTTATAGTTTCTTTGTGCAGTTTAGCTTTTCTCTCTCATGTAGTTTGTCCGTTAAAGCGGATGGTCAAGATAAGGATCATGGAGCTAGAAGGATGAAACAAACGCCAGTCGCAAACTTTTGCACAACTGAACACAAACGAGAGCGGGATTAATTGCTGCACCATGTGTAGTGTTTGAGATCTAGTATGATCATATCGAAGCATTTAATTTTTTCTTGGTTACGGCCATCATCACACATTTGCTTTCTTCACTTTTTCATCATGTCCCCACTTTTTTCTCCATGTAATGTCAATCACATTTTTTCTGCAATAGTTTACTCACATACAGAATTTCTTTGTGGCCTAAGCAGCAAATTTTGTTACTTTGCCCTCCCGAGATATTACGCTCGAAACATGGCATCAAAATCGCAAACTTCAACTTTCGAAACCCATAAATCTACGATGTCAGTAGTATCATAGCTGTGGATATTTCTACACACACTTTACATACAATATTATTCAGCATAAAACTTAAGAACACCCACTTTATGCCATTCCAAATTATATCCCCTTTAAAAGTGTAATTTTTGGTACTTTTTCAAGTGATTTCATATATTGGTTTGCAACCCTGCATATATATTTAGAAGCAAGAGTATATATTCTCCGTGTACCAAAGTCTCTCCTATAAACATTCGTTTTTGTTTGGGTTCGTCTGATGCGTACGTCCTGAGCAACTATAGTTTCCGTAAACCCTTGCAAATGCAAAAAATGTCACTCCACCGACAACAAAGATGGTCGTTATTCAGGAACACTTGTACATACGACAACGTGAATGATGTTATTGACCTTTTCATACACAAGGTTCATCACACTCAATTTTTTTATAATTTTCAGAGATAGTCGAGCAACCATTTTTCCCACCTCTGGACCACTTCATATTGATTGACCCAGGAGGAAGTATATATTACTGGAAAATGGAGGTGAAAAAGAATCTAAAGAACTGATATCGACCTCTGCTTCCGGGATACAGGATACTTTCTGTATTTGAAGTTTGCCAGCATCGGCGATGCAATATATATTCTCTTTCTTGTCGACCATAAATTCGGCATGTCTACACACGTAAAGAGGCAGAAACAACATTTCGTTTTCGTACGAGCTTTCGAGCATCTTCTTTGGACGTTTTCTTGGACGTCAGTTTATTCTTTTCAAAGTTCTCCCTGTCCTAAATCAGTGTCAGAATGCGAATAAACTCGATTTCTCCAGGGAAACTCAAATCCGAAGAGCAAAAGAATCAGTATGAGATAACTATCGACATATGCGGGTTTTAATATCTTTCTTTGCTCTGCTAATCATGGATCGTTTCGTCGTGGAAAAATATTTTAGGATTCAAATAAAAAGTTTTAAATCATATTCTGAGAAATAGTGATATTAGTGCGAACGCGAGGCATACGTAAGCGGTGACTCACTTCAGAAAAGATTCATGTGCCGTAAATGCAATACAGTGATGGCCACAAAACTGAGTTTTATTTTATTGTAATTCACGCAGAGTTCGTCGCTATACGTTCACAATATTCCAAAAGAATGCAAATATTTATTCATTTATATAAAAAAGAAAAGAACTCAATAAAATTATTTGTATAAGAGATTACATGTGAACCTGAGAATAAAAATTAAAATTACAGCAAAACATGCGCTACGTAAGAAGACGTAAACCCCTTCTCGTACCCTTGTCACACTTTGTAACAGATGGCCGAACCCTTCCGACCTTACCGCGTTACGTAATATATGGACGACCCTTTTATCCATACCAAAAACTCATTTCTTGCTAACGTTTACCCTTTTAGCTATTATGTCTGTCTACAGGTGGAGGTAAGACAAAGAAATTCTATAAATCTCAATACTTTTATATCTTGCATAATTTACAAGCCTGAGAAATTTCTATTGATAAACGATACCCTTCGTAGACTGTAATTTTAGAGTTTAGTTAGAAGTGGAAGGCAAAAGTTTGATCAAAACTGAACATTTAAAAAATATTTTCCAACACCTCTTTGCGAAACAAAGTACATACATCTTATTCTGTTAAATCTGTAAATTCTAGAAAAGTAATTTTCTAGATCGAACGAAATATCTGTACTCTTCAATAGTACTGTTTAATCAACTATAGCAGACCCCAAAACGTTTTGACATATTTTTTTTTTTTTTTTTTTTGTAAAAGATGTTATATATTCTACATACTTATGACACCTAACACAATTACGCCGTTCATTTAACGTATTTATCATATTTAATTGCGATGGATGTCTGTAGTGCTATCTCAGAAATAACAACATATTTCTCGTCAATACGATAGACTAAAATAAAAAAAAAATGTTGATTGATATTTGAAGAGCCTCCGGAACTCCGTACAGAATTCATAATGATTCTCCGTAACTAGGCATATTGTATATGAAGATTGAACTCCCTACCGCGCACGAACAGACGATCAGAAAAAGCTCTATCTTCTCTTGGTAAACATGTTCAAGGATATCTCTTTCTCTTGGTGACCCGGGTTTAAACGTGACTTGCTCCCGATATTATCTGTGATAATTGGAAACTTTGTCCGCGTATATTTTAAAAAAAGGATCTTGGAACTGTGAATGTCTTGAAAATCAGTTCTGCGAATGGAAACTAGTTTGAACAAACTTCTAATTTGCAATATACAACGAATTGCAATCGAATTACAGTTCTGTCGTATATACAGCAGATGACCCAGATTTTGTCGAAGGGAAACTATACATGTCTACATATCATTTTATGCATTGCAAACTACAATCAGGTACTGCAATGTTATTTTATCAAGTGCAATCTAAAAACTAAACAGGATGCAATTGCACTTATTGCACCGTTTGGATTCGTTTCTCTTCCTCCCTATCTTTCCTTATATATCACTGTAAGATTGGACATGACTTAATATAGTCTCCCTTCCGATATCTGGTGATGCAAAATTTCAATATTTCTAGTCTAATAATTTAGATATTACAAGGCGTACCAAAGAAAGACATCGCACCCTTCGAAAGTTAAAAATGTGATATACCATTATATTCTCCGAAACAGTTACTTTTCTAACTTTCGAGTAAACTGGAGAAGAAAGTTGACTGATTATTACCATGAAATTTAGTGCAATTTCGCATACCAAACAAGGTTTTCACTTGGCTTATGCAGATAAATTTCCGAAATAAAACTACCTACATACTCTTCAGTAGTTTAATCATAATCCATTCCACCTAATAATTGAATTTCGACTGAATTCTCACTTCACATTCTGATCATCCGAGAAGCTCATGTACATATGTACACTCATGTCCAAAATTATTGCCGCATGTCTATAAATATGTTGTTGTAGGAATATAATCTGATAACGAATTCGTCCGATATTCCTTATAATTTTAGTATTTGTATAATCAGCAAAGACATGTATGTGGCAAAAATGATGTCAAAAACACAGTATATAAAAACAACAAAACGTAAATAATTCTTTTTGTCCATTTAGCAACATTTTGTTTTTCTCATTCTAATTTTCGTATTTATAATTATTTTCCTATGAATTTTACCACGAATATACATTTCACGATTATGTACTTTGTATCAGTATGAAAGGTTCCCTGAAAATCATTATCAAATTATATTCTTACAAGAAGATAGATATAAGACAATCATTTTGGACATGAGTGCACATTTTATACTAATATTTCTTATGAGATCATCAGTACAGTACCTTTGGCCATCTAGGGGAGTAAAAGGAATGAGGAGTGGGGCCAACTATATCACATCCATGAGAACCGAAGTTAAAAAAGTTTAAAGCATTTCCATGAAATACAGTCTTTGGACTTCCATGAGCTCTGGTATTTCTTTCGTTTCTTAAAATCCTGAAATATCAATGTGTACATTTCCAGATAGGATTGTTCCGATAATTGAGTTATCGATAACAAATTCGATATAATTTTAAAACCGTTTCATCAATAAAGAATTTTAATTTTATCAAATTATCGTACTGTTCGAGAGTCTCAAGTTGTTCGAGACTCCAAGTTATTACTCGCGTACTTTTTAACTTGCACGGCGAAATTAGTGCATAACATGTTATTATTTTAGTATTTTTTTCCTGGATTGTATGTTATTTAATTTATTAGTGGGTACAAGTTTTTCTCCAGTTCGTCAAATAAATAAATTTAATTGTATCGTGCCGGACATAAGTCTTTGACGAGGAAATGACGACTACTTATGAACCAAATGTAGAGTATAAAAATTTAATCTGTCATATCTGTAGTTTTGTGTGGAGAAAAAACTAAACTGTGAACGAAAGATTTAAGAACAACACATGTTACTAATATAAACTATGCCAAAGATTATTTACTTATAGCATCATAAAACAAATACGATAGACTTTTTGAAACGTTTAAAAATATCGTATAACTTGTGCTCCCAAAATACAATTTGGGGTTTTGGTAACACTCCACCCACCACGATTTTACGCCCCATCCCCCCCAAAAGAGGAGCGTTACCCAATATAATGTTCCAGACGACTATAGTGGCATTGCTGATGAGTATTATTGGATTTTGTGACAATAATACTCGTGTGGTCCAAATTCGTTACCAATAATCATTGGGGAAGACTACCTCAAAAATTTCATATTAAATCTCCCAATGAAAAATGAACTTTTGTGCTTTCTCCCCAAAAGAAGCAGTAAAGAATGACTTTCTCTCATTTACTATTAAAATTTAATACATTCAGACATTTTTCAATAAGAATGCCAAATTTGACATTAATAGTATGAAAACTTCATTTTCTTCCAGTGCTGTAGGAAAGTAAACGACTTATGAAACAGGCTATATATATACAGGGTGCAAAGAAAGGTTGCTTACAACGCTTGGGAGGCGATTCTACAGATGAAATCAAGTAAAAATGTCTATGTAACACAATGTCCATCTCGGCCTCCTAACTGAGTTACGGACGTCCAAAAGGGTGGGAAAATGAACTTTGAAGGCTAATTCTGGCAAAACGACCAGAGATAGAAGGGCGGTGTTAGGCGGCCCACACAGACTCTCAATATGGACTGGCGAGCGCAAGGGATTCCCACCTCACTTCCCCTCTCACCTCACTTTGCCCTCATAACGTCCGCGGCATGCTTCGCATCCTTTGGGGAATCTCACCCATTAGATACTTCACCCAGGTACCTCACCCATCAGATACTTCAGTGGTCTGGGTCCCAGGGTCGATTCCCGTTGGGAGAGACTTTGAAATTTTAAATGTCCTCGATGTATCTGTGTTCTTGTCCCTGTCGTCCAAAGTTACTGGAAATAACTGTAAGACGAGTATAGCTGAGTATAATAGATACAAGTTACGGAGATAGAGGAGATATGTGTTACGGTGAATCAGGGAAAAAAGTGGTTTGAGGCACCAGGTTCCAGTTGAGAGTTCGAATTACTCTTAAGACCACTTTCTCCTTCATGTCTATGCGTGTTCGTATGTCTTTCTTTAATTTAAATTTGAATTCTCTACAAGATACTATTTTAACATGACCGAAATCAGTGTGTTTCATCGTTAATAAAGTATTGGAATCGGAATATAACGTAATATTGAGGTCTCAAATCTTCAGTAATAATAATAATAATAATAATAATAATAATAATAATAATAATAATAATAATAATAATAATAATAATAATAATAATAATAATAACAATAATAATAATAATAATATGGAAGACAAAATCCGTATGAGAACAGATTGTGTTAAAATCTGTAAAATCACCCCCTAAGATTAAGCAAAAGTTACAACATATTCGGAATTTCAAAGAAGTGTCCAGACCACCAGAACATACCCTCTACGTACGTCCCTACAACTAGCTAAATATTAAACGAAAGGTTTCCAGGCAAATTTCATGTCGAAAGTAGGGCTACTGAACTGACAAGAGCTGTAAGAAAAATTGTTTTTTAAGTTTTACGTTCCATGATTATGCCGGCTAAGCTAAAGGAAACATCGATAATGAAAATTAAAGAAATAGTTGAATAAAAAAAAGTAGGAGGAAACAGGACCCCGAGAAAACCTACACACAGGGCGTTTGTTTAAGACATTGCCTACTGGGTGGGAGCTAGGTGGAACAGGATGAACCATTAAATTTACAAACGTCAGTGATAATAATAATAATAATAATAATAATAATAATAATACATATTATTAATAATAATGGTATTAAATTTTTAATGTTGACCTAAAATTAGGCAAAACTTACAAAAAACTCGGGATTTCGGGGAGGGAGGTCCGTACCTCCAAGATTTCCAAGATACACCTCTTTAACTACCCAAATTTTAAACCAAAGCGTTCAGTAAAGTTTCATGTAGAAAGTGTTCTACTGTACGTTTTAAGGGAAATAACTGTAATAAAAATAACTGAATAAGGCATATAATAAAATAACTTTTAGAATATGGGAAGTTAATTATAAGAGCTTTCCTACAAAAGTATATAACTACACAGACCATAATTCAATGAGTTCCGAAATACGAAGATACAAAATAAAGTTTAAGGTTCAGTCTACAGAGCATTTTTTACTTAAAGAATGGACATACACTATTTCTAGAATCGAGATAAGACGAGAAATGTTTACGATACATTTTGTCTCGACTCGATTCTCATCTGAAAACGGGACGATCATTTGAGTTAGCCTTGTCTCGTCTCGGATGTAAAATGTTAATTCTCGCCTTGATTTCGCTTGTTTTGCTTTAGAAACAAGATGAGAAATTCCTCTTCTCGCTGACAATATTAAACAAGACCGAAATATTCTTGTCAAAAGTCACGCTTCTGCTTAGAATGGTGTGAACAGAGTGATAATAAGCTTCTAACTTTTAATCTTCTACGAGATAATAATAATAATTATTACTGCTATTATTCCTGAAGATTTGATACTTCAAGTATTGGAACATCCAAGTATTCAAATATCTGAAGATAATAAAAAGTGTCATCGTCATTCAATCGCCACCAAAAATACTTAAGAAAAAACTACTTCTTGACGGAGATCCGAACCGAGAAGGTCCAGATTACTGGCAAGGCGCCTTGACCACTGAACCACGGTCAGTACGCGATGAACGTTTTGTCTTTACTGTGTTTACGTTAGGTATCCTTGCCTCCGCTTACAATGTTATTTTCCTTCGTTTCAAAACTTTTTTCGTATTTCTTTTATAATGCTGTAAGTCAATAATCTTTGGCATAGTTTATATTAATAACATGAGTTGTTCTTAAATCTTTCGTTCACAATTTAGTTTATTCTCCACACCAAACTACATATATACATATTTAATTCTTATACCTTGCATTTGGCTCCGAAGCAGTCGCCACTACTTGGTCAAGGACTTATGCCCGGCGGGGATCCTATACGTTTCATTTACAATCGTATTGTATTGTATTTATTTCTTTTGTATGAACTTACAAGTACGAGGAATGTCCTCAAGTAAGTGTAACATGAGTCATATATACAAAAAATTTACATGAGTAAAATAAAGTAATAATCTGATATTATGGGCCGATACAAATAGGATATCAAGGGTCATGATCTAAATGTAGCAGAAAATAAACGCTAAATGCTGTCGGCCCTCGTAGCAGACCTTGTTAGTGCAACGTGATAGTGATGAATTTTTTTTTTGTCATGGGTCATATGAAACCCGGTCCTAGGAAAGTATTTTTTAATTTCTTTAAATTTTCATAACACTATTTTCATTAAAATAAGATTGAAAATAATACTCAAAAAAGTGATTTACCATTTTTTAAAAAAATTTTCATAACACTTTTTTCATTAAAATAAGCTTGCAGTTTTATTATACGGATCCATAGTAAAAGTAGTAGTAGCAGTATTTGAAAAAGTAATAGTAATAGTAGTAATAGTAGTAAAAGGAACGGGTTAGAAGCCCCGCAGTGGTTGTTTGGGTTTCGTTCTCGATAAAAAAAATAGGCAAATTAAAGACCTGCACAATTTTTTGTAGACTTTACATGACCAACTTAAAACAGCTGTCTAGGGTATTATATATAATTATATATAATACCCTAGAATTATATAATTCTTTTGTGTGAACACTGTATATTTTTGTATTTGTTTCCTATTTATTTTCTTTTCATCTTATATGTATTACTCATTTTTGTTTTCGTCCTCTTTCTTTACTTCAGTTTTGTTAATACTTTTTATTTTATTTATATTTCTTGTACTTTATTTTATCTTATTCTCGATTCTTTATGTTATTTGTATTCCTGTATCCTGTTTAGCTCTTTCCATTATAAAGAAAACTCGAAAAGTTGAATTGAAAGGAAATATGAGTTATTTCAAACAAACTTATTTCAATGTATCGAAAGTGTCGAGTTTTTAACACAGCATTTCTTTAAAATTATTACAATGTTTAAGGTCATTTAGCAAAAATGACATAAAATGGAACACACGTATGTTCTTCTTCTTCTAAGCTTTTTCCCAGAAAGCTGGGATCGGCTTTTTGGATCGCTGTCCTTCACCTCTTTCTGTCTTGTGTCATAATTAGGGATGGCTACAAAGTTCCGGTTCTTGGAGATCCGGTTTTCAGAACAGATTCTGGAACCGGTTACAAACCTGAATCCGAAAACCCGGTTCCAGAACCGGATCTTAGGAACCAGTTCCAGATCTGGATCTGATAACCCGGTTCCGGAACCGGATCTTCTAGAACCGGATCCGTTCAGATCCGAAAACCAGTTCTGGCCATTCCTAATCATAATAGCTGTGACAACACACCGCATCATATCGTTCTTAACACAATCTCCCCAGTTTTTCTTTGGCCGGCTCCCACTCACTTCTATAGCATCTACTTGGTGAGCTACGTATTTCAGAGGTCTTCTTCTTAAATGTCCAACGCTCTCGGTCTATTTCCTCGCAGCTTTTCCACTACTAGTCTCACCTTTCTTGATCTTCGGATTACTTCATTCTTAATTTTGTCCTTCCGTGTCACTCCATACATCCAACGCAGCATCTTTACCTCCGCAACATGCATCTAAAATGAAACATACGTGTACACTATAAAATCGCTTTAAGCAATACGCACGAATTTCGTGAAAATACCATATAAACAAGAAAGGACGCACAAACAACAAGGGACAAACAAGAAGTGAAATGGTTCTAAATAATACACATTCTGATGAAACACATTTCTTTGTGATAAGTAATCTTTCTAACTTCCCATAAAGAAACATGAATAGAAGTTTGTTTAAAATTATATCAATACTGGCTGAAATGAACAATTCTTCGCACGAAAGATTAGGTTTATGAACAATATTTGATTTCCTCTGCCTAGGGCAAGCACTTCAATGAAACCTTAATGGCAGAAATCCGCAATGACACTCTTTCCTACCCCTACCCCTTACTTCCAATTTAAACGGTGCTTAGCTTACACCTAAACGGCATCAAAATTGTATTGTTAATATCAGCGTCCCTAAAAAGTATTCATTGGGCAAAAACATCAATCGTTTTTTGTTGGTTTTACATGCTGTCTCCTTTCAATTCCCACCCGTCACTTCCATACCAATGGAAAGGTAAATTTCAACTTAAACAATATAGTCAGTGTTATTATCCATCTCAGTAAAGACAATGACAATGAATTAGACACTAATATTGTAATTTCCATTTAGTTTCACGTTACTCCTTTCCAATCTCTACTCATCACTTCCTATTGGGCCTTAAACAGCATCAAGTGCGCCAGTATTCATCTAGGCAACCCTGATAGCTACGGATTGGATACTAATATCAATCGTAATTTTACACGCCAAAACTTGACGTTCACCCTTTTATCCTTCAAGCAGAAAATTTTTAATGTAATACCACATGATCATTGGCAGTTCTAAGGTTGTGAACTACTTCAGGTATAATTTTGATTGATTCGCTATTTATTGCCTGACGCAAAGTCTAATTTGCTTAGGGTTGGATCCACAATTTTTTGATAACCGGTGTACTTTTAACTACTAGTACATTGGAATTTAAGTTGAATTTTAATCCTTTTAGGCATCTACTTTGTGAACGAGAAATTGCCCTGGAAATGCTCGATGTCCAGTCTCGGGAATCAAACCCAAGTCTTTCCGAATGCAAAGCCAACGCTTTACCAACTGAGCCACAGTCGCTTTGTATCCGTATAACTTTCAGTAGATAATGAGTTTCCTACTTTAGAGAAAGCTTACTTTTAATCACAACCACTTGAAATATGGTATATACTTGTATCGTGCAGAATTCTTATGAAAGTGTTGCTATTTTTCACTTCTAGCTTCTCATTTTAGATAGTGTGTATTTACACCGACGGGGGGTTATGTGCACCTGTGCACTCCTTAAATCCGGCCATATTTACAGGATGGTAAGAAACTATTTGAGCAAACTTCGAGAGCTGATTCCCGACACCGAAACCAGCAAAAACGTCCTCTGAAACTTTGGTCAGTGAGAGATAGTTTCGGAGATATAATGTGCCAAAAGCGTGGGAAAACGGACTTCAGAGGGTTGTAATTCAAAACTAACGCAACGTAGAGAGTACTGTTTAGAACATGACACTCGAAATCATACCTGTACGATTGAAAAATGTATGTTTCAAACCTCAGCAAGATATGTGCGAGGTATTTCCCAAAGGAACGTAGGGATTACTTGTCTGGTTATAGGAAATTATGTGTATCACTTGGAATTATATGAAATTAACGTACTGATAGTGAAGAGTGAAGGAAGTGAAAAAGAAACTTCTATCTTTAATCGAGCTTTTTGATATACTCTTCGTAATTACTCTTTAATGGGTGATGCATTGTTAGTATATTTCTTTCATTTAAAACGAAATTGATTTCTTAAATCAAGTAGCTCTTAATCACCTTGCGTTGCTTTGGTAACACTGAATACACAGGGTCTTTGTGTGATTGGATGGTTAATTTGGAGGTTAATGTCTCTTGCAGCTGTTGTGTTGAACGTTGACTTACAGCTTAACGTCGGATCTGAATTACACGAGCACTCCCTGGGGTTTCCACTGTGAAATGAACTTGTGACCACGGAATGGCAACGCACTCGCGTTCTTGTCAAACTGCTTACAGTACTAACTAACTCTATGGCCTATGGAACCCGGAGGTTCAATACAGCGTTCACAAAACCTTTCCACTGACTTCTATCCTTAGCTAACTGGAACCAGTTTCTACTTTGTATTCCTATTTCTGCAAGACCCATCTTAATATTATCTTCCCATCTGCGCCTAGGTCTTCCTAATGGTCGTTTTCTGATTGGTCTCCCAGTCAAGACTGAAAGCGTTTCTACTTTCTTCCATCCTAGCTACATGACCTGCCCACCTAAGCCTCCTAGACTTGATAACCCTAACAATGTTTGGTAAACCGTATAAATTATCTACTTGTCCGTTATGAAGTTTCCGCCATTCACCATTACCGTTCCTCTTGGGTCCAGATATTCGTCTCAGAATCTCGTTCTCAAATACTCTCAATCCTTCACAGTAAGCGACCATGTTTCGCAATCATACCAAACAACAGGCATGATTATCATTTCATATATTTTAAGTTTGAAATTCCTCGAGAGAACTCGCGACAACCAAAGATTTTGAACTGAATAATAACATGAATTCCCTGCTTTTAGTCGACATTTAATTTCTTCGTGAATATTATATTCGTCTGTTAATATTTATCTCAGATATTTGAAAGTATCCACTTTATCAAAAGTATTATTTAATATTTTAATGCATCCATAATTTGCAACATTAAGGTCCCGACGTACTTCCATGTATTTAGTTTTCTCTGCATTTACTTCTAACCCCACGTATTTTCAATCACTTAATAAGACTCTGCCTTTTTATCTATTGTTCTCCTATCATCCCCTATTAAATTTACATCATCAGCACACGCCATAACCTGGTGAACACCGTTCAACTCTAGGCCCTGGTTGCGTATTTCAGGACAAATTGAATAATAATTGCGACAACGCATCTCCTTGTTTCAGGCCATTCTCGACTGCTTACAGTACTGTAACTCTTTTTAATTCCGTAGCGTAAAAAACTTTGAGATATATTGTTTGCTAGATGGAGTGACATTGATATCATATATTTGCTTCTGTTGTGATGAAATAAAATTCTATTTCTTTCATAAGTTGCCGGAGTCAGCTGGAAAATTTCATTTTGGTTCTCTAATAATCCACCATTGTTTTGCTAGGTATCCCTGCTGTGATTGCACAAACACTTCATTTATGTTTCTGTTCTATCCGTTCTTAGGAACAATAATTGCCGTTGCTAGAGTTCCCGGTTGCTACGTGACAAATATATTCAAAAATGCTTTGAGAGTTGTTTCTGAGAACTTTTCTATTTAGGAAACAGAGAAACCTTTCTTTTCAAGCTTTGTATTCGTGTCGCATGTTAAGTTATTTCATCAGCGGGATATATTTGTTGTTTCTCCTGACATCATTGCTATCATCTCAGCTTACCCTTAACCCTTGAATTTCTTTTCGTTAGGGCCGCGATGGCTCAGTGGTAGAGCGTTCACCTCTGGTGTTTGGGGTCCCGGGTTCGATCCTAGCCCCCGCCAAGTAAACTTTGTGGTTGACAAACACCGTGTGCGTGAGTTTCCTCGGGGTTCTTCCGTTCCCTCCCACTTTCTTCATTCCACCATTTCATTCATTACTCATCATCACCGTCTCCTATAGCCTAACCGGCATAACCGTGGGACGTAAAACTCAAAGATTTCATTTTTTCATTTCTTTCCGTTAGTGTAGAGGGTAGTGCCCGCGTCTTTAGTGTATGGGATCCCAGATTCGATAGCTGGTCGAAGAATCTTCAAAAAATGTGAACTTATGATGGTGCTGATTTTATGTATACAAAATTCGTCGGCACACCCTATGTCTTCTCAAAATTCAACGTTGTTCATTTAGCTATCCATTTACGTTGTCAATAACACAGATAAATCAAGGGAACAATGCAACATTTACTTGAAGCCTTCTCGTAGTGTGGACAACAACGAAATCATGCAGATTTGACATTTATTCCATCCGTAAAGCAAGAATCATAATTTTATTCGATTTCAGAAGAAAAGAACCGTTCTTTCGTTCCTAGAAACTAGATTACAAAGATAGGAGACGGGAATCTATCTGCACATCATTCTCTTTCCTTGAACTTTTCATAGGAGTATTGTTACTTGTACAGCCAGCGACAAAAAGTTCTTTCTGTTTGGTTTCTTTTTGGGGGGGAGAAATAATGGGGAATTATATACAGTTTCGCCGAGCTTCAAAGCTCCAACGCACAGAAAATTACATTCTTTTTATTTTACTGAAAGTTGTACTCAAATTGCCCTTACAGTCTGAAGTTATTTACAAAACTTATTTCATATACTGAAAGAGATTTTGTTGCTGACTTTACATGAATTCCACACGTAGTTGTTTCATAGTATTATTAAAGTTTATTACAAGTAATACTCTTATTATATTTTTAAGCAATTCTAAAAGAACGAAACGTGATATGGACCCGACTGTACATTTTTAGAAATAAAGATATTGTAGCTTTCAGATGAAAGTTTATTTCGTGGTTTGTGTAATTTTAGTTCTTCTTTTCTTGACTGGGCAGAAAGAATCCACTCCAAATATCCACATTCAAAACCATCTACAAGTTTAGATAAGTAGGTAGGCAAAGTTAGTAAGATTTCTCTTAATATTGCTTCGATTGTGGTTAGTACTCATTTCAGCATCGAGACTACACGGGACGTGAACCTACAGTTTAACGCAGTGTTTTATCCAGACATCTCAGGAGGGAAAATCCCCGCCCCCCAAAGTTGTAGAATTCCTTCCATTTTTTAAAAAAGATATAGGTATAACCATATATATATTTCCGGTTTCAAATGTAGCGTGCAGTTTGTTTTTCCAATTTGCATGTTTTCAGTCGGTATTCTTTTTCATATTCCGCATTTTTTACAGTACCATTTTAATATTTCCCACTTCTCTTGTCATTTCAAGAAAATACTTGCTAAAATTCCCTGAAAATTAGCTTTTATCTAAGAGGTTGAACGCTAAGCAATATGTATCAGCACGAAGCAATGACAGAAAAGAATCAGTGTGTTGATCGGGTTTTAATGTAGTGTATTTGTGCTTTATGAGGTGTAATACTTGGAGTGTTCTATTTCCTTATGACAAAGTTATTTACCAATGAAACTGTCAGTAGCAATCTCTCGTTTGAATGATATTATGAGCGATTCATCGACTAATTTGGAAGTATTTTATAAGTATCACAAAAAAGTGATAGAAGAAAAACTGTACGCATTTCTGGAGGTAGATTTTGAAGACTTTGATAACCTCTATAATGAAGTAGTGTGGCAATTTATGATAGCGTTGCTAGAAAATTTGGGGATACCGTTGGCAAAATTTCTTTATCATTCCAACTGTTCGACTGTGGTGACATTATGACTATGGGTAATGCAATACAAGAACTCAAATCTTTGTGTGATTTTTTTTCTTTGAATTTTGAAAAGTGCGTAACTGAAAAGATGTACTTTCATAGAATTTTAAAGAAGTATGCAGAGAAGGATATGAAGTTGAGTGTTACCTTACGCAAACTTCAAATGGATAAAATTGGTAACGGTTTCCCACGACATCTAGCTGCCATATTAAGTGTGTGTTCTATAGGTAGCTTCAAAGTTAAAATATCATCCTGAAGTATGACATGAATTTGTACTAAATTAAGACAACTTACACCACATCACTTAAGTTCACTTGTGTTAATATCCATGGAAGGTCCTCGTAAACTGAACTTTTTCTTTAAAAAAATATCTTAAAAATTTGGTATAATGCACCCCAAGAAGACTTGTACTGCCTTCTTTAAAACATTCAAATGTAAAATATGTTGGTTTAATAAAAATGTGTATTTAAATATTTAGTTCATTAAAAGGTAAGAACATTTTAGATTAGTCTTTATATCTGAATAAATATGAATCTTTATCTGATCAAAATATTATTAATAATAATTTTTGTGTATGAAGAAGTTTTATATTTTAATAGTTAAAAATTAATGTGTAGCA
Organism: Thermobia domestica; assembly: GCF_964235325.1. Lineage (NCBI taxonomy): Eukaryota > Metazoa > Arthropoda > Insecta > Zygentoma > Lepismatidae > Thermobia > Thermobia domestica. Next base: position 264,375,085 of record NC_137463.1, read on the forward strand.
GTAAAGAACAAAGATACAGTTCTCTGAAAGTATATACACGGTTTCTTTGCACACAGTATATAAAGGTATGGGTTGCATAAGGTACATACCTACTTTCCACATTTTTAATGGGCTTCCTCTCTAGAACTTCAGATTCCCCCCAAAAACCGAGGGGACTGGATAAAACACTGGTTTAACGTGAAATCCGAACCACATTAGCTCTTGCCCGGAATGGAACCCGAGTTTTCCACGCCAAAGACTCGAACGATAACCATATGACCACAGAAGAGTTATCTTAATATAATCGTCATGTTATGACATGTTATGATTTACTTTACATTACTATAGTTTTTATGTTACAAAGAAATTATTTATTTTCATTATTTCAAATTCACATATAGTAATAACAATATGTAGCGGAATTGAAGAGTTACAGATTTGGTTGCATTGCAAAACACAAAATGCAAAAGAAGCTATTGTATGCATATACCTGACCCTGGCGTCAGTTAATAGACACTGTTAAAAATATGGCAGTTAGCATTGATAATATCAACTTAAGAATAAAGAATTTCTGACGTTACTTCGTTGAGGCTGCTTTAGCGGCACACAAAGCTTCTAGGAAGTCACTAATGATATCTCACGAGAAATGGTACCATTGTTCGCATAATGCTTGAAGTAACTAACCTTCGTTGACGTGTGTGCTTTGCCATTTGTACAAGATTACTTATATTTCTATTCTCCATAGAACTCATATCCCGAGATTATCTGAGCCTGGGCAGAATTTGAACATCATTTTGTCATTTCCAGACAGGGCCGGATCCAGAATTTTCTGACGGGGGGTGCATCAATAACTGTCAGTACATTTGAATTAAATTATATTTTGTTTTATGTACCTTTGGTCACGTGTGGTGTGAATGAGGAATTGCACTGGAAATGCTAATTGTCTTTTCTCGGTGAATTTTTTCCTTCAACTTTGAACTATTGATTTTACAAAACTTTACTTTTTTTTAAAACCCACATGGAAAGATGGCAGCAGAAATTTTCGGAAAGTGTTGATATTTTCATTAGTAGCTTCTCACTTTAAGTAGTGTATATTTACAACGAAGGGAGGGGTGCACGTGCACCTGTGTACCCCATCTAAATCCGGCCCTGTTTGGAGATATTGCTTAGATTGTCTTTATGATTCCTAACATCTATGAACTGTGTAGCATAGACAGTGATGCCAACCTAAATCACTATAAAGTCTCATTTCGAGAGGCAAATAATCCCATTTTGAATCTTAATTTCTCACGTTGTATTGTTATTATTAATAATAAAATATGAAATTGGAACTTATGTATCAATAAATTTCGATCTTTTACATGTAAAAGATATATCGTCAATAACTATTTTCCTTAATCAAGAACAATTATATTTTGTTATGTTGTCAGAAAAGCAATCCACAATTTTTGTATCCTTACCTTATACAGAGCCGAACGATAGTAGGAAAGTTCTGTTCTTCACAAAATACGTATGGAACGTTTTCAAACTGTTTCTCGTTTGGTTCCTTACTTTCTTTCTTTCATTACTTCATTGTTTTGTGTTCTTCTTGCTTCAAATAACAGTGCACAAAATTCGTTTCTTTGTACTTGATTTTTAAGAATCACATATGGTTATGTCACTCTTCGCTAGCATAGACTTCGCCGATGACAAAGAAAATACGTAACATTTACAGCAAAACAGTTTACAACACTGACATGCTTTTTGATGACTCACTATGTAGAGGTCTGCACGGGCCGGAATTTTGAGCCCGGACCCGGCCCGGCCCGTGAATTCACAATGTGAGGCCCGGCCCGAGTCCGAGATATGATTTAGCATTTAGGCCCGAGCCCAGCCCGAGATCTATGATAATCAAAGGAGCCCGAAATAAGCTCGAATTACAGAAACTTCATAATTAACGAAAAATTGTATTTTTATTTACTGCAATTAAAGGTTTAATTTGGCAGTTGTACTTTAAAAGTTCTCCAGAAAGAACGGTGCAATATATATCGTTGTACAGTATATTAACAAAGTTAGGCGCGAGAAATATGGTTGTATATTTAAAAAATTACAGCCTGAGCCCGGACCGGGCCCGAAGTGATATATGATTTGTAGGCCCGAGCTCGTGCAGACCTCTATCACTATATCTACTTTCCAGTGGACATGAAATATTGTAGATTTTAGATGGTGGAAATGAGATACTGTAATGCATTTTCGTCAAATCACATAATCAATTGTACGAGAAATATTCAGCTGAATTTCCTCACCCAAACAATTATCGCAGTGTTAGTAATTTAAACTTTTCTTGTTGACTTTTTATTATTTACTTTGCAGGTAAATAAAAACATAGTCTACGATACCATGTCCATCGTCAGAACACTAACTAGGGAAGGTCAAAGGGTGTTACTCTGACTTCATATTCGATACTATGTTTAATCGATTCCCTTTTATATAAACAATTAGGCAATCGGAGAAATTCTGGATCGCAAGCGTGTTCGAATTACAAGCGTTAAAAGTCCCAAGTTAAACAGATTTTTCGAAAAGTTCGAAGTAACCAACATTTTAGATAGACGCATCATTATATATATATTTATATATATATATCAGGAGGTTTTCTTCGGTGAGAATACAGCAAAGAGGTTAATTATAAATAATGATAAATCGATTCTCTTACATTTTCATTTTCCAGGAAAACCACACATATCACCTAGAATAAAAATATCTTCTAACTTACTCCAATATTCTTGCATGACAAAGATTTTAGGTGTAACCATAAGTGTCGATCTTTCATGGTTTGCTCATATCTTCATTTTAAACAAGAAACTAAGTAGCGTGTGTTTTGCCTTATACAAACTTCAAGGTACTGTGTCGAGAGAAGCACTTCTTAGCTTTGACTACGTCAAGTTTAACTCATTAATTAACTTCTGTATAATACACTGGGGATCTGCTGAAAATAGTTTAAGCACTTTCCGATTGCAAAGAAAGCGATTAGAATAATTTTTGGATTATCCACAAAATCGACATGTAAAAAGGTTTTCATAGAAGCAAAAATTTTAACACTCCCCAGCTTATAAGTTTATAAATCTATTCTTTTTACTGTGAAAAACAAGCATCCTTTTACCTTTAACAAAAATGTTCATAGCCATAATACAAGACAAGGTAGTGACACATTTGTGATTCATCAAAAATATGCTAATATAAGCAAAACCGTGTTCATGAATTGTGTCAGATTGCATAATAAACTTCCTCTGTACTTGAAAAATATGACCAATGTTTCCATTTTTGGTAAGACGTTATATAATCTACTGGCTGAAAAGTGCTATTCCACAATTAAAGAATATTTAAATGACTCATTAAGTGAAGAGTTGGTAACAGATATTCGTGAGTACATGTCTGGTGTGGTACAAACAGTTACCTAATTACGATGTAAATTGCCATGTTTTTATACTTAATATATCCTATTATGTGGTTTTGTATTGTAGAGAGATGCATGATGCATACCTCTGGTACTTGACAATATTGTATGTTTTATCTGACAACTGTAATGCTTACATAAGAATTTCTAGTGCTTTGTAAGCTAATGAAGCAGCAAAATAAATGTAATGAAATGAAATGAAAGTGGTGAGATCATAACGTACACATTTTGCAAGATAAGGGCACTTATTGGAAAGGAAGTGAAGGGTAATGGCATCCTACAACTTGCAAATTGCCTCCGACAACGACCCTCTTTAGTAAGTGAGAGAGCACGTCAGAATAACATCTACACAGTTAGATCGGAATTTTTGAACATGGCACTTGAGTCGAGCAAAGTGTTTATCATTTAATTTCCATTCAAATACCTCCAACAATTTACAATAATCTTCTTACCATTATTGTCATTAAATCTAAATTGAAATTTAATATTATTGTCATTAAGTCTAAATTGAAATTTTACATTATTATAATGTAAGTAATTGAAATTTAATATTATTGCCATCTAAGTCTAAATTGAAATTTAATATTATTGTCATCTAAATCTAAATTGAAATTTAACATTATTGTCTTCTGTCTAAATTGAAATTTAATATTATTGTTATCTAAGTCTAAATTGAAATTTATTATTTTACGTAGACTGTAATGTCTATCCTGAGACTGAGAAAACAGTTGAAATCTTGCGAAATGAAAAATGGTTGCATTGTTTAAAATACATTTTTGAATATTAATTAGAACCAAGTTTTTGCTCTATTCTGCCATTTAAAAAAAAATTCGAATCCTGAGTGGCAAGAAGGGTGTAAATTTTATTCTAAAAATAAAATATCTCAGGAGACCTTCAAATCTGGAAGATGAACCTGCATACGCGTATAAACTCTTAATTAGAAAGACTCTACACCTCCTCATATCGCAAAGTGGAATTTTCTACATCTTCTCCTCCACGTTCAAATTAACGTTGTCTGTCTCATGGTCACGGAAAAATGACTGATCGTTTTCAATGTTGAAATGTTGCGCAAACACTGTTTTCGTGTCAGTTATTTCATGAACGATGGAGTGTGCTCTTAAATTGTTTTAATTTTAATAATCTCTGGATGAACAGTGTTAATTATGTAAAGAGAACATAATTAGTACTGAATAAATATTGTTTTTGTCACTACTGCATCTGATTTGTGTAAAGGGCCTATCTAGCTTCAGAGATGTAAATAGACTTTGGGGGAAATGCCTGAAATTCAGCCTAAATGTAGAATAGGCTATGTAGATTCCACATTCGAAAAGCAAATTGTCCTAAAATGGATGGAACATACTCAAAAACAGCAGGAAACACTAACATTAATGCCAACGAAAAATCAATGAAAAACAAATAATTCCTCCAATTGTCTCAAGAACGAAAAAAGGAAGGTAAATGAAATTCAACTTAACCATAAAACAGACTACATAGATTCTACATTCAGAAAGGAAATTGTCCTACAGTGGATGAAAGATAGTAAAAAGTCACGAAACATGAACATTAAAGTCAATGGAAAATCTATGAAAAACAAATAATTCCTCCACTTATCTCAAAAACCAAAATGGGGAGAAGGCTGAAATTCAGCTAAAATAAAAAAAGAGGCTATGTAGATTCTATATAGCAAATTGTCCTAAAAGCAAAGCAAATTGTCCTAAAATGGATGGAACATAGTCAAAAAAAAAAAAAAAAAACGCAACATGGAAAAGTCAGGTCGATGGAAAATCAGTAAAAAAAAATGAACTCGTCCAGATATCTCAAAAACTGTAATAAGGAGATGGCTAGTAGAAAACGTATTCCAAAAACATAGTGAAGAGCTCAGAAATTATGTATAACACGTAGGGTAAATATGGATAGAACATTGTCAAAAGTCAAGTTGTTTGAGTAAAATTAATAATAACAAAAAAGTATATGTATCTTCTTCAAATTACCCTGGGCGCTCTACGCGGAGGCTACGTGCTTCAAATATCTCACATCTTCATTTGAAATCTCGAGACTTCATTTAGCACGCAACGTGACTTTTGACCTGATCACGTGACACAGTCTGGTGCTTATGGCAAACCGGATAGGCCTTTGAAACATAGACTGTTTCGAAGATAAAACAGAAGACGTGCTGAATGAATATCTTTGTCGTTGCTGTTGCAACTGTCTTCTGACAAGCTGCAAGTGGTTTAAGGGTCTTCACTACAGCGAAATTAAACTACCGCTAATTTTAGAGTTTTTCTTTAATATCTTAAAAACAAATAAATATATTCGAAAAGCAGAAACGTAGTGAACTAGACAATACCATTTTGCATGTGATACCTTTCCCACAATTCACTTATTTGCTTTTGGTATGCCGCTATTTGCAGAAACCGCTAAAAATGCTAAATCCATCTACAGCTCCAAATCGAAAGCAGATAGGTGAGTTGTGATAATGTTATTACATGCAAAATCGTATCGTCTAGTTCACTACGTTTCTACTTTACGAATATTTTTATTTGTTTTTAAGATATTACAGAAAAACTCGAAAATTAGCGGTAGTTTAATTTCGCTGTAGTGAAGACCCTAAAGCGTGAAACAGAAATGCATACCAGAAGGGAGGAGAACAAGCGACGGAACAGTTAAACATAGTAGCAGGCCCGTATCCAAGGGGGTCTAGGGGGGCCGCCTCCATCCTAAATTTTGGCTGGCCCCCTAAAATTTTCACGGTAGGCTAGCAAATAAACTATAACATGATAATAAATTATAATATGGTTGGATCGGGCCCCCCCTAATTTCAGCCGGGGCCCCCTACATTTTTGGGCTGGCTACCGGCCTGCATAGTAGAGGAGTAACTTATCATTATTCTGCTTAGCAGGGGCACACCCACGTGGGAGGTAGTCTACTAGGTACGGACCTCCCCAAAACTTCCTGGTTCAACATACATTTGTACACTTTCCCAATAAAACTCCACTTGTTTAACAGAGAAATGATCGATGTAGCATGAAAATTTCAGTTTACACTTCATTTGTACTCTTTCCCCTGTAACATTCTAGTTCTATCATTTTTTTTTTCTATCTGTAAAAATAGGTGGAAGTATATTACAATTAGTTATCTTCTTTTTGAATGCAGAATAATATGCGTTCAATACTACATAGACGCAGTGGCTTGTAGTATTGCTACCTCGTTTCAATGCTTGGACCCCTCCCAATAAAAACTTCTGAGTGCGCGCCTGCTGCTCAGGCTAATTGATACTTAAGAGGTCCCATCACGACGAAATTAAAATATCGCTAATTTTACAGTAATTATGTGATATCTTCAAATAGATAAAGGATAATCGAAATGTGGAACAAGATCGACCTAGACAATATTATTTTACATAAAATACCGATATCATGACTCACTTATCTGCTTTCGATTTCCAATCATTTAGAAAATCGGCATTTATTTTCGCGTTTGTAAGTGGCTGCAAACGGAAAGCTACTAGGGGACTCGTGATAACGATACCTCATGCAAAATAATATTGCATAGGGCGATCTTGTTCCACATTTTGATTATCTTTTATCTATCTGAAGATATCAGATAATTACTGTAAAATTAGCAGTATTTTAATTTTGCAGTGATAAGGCCTCTCAAGGCCATAAGTATTATAAATCTGCCACAGATCAAGATCAGTTAGTTTCCAACCAGTCAATTCTACATCTAGTAGACTTAATTCTTTTATTCCCATTTATAGTAACCGTCTCTCGTAAAATTGCCTACGAGAGAAGAGGTTGAGGCTGTCTAGTCCCGAAAACCTGTCGTGAAAATAATTTCTCTGAAAGTGTGTCTGTTTCTGTTGGAAGAGTTACGTCTCGTCTCTCACCTCTTCAGGGAAAATCTCCCGCGTGTATATTCTTGGGACAATGAACCAATATCAGAAAAGTATTTCTCACATTTTATTACCTTTTTTTTTTTTTTTTTTTTTTTTTGGTCACATATCTGTTCACAGATGAACAGGTGGATAACAATAGCCGCTTTATCTATCAATGGCTTAGGATTAGCATCAGGAATTAGATTGCTGGGCTTTTGGCATCTGTGTCCATATCAACCCGTACCCGGCTCGCACCTCGGCGATCACATTATCCGAGGCAAGGGTTGGAAGGAAGGAAGCATCCTGGGACTTGTATGTTAGGTACAATCCCGGCATTTGCCTGGTATGAATCAGGAAAACTCAGAAAAACCTCACGCAAGATGGCAGGTCTGAAAAAGCTTTTACACTTTTTCGATTGGGTGTCCCCACTGAGAGTCGAACTCAGAACCGCTCGCACCGAAGATGAAACTATTCTACGCGGGACCATTATCCATCACTAGCGTTGTTAGGGGTGTCATCCGGCTCAAACCTCTCCCTTACTTGAGTGATATCGAAAATATATCCTCCTTATATGAATCGCTGATTTGAGAAACGTCATACGTCATACGTCATGACTTCTGACTTTTCAAGGCCTAACGGTGTAGCTATCCTGCAAGAAACAAAGCTGCATGTAAACTCATTTTCGGCATATGGCTGACTTACGACGTATCTCAAATCAGCGATTCATATGCATTATGTGCATTTATAATCAGCAATGTTATAACGTTTAGTTGTAAAAAAAAAAAAAAAAAAAAAAAAAAAAGTTAGTAAACTAAAAAGTTACGAAACTAAGCTCATCGTACAAGTGTCCTAGTAAATCGTGGGCAAGTGTGTATGTATATGTAAGAGAGAAAGATCTACGTCATGGCCAGTGGCGTATTTAGGGGGGAGGCTTCCGGGCTTAAGCCCCCCCCGAAATATTACTTAGTATAGTAAAGTAAATTAAATATCTTGCAGAATTTTCACATTTCCAGGCAAATCCCCCCCCCCGAAAGTTAGCAAAGCCCCTGCCGAAACAAAATCGTAAATACGCCACTGGTCATGGCAATTACGTCTCTTTCATGATTTTTTTTCCAGGCTCCACTATTGCTTCCCACAATTTGGAAGTGTAGGATGTGGTGGTAGTTGTAGTTAAGATTCTAAACAGTGTATGTCACTTTGAAAACATAGACGACAGGATGGACGTTTTACGTTAAGAAGCAACTTCGTAATAAAAAGGAATATTTAAAATTTCATGCCATATTGTATAAGAAGGGAAGCAGCCGTCTGTATATTTTGCATCCGTCTATTAAGTTTAGCACAATAAATTATAAAAATTATTTCTTATTATCGCAATAAACACGACGGATAGTTATAAGTACAGAGATCTGTTTCAGCGATGATTTTTAAGATTTTTCTTTTTCTTTGCTTAAATACGGAAGAACATAACAAAGTACCTTTTCCTGGTGTGCTCTCGTAACAAATGACAGTCACTACGAGGACGGAAGGGGCAACAGAGCATTACATTATATCCACCTTTAGACATATCCTCTCTCTTTTATACATATATAAACTTACATCTTTTCATTGCTATTAGTATTATTACTGTTATTATATGGTATTTTTTGTGCGTGTGTTGGTGTGGGTGTGTTGTTTTTTTTAAATATTTTTTTTCTACCTTGTGCTTAGTTTGACAAGCCAGTTGACTCCCATTCCTTTTGACAACCTGTCACAGTGTGTGCCAAACACTGCGCTTTCTCTGTTTCTGTCTTGTACTACATATCTTGTAACGTAACTTTGAAATAAGGTTTTCCGTAATTTCGAAAGCAAAAGTGACCATAGTGTTTGCGTATCAGACAATGAAGCTGCAATTACTGGTAAGTTGTTATATTTTTCGAAAACATTTTTTTTTTTTTTTTTTGGAAATTCTTATTTTTGCACAAATGTCTGCACTTATCCATACTGTTAGGTTTCAATCAAACAAGTGCACGGTAATTGGCACGGACTTGGTTAAACGTTGTTACGAAAAGATGAAAGCATCATAAAGATACTCTTTCGATATTTGAAAACTCATCTAATTAAGAGGTTTTTCAATAGTTTTCTAAACAAGAACTCCCGCGTAGTTTTTAACATGCATTTTTCAGTTATGATATGGGAAACCTATGCTCGACTCCGGGTGGAAGTCCAGTATCTTTTTATCTTTGTTAATCTATAGTTATTCGCGTCGTGCAGCCAATGTGTTTTAAATGATCGTTATGATACAATAATAAACTCCTGTCATATTTGGCAAATCTGACACATACACGTTGTACTGACACATGCACGATATTTTTATTGCATACTCAAAATCAAGCAATTGTATACTAAACATGTTTTCTAAGACACATTAGAAATGTATTAAAATACCAGTGATTACTGAAATTACATCACCAGTAATTCTTGAATTTTAATTAGTGCATACAATCTTAAGACACTATGAGTGTGATTCATTTTATTGGTTCGTACAATTTTAGTATTCGATTCTTGCGTATTTCATTATGTTATTTATTTATTCGGTTTATTTGCTTTTAAAATACCAGAAAACTCAAACCTAAAGGAACAAAATTATCCTAATTTATTCAACAAAGTGTATAATATAGGCTGTAGTGATGCACCAAATTTGTATTTTGTGAGCAAAGACAGTACATGATGAATTAATTATTACTATTTTTTATGTAAAACTATAAATATGTAGGTATTTGGCCCGAAAGCTTGGTCTAGTCCATTAACCTGTAGTCATTTAACGTGACAGGACTATTCCCATTAGGCTAAGGGAGATGGATGGTTTACGCAAATAAACGATGTTCGAAAAATTGGTGAGGACTGAGAGTATGGGAGTACCTCGAAAAGAAACCACGAACACGATGACCGCCACAAGCTTATTTGACCGGAGACGCAATAGAAGTAGGCACTCTACCACTAAGCCGCCGTGTCCATCTCGGTCGTATAATAATAAGAGGTCACTGGACCAGTAGGCCAAGCATAGGATGGGACTTCCTTTCCCTTGTGCTCTGCGGATATATACTGGTGTATATTTGGATTAGGGATGAAAGTGAAAGAACGGGCTCAAAATTAGGATAATGGAAGATATTTCTAAAAGATTGGATTAACCATTCCTTTGCTCGATAAATGAATGATTACTGATAAAATAGTAGAGTGTATGAATAATCGGAAAACATATAGCAGTCAATCTATTGGCTGAACTTCTTATAAAACGAATAGAATCTAATCTTATCATAGTTATTCTCTATTCTATCATTATTGGCAGGACACTTGACGCAAACAAAGAATCTTTCAAACACCATGGACTAAGATAACCCTTTCTGCTTTACGTACAGATTTTCAGTTCTAATGCCAGACACCAGTCATTAACTGTGGCCCCCTTCATCCCCTTACTATTTTCACTACCACCGTTCCTTCTACTACGTTTCTCATGACACAGCTTCTTCTCTGTCAATATTTCAACCAGTTCGATTCCTACATTTGGTTCGCACTTGGGGTTCAGTTCCTACGTTAATTTGTGGGTTAACATTAATATATTTTCTTTGCGTAAAGGGACGTTTGTACTGCGACATACCCAACCTACATGAAGCTTCTTGATTTATACAATTATCTTAAGAAATAACTAACTTCCTGTGCTTAATAAATCCTAAAATTGTACTTTTATCCCCTACTATATCTTACATTTCTCATTATTTTTTTTTTCGTTTCATCCAGCAAATTCTCTACATTCTTCTTTATACCAACATTTTAAAAGTATCCAGTTTTTCATCTTTTTTTTCGTAATAGATATCTGTAGTTTACAATATTCTACACGAAACATTTAATGGTCCATTTTCTTAACTCGCTGTTCATGGACTCACAAAGAAGGTTTTCTTCTTCTTAAATTGCAAAATATCCTGAACCAATTTTTTAAATTACCATTACTATTAGAATTTAAACACAGGAAATAACAATAAATTGTTTACTTTTTTTAAAGCATTCTTCCACTGGCAATAATAAAGTCATGTTCAAAGAGCCAAAGACAATTTTGAGAAAATATGCTGAGAAAGCTCATCAGTAATAGTTAGCTAGCCGTTCTGGATTTTGCGAGAAAAAGAAAACAATTTATGCTATATTGTAGAACTATTATCATACATTGGTTTGTGAATTATTAAAAATAATTTGTTACATTTTGGTTATGAGAAAATTACAATTTTTAATATTTTACTTCTAGTGAAATACCTTCAATCTATAATGGAAAAAAATGAAATGAAATCTTTAGTTTATGTCCAACGATTATGAACTTTATGCTAAGGGAGAGATGATTAAAGCAAGTGAATGATTAAAAACTTGATGGAATGAAACTGTGGGAGGAAACGGGAGTACAACGATAAAATATACGGACATTATGTTGTCCACCACAAACTTACTTTTCCCAGGATCGAACATGGTATCCCATTTACCAGAGGTAAATACTCCACTACTGAACCATCGTGCACCCTAATAATCTGGTTTGGGTACAAAACCTCGCGGCCAGAACCTCGCGGCGATAACCTCGCGGACCAAAACCTCGCCTGGCCAAAACCTCGCCTCCCAAAACCTCGCGGCCCAAAATCTCGCCAGGCCGAAACCTCGCCTGGCCAAAACCTCGCCGCCCAAAACCTCGCGGGACAAAATCTCGCCGGGCCAAAACCCCGCCTGGCCAAAACCTCGCCGCCCAAAACGTCGCGGGCCAAAATCTCGCGGGGCGAAAACCTTGCCTGGCCAAAACCTCGCCACCCAAAACCTCGCGGGCCAAAACCTCGCGCCCCAAAATATCGCCATACCCAAAATCTCGCCTGACCAAAATGTAAATGTTCCAACAGATGATAAGAATGACGGTATAAAAGACGCTGTTTCAGAAGAAGTATCACGGGTATTTGACCAAGTCCCGCGATACCATGTGAAAATTCTATTTCTGTATTAGAGGATTTCAATGTGAAGGTAAGGCGACAGGATGTTTTTAAACTGGTTATAGGGAAAGAAAGTTTGCATAAGGAAAGTAATGACAACTAACGAGGTTAGTTTCGTGAACTTTGGAACATCCAAAAACTTAAAATTTTAACAAAAATCTAATAATATTTATGAAAATATGAAACAATATATGAGTTTTTACGACGTCCCTTGATTATGTCCTATAGGTTAAAGGAGACGTAGATGACCAGGATGAAGGAAATGATCGAATAAAGAAAGTGGGAGGAAACAGGAATAACCCGAGAAAGCCCACGCACACGATGTTTTGTATATTATTATTATTATTATTATTATTATTATTATTATTATTATTATTATTATTATTTGTAACGTGGAATTGCATATTAGGAAACACATTGGGTAAATTTTAAAGAAAAGTTTCATTCGCGGCGAGGTTTTGGCCCGGCGAGATTTTGTCCCGCGAGGTTTTGGGCGGCGAGGTTTTGGCCACGCGAGGTTTTGGGCGGCGAGGCTTTGGCCCGGCGAGATTTTGTCCCGCGAGGTTTTGGCTCGGCGAGATTTTGTCCCGCGAGGTTTTGGGCGGCGAGGTTTTGGCCACGCGAGGTTTTGGCCCGGCGAGATTTTGTCCCGCGAGGTTTTGGCCGGCGAGATTTTGGGCGGCGATGTTTCGGCCGCGAGATTTTGTCCGTATACCTAATAATCTATTATTGAGTAAGACGAATCATTAAGAAGACAAAAGTTCCGAAGGATCTCATAAAGACCTTAAGTTTAAAATTTTGTCCATATCCTGGACAGCTTTTTTCTTTCGCTACGTGCACATACATCGAATCAAAGAAGGCCAGGGTGACTCAGTGGTAGAGCGCTCTGGTGCGTGGGTTGTATGGTTCGATTCCAGCTAGCGTTAAATGAACTTTATAGTAGACAAACACCATGTGCATGGGTTTTCTGTTGGCTCTGCCGTTTCCTTTTACTTTTTCTCATTACATCATTTCATTTAGTATCATAATCACTGTTTTTCTTGACTTTGATGCATAATGATGGGACGTTAAATGTTGCAAAAAAGAAAAAAATCGGTTTGAATCGAAGAATAGGTAGACAGACTCTGAAAAAGAAGTAGCGTCCACTAGACTCGAAACCTTTTTTTTTTTTTTTCGTTCTGTACGATTATAAGACCGTGTTCACTTCTATCATCTTCCAAAAGTATAAAATAAAAATGAAAGAAAAAACAGTATTATTAACATAAATTTTAACTCTGAATTACGCTTTCTTTTTCACTACTAAATAATTTTCATTTCGCAAAAACTATAAATTCTTACTTGTTAAGCTCTTTGAATGGATTGATTGGTCTAAGGTCGGTTGCTAATCATAATTAGATTCTGGAAGTGACATAACAAAGACTATGATAAATATATAGCTTTTTAAGTCTACAGTTTATGAATATTAATTCAATTAATAATTTGAAAAGCCTTTTTACTTCTATCATTTACCTCTTTTAATTAAGTTAAAGGCTTGTATCGCCCTAAGGGAGTAATGTGGCTGTAAGATATAATTGAATTCTTGGGTATTGCTCCCAGCAGTACTTTTAGCTTTTATGCTTAGACAAATTGCATTATTTGGAAGGGCTGGAGCAATTGCTCCCGTGAGATTCAATAATATATATTTTTAATCAATTCTATGTACTAATATACTAAAAAAATGTGAAAATCTTATTTTGGCATTAACTCTACCCCTCTCCTTCCTTCCAGTCGACCGAAGTATGAAATTACGCTACTGGCCTACACATGGTACTACTTAACATTTCGAATGACACTGTAATATAATTTGATACCAAAGTTTATTTTAAAACACATTTATTCTATTATTTCTTATTATTGAACAAGTGTAATGTAATACAATTAAGAAATATTGGACCTTATGTAGAGTCTTCTGACGGGTGATTAGTGTCATACTAAAGTAGAACTAACATATATCTCCTGCAGTAGTGAGGTCTTTAGTATGATACTAATCAGATGTCAAAACGACTCTCCATAACGCCGAGTCAGTTTTCTATTCCTCTACTAAATGAAAGAAAAGCTGAAATATCCCAGCTGGAAGCATTTGAAATGTGGTGTTGGCGCAGAATGCTGCGCGTATCATGGACCGAAAGGAAAAGGAATGGAAACGTACTAAAGGAAGCTAATGAAAGACGACAGATCATGAAGATAATAGGGAAAAGAAGAAACAGTATGCTTGACCATCTTATTCGGCACTCCGATTGGATCACCGTACTGATAGAGGGAAAGGCAGAAGGAAAACCAGGAAGAGGAAGACCAAGGATAGAATATCTAGACGCAGTTGTGAAGAAGAGGCCTTATCAAATTATAAAACAACTCTTCCAAGCGAGAGAAAAGTTTTAAAATGTCCATATTGCCTACCAACCTATGGTTAAGGTAAACAAGAAAAAAACTAAATGAAAAGAAATGATTAGTTTAAAAAACAATAAATTGATTACCTGTTAGGAAGGCTTCTATATTCCCTTCTGAAAAAAGTATTATGATTTTAAAAATATATTATTCTTTGATGGACTGCAGCAAACTTATCTTACTATATTTGCAGCCTTCTCATACTCCGGGAAGCACGGTGATGCAATAGAATGCTTACCTCTAATGTCCTTGTGGGATTCCTCGTACAATCTCCGGCCAAGTAAATTTGTGGAGGACAACAACATATCCGTGAGTTTTCTAGGAATGTTCCTGTTTCTTTCCATAATCTCATTCCACCAAATGTTCATCATCTGTCTTCATTACTCTAAAGGGCATAATTGATAGACGTTAAACTGAATTATTTAATCTTCATTTCATTTCCTGTAATTCTGTTTATCAGATTCTACCAAGGAATAAGGAACTCTATATTTTAGAATGCACAGACAGTCTACTTCTTAGTTCACAAGCAAGAATGACAATGTAAATATACAGTGATACCTGTAGTTCATACCAGATACTTGAAATAATTTTTTTAGGTTAATGTCCAACGATTACGTACTGAGGCTAAGGGAAGAAAATAAAATAAAATGAAATCTTTCAGTTTAACGTCCCACACTTATGCCCTTTAAGCTAAGGGAGACGGATGATTAAAGCAAGTGAATGATGATGGAAGAATTGGTGGAATGATAATATAGGAGAAGACGACAGTACCCCTAGAAAACCCACGGATACAATGCTGTCTGTCACACACTTACTATGCCGGGGATCGAACGAGAACCTCTGGCGCTCCGATGCCTTGGGAGACGGTGGTATGTGAATAAACGAAATCGGAATTGAAAAACGCAATTGGAAACGTAGATGCTTAACCTGGTTCTGTTACGTATAACTTCCCCAAACGGAGATATATCAAATAGTGCATGCCATATTCAATAGAGATATTTTCAATTATACTTTAAATAGTCAAATCACACTAAAAGTGCTCCTTTCCTTTCTTTCTTTTTCTTTCCTTTCCCTTTTTCTTTCTTTTATTTGTTAATCGTAAATGTATGGGTTATCCCTATCCCCATACAGGAAAAGTCATTTCAGGTCCAATGTTTGTCAAGGCTGTTTTTTATTTTTTCTTTTCTTTTTATTTTTTCTTTTCTTTTCTTTCTTTTTCTTTTCTTTCTTTTTTTTGTATGTAGAACTTCAGCATTTCTTTCCAGTGCAGAAATGCGTGACATGAGAACGAATAATTTAAGGTGAAATCAGAATCATCGGAATTCGTTCAAATCCTTATTGCTCTCTCGCCGAGAATCGAATCTGGGACTACGTCCGCCAGGGTTGAAG
Source organism: Thermobia domestica (assembly GCF_964235325.1). NCBI lineage: Eukaryota > Metazoa > Arthropoda > Insecta > Zygentoma > Lepismatidae > Thermobia > Thermobia domestica. The sequence continues at coordinate 264,391,175 of NC_137463.1, forward strand.
TAAAGATATAAAAGACGTTGCTTAGTCAGCGACAAACTCCGGCAATCTTCACTGGCAGGTTTCCCCCAGATACACACTTACAGAAGCAGAATGAACGCGAGAGTCGTGGTGGAAGAAGAGCTCTCTTCCTCTCCTTCGGGAATCAAGAACGGCTCTCCAGTTGATAGGTAAATACCTTAGCGAGTATATCACCACTCCATTTTGTTTAGATGTAAGGTTTTAATCCGGAATGTTGGAAGGAAACAAGACACTTCTGTTTGGAACTTAAAAGGAAGCAAAACAAGAACTCCTTTTGTCGTTAAGTGAGTTTGAAAATGTTTTGTGAAAACAAACTTCAAACACAATACGAACACGAATTCCACTGTTCTTAATTTTTAAAGGTCCACCCGTTTTCCTTCGACGATGACAAACGGAAGTCATTTTTATACACAGGATGTCTCAAAAGTCCCCTCATATACGGTGACTGTTATTATCAGAGTTGCAACAAAATGTAAGAAGGGAAACCGTCTTCAAATATGATGTTTTCAATCTAAAGTGAAGAATTTTTTTAAAATCTGACATTGAGAAAAAGATATTGAGAAAAAAGTTTAAAAAAACATCCTCTTTTCTTGTTAAAAGAGGAATTTCTGGAAATCCTTTGGCGTATTCTCACTTGTTTTTAATAAGAAGTTTATATACCAAGTTTCATATTTGTAACGTATCTTTACTTTTATGGGATTTGGAGGTATGGGAATCCTATTATAACAATTACAATCTTAATATGTTATTACTCCTTTTTTTCTTCCTTTCTTAGGAAAATATCAGAAAACTTTGAGACACGTCTTTAATTATTTTAAATTAATTTAACCTCTACATTTCAATTTCCATGACTCTAATATTAAGAGATTTCAGGATACGATTATCTTATTATGGTAAAACCCTCAACTTCTGCACTGAGAAAAAAATGTAGATGGCGTACTTAAAAAGATAGGTTACATGCGTAATTCCTGTAGTTTTTGGACTTAACGTACAGTAGACGTATAATTGAAAACGCATGTTTTATAATACTTTCTGTATAAGTGTTCCATCTGTGCGTACTTTCCGTATGAAACAATGTAGGCGGTCAGGATCTCACATACAAATGGACGTATATAACATATAGCTGACGAAGGTAACATAAGCATATGTATGTGATATACGGAAAACTGTTAGATGTCAGACATCCTGCAACTGCATGATGTAACATCTAAGGGCAGTACCTATGTAGCATACGGATAACGTATGCTCCGTACTGATTTCTATAGTTAGCAAGAGGATACCGTATATTTGTGCAATATACCGCTGTCCGGAGAACGGATTTTTCTCTGTGTATGTTCCTTTACCTTGGACACTTTTTTTTTTTCGGAACAAGCAAACACATATTAATTTCAGCTTATTGAAACTTCTGTAACCTAGACACCTTAGATTTCATATATTAGACATACAAGTTTAAAACAAAGTTGGACGCCTAAAAGAGACACCACAAAGATAAATATGAATGAATCGACTGTTGATAGCAACTTATGATCTGTTGATTTGCAAGATAAGATTGCTGGAACTCCGAGAAGACGTACTGAGTGAAAACAGAACATATTATACTGTATATTTTCATGAGAAAACAATGATAAAGTTCCGAGAACAGGTGAAGAGGGTTCGGCAGATGGCCAGCTGTATTTGGTATAACAAAATCGGTTGAACATGTGAAGATGAAGGACAAGTACAGAAGAGGAAACAAACCCTTGTACCCCTTGTAACAAACCCTTCTTTACGAAAAATTTAAATTCTGAACAACAGCGAAATTTTTCTTTTGAATATTGTTTTCTTGTGTCTGAGAGCATTTATTACTGTGTATGCTACTCTTAAAGTGTTAAGTATTGAATGAACAGCTATCAATGATACATACGTACATTATAAACAAATCTGGTCTTTTGTCAAATCTAGGTCTAAGACTTCTACCTACATCTTGTGATGTGCAATGGAAATTTAGGCGCAGAAGATGATGAAAGAACATAAATTTTTAATGAAATCTTTTATAACAAATTCTCCAATGCAAATAGACCATCTGGTTTTGCTCTTTCTGTCTGTTTGCCTTTTCATGCTATCTCATATATCTACCACTGCTCGAAAGACTGTCACTTTTATTGTGTCTCCCAGCAAAGAGAGCCTCAGGCTTTGACAATATAAGCTCGATCTTTCTACGTTCCACAAAATCTATTATTCATTTCCAGCTTCCGTTTATTTTCAACAGACGTTTCATAGAAAAGTATTTCCCCTTTTCTTGGAAACCACCCCGTGTCTCTCCCATCTATAAATCCTTACCAAAAGAACACATGTCATCCTACAGGTCTATCTCGGTTTTCTCACATATCCATAGTCTGTGAGAAATTTGTCAAAGACAGACTTCAAAATTCACCTCTCCTTGTTAACACAACCCAGCATGGTTGTGTATCCCATAGCTCTTGCCTTACTAATCTGAGTAACATGTTTAATCATAATGTAGATAGTGTTAGAAGATCGCACCCAGAGCGTCAGCTTGCCGGTATCGATTTCTAACTCTCTATCTGTAAGATCCGGAGTAGCTCAGGGAAGAGTACTAGGACCACTTTTATTCATATTGTGCGTGGGTGATGTTGCTAGTCGTTTCAACTCAACTTCCAGCAGAATCCTGTTATTTCCAGACCACTGCAAAATTTAAAGGGAAATGAACAGTGCAGATGACTACGAGCTAGTTCAAACCAACATAGATAAGATTTCCTCTTGGTGCAACAATTGACGCCTAAAAGTATATCACGATAGAGTAAACCCATAGAATTTTCCCTAAAGAAAAATATTATGTATATGTCATACAACATAAAGTATTCACCCATTACGAGAGTTAATCGTAAGGATCTTGGAGCTACTTTTAAGAAAAAAGAAAACAGAAAAACTAAAGTTTACAGAACAAACTATATCACTATCACTAAGCAATAGATGAGCATTGCAGAACTTCTGTACAGATTCAGAGAAATATGGCCTTTCTTTCTTCCTCTTAGCAACATTTTATAAGGCAATGATTTCTCCTGAAATGAAATATTGGTCATCGCTCTGGACACTGACAGCTCCTTAAACAACCTACTCCGGCTCTTCTCAGTTCTAAGCTACTTCCTTGCAATAATACGTCTCAGAGTACCTCGCACACGTATGATAACTAAACCCAAACCATTACCACACTAAATATTCAACTACCTGATACTCGTCATAAAATCAAGATCTCAAATATATCTATAAACTCACACATGCTCAACTCAGGTCGGAAACGGTACTATCAGAATTGTATTTCCGAATTCCACTTACCAAAGTTGAACCCTTGAATCTGAGAATAATTTCTGAATGGGTTTGTCGAGTAAATTTCCAAACAAGTTTCACTTCCTTTCCCAAAAGTGATCTGCATGACTAGTAGACTAAGAATATAATATGCACTACTCAATTATATCATATATTAATGAATAAAACCAAAAGACATGATTTATTTCACTATAAACATCCTATATTAGTGAACCTAAAAAGTTGAGAAAAACAGCCATAATATCCAGTCAAAAGTAATTCATTTGGTATCACAATTAATGTTACGCACTGTTATGGCTAGATGTGATACATTCAGTATAGCTTGTCAGATTAGTACGTTCATAATAATCGTCTAGACGAGTTGTTTCATAGGTCAAACGTTATAAAAATGTTCAATATATATTTTGAGTTACTCATTAAGGGAAATGAGCTCAAGGAGCTCCTTCGTGGCTCCCGGCGTGGGAGACCCGGGTTCAATTCCCGGCGTGAGCTCATGTGGTTCGGATTCCATGTTAATCAGTAGGTCCACGTCTCATATAGCCAAGCTGCTGAACAGGTCGTTAAACTCAAAATCAACTCAACGAAACGAGCTCATTTGTTAGATTCAAAAGCTCTTTCTTTGTAGTTATATAAACCCGATTGGTCACGTTTCACGGTTTTAGTCCTCTAGCCACGACACAGACAGGGTAATGAGAAGGAAGAAGGCTCCGGCTGAATGCTGTTTGTCGGTGCTTGGTTTGAGTTTTTGTCTATGTGTGATAGTCATGTAACTCACACGTGACGGCCCTGGCAAGATTATGCTGCCAGGATTTGGTCTTTTTTTTTAAGGTGTGATGGCCACGTAACTCACACTGTCAGGTCACTCTACGGCGTGATAGTGAGCTTCACTAATATAAGATTTTTAAATAATCATTTTTGGGTTTATTACCTTGATATAGGATATAATTGCATAGTACATATTATATTTTTAATTTACTAGTCATGCGGAGTACTTTGATGTATAGGATATATACCGAAGTTAAGTTGCTCTATATATTTCCAACCCTGAAGAGATGGGGTCACTTCCGGGCAAGAAATCGAAACCTGTTTTGGAATTTGCTCCACAAACCCCTTCAGGAAATATATAGGTTATCCCCGATTCAAGGTTCAACTTTGGAGTTATCCCTAATTAGACAAACACGTAACACATCTTTTTCACATAGCATGACCTAGACTGTCACAGTAGTTCAACGCTTTCTGTTCTACAAGCTTCCTAACTTATACAACGAAGTTATGTTACATACATCTGTAGATTCATTAATTCTGAAGCTGCATATAATTCTGCACTACGACGACATTTTAATGAATAAATTATATTCAGCAATTGTCACCTTTTTTATTATTGCTATATTATTATTATTATTATTATTATTATTATTATTATTATTATTATTACAATACACTATCATCTCTCAGGTCTTTTTTTTTAGATATTTCAGTCTAAACTGATATTCAGCTGTAAATTAAAATTACAATAAGTAAAACTACTGTATAGATATATAGCCTCTATTGTATTGCACAGTTCAATTCAAGGCAACACGTTAACTAACTAATTAACTCTATGGCTTATGCAACCCGGAGGTGCAGTGCCGTGTTCACAAAAGCTCTTCACTAACTTCTAATCCTTAGCCAATTGGATCCAGTTTCTACTTTTTATTCCTATTCCTGCAAAATCCATCTTAATATTGTCCTCCCATCTGCGCCTAGATCTTTCTAATGGTCGTTTTCCGATTGGTCTTTCAGTCAAGAATTTCAAAACGTTTCTACTTTCTTCCATCCTAGCTACATGACCTGCCCATCAAGGCCTCCTAGACTTGATGACCCTAACAATGTTTGGTAAACCCTATAAATTATGTAGTTCCTCGTTATGAAGTTTCCGCCATTCCCCATTACCGTTCCTCTTGGGTCCAAATATTCGTCTCAGAATCTCGTTTCCAAATACTTTCAGTCTACGTTCTTTCCTCAGAGTAAGCGACCATGTTTCGCAATCATACAGAAGAACAGGCATAATTATCGTTTGATATATTTTAAGCTTCAAATTCCTCGACAGAATTCGCGACGATTAGAGATTTTGAACTGAATAATAACTAGTAGGGTGGGCTGATTTTTTTTTTTTTTTTGAATTTCGATTGGCCAGGTTGCGGAAAAGTTGCATCGTGTTAGTGGTAGTCAACACACAAAATTTGGATATTTTTGGTCAACCCCTTCCTTTGCCTCATGGGACTTAAATATTTCATAGCTGCAGCTATGCAACCCGCACGACATTACGAAGAAAATTGTGCTGCACAGCTATAACCTTTGGTTCTTTTTCACACTGAAGCATTCTGAGGCTAAATATGAAACGCAAAATAAAATTGAGATGCAATATTGTTCCTATGTGGTTAAAAAATTATAATCAATTAGATTGAAAAATTGTATTTTTATGTTCCAATTTATGTTCTTCATATATAGCAGGAAAAATATGTTGTCAACCTACAGTGGAGCTTTTTCACTTATATTGTAAACAATTTCTTTTAGACCTGTTTATATTATAAAGAAAATTTTAAACAAGTAATCTGATACCAAGTAATTTTAAAATTGGCTGTGCTATAATATAAAATATTTATATTACCTATAATGTTGTACACGACTATAATAATAATGGGTAAAGAATTGTTTTATAATAATTCCGGAAAATTGTAATTTTATAAACAGTTCAGCGGCCTGTGTGTTTCGGCGCTGGCCTGACCTTACAAAATGGTGTTAAAAGATTTGAGTGATGATCTGCATTACGTTTTGGACATTTGTCGAGTGGTTTCAGAAGGTTTGTGTCCGCCAGACCTTCTGAAGGAAAAGCCTGGATCAATTGTCATGTCCCGATGGTTGATGGCAGCTTCTCGCATTCTCAGACTATATATTTTCACCGAAGATCCCGAAGAAGCATTTCGTTGGCTTGTCAGCAAAGTATTTACACAAGTTTGGTTTGAAATAAGGCGAAATTATTTTCTTTCTCTTACACCAATGGGACGCGACACTTATGGCTACTCGCTCGATCTGCATCCTTCCTTCCAGAGGAATTAAGAAGAATCCTGTATATTGTGATTAGCTGCAGCGCTTACTTTGCCCATCCGGAAAACTTATTGTTGACAATGATCACCAACAGGAACCAGAACATCCAAGTTTTAGGATGGATAAGTTTAAAGAAAGTATCGACAAAGAAATAGATCACGTTTTATTGATCTAGAAAAGGCTTTTGACCGCGTGAATTGGGAATTGTTGTTGGGAGTTCTAACAAAGATAGGGTTGGAATGGAAAGATAGAAGACTCATAAGACACTTATACATGAACCAACAAGTAAGTGTTAGGATAGGGGAAGAACTGACGGAAGAGAGTGCAATTGGAAGGGGAGTTCAACAAGGATGCTGCCTCTCGCCAACACTATTTAATATCTATTTAGAAGAGATAGTGAAAAAGAGCCTACATGATGATGATGGCATTTCGGTAGGAGGTATAATGATTAGATGCATAAGATTTGCAGACGATATGGCGCTTCTTGCAGAATCTGAAAAGAAAATCAATAAAATGTTAGAAAAAAATTAGAAAGGGTTTTGAGGAATATGGGATGAAAATAAATGTTAGAAAGACAAAAGCCATGGTGATTGGAACGAGCGGGTCTGTGTCAAATATAAAAGCAGGAGGGAAGAAAATATAACAAGTGACTAGTTTTCGATACCTGGGTAGTATTCTTAGTAATGGCATGAAGTGCGAACGTGAAATAAAAGCAAGGATAGGAATGGCGAAAGAAGCCTTTAGGAGGAAGAAAAGTCTGTTTTGTGGGACCTTGAATAAAGAGTTGAGAAAAAGACTCATAAAATGCTTCGTGTGGAGTGTTGTACTGTATGGGGCGGAAACGTGGGCATTACGTAAAGGTGACGAAAATAGACTGGAAGCATTCGAAATGTGGGCGTGGAGAAGAATGAAATCTTTGAGTTTTACGTCCCACGATTATGCCGGTTAGGCTAAAGGAGACGGTGATGATGAGTAATGAATGGAATGGTGAAATGAAGATAGTGGGAGGAAACGGGAGAACCCCGAGAAAACCCACGCACACGGTGTTTGTCCACCACAAAGTTCACTTGGCGGGGGCTGGGACCGAACCCGGAACCCCAAGCACCAGAGGTGAACGCTCTACCACTGAGTGGAGAAGAATGGAAAGAATTAGTTAGGTCGAGCGGAAAGCGAATGAGAGAGTGTTAGAATGGTGGGTGGGAAAAGAACACTTTTAGATATTATTAGGAAGAGGAAGAGAAACTGGTTGGGACATTGCCTAAGAAGAGATTGTATCATGAGAGACGTCCTAGAGGGTATGGTGGCGGGAAAGAGAGGGAGGGGGCGAAGGAGACTACAATTAATGGATGGGATGATATTAAAACAGAAAGATCATACGCGAAGACGAAAAGGTTAGCGGAGGACCGTGGAACATGGAAGCTTCTCAGCTGCGGCAAGTGACCTACCAGTAAAGGCAGAATACCTATGATGATGATGATGAAATATCATGAGATGATGCATTGTTTCTCAACGGACATCACCAAGCCACCATTAACAAGAGACTTTTCTTCGAGCCAGATAGAAGAAAATATTAGAACAGTAGCTATAGTTTCTGAGGAAATTAGATGTTTCCATACGCAAGCGGTGGAGAGGATGATAAAACTAGTCACAGAAGCATCAGTATTAGTGTGTGGGGCGGATCGAAGAGAAGGCTTTATTATGGCAAAATTAGAGTCTCGAAGAAAAAATGCAAAAATTGAACTCCTGCAGGACTATCAAATGTAAATGAGCCAAAAAACGGAAGCAAGTGGGTGGGCGGGTGGAACTTGATTTGCAGCCACCTCCTCGTGGTGGGTTCTGAGGATTTTCGGAGAGTATGTGTCAGGTCGAGTTAAGAGATACAAAGGAAGGCTTATCAACAATTTTTCATGACCTATATTCATAATGTGTTTTGAAAACATCAATACAATATCTTCGTCTAATTGATAATAATTTTAAACCACATAGGAACAATATTGTATCCCAATTTTATCTTGCGTTTTATATTCAGTCTCAGAATGCTTCAGTGTGAAAAAGAACCAAAGGTTATAGCTGTGCACCACAATTTTCTGCGTAGTGTCGCGCGGGTTGCATAGCCGCAGCTAGAAAAATATTCAAGTTCCATGAGGCAAAGGAAGGGGTTGACCGAAAAAATCCAAATTTTGTGTGTTTGACTACTACTAGCACGAGGCAACATTTCCGCAACCCGGCCAATCGAAATTCCGAAAAAAAAATCGCCCCACTCTAATAACCAGTCGTGCCAGTTTGAGGAAAATTTCCCGCGTCGTAGGGAGATTTAGCAAAGATTTTTTTTTAAGGAGAGAAGAAGGGAGATTTTTACGAATATGAGATAAAATGTAGTGAAATTCTGTTTTTCAACAAATGCTATATTACTAAGCACTGCGGCAAGATGACGAGAGATGGTGGCATTCTCTCCAGAATCCAGAACACAAAATAATATTTCTTTTCTTTTTTTTACAAGTCTTCCGCGGCCTGCTTTGAGGATGTCATTACGAAATGTCTGCGAATGGACCAACGTTTCACGTGCTGCTATTACCACAGTAGAAAGAAATATCTTCAAGCTCATAAATAGATTCATGGGTTCCACTCTGTCAAAAGGTTCAAGCGACTATACTTTTGTCGATTGGTCCAGGGAAGGGGCGAATACTGAGAAAAAAGAAGCGGTATTCAATAACTTGTCATTGATGTTCAATTTTTTTTAATAGCTCCTAAATATTTTTAACGAAAAGTATTCAGGGCAACTGAATCTCTTGGATTCGGAAGACTTTGCTTGTTACGAGAGGTTGCGAATTCAAATCTTATTAGCGTTCACCTCCGGTGCTCGGGGTCCCTGGTTCGATGCCAGCTCGCGCCGTGTGGACTTTGTGGTGGACAAACACCATACTCGTAGGTTTTCTCAGGGCTCTCCCGTTTCCTCCCACTTTCTTCATTCCACCATTTCACTCATTTCTTATAATCGCCGTCTACTTTAGCCTAACCGGCATAACCGTGGGACGTAAAACTCAAAAATTTCATTTCATTTTGTCAAATCCTCGTAAGTAGAGGCATCGTTAGCCTAGTGCAAGGGAGCTGGTGCAGCCCTATAGTAACATCCTCATCCCCAGTTTCCCACGGAAGATAACATTGAAGTAATAACACTAGATCAAAAACAGTACAAATGTATGTTTTGGAGATATGAACAAACACAGTATAATAATCTATAAATATGCAATAACGCTCACTTTAAACAATTACATATATACATACAAATATATATATATATATATATATATATATATATATATATATATATATATATAATTACAATGAACGAAAATTAAGAAAATGTTATCTTAAAAAGGGAACTTTTGAGCATTCCTGAGGGAAATTTTAGCTTGAGGACCTAGCATCAGTTCACGAATTCCTTGGTTTTATTCGACATTAATTTCTTTCGTGAATGTGGTTTTCGTCTTTTAATATAGATCCTAGATATTTGAAAGTATCCACTTTATCAAGACAATGCATTTCTACATAAAAATACTGTTAAAATATTCAATAAGAGCAATAAGATATGTACGTATTCTTCTGCACGCAATGTAGTGTACTTATATATAGGTGTAGGATTCTTCATTACGTAAATGGCTATGAAATTAACCTCTACTCCTTTACCTTGCATATCCCTCTAACCTGGACAGTTGTCGAGGTAACCACAAGTAACTTAGAGAGGTTTCACTGTATAACAAAATTTCAAATTTCTAGCTTAAACAGTGTGGGTGGCATGGGCGTAGAGAGGTCAGCAACTGACTCAATCTCACTAAGGACTTCCTTATACGGAGTATGTAGAGATTACATTTATGTGTATTTGAAAAGTAGCAACACTTGATAAATATTTCGCATTTTATTCCTTTATTCTTGAAGGATTACAACCATAAACAATAGGTTTATTTCCTGAGGTTAAAGGAAAGCACATATCAAGTTTCAACCAAAAACGATGCATTGCAACTTAAAACATAATATTTGCTTCCCTCCTCCCCGTATTACCCATAATATGGTTTGAGGCATACTTGACGGTGACCAGTGTACTTGAATTCAAGTGAGGGACTCGAATCAAACTCAATTAAGCATGTTTCATTATGTGAATTCTGTGCGCTTTGGTTGAGAAGCCTTCCCCAGCCTCTTTATATTGTCTTTGATTTCTGTTATTACTCGTGATGATAAAATGATTCTCAAGCATGTTTCATTGTAGAACTACAGTAATGCTCTGATGGTAAATGCTTTCAACGACAAAAGGAAATTTGTTTGTTATCAATTTTGTGTGGGTGTTCCGAAACAGTAAAAATGAAATGAAATAACTCAGATTTACTTTCCATGGTTTCGTCGTGTACGCTAAAGGAAATGACGATGATGAAAGAATTAATAAAATGGTGGAATGAAGAAAGTTCGAAGCAGAGTTGCCAGCATCAGAGAAGAAACGTATCGATTTTTGTTTTTAAAATTATCGTAGACCCTATATTACAAAAAAAAAAAAAAAAAAAATCGTATATTCGTTATTCACATGATATTGGAGGCAAAATAGCTGAGTGGCAGAGTGCATACCTCTGGTGTGGGGTTCCTGAATCCCCGCCAAGTAAGTTTGTTGACAACTTCGTGCTCGTGGGTTTCTTCGGGATACTCCCATTTCCTTCTATTTTCTTATTCCCACAATTCTTCCATTATCACTCATTCATATTATTAATCATTCGTCTCCATTACCCTAACAGGCATAATCGTGGGACGTTAAACTGAAAGATTTCACTTCATTTCTTATCACGTAATAATTCTAGAAATAAGTATAGTACTATTAATAGCAGCAATAATATATAATAAACTTATCTAGTATTCTTCAGTTTGAAACTCCAATTCGGCTTTCACTATATATTCGGCGATATATATCCTAATGAACACTACTCTGAACAACAACAATATTCCCAACCCCTTGTAAACGTAACTGAAATTAAAAACTGGATACAGCGTTGCCATTTGCCAATTCTCATATCCTAATTGATTCCTTTTAGCGGGAATGAATGTTAAAAACCTCAATGCCTGTGTTTTACAATTATTTAATTCACACCAACCATTTATTTGTACATTCAAAAACTGCAACGGGAGCGCGGTGGCTCAGTGGTAGAGCGTTCACCTCCGGTGCTTAGGGTCTCTGGTTCGATCCCAGCTAGCGCCTTGTGGACTTTGTGGTGGACAAACACCGTGCTTGTGGGTTTTCTTGGGGTTTTCCCCTTTTCCTCTCACTTTCTTCATTCCAACATTTCACTCATCTCTCATTATCACCGTCTCCTTTAGCCTAACCGGCATAACAATAGGACGTAAAACTTACAGATTTCATTTCATTTTCATTTCAGAAACTGAAAGAAAAAAGTGTGCGTTCAGGGCCAGTATCGTATATAACATTAAGGCTTAAATTATCGTATATCAAGATAAATTATAGTATGATTACCAAGCCTGGGGCGAAGAAACACCCTAGAGAACCCTGGTACTAGAGCTACCTTTTACCACTTAGTTATCATGACCCTCACTATTCCAACACAGGTTGCTGTTAACCCTTAATTAACCGAATCAATTTCCGTAACATTAGCAATCGCGTAGGGCATATCATACAACATATGTTTATTTTCGTGTAGGTTAGCATTCACATGAAGAATCATTTTTAAATTACTAATACAGTCAAAGTATATCATACATAAACTATCATAATTAATGGTATACTCAGGATTGCGAACTAAATGAAATGTATCTACCTTTATATGATATGAGGATTTTTTCTAATGAAGTACAATTTTAACATTATTGAGATTCAGATTATTGTTATAATAATATCACATTATTTACTTATTAATTATTAATGATATTAATAATCCCAGGATTGCCAGCTTCATTGAATTTCTTGTAACTTTCGAATTAATGCCATTTTTGAGTAACGCTATTATTATTCCAACTCGCATCCACTTGAAACAAACGAAGAATATTTTCCAGTGAAATGCGTATGAAACACATTCCACTGCATAATCTCACTGACAAAGGACAAATTCCTGGAGTAGAAGTTGAAATCCTAAAGAAACAATGTTACCACATTATAAAGACTAGCAGTGGGGTACGTTATACCGCAACGAGCCTACTTAAGGGTTAATATTTCGTTCTCGTTATATTGGATGCTCCAAAAGTATGTTTACTGGAACTGTGTAGAGCAGGGTTTCTCAACCTGGAGGTCGCTAAGAGTTTCATGAGGGTCGCGAAGATAAGCGGAAGTGATAAATATAATTAGAATATAACACTACAAAATATTTTAAGTATTATTTCGAATTTTGTTGTGATAGGCATATTTTTACTTTTATACGTACTGTTAAGAACAACACAAAATAGATTACTAAACATTTTCAACAGGTGCAGAGTTGTTTCAAAATCAACTTAAACGAAAGAGGTACGATATGAACCTAAAGAGAAATGTATATTGAAATATACAATATATTAAAAAATGCAAACGCAACAAAACCTGCATGTTGAAATACTAATGTGATACCTGAGCATTTTAACAAAAGAAACACTGACCAAAGCTTCAAATCCACTGTATTTAAAACTATAATATGTAACGGTTTCGAATATCTAACATATCCTTCCTCAGACACTATAGAACATAAATGAAAATACAGACATAGTCATTATTAAGAAGAATTTTCTTTTAAAGTTCTTTTAACAGACATATATGTAGTCATTGTTATAAAAAAAGAGTTTCATTTCGATTTGCTGAGGCATTCAGCCAATCCCTTAAGTCTTCATGTTCACTTTCCAATCAATCGCGTTCCAACCAATGAAGGCCTCAACAAATAGAAATTAAAATTTTTATTACAATGACTATATATATATGTTTGTTAAAAGAATTTAAACTTTTTCATAACAATGACTATATATATGTCTGTTAAAATAATTTTTTAAAAAATTGTTCCTAACAATGAATATATATATGTCTGTATTTTCATTTATGTTCTATAGTGTCTGAGGAAGGATATGTTAGCTATCCGAAACCGTTACATATTATAGTTTAAAATACAGTGAGTTTGAAGCTTTGGTCAATGTTTCATTTGTATAAAATAATCAATCCAAAGTCATGGATAGTCTTGATACCTGAGCATGGTGTGACTTCACTAGTGCGACAATGACCGGTTGAGTTTTCGTGAGTCACATTATCAAATAATTTAAAATACTCAATAACTTTTTTAACAACTGTCCAATATTTAAAATCAAAATTAGAAATCACATTATTTTTTTTATCATATGAGCCAAAGTTAAGGAGTTCTGAAGTTTTACAATTTTCAAACAACCTCCATTTTGAAACATTATGACGGATCAGATTCGTTATTTATAATGAGAATGAACTGACCAAATTTGGTTCTGATTCTTCGCTTTCAGGGGTGTTACTGTATCCACTATATACAAGAAATGGATTCTACTATTATAGAAACATATGGATATCGTGAGATCTTCGCAATAGGTATATATTAAAACTCCCACACAAGCTTACTACAAACCAGAAATTATAAGGGAGTCACTGGAAGGAGGATGTGATAAAATGGGAGTGAGGATGTGATAGGAATTAGATTGAGAACCATTGGTGTAGAAAATAAGAAACCAAAGAATGTGAGCGTGATACCAAGGGAACAAGAACATTTTGAAAGCCTTCATACTGAATTCGGCGGGAATTCTTAATTGAGAATTATCATGGGTGATATTATCTCCTAGTAGCGGGTGTTCTCGAACAGAAACCAGTCTACGTAATTATTAATGTTCTCCCGTTATATGTTATCAAATTATGATAAATTTTTGTCTCTCCATTTTGGCAACGTTTATTCCATAAAGTCAGTATGTACATGCATAACTAAATAGAAATTAGTGTGCTCTACGAGTCAAGAAGAGAAATAAGGTTTTCTTGTGTTATTTCGTGAATTTTGTAGAACTTTTGACTCGCTTTGATTCTCAAAGAGTTCTTTCTATTCTCGTGGCGTTTTCTCGGAAAGCAAATTCCGTCTCGCATTGTAAATTTATGTTCAAAACTTATGCCGTGATTCGTTTCTTGATTTCGTTTAGGAGTTTATATAATCCTTCCACTCCGCGAGAGGCCCATGAAATTAAATGAAATTTTTGAGTTTTACATCCCACGCTTATGCTGAAGTCTACAAAAGGTGTGGTGTAGCAACATTAAAACGTTTTTACCCCTATGCAATGACTTGCGTATCTTTCTTCATTATTTTCGTATAATCATTTATTCAATTTATATATTTTTTATATTATGAACATTGTAACACTAAAGAGGTGTTTGAGATGTAAGACTTGAATAAACTAGCTGACAAGGTGGCTCACAAGGGAGCATCTTATATAGATAGTAGCATTGCCCAATCAAACAGTAGACAATCGATAGAGGAGTGAAGAAAAGTGAGAAATCTAAAGTTTTACGGACCGACACCCAGAAACACAGAGGAAAGAAGAATCTAGACCCATGTGAAGTTAGCAATTCAAAAGATACACTAACACAGGAAGAACTTCAAAATGATTAAAGTAATCAAAATGACATTTACACAACAGTATAGTAAACAAACACAGTACCCTCAGACTTCCACAATAACATCATATGTAATGCAAGGTTGCCAACGAAGCGCTTAATGAAGTTTTGTTAAATGGCACGGAACACAAATTATAACATCTAGCAGATCTAATTATGAGTAGAATCATACCTGTGAAGTTTTGATGTACAGTGTTTCCAACGTTTGAAGGCCTATGTGAATTTCTTCATGAATCTTGGATTTGGAAAAGGACATACAGTATACGATTAGAACGAGTTAAAACCAAAATATGAGATCATAAACAAGAATATAGTCACTGAAGTACAAAACTAAGGGACGAAGTTGTGTCGAAGCATTTTTGCCAAAGGAAAATGTCGGAATAGTACCAAAACACAGCTAATAAGCTGATTTTACAGGAGGAAATGGAAGTACTCAGAGAAAACCCACGAACAGGATGTTATCCACCACAAACTTATTTGGCTGGAGATCGAACGACGGACCTTACGCACCAGAGGTAAGCACTCTACCACTGACATTAGATTTCATTAGATTTTTATCCATTGAGTTTTCTTCCCGTTCCACCCTGGGAGCTCCATTGTCCTTACATCTCATTTCAGTTGGCGTGTTCTAATAAGTCCACCACCAATATCAGCAAGAGTTTCGCTTTCTCTTACAACACTATGCTGACTTCTTACACTTTTATACAGATGGCTCGAAACGAGAATACTCTATTGGCTGTGGGTTTGTCTTTGGCCCTACCCGCTGCTATGGTTGCTGACTCCCTTCGTATGCATCCATCCTCAATGCTGAGGTGCTGGCTATTCTCCCAGCCTTAGACTATGCTATGTCCCAGAACATTGCCCGTACTCTGATCCTGTTTGACTTCAAGAGTGCTCTGAACAGCCTTAGTAGTGTTTACGCTAGACATCCTCTAGTTCAATGTATTTTGTTAAAATGCCATTTCTTACTTGATGCCTGCTCAGTTGTCCACTTTTGTTGGATTCGTAGCCATGTAGGCATTCTTGGTAATGAGCAAACGGTTTCTGTGGCAAAACATGCAGCCCTTCATGGTGTTGCGCTCATGACGCTCCTCTCTTGCACTGATCTTTACCAGGTGTTCGCGTCTCGTCTTCTCCAAGAATGGTCAACGGAATGGAACATTGCACATGCCAACAAATCGAATGCCATTAAACCACGTTTAGGAGTTTGGACCTCTAGTTCCCGACAGTCTCGTCGAGAAGAAATAATTTTAACTCTACTGCGTATTGGACACAGTTATTCGAACCATGAATATTTTTACATGAAGTAGCAGCTCCAGAATGTGTTTATTGGGGAAATCTTTTTATCTATTCGTCATCTTCTTGTCGATTGCCCCATTCTGGCTCGCCATCAACAACGTTATAAGTTTCCGGACGGCCTGCACTTGCTTGTAGGTGACGACATACGTTTTCTCCACGGACTGCTGCTATTTTTGCAAGAACTCCAGGTTTTGCATGCCATTTAATTTTTACTCGTGTGTGGAAGTTTCTTCTTTTATTTTAATTAACTTATTCTAGTTTTATTGTTGCTTTTGTCTTTGATTTGTTTTCTATGTTATGGGTGCAAAAAGACCTCGTTGCTTTCCGTAAAATGGGGCTACTTTGACAGGTTTCGTACTACTTTAGATGTGTATAGGGGACACTGGCTGCAACCAGTCAATGATACTATTCTTATTATAACAATAGGTATCCAGTGTTATCACATCCACTATTGAACTTAAGATTCTGCAAGTAAGTTTTGGCGGGAAAATTAAAGAATTACCTGTCAAAGTAGCCCCCAGGGTAGGGCTACTTTGACACTTTATGTGTTTGCTGCGTATGGTCAAAGTTACGCGACGTATGGGGTTACTTTAACATGGAATTAATGTAAATCCAGTGTAAAATACTGTTTTGGTCATGCGTAAAATATGTTGTATGCTTTCTAACAAGGAAATCTTGATTTCTTTTTTACATCATTATACACAATTATACAACTTTTTCTTAAAACTTTACTTTTAACATACTTTTACATGAAACAACGGAATGAAAACCTTAATCGTCAACATCACAATCGTAATAAGCATATTCAAATTTTTTGGATCCATTATTGCGAATCCCACACACCAATGTTTTGTACTTGACACACTGAATCCACTCTTTTCCGCCCTTGTAGTTTCATAAGTCACACATACAGATGGCATGGGTGTTTTCGTCATACCCTTTTATTTTCTTTGCCTTCTTTAATCCCAGTGTCAAAGTAACCCTGTTTTACGGTAACTCACCAATTCTTCCATCATCATTCACTTGCTTTAATCATCCGTCAGTCTTAAGGCATAATTGTGGGATGTTAAGCTGAAAGATTTCATTTCATGTGAGTAAATTAAGTTGCTCACGGGACCGTAGTTATCGTCTCGTTTTCGATCAGAGTTTTGAGACGAGACGTGAAATTTGGCGTTTCGTGGACGACACTAATATAAGTAGAGACGCACGCGCCACCAGAAATTGATGTCAAGCATCCTATTTACAAATTTCACATGGATTGACTTGAGTAGTTTCTGAGATTATCATTGAGTGCTCTATGTCTTACCATATTTCCTTTTCCACCACACACACTCATAAGCTTTGATTGTATTTTACTGTACTGTTTTAATTTTATTTGGATGTTTATAAACTTTTGGATCTCCGTTGATGTTCTCCGGTATAAACAGGATGACAAAAAGTATAAACAGGATTGCATCTAATCCAGAAGATTTATCGGCTCCAGGAGATTATTCCACTCCTCCCCCAACAAACTCAACCCTCCTTTAGTAGTCAACCTAGTGTAGTAAATATACAATACAATTGGTTCACATAAAAATCAATCAGAAATGTTTTTCCCCAGGTAAAAAGAACTTATAATGTTAAATAAATTATAAAATAAAACAATCAGAATGCTTCAAGCACAACTATTTTCAGGAAAATCTAAAGAGTAAGCACGAATATTTATAGAAATAGAGCCATGTAAGATATTCCTTCATGGCCAATTCAAGATTGAAATCATACTTAAAATATTACAATACAAGGACCAAAACAACACATTTATTTTCAAAAATAAGAAAATATCAGACCAGCTTAAAAACCAGTAATGAAACAATACAGTTTTACTTTTACTATTTTCTGGAACTCATAGAAAAATGTACTTCTTGCGAGAAGATCGAATAATATCTACTATCGGGAATTATACCTAACTGTACTTTTTGAATTGCTTCAAAAAGAAATATCTTGTTAGATTATCTTACTGCATAGTTCCTTGGTAAGCTTTGAAATCCAATAAATGAAGAGTTCCAACAGAAAGGTCAGGAAAATTAAATCAAAATGAGAACTTGTCTTTTTAAAAAGCAGACAAAATTGACAAATTGCTTCCGTTTCATTCAGACACATACGAACAAAAGTCTCAAAGAGATGATTTAGATGAGAGAGAAGAATATAAAGATGATTCTAAGCTGGTAGAGTTTGACTCAGGACTCACTAGAAAATATTTCACATTCTGACTCATGGTAACAGGGATTCGAAAATGGTATAGAGATGACTGATAAAATGAAAACTATACTATAGTGATCGCACGGAGTTGCGAAGCTTAACCCAGAGCTACTAATTTCAGCACCCAATAGAACGCAAGTGTGTCTCCCGGTCACTAACCTCCATCCATCAAATTTTGTTAGTGTCGTCTCTCACACTATACAGAGAAAACCTCTCAAGGCTACAGTGTAGTCGAATTGCCACTACACTGTTAAACATAATTTCTTAAATTTGAGAAACCGTTTTTTACCTGCGCATCAAAACAATATTTTCTTAGAAATGAGATTTAGCACTTCTCATTCATAAAGAAAGCAACAATATGATGTCTCGTTTCGCTTTATACAACTCCATTTACTTTTTTTTTCATTTCTCATTAATGAGAATTTCAAACTCTTGTTTCTAAGAAAAGGTGCACAGGTAAGAAACGGTTTCCCAGATTTAAGAAAGTACTTTTAAAATTGTAAGTTAGTTTTGATGTTATTGTTATTATTGTTCCTTTATTTTTGCTTATTGTCTCTGTTTAGTTCGAATAATTTTTAGTGTTTTCATTATAGTTCTTTAAATATTATTTTATGTCGCCCATTCGCCATGTCTTCCAAGTTTGCCAAAATTATTGGTACACTTCTGCTGTGTCCCGTTGTACGTCTGCGCTCGAAAGGCAGCTCTGCTAATCATGACGAATTCTTCCGATACATCACACGCAATACAAAGCAGTTCTGTGACCGGTGTAGAGTTAGAGCTTCCCGAGTCTTCGCGGTCAGTATATACCATTGGATTAACAGTCCTCAATAACCCAGACCCCACTAGCCGGGTTGTACCATTCATGTCGTTGGAAGCTTGGCATTCTATCTTGCTACTTCTTGCTTTGAAGTAGCTGCCCAATTCTCCTCAAAATGCTGGTTAGGTGCAACAATGGCAATACCCATCTTTCCACGGACCAGACCCGGTGCTACTTAACTTCTCTGATGTTACGAGAAGCGGTAGTGCGGCTAGGTAGTTGGCATCGGGATAACGGCGAGGATAGATTATATTCTTAGGATACGGAAACCATATCAAAGAAAACAAAAGAGTTTATACTCTGATACCCATTGACAGGTAGATGGACGGATGCTCATAGCCATTCTATTAGAGTTCTCCTGCTCTTGAACTTTACATAGTTTCGAAATCGAACTAAGCAAACAAGCTGATAATTTTAATATAATTGAGGATGATAGGACAACAATAGAAAGAAATGTAGGGGCCTTATTAAACGTTTGCACGGTTTAGAAGTAAATGCGGAGAAAACGAAGTACATGAAAGTACGCAGGGATCGTAATACTGCACAATATGGACGCCTCAAGATCTCAAAAAATACTTTTGACAAAGTACACACTTTCAAATATCTAGGGCCAATTTCAACAGACCAAAACCATATTCATGAAGAAATTAAATGTAGAATAAAAACAGGGAATTTGTGTTATTATTCAGTTAAAAATATTTTGTCGTCCCGATATCTATCGAGGAGATTGAAGCTTAAAATATATAAGACGATAATCATGCCTGTCGTGCTGTATGGTTACGAAATATGGTCGCTCACTCTGAAGGAAGAACGTAGACTGAAAGTATTTGAGTAGAAGAACCTGATATGAATATTCGGACTCAAGTGGAACAGGAATGGGGAATGGCGGAAATTTCATAATGAAGAACTAGATAATTTATACCGTTTCCAAACATTGTTAGGGTCAAGTCTAGAAGACTCAGGTGCGCAGGTCATGTAGCCAGAATAGAAGAAAATAGGAACGCTTTCAAAGTTTCAACAGGAAGTCCAAACGAAAAACGATCATTATGAATACCTAGGCGCAGATGGGATGACAATATCAAGACGACTCGCAAAAAAAGGATATAATGTAAGAACTGGATCCAGTTGGTTACAGACAGAAGTCAGTGGAGAAATTTCGTGAATGCTGCACTGAACCTCCGAGTTCCATAGGCCATATAATTAGCTACCTAATTAACCAAGCAAACAAGAGACATACAATTTGAACATGGGGGACACCTCGAACTTTTACGAACTAAGGTACACTTGGCCCCATTAACGTAACTATTTCAGAAAAATAATGATCACTTCACAGCATGTTCCCTGAAAGACAAAAAAAAAAAAAAAAAAAAAAAAAAATCATGGATATATTCTATTAATACTAGTTTTTCTTACCAAGCTTTCGCCTCGTATACAAATTTCCCGCACGCTAGCAACATCTCTCAACATTATGTAAAAGCAGCGCAGGTAGTTACAACTGTTACAATGGCTGTCCAACTATTAGAAATTGGCATAATTAAAGAACTGAGGCGTCTTGTATTTATAATAAAATTTAACAATGTCTAAATATTTGGTCCTAGATGTTTATGCAACCCGTAATCCTTAAATGCTTTCAGGATTGTATATAATCGTTACTCACCTACTGAGCTGTTCTTATTGTATTATGCATAGGATAGCGTAATGTGAAACATCTTTAAGATATTGTAATAATAATAATAGTATTACTGAGAATAATAACCTGTCAGTAACGATGGTTTGTAAATTAAAATAGTCCAAATAAAAATTAAAAACAATGCAGTTGCGTTTTAGATTACGAAACTTTAAGTTACTCATGAGATTTTCTTAGGTGAATATCCACAGTTTCTTTTAAAATTCGATGATTTTAAGAGTTAATAATACAGAACATTCTTTATTGAACCTGGAAGTACCTTAACCCTCTGACTATCAACGGGACACATGTGTCCCATGCGAATAAGTCAAACATCATTGGGAATTTGTTTTTACAAAATTCTAAAAATATACACGTTGTTCTCCCGTCTGGTCAGATGTGACCAGGAGACTGTGTTAGGTTTCCAAAACTGTGTACAGATGTTAGGAATATCCCACATTAAAGGAGTAATACATATAAAAGAATGTACATATTTTAAAAAAAATCCTAGTCAAAGGGTTAATTACTTTTCCAATTCTGAATTCTTATATTATTCTTTGGAATTAATTACGCATTCGAACATTATACACGCTATCCACACATTTACATAATTTCTCCTAAGTTTTTTCCGATAAAATACTAATTATTTTGTTATTCATTAGGGATTTTCTATTCACGTTTCTACACAAAAGCATCTTGGAAAACAGTACGTATTCTAGGCCCTAGGGTTTTGCCAAGTTCCATTGCAGTACGGTTAATAGGTAGAAAGATAAGAAAGTTCTTCGAAGGAAGCGAGCTATGTGTGGTTAAAGAACTTGCAGGAAGACAGGGAGAGAATTTTCCATACGTAACTAGTAGCATATAATTGTTCTGTCACAAAAACTTAGGTGCTATGGGCAACGGATTAAGTCCCTGGGACCCATTAACCCTATTAGTATAAAGAAAATCGTAGACTCGAAGTGAAGTATTGCGTGGTACTTAATAGCATGTCCATGGTATCTAATGGCACCTATTTTTTTTTTTTTTTTTTTTTTTTTTTTTTTTTTTTTTTTTTGTGCGTGAACGTATCTCTATTATGTTTATCGAACGGACTATCGAACTGGTTCGGATGTCCGGATGACACGTTCATGTCCGTTCCTTGTGAGTAAACCAGGAGTGAAGGAAACAACTGGAATTTAATTATTGCAATGCATTATATATATCTGTTGTGAGAAAAAGAATCCTCTCAGCCTGAAATCGAAACTTGAGTTTGAAAAATGAAATGAAATATTTCAGTTTTACGTGTCATGCTTATAACGGTTAGACTGAAGGAGACGGTGATTTTGAGAAATGAAGGTAGTGCTGGAATGAATAATGTGGGAGGAAACAGGATAACTCTGAAGAAACCCACGCACACGGTGTTTGTCCACCACAAATTCCAAAAATATGCAAATTACCGCTATGTGCTGCTAAAATTATCATAATTCACATTAGGCCGCGGAGAACTGTGCGTTAGAATCAATTTTACACGAATTCCAATGGGTCACTTCGCGAATGTACCTTGTAAGAAGAAATAGAGGGTAGAATTACTAGTCAATTAGGTTTCTCAATACCAGAAGGATACAAATAGACTTGTTTATTGTCGGATTGAAATAAGAGAGGACATACACTTTCTTTACTAGCCAATCAGGTTTCAATTACCGAAGAATACAAATATAATTGTTTAGTACCTATTACCAATAGGAGGGAACGAACTATTATTACCTAATCGAGTATTTCAATAGCGTAAAGTGAGAAATAGTTAAGTTTATTACCGTTTAACCCTTTAACTGTGGAAGGCGACGGAAAAAAAATTCCCTAACCTGCGAATGTCGATTATAGTTAACGTGTTAAAATTTGTCTGTATCTTGGGTTTGTCGATTGTAGTCGCCAAAGGTTTTCTGTGTGATTTCTATTGTTTATCGAAGACAATAGAACACAAACAAAAATGAACGGTACAACTTTGGTGACTACTCTCGACAAAGCCAAGATACGGACAAACAAATTTTAACACGTCGACTATCGTTGACATTCGCATGTTAAGGAAATTTGGTTCTGTCGACAAAAGTCGACTTCCTCTGTGAAAGGGTTATTAAAGATAAGAGGAAACAGATAGCGTGATTACTAGTCAATCAGGCTTTTCAGTAGCGGAAGGATAGAAATAGTTTTATTTATTTCCGTTTAGAAATAACAAGAAGCAGAGACTAGTATTATTAGCCAAGTAAGTTCAATAGCCAAGTAATACAATATTCATTACCGTTAGGATACAAATAGATCTGTTTGCTCCTTAGGCTAAGGGAGACGATGATTAAAGCAAGTGAATAATAATGGAAGAATTGGTGGAATGAGAAAGTTGTAATGAATTGTGTAATTAATGTATCCCTAGAAAACCCACGAGCACGAACTAATACTAAAGGATAAGTCCTACAATGAAGAAACATCCTGCAAATGGTATTTCTTTATTTTCTTCTAGATCTAAAGTTATCATCAGTTCTTCCTGACAAATAAGAAATCACAGAAGTTATTCGATTACATTGGAGCTAACAAATTTGGAAATAATGAAACATGACGTAAACTTTGTACGCTACAAAATATTTGCTATAGAAGATTCTCGAGAGAACGGAAATAACGATTTCGAAGAAGTCACTACATGTCAAGTAAAGGACAATCTTTTCACCTTTGATTGTGGACACAGAACAGCCACACAGTTTGAAAAAAGAGAGACGTGTTGCTTTAGCTCGTGTAATCCACATTTAGGAAGGTCGTTTCTTGGCAACATTTACAGCTGTGGACAACTAGAGAAAGATTTAACAATTTAACCCTGCTTTCTAAAAATAAAAAAAACATAAAAATAAAAAAATCACCGAGTATTATTACGATTGCCATTTGATAGACTTCTAAAAATGACATTTTTAGTTTTCACAAAAAAAAAATATTCAACAAACGTTAATGCCACACCAAGAAAATACGAGGTGTGTTCAAAAGGTATTGACCCCTATTTCTTCTTGCGTAAACCAATGAAGCGCGGGAAACTTTCTTGAATGTGGATGTAGAGGCGACACTCATACTCATACGCAGTCATGAACTTTTTCTCTAGCCCACAGGAAACGTCAGTCTCTGGAAGAAGACCGAGGAGAAATGAAAAAAGGAAGTACAAAATATTTTCTTGCAGAATTTCCATCCTGTAGAATTATCACTGAATGGACAAATTGTTCTTTTATTGGATCAAAAGATCCAATATACTTCAGTGAAAAATTTTCTTGTAGACCTTATATCTACAGTCTAGTGTAGTCACACAATCACTTAACTTAGTATGATATGCTTATTCCTTAAAAAATACCAAAACTCGATATAGGGGTCGTTCAAACATTTTGTGGCCCTTAATGCAAAAACTAATTATTGGCTAAGATCACAATCTTTTGATGCATTTTTTGGATCATTCCTAAAATTTTGGGTTTAAAAAATTGAACATTGCAACAATATTACCATAAATAATTACTTAAAATCTGTTACAGATCTAGAAGTAGCTATTTGTATAACGACACCACTTTCTAAAAGCCAGACTTTATACCATTTTCCAAAAAGTCCATCCAGGTAATCTTTCTTGCGCAAAATAGAAAATACTGTGTATCAGTGCAAAAGAGCCACCTACCATTTATGTATAAAATTAAAGATGAAAGTGACTATCTTTGTTATTTAATAACTCTTGAGCCACCACACCGATCTGAATCAAATTTTCAACATAGAGGTTCGGGTCTGGAATGTTTTTTATCATTTGACTTTGAAGGTGCAACTTAGGAGAGAAGAAAGTGATATACATATATATTCAAAATGACCAATGTTAGTGTCAGTTACATAATTTTTGATCATATATATGTTCAAAATGACCAATGTTAGTGTCAGTTACATAATTTTTGGGGTCGCTGAGATGAACAGTGACACTTCTGATGCCGTTTAAATCCAAATTCAGCTCCCATTGCCCTTTATGTCCAAAATGAAACGTATTCTCGTTTTGCGAAGAACGGGTAATCTCCTAGTATTTTATAGAATTACAATATGCAGACTCAAATAAGTAATTTTGTAATGTTCATTAAGATTAATAAGATTTTTACAATAAAATTAATATAGCTAATTTTAATTTAATATTTTTTTTATTTAAGAATATATGGTGGGTTTAATGTAGCGAACCATGAGTAAAATGGACTACTTTGACAAGAATATAGTATAGTATCATTATTACTATATATACTTGCCTTCTTCTGTCCGTAGTATGATAGACAAAATATTTCTTGCAGTATCAAACTGTCCCGGGGGAGAGGGGGCCGCCAATAAATTTGAAATGAGGAAAGGTGTTTGAAAATTCTTCACCAATTAATTCCTTGAACCTTCTGAGGAGTAGGTGTGTCTCTTCTCATCGCCTATACCTACGTGTCTCTCGTCTAGCGCGTACATCTTTGAAACAAGGGATCCTGAGTTTGATTCCTAGCGGGAGGGCCTAGAAATTGGAATATTTTAGGGTATTTATGTTAGGTCCACGTTTGATACGGTCTCGGTTCTGAAAATGAACTCTGAACTACAAGAAACAAAAACAACCCGCACCAATATATCTTCCTCTTGTTGTTCACCTCAACCATAGGTTTGTGGGCACCATGGAAATTTTAAAACTATTTTTCTTTCTTGGGAGAACTGTTTTATACTTTGAGAAGGTCTCTTCTTCGTAAGTACAACTAGATGTTCAGTCCTTAGTCTTCCTCTTCCTGGTTTTTTTCTTCCTTTTTCTCTATCAACATGGTGATCCAATGGGAGTGCCTAATAAGATGGTCAAGCATGCTGTTTCTTCATTTCCCTATTATCTTCATGATCTGTCGTCCTTCATTAACTTCCTTTAGTACTTCTCCGTTCCTTTTCCATTCACTCCATGATATGTGCAGCATTCTGCGCCAACACATTTCAAATGCTTCTAGTTTGAATAGATGGTCAAGCATGCTGTTTCTTCATTTCCCTATTATCTTCATGATCTATCGTCCTTCATTAACTTCCTTTAGTACTTCTCCGTTCCTTTTCCATTCACTCCATGATATGTGCAGCATTCTGCGCCAACACATTTCAAATGCTTCTAGTTTGAATAGATGGTCAAGCATGCTGTTTCTTCATTTCCCTATTATCTTCATGATCTATCGTCCTTCATTAACTTCCTTTAGTACTTCTCCGTTCCTTTTCCATTCACTCCATGATATGTGCAGCATTCTGCGCCAACACATTTCAAATGCTTCTAGTTTGAATAGATGGTCAAGCATGCTGTTTCTTCATTTCCCTATTATCTTCATGATCTATCGTCCTTCATTAACTTCCTTTAGTACTTCTCCGTTCCTTTTCCATTCACTCCATGATATGTGCAGCATTCTGCGCCAACACATTTCAAATGCTTCTAGTTTGAATAGATGGTCAAGCATGCTGTTTCTTCATTTCCCTATTATCTTCATGATCTGTCGTCCTTCATTAACTTCCTTTAGTACTTCTTCGTTCCTTTTCCATTCAGTCCATGATATGTGCAGCATTCTGCGCCAACACATTTCAAACGCTTCTAGTTTGAATAGATGGTCAAGCATGCTGTTTCTTCATTTCCCTATTATCTTCATGATCTGTCGTCCTTCATTAACTTCCTTTAGTACTTCTCCGTTCCTTTTCCATTCACTCCATGATATGTGCAGCATTCTGCGCCAACACATTTCAAATGCTTTTAGTTTGAATAGATGGTCAAGCATGCTGTTTCTTCATTTCCCTATTATCTTCATGATCTGTCGTCCTTCATTAACTTCCTTTAGTACTTCTCCGTTCCTTTTCCATTCACTCCATGATATGTGCAGCATTCTGCGCCAACACATTTCAAATGCTTCTAGTTTGAATAGATGGTCAAGCATGCTGTTTCTTCATTTCCCTATTATCTTCATGATCTGTCGTCCTTCATTAACTTCCTTTAGTACTTCTTCGTTCCTTTTCCATTCACTCCATGATATGTGCAGCATTCTGCGCCAACACATTTCAAATGCTTCTAGTTTGAATAGATGGTCAAGCATGCTGTTTCTTCATTTCCCTATTATCTTCATGATCTGTCGTCCTTCATTAACTTCCTTTAGTACTTCTCCGTTCCTTTTCCATTCACTCCATGATATGTGCAGCATTCTGCGCCAACACATTTCAAATGCTTCTAGTTTGAATAGATGGTCAAGCATGCTGTTTCTTCATTTCCCTATTATCTTCATGATCTATCGTCCTTCATTAACTTCCTTTAGTACTTCTCCGTTCCTTTTAAATTCACTCCATGATATGTGCAGCATTCTGCGCCAACACATTTCAAATGCTTCTAGTTTGAATAGATGGTCAAGCATGCTGTTTCTTCATTTCCCTATTATCTTCATGATCTTTCGTCCTTCATTAACTTCCTTTAGTACTTCTCCGTTCCTTTTCCATTCACTCCATGATATGTGCAGCATTCTGCGCCAACACATTTCAAATGCTTCTAGTTTGAATAGATGGTCAAGCATGCTGTTTCTTCATTTCCCTATTATCTTCATGATCTTTCGTCCTTCATTAACTTCCTTTAGTACTTCTTCGTTCGTTTTCCATTCACTCCATGATATGTGCAGCATTCTGCGCCAACACATTTCAAATGCTTCTAGTTTGAATATTTCAGCTGTTCTTAATGTTCACGTCTCTGATCCGTAAAGCGCTACGCTCCATACCACTGTCTTAATAAATCGTTTACGAACGTCCAGCGACAAATTTCTTGAGTCCTCTTTTCCTATCGAATTCTTGTTTAGCCTGCGCTCTTCTGGAACTTACGTCTTTTTCTCTACTTCCGTCCGAGGATATTAGACTTCCTAAATAGGGGAACGTTTTTCATTTTGCATGTTTTCTTTTTCAGTTGGCCGTGCAAGTTTGAAAATACTTCCTGCACGTCCTTGTCGTTCTCCGCTATCAGTGTTATGTCATCAACAAACACCATTGTACTGAAAACCTTGCCACTTCCTTTACACAGTGGTCGAAGTGAGACGGTATGCAATGGTATGCCATACGGCCTCTGGTTTCTGAATCATGAAGGCATACCGCCTATGGTTTCTGAATGATGGAGGTTTTTTAGTGATCAAGACATCGTCACTGGAGAGTAGATGCTAAATACCTTTAATAAATCCATTTTTATACACAGTAATTGACGAATAGCTTTTCACGTAAGATTTTATTTCTTCTATAGAAATAATTTGAAATAAGTTGACAATACCGACACTTTTGTTACCTTTTTGCGACCTTTTGTTTTAAAAATAAGGTGTATTGAAAGAAGTTTATCTAGTGTATATTTTGATGTGCCACATTTTATTGTTTTTATTTCTTATGTATGTGTTTTAAGCATGGGGAATTTAGTTGTTGTCTGCTGTAAGGAGGATCTTCCAGGTGTCTGTAATATCCCTCAGTCGAGTTGTGGTACGAGAGTTTTCCCGCAGTAAACTGTTAGTATAAAAACTCGGTTTTTGAGCATTTTTCGTGTTTAATTTTCTGTAATACAACATAAGGGAACACTTCTTTTTTTATTATTTTTCTCCCCAGAAAGCTGTTGGTAGGGGATCAAAGTTTCTCCATGCCCTCCCTCTCCTCCCCGTAACTACAGAGATTGTCAGCAATCGTTTCCAGTCATTATACAAATAGAAATGCAATGCTTTAGGCAACATACTCTCATTGTATTTCAAGATTTATATAGCCAGTATGTCGAGTCAAAATCGTAATAAAACATCCACTTGTGCTTCTTTTCCGCTTCGAACACTGCTTTTACGTCTTTCTCGTTATTATCAAAAAAATCTTTCATAACCTCTTCTATATAGACCTTAAACAGGAGAGGTGAACGTCCACATCCTTGCCTCACTCCTTTACTTATTCTTGCTTCCTTCTGATCTCTTGCTATAAAGGGCTGTCTGGTTCTTGTAAAGCTGGTATATTATTCTTCTCTCTCGGTAATCCACCCTCTGATTCTTCAACGCTCTAATATTCGAATGTACGTTGTCAAGAGCTTTTTCTATATCTGTTATTCTTGTATATCTAATTCAAGATAGATGGTGGAATTGTTTAACCCATTCAAAAAGAAACATTTACTTTAATATAATTAAGTTTTTAAATAATGGTTCAACGTAAACTGACAAGGTCATGAAAAATATTGAAGAAAAACAAAAGAGAGAATTCTTGGATAACCCAGAGAGATTTTCTTTTCTTTTTTTTATCAGAAAAGCGACAAAATGTCGTGTAAATATTAACTTTTTCAATTTGTGATCCATGTTTTCTCAGAAAACAAAACATAAAGCCCAAGAAACCATTTTCCGTCATTCCAAAGAAACCATTCAAATTACGTCCTTTTCTACTTCATATTCTATTGTGTAATGCCATGAATGCCATTATAAAAGATAAATTAGTAGAAGACCTCTTAGCTTAATGATGATCTTAGCATGAAATTATTGTCCATCCACTTTAATGTGATACAATAATTTGTGGAAATCATTAAAGGTTTACTTCTTTTAATTAGGAAAAGCAGCTATTATGCAAGTATATTGCACAATACTCCAATTAAGTATTCCCCAGACGTATATAAAAAAGCTAGTAATTACGAGGAGCAATAGACTTGCTTGGTATTGCAGATAACTTTCAGCTATGTTTAGAAGAGTACGTAACTGCATTGCGCACTTTTAAAATTCTAGAAAATTTCCTTTCTATTCAGCTGAAAATCACATTTATTAGTTTCAACTCTATAATACTAATTAGTTATTTTGTTTCTGTTATGGGGTTTGCTAATGACATTCAACTTAGTTACAAACAAGGTTTTAAAATTATCTTCTTTGTCAACTTCTACTTTAAGCCGTATGACTACGCAGAATGCGATATTACATCAGTATAAATGGTGGAGGTGAGACTTGTGCAAATAAAGAAATAATTCCAACTAAAATATTAAGCTCTCTCGTGGCTAAGCTGTTAGCGTACGCGCCTTTGGGGTGGAAGACCCGGGTTCAATTCCCGGCGGGAGCTCATGTGGTTCGGATTCCACATTAATCAGTAGGGCCACGTCTCATATAGCCTCGCTGTTGAAAGGGAGGCTAAACTAGAAGTCAACTCAACTAAAATATTTCAGCATATGGTTCATATATTTCTTCACCAGTAGTTATTAAACTATATACGATTAGGGATATCGCTAACAGCTAATGTTATGAAATGCAATTTAATTACATATGCATTACTATAATAAATTTACCAACTTCTGACAAAAAGGTCATTTTACTCAGCCCCAATAAGTTATTATTTGGAGAATTGTCTTTTAAAAATATTTAATTGGGGAATAGTCCCCAACTCCCCATGCAGTTTGCACTCTGGGAAAGAGCCTTGCTACGAGACGGGAAAAGCGTGGCTGTTGCCCCGGGCGCTAGTAGGAACAAAGCGCTGAAGATCAAGAAAAAAGGAAAAGTCTTGGAAAAGGAAAGAAATGAAATGAAATCTTTGAATTTTAGGTCCCACGGTTATGCCGGTTAGGCTAAAGGAGACGGTGATGACGAGAGATAAATGAAATGGTGGAATGAAGAAAGTAGGAGGAAACGGGAGAACCCCGAGTTGTCCACCACAAAGTTCACTTGGCGGGAGCTGGGATCGAACCCGGGATCCCAAGCATCAGAGGTGAACGCTCTACCACTGAGCCACCGCGCCCTCCATCTTGAAAAAGAGTAAGCAACTCTTCGTGCTGTAAAAGTATTGGCGCCCTATTAAATCAATATTGTTGACGGTTTGCAAAAAAATAAATTTGGTAAAAATTATCTTCCAAACTCCGCTCGGAATCCAAACGTTTCAAGAAGAGTCAAAGCGTTTATTTTTTCTTTTTGCTTATTACTTAAGAAAGTTGTTATAACTTAAATGATTTGTTAATTACTATCCAATACACAAACTTCCGAGTACTGATTTTTAGTGTACGCAGGAGCATTTTTAAAACAATAATAATAAAAATACGATCAAAGTCTGAAATACAAGTTTGGTGTTTTGATGGTGATGAGTTTGTTGAGATAATACCGCTTTTTTACACAATCGGATTAATCCAACTGCAAGAATGAAGGTATGAAAATGAGAGGGGTGAAGAGACATACGCAAGCTGCTATTTGCGCGGGAATATTAAAAATGAAGGTAAACAAGGGGTATAATTACATTTTCGAACTTGAAAGAGTTGTAGAATAGGGTTTAACGATGCAGAACTTAACCTAACATATTTCTTCTTCTTCTGACTGACCACTGATTTCTTTTGTTGTATTGATATATGAAATGCTTCCAATCTGAAGGAATTTATTGGGATCATTTTTCCTTCAAACATTTGTATCGCAAGGATTTTCTTTATTGCATTCGTATCTAGTTGTGTGAGATTTTATCCATTCACATACATACAAAATATATGCACAAATTATATAGTATAAGTGTGTGTGTGTGTGATAGCGTATTTTTAATATGTTAATTAATAGTAAGTAATTTTAAGTTCAAAACTTTGATCCATTCATAAAACAAGTAATTACTGTAATTTCAAACATATGCAACAGCCAAACTACATTTTGGAATTTAATATACAAACATATTCTGCAGCTACACCGATCAATATTGAGAAATTCGCCAATAACCCTTAACAGGAAATATGTGTCTGTCAGACATGTATGGTTTTTCTTTGTATTACATTGGCAACACTGATTCACTCAATGTATCGGTTTTCTCAGTACCTTCCTATTATTTAGTTGTACGTGTGTTGCATTTGTTCATTGTTGGCGTTAATGTCTGAGTGAACATTTATAGATGATTTTAGAAAACCTACGGTGTCTGAGAGGCACACATTTCCGTTATCGTCTATATTTTTGCGTGTTTATTGGACACACATTTCCTGAAGATACAGTTTTTTTTTTCGAAAGATTTTGTGGTTGACTTTTATTTACCATGAAATAGAAGCTATAGAACTCTTTAATAATACTATTTTGGTGAATGAGATTTTATGTATTTGCAAAATATAGACCTAGTACTTCGAGAAACAAATGTAAGAAAGAAACTGTAAATACATCAGATCCACGCAAAATTCTAAAAATGCTGAAAGTGGAGGAGGAATTTATGTTACTGTCTTCAGTAGATTCTGATTATAACACCTCATTTTTTCCTGAAAGTCAAGAGTTACCTACTGACAGTGAGGGCGATACTAATTCTGATACAGTGCAAGGTGTGAGGTCAAGTAGTAACAGAAGTGTCAATGTGAGCAGCCCTACTCAAATTTCATGTGATAATGAAAGCCTTAGATATAGAGGTAAAAACAGGTTTGCTTGGAATTCAGATGAACCACTAAGAAACAGAAGGGCTCTTCATCAAAACATAGTAAGAGGGATGCCTGGTATAGCCACCCATGTAAGAAATCTGGGAAAAAACCTAGCAAAGTTGATATTTGGTCTACTTTATGTGATGATATAATTCAAGAGATTTCAACATGAAGTTGGAAGAAGGTCGAAAGAAATTTGAAGTAGAATAAAGTCAAACTACAGATCTATTGACCTATCTGAAAATAAAGCCCTTATTGCTCTCCTAATGTTCTGTTCTATTTGTAAATCAGGATACGAAGATATGTATTCACCATTTTCAAGACACTTTCGGACAACATCTGTTTAGAGCTACCATTTCCGTCAAACGTTTTCAAACTCTTTCGGACAAATAGCACATTTGGACAGGGCAGCTACATGTGGACAAATAGCATATTTACATGGTAGTAATGTATAGAATTATACTAACTTAAAATTTGTCTCTTTTTAAATTTATGTACTATTTTTATTTAGATATTGAAATGTTTTCTGAATTTATATGCCAATAGAACCAAATTAATGGATGTAATTCTTGTTTATCACATTTTACTCGAAGTACAAAATATAAAATTTCATTAATATACATTACACCTATGTTTTTTTTTTTTTTTTAAGATATTGCTTTGTACATGTCCGTGTCCCTCAGACACACATTTCCTGTAAGCAAAAAAAAAAAAAAAAAAAAAAAAACGTTTCCTGTTAAGGGATAAGACTGTTTCCGACTTTCCGTTACATTTCACAAAATATTTTTACTGTTGGAAAAATTATAATTAAAATGATATTTATGTGGTCACATGGAGAATAAAATTTCAAAAATTTTACAATTATTACAGGAAATTAATGCTGTCATCCATTTTGAAAATTTAGAAGCATTTCCATAACTGATCTCCAAGTTGATTTGATTACCAAGGAAAGGTAGTCTTGTCAAGTTTAACAAAAAGTCCAAAATAAGAGTCTGTAAAACAGCTCTAATTTGTAAAAAAAAAAAAAAATCATAATTATCGCTTTTGGCTGTGGGAGTGGCCTGCCCAAGCAGCTTGATAAAAACTTGGTAGCATAGCATCGAAAGATGCTTCTCTTATATGTTAAGAAAGAAAAAAAAACAACAACAAGAAAAGCTTGGTGAAATGAGTATAGCTGGCACCAAATCCTACTTCACCCCGGGCGCCGAAATCTCTAGCTACCGCTCTGCTCTGAGTGTATAACAACCATTCAGTGAGTTAGATACTACCAAATAACACCCACAATTCCTGTAACTTTCGAGGAACTAATTGGCAGTTATCCGCCTACAAGGAAGTACCTATGTGTATTTAGTTACAAAATTGCAAACATTTGTAAAACATTATCATTCCCCTGACAGGAAACGTAAAAACACAAGGTGTTTGTTTATACCAGCTTTCAATATTGAAACAGCATTCTTCCTTTTGGAGCGGGAAGCATCAAAACCAATATTATTCAATCCTTATTAATGCAGAAACGAATGTGTGTGAGTCTATCACTTATTAGACTCGTTAGAAAGAAGTCATCTATTGCAATCGAATTGTATACATAGATTTTCAACAGATCTAATCGCCTACGAAACATTTCTTTGTCGAATTTCAACACGAGAGCCTCGGAAGTTTGGCGAGGTCACACAATAAGAGGGTTCATAAATTATAGCTTACTTAAGAAAACGCTCAAGTTAGATAGCACAAACTACTCTACTGTTTTGCAGGTTGCATAAAAATCATTGTCAGTAGGGCACTTCTGATAGTATTTTGTAAATTGAAATCAGACACCGAATCTAGATGACATCTTTAAGTTTTACGTCCTACGATTATGCCGGCTACGCTAAAGGGGACGGTGATGATGAGAAACGAAGGAAATGGTGGAATAAAGAAAGTGGGAAAAAAACGGGTGAATCCCGAGTAAACCCACGCACACGGTGTTTCTATACCACAAAGTTCACTGGACTGGGATAGAATCAAGAACTCCATGCACAAGAGGTGAACACTCTACCACTGAGTCACCGCGGTTCCACTCAATTTACAAAAGAATCATTAAGAACCAACTACGATGCAAGAAAAGCAATAAAGTCGTTTTAGAACTGTATTAAAAGGTACTTCCCCACCAATCTTATAGTGATTATCATCATAGGAATTCTGCCATTATTAGCAATTCACTTGCCTAAGCTCAGAAGCCTTCATATTCCACGGTCTTCCGTTAACCTCTTTATCTTCATGTATGATTTTTTTCTGATTTAAAATCATCCATTAATTGTAGTCTCCTTCGCTCCATCCTTCTTTTTCCAGCTACCATACCCTCTAGCGCATTCCTTATGATACAATTTCTTCTTAGCCAATATCCCAACTAGTTTTTCTTCCTCTTCTTAATGATATCTAAAATTGCTCTAATCTTCACTATCATTTCTAACATCCTCTCATTCGTTTTCGTTCCGACCCAGCTAATTCTCTCTGTTCTTCTCCACACCCACATTTTCAAAACGTCTAGTTGTTTATCATTTTGGTGTAATATCCGTGTTTCTGACCCCTGTTATACAATACTGCAAAAGACTTTTGTCAGTATTTTTCTCAACTCTTTACTTCAGGTCCTACAAAATACTATCTTCTTCCTCTTAAAGGCTTCTTTTTCCATTCCTATCCTTGCTTTTATTTCACGTTCACCGCTCTATGAAAGTGTGGTAAAACTGTGGAGAAGTCGGTTTGAACCCTGGACCCTCCTTATTCACAAGCAATAAGGATACCCATTATCCTCTCTCACCCAAACAAATAGAAAGTAAATATCAGGTTTTCTCGGAACCTTCCACCCCTTTACGCACAACGAGTGCTTATCTCTAGTGGCAGAGGTCCTTAGTTTGATACCACACCGTATGAGTTTGTGATCAACATCATATTCATGGGTTTTCTCGGAGTTTTCTTTTCCCTCCTACGTTCCATCATTTCTTTCATAATCATTCACTTTCATTTATCATTTGTTTGTTTCAGCCTTAAGGTCATAATCGTGAGACGTAAAACTAAAATATTAATTTAATTTTCATTTTCATTACACCCAAACTAAATATTAAAAAGAATACATCGAAATGATATTTTTGTTCTCATTAGCATAATACTTATATAATCTATCACAATTATTAAAACCATTTCAATTTATTTCTCGTAGTATTATTATACCACAGCATATCTGGTAAATAATTGACTCTTGAAATAATATAACTGATATATAAATAATAATATGAATAATATAACCGAGCGAAGTAGCTCAAGTGGTAGAGCGTTAGCTTCGCATTCGGGAGGTCACAGGTTCGATTCCCGCTGCCGACCATCCTGATTGGGGTTTTCCAGGGTTTCCCTCAATCCTACCAGGCAAATGCCGGGATGGTACCTACTAAAACAGGCCCTGGCCGATACCTTCCCAATTCCTTTCCATTGTTGTTGTTATTGTTATACATCCAGTATAAAATGGCCTCAGAGCTGTATCTGGTAATTCTTAAATAAATAAATAAATAAAATAAATAACTGGAAACACCAATGAGATGATACATCTGTTTATTTCTTGCAAATATTCCAAGTAGCTGGCCACCATTTGAGATATAATACACTTACGAAGTCGACGCATAAAAGTAATCCATCACGGATACTGGCATTTTTGTTGAAATTGTCTTACCTCTCTTGAATTAGAAAGGGAGAGAGACGACACGGAATTACTCCATTCATCTTCGTATTGTGTGGCCACTTGGTACTCTTCCATATTCTTCCACGTGGAAATGATATCAGAGCTCACACTGCACTGCACTGCTACCGCACAGTCATCAGTTTTAAAATACACCTAAATGACAAAAGCAAACTAGTTTGCAGTCCAACGTTCCATTACTAACAAAAGGACATCCGCTATAACACAGAATGCAGTGTTACAAATAAGTAAGTTCAGAAAATAGCTAAATGACACAAACTCTAGCTAAGATGATCAAACCTTTTTACTATTATAGGTAAATTAATAGTAGAACAAGCAAAATGTTTCTTAGTTTTACTGTATAATTAAGACCTACTGCTGTGTTCCTCCTAGTATACTAAAATAAATACTTTCACACTTAAAATATTGACAGTATACTTAGCATGAATTATTGACTAAATACTATTCATCTTTTGAATTCCGTCAATTGTTCCCAATATTTACGGATATGTTCTTTTTCGGCAGTTACGTTTTTTTCATATATTGGTTTGTTTAAAAAAGAATGTAAGTTGAGTTGTCCCTGACGTTTGAAAATGTATATTTGTTCCCTTGTAAATGGATATTTGGTGTACATATCATTTGACTGCATGGCATTAGAACCACAACTTGTTGTGGTGTCCTCTGTTAAAATAACAGCACTATTAGAATAATGGACAAAGTTGTAGGTTCGTAGTGTAAACTGAGCATTGGCAAGGTACCAAGTCCATTGTAATCATTGACAATTGCATGAAACCATCTTCAAGGATGTCTATGGAAATACAGTGATGTCCTTTAAAGAGGCTCATAAGTGGTTCAAACAATTTGAAAAAGTAAGAACTGATGTGTCTGAGAAATCTAGCCAGGATAATCAACAACATCGTTTGGGGAGAACATTTTTGTGCTAATCAATGGCCTGATGAAGAAGTGCCGAACATTCACAGTGTGGGATGTAACCAACAAAGTAAACGTTTCTGTAGAACACATTCATTACGTAATGCACGAGGTATTGGATTACAGGAAAAAAAATGCTTTTACATGGGTACCGACATTGATACCCGAAGACTGAAAAGTCACGCGAATGGAAATGGCTCTGAATTGTGTCAAGCTTCGTCATTTGGAGGGGAATGAGTTCTTGAAACGTATCATCACGGGAAATGAGATAATGATTCACTTCATGATCGCAAGCAGTCACCGCTCTCATTCATATGCAAAGAACCACCCTCATCTTCTTCAAAGAAATTAAACAGTACTGCCTTCCAGCACAAAATCATGGTCACAATCTTCTGGGACTGTAGAGAGGTACTACTCATTGACTGTTTAGAATGTGATGAAATTATGAATGCTGATAGGTATTGCGACACCCCTGTCACATTATACAGTACCATTCAAAGAAAGCGACAGGGACTACTTCTGACGGTATCATTCCCTCGCACGGCAATGCTCGTTCACTTCTGATAAACACTATCAAGGATTGGTTACGGCGTTGCAATTGTCAAGTACTGGACCGCCCACCCGACAGTCCCGACCTAACCCCGAATGGCTTCTATTATCTTAGTTGCCTGAAGGATCACTTTGGAGAAACACAACTGCGAACAGGACATGATATAAGTGATGTTGTGATAATTACTCAATAATGGCTTAATAATTATGTCTCCGAGGTTTTCCAGGATGGAATCTTTGCATTGCCAGACCGATAGAAAACTTGATTTCACAGTCGAAGTGATTCTGTAGGTCATTAACGTACACGACATCCTTCATACTAAAATATGTTATTTCGTTTCGGTGTACGGACATTATCTTTCTTATTTTTCAAACTACCCGAAAATATTTCATTGACGGACTACGATAACACTGAAATGCGAATACACTCTCAAAATTCTCGTTCGCAAATTCAATAAGGTTTTAATTAGCTATTGTAAAACAGAATTTCCAAAAATTGGATTTACAGAGACCAAACTGCTAACTCAAAATTATAAACAAAATATGTGAAACAAATTGTGGTGGGACAATATTAGTAATATTACAATCAGAAGGGTTGAAGAAATAGCACAGAATTTTTTTTTCTTTTTCTCATAATATATCATGATCAGAATATTTATTCAGCTATAGACATTGATTCATTTATATTGAGCCAAAGCAATATGAAAATCTACTATGCATGCACAACCCATCGCCATGAAATTGCCACAAAGCATGCAAAAATATTTTGTTATTCATCCAATAATGCAGCATGGTCGACCGCAGTCTATTACCAACGATACTGAACAATTCTGGAAGGGATTCATTGCGACCCTTTCCGACTCTTACAACGCTACCTATCGTAGAAATGTACCAAGTGCATAGTTTGTGTGTTGATTGTGTCACTGTAAATCGTATTGTAGGGAAATATGTGGCAGAGAATCCCGGGTTTACCACACAGAGGTGTGCAGCTAGAAATCTGTCTCCCGTGAAGAGGAACTCACCGTTATTGCGTGTGAATCGGCAGGTACCAATCTCCAAAAATCCCCCAAACAACTTGCAATGGCCAACAAATGCTACATATCACAAGTGACAAAAAACGCGAAATTCAGAAACATTTACGCCTCACGGTCGTTTCCAAGAGCAGTGTGCAAGTTCTGAAACAGTGTCATGTGGCGGAGCGAAAAGCAACTGCAGGAAGCCATAAGAACGTCATCGCGTGGGTGCTCGGTGGGAGCTTGATGTTACCCTTGATGAGACGTAGATTTACCTTACAGGCTGTGAATCAAGTTCGTGCCATTATATAATATCCTGTTAACTCCAAGGACCGAAACACGTTGTTTCGTAAGTGCACAGAGAATTTCCAAGACAGCGTTCATGATTGTGGCCGGTTTCTCGTACAGAGACAAATTGCGTCTACGAAAGATGGACCAAAACGTAAAAATCAAAATTGCGCACTTGTAGACATGTCCTGACTGAATGTACCAATATCAAATTCCAGCATTGTACGGACAAGATGTGAACCAAGTTGAACTGCACCAAGACAAGGCATTCAGCGATATGGCGAAAACATCTCTGGAATTCTATCACCATATGCAATAGAAAATTGGAATTTCGGAAATTTTCTTCTCTGACACATTCTCAAGAGTCCAGATGCCAGGCAATAGACTATTGCGC
This sequence comes from Thermobia domestica, assembly GCF_964235325.1. NCBI lineage: Eukaryota > Metazoa > Arthropoda > Insecta > Zygentoma > Lepismatidae > Thermobia > Thermobia domestica. The sequence continues at coordinate 264,430,501 of NC_137463.1, forward strand.
ATTCGGGATCCTCAAGCGCGCCTGACCCAGTTTCGCTTCCACGCCGTCTCTTGCCTGTGGAAGACCTGCAAAGATCAGTGGAATGCAATAGCCATGGTCCAGCTGAAATGTAATCTTTAGCAATGGAAAATCCAATGCCGGACAATAGTAAGAGTGGCCTGGAGATCGAGCACAAGCGATGGTGGGAAATCATTTTCTAGAGAAATGGCACGTTCAAATTGGGCTCAATATAAATGAATTAACCTCTGTACCACTAAACGGAAATTGCTAGAAATTTCGAAAGCAAAATTACAGCTAGTTCCTAAACTAAATTTTTATTGCTTAAATACCATTTAAAATAGCTTGCTTTAGCCATAAAATAGCTAAATTATCAGAACGGACAGTATACTAGTTTCTAATCTCATTGCTTAATTACAGCTGATACCAAGCTTTGAAAGTGGAAGAATGTTGCCGGACTCAATAGTAAGGAAGATACGTAAAACTGTACTTTTCACAGCTCGTTGTTGAATTACATATGACTATTTCTTCAATACTACAGCAACTATGATCACTATATTGGAAATTATTGTTATTGCTTCGTACATTGCATCTAATTCTAATTAATTAACCATAACAAATACGGCAACTATTTTGTCGAAACCCTGCTATTACGCAGATGAATACTGTGATGACGCCAACGTTTTTCAGAAAATCCCAATTTGTGGGATTTTTTTACATCAATTTATCGAATAGGAGAAAGGGAATTTTGTCAAAATTGACAGCACGTATGAGGTTTTTCATATTTTTATTTTATCAGGCGAGAATGGTGACTCAGTGGTAGAGCATTTACCTCTGGTGCATGAAATCCGTCGTTCGATCCCCGGTCAAACAAATTTATGATGGACAACATTGTGTCCGTGGGTTTTCTCGGGGCACTTCCGTTTCCTCTCACATTTCATTCCACCAATTCTTCCATCACCATTCACTTGACTAATTCATCGTCACCCTTTTACCTAAAGAGCATAACCGTAGGACGTTAAGCTGAAACATTTCATTTCATTTTCAAAAATCAAAATTCGAAATCAAAAAATTGTCTACGAGCAAGAAGTGGGCTAATCAAGCTTTAATAAACGTGAAATCAATGCTAATTATCAAATGTTGTTATTTGAAAGTACATTTTAGTGGGGAAGTGATTTATGTAGGAACTTGTAAATTTTAAAAAAAGAAACAATGTGGAACGTAAAATATTTTCTTTTTAATCATGAACGAAAGAATGTAAATTACCACACGAGAAACTGTAAGTTCTTTTTTTAAATAGCTTAACTAACTAACTAACTAACTCTATGGTCTATGGAACCCGGAGGTTCAATGCCGCGTTCACAAAAGCTCTCCACTGACTTCTATCCTTAGCTAGCTGCATCCAGTTTCTACTTTGTATTCCAATCTCTGCGAGATCCATCTTAATATTGTCCTCCCATCTGCGCCTAGGTCTTCCTAATGGTCGTTTTCCGATTGGTCTTCCAGTCAAGACTAACTGGAGAATGAAGTTTATCAAGTTTTATTACGTTCAGTAGAACTTTATAAAACAAAGGTGTGATGAAGATATTAAATTCTGATAATAAATTGTTCCTGTTTCCATCAACGATTTCAATAGTCTCTTTTGAATAAGGAAAATACTTATTAGAAATTTTAAGAATCAGAATTTACAAATAAGTCACCCAAATATTGAAAAAGGTGACATTCAGCACTTTCAATTTCCATATTTTACAATTTTTTGAAACTTTTGTAATTAGTGTAGCGTTTGGAAAATTTAAGAGCTAAATGGAGATTTCTGCCTTTCAAGATGGGATTTTACAGAGTTCTGGGTTGATACCATTGGGGGAGCGAAGGACCAAGCATGTATGCGAGGCGTTGGTAGAACAGACGTAGGTAGCACTCTAAGTTATCTATCAAGAACTGGACAAGCATTTGATCTAATACTACTCTAGGAGCCCATTCGAGAATGGTTTCTTCAATGCAATGCAGAATCTGCATTCTAGCTTCCTATAATAACAATAACAGTTATAATAAGTTAGTTATCTGCAAGTTCTGTATTGTGTTGCACTCTGCATTTTTGGTAGAAGCTGATATGGAATACGGCTGTTGCAGTTCTCTGTTATGTTTTAATTATGTATGATTATGAAATTGAACAGAAAAATTGATAGTAAAGAAAGAAAACAAATCATTATTCATAGTGTATTTTACAGGTGTAGTAGGAATATATCTTCGTATGTATAACAGTTGGAATTGTGTAGGGAAGAAGATTGATTGATTGATTGATTGATTTGTGAGTTTAACATCCTGTTCAACAGCGATGCTATATGAGACGTAAACCCACTGATTAACGTGGAATCCGAACCACATGAACTCCCGCCGGGAATCGAACCCGGGTCTCACACGCCATAGGGAAGAAGAAATAAGAGGCTATTAGACAAAGTAAAGATAAGATCAGGATTCATCAACATTGGTACTAAGTCCCTGGCTATTTGTAGCGTTTGCAAAGCGCTCTTTTCCTCATGCGTACGCTTGGAATACGCTGACCATGTATTTAAATGTGGATGGCTAATCACAAACGCGAAAGCAATAAAAACGCGGAGAAAACGTCAGCTCGAGCGTATTTGGTGCGTTTCGGAACAATAGACTGCCTGCTGTTTGAGAGATGCCAAAAGGAAGGGGAAAAGAACATAGACTTGTTGCCAGACAAGGGGATTTTAGCAAGAAACAGCTGCTCTGAAGATGCTTTTGTGCAGAGTACTGAAACTCTTTTATTATAGACCTGGACTTGCAAAAAAGACCTGGAAACCCTGACTGGCTTACAGTATAACTCTGGCGAAAGTAAAGTTACCAAATAGCCACCTTGGTCACGTTCGCCCTAGGGGGTAACGCTTCGAAAACGCATTCTCAAATAGCCACATACTAAGTGTGAAAATACAAATATTCAATGCCGAGCAAGAGACAATTATGACGAGGAAATTATTCGTTCGCCGGTTTTGATTCATATATGTATTTCAATCAATTATACTTTGCATAGCATATATGATAAAACACATTATTTGTAAATATTACTTTTTTTATATTCCGGAATATTAATTTAGCAGCCACCTGGTTGCGTTCAATGTTTGATTCCATATTAAACAGTATTAAATGTTAAGAGCAAAACCGACTGAAAAAGTACATAGAGAAATGCTTTACGTTACATTGACCTTACAGTAATAATAAATGCAGATCTTTAGATTATTCTCTTTCATTTGTTTCATTTTGTGAAGCTTACGTACATGCGTGAAATCTTACGTAAAACCAATGCCTCGCTTCACTTGTATCCAGTTAGTTCGTAAAATTGACGCGTGTACGCATATTTGAGATTCCTACTACTTATTTGAATTCCTTACCTTATAGCGTAATAAATACAGAATGTGATTTGAGGAGCAATATCATACCCGAGCCCTCAAAGAGCCCTTTTCATCTGCATGTGATCATTTCTAGTATGATTTTTCAATTGTTCGATGTACGGAAGGAAGTTGTAATTTGTCTCCCTGGAGATATATTTCCAGATTTTCACACACTCTTTGTTTCTTTCTGCAACAAATAGCGACGCCTTTCTAAAATTTTCTGGTAATGTCTCTTCTTAAATGGCTTATATTTTTCTTCAATTTAATCTTACTTGCTTATACAACATGGCTAAAATCTTGCCATTTTATGTTTAACTCTTTTTTTAACGTCAAAACGTTGATCTCGGCTATGTTTCTAGTCTTCTTTTTGAAATCAATACTTGATCGTCCAGGGATGTCATTGGAAAGGGCTGGAGATTCAATTGGTCTCTCTTGCGCTTGATTTTTTTAATTGATTCTATATTAATATAATAACCTAAAAACTAAAGTTTTTAACCCCTTCCCCCACATCGTCGGCAAAAATCTGAAACGACGCTACTGGATACGTTCCGGCAGCAGGATGAACTCAACTTGTTCCCTGGAAACGAATTCTGAATTGTCAAAATAATCGTCCATTTATTTAGAAACTGTATTTTTCTAAGGGAATGCAGAAAGACTTTCATATAAACTATTCATACAGACACGAGAACTGAGTGCCACAGAGCAATCATTTCTGCTCCAGCACCTCAAAATATAATTTCCGAGGATTCAAACTACATTTAACCATGGACGTAAGCCAAGGTGGGTCCTCGGGATCCGTATACCACCCTACAAAATCCCAACTTTTCTGGAAACTTAAACTACTTTTAGAGCTAATTTTGCAAATTTTAATATCACTTATCTTCATATGAATTTGGATTCTCCCAAACGTTTTGGATCCCTCTCAACATAAATCCCTGCTCACGTGTATGCGCTTAACTATTGAGTTTGCTTAATTACCCAGATATCCTTGTATAAAACTGCTTCTTAACTGTAATAGTTCAAACTTACAAGTACAATTAACTAAATCACTAGTTATTTCGGTGTGTACTCTGTCTAACATATAGTTATTGCTCTTATTATTATGGTTTATTTTGTATTTTTAAATGTTTTATTGTAAATATGTTCTCCTTTTAATGTTCTTGCCATACTCGGTATTTCTTTTCTTTTCCTTATCTATTTTGTTATTTTATTTGTTATTGTTGACAACGTAACTATGTATTAGACACGAGGAAGATGAGACACAAGCCTTAATTCAGTCTTTGATAAATTGAAATTGAAAACTATATTCTTCTCTCCGACAAATTTGTTGAGTTGACTTGACTTGATTTTGAGTTATCATTCCTTCCAGAAGGGAGGATATATGAGACGGGACCTATGATTAACGTGGAATCCGAACCACATGAGCTCCCGCTGGGAATCGAACTCAGGATCTCCCACGCCGAAGGAGCGTACGCTAATCGCTTAGCCACGAAGGAGCTCACTGACCAAACTGTATGGAGCCTAATATCTGTCTCACCGCTGTTTTCCTGGTGCCATCATTATGCCTGTATCATTGCCATTTTCATGGAGCTAGTCCACACGTGTCCATTGTGTGGTGACTAGTCCACACGTGTGACTTCAATTGCGAGCCAATTTCCGGGAAGATTCAATTATCGGTAACAGATCGACTTAAACTCTACTATATATTATTTACAAAATTTATTATTGGACATTAAAAAATAAATAAATGATATCGTGCGAGGGAACAAGAACCAACTTACGTTCTTGATTTTGAACAGATTTTAATTTCGTGAGGAAGGTTGGAAAGTCTTAAATAAACTATATGCTACGTTGTTTTAACCCTTTAATTGGCAAAGTGTGAACTAGTTGTGTTAAAATTTTCAAATTTAGGTGTTTTGCATATTTTAGTTACTAAATCAAAAATTTAGGATGAAAATGAATTTATTGTTTACAATAAATGAAATATGATACGTTGCCTACAAGCAACAATGCCAGTTTGAGTTCTTTTTACTGTGTTATATACCCTCATACTTTGTGTATTTTTTCTTTGCTTATTATGATCTAATAAAATACCAAATAACTAGATTCTGATTATGTTCTTATACAAAGATATATGTGGGATATTCACACCATATGACTTTATATATTTATTTATTTGTGGTTATGTTTCTCATGATAGATATATTTTTCTTCTAATTCTTCAATGACAGTTACCTTCCTTGGTTCAGCAACCAATCTTTGTACTCTATCGTCATTACTGTCTAGGGCACAGATCTCTTGTTCGTTTTGGGATGAATCACCATCTTACTGGGTTGCAGTGTCAGGTAGTAAGTGGGTGGCCCTCCTTGTTTTCTGATTACATAAAATGAGATAGGATTCATATCTGGAGCTTAAAATAGAAAAAAAAATATTGTAAAATTTCAAACCTATCATAAAAACATGCATATTATACAAGTAGTGTTGATATTTGAAGACCTAACGGCGGATTTTAAGTATATCTCTTCGCTACGCCACTGAACTCTACCGAAAACACACCCTTCCTTGTAATTGATTATGTAGATTTTCGCCCAGAGGCTTATCATATAACCAAGGCTGAGATAAGTAAGAAAGAGCACAAGTAGAAACATTCAGGGTGAGGTTGAGTGGATGGGGCAAGCAAGAAACGTGATGCTGAGGACCAAAGGAAGACGAGAGTGTGAGTTTGAGAAGGTTAGAGAGCAAGTAGGAAACGCAAGGGTGAAGTGAGGTCTAGTCAAAATGAACACCTATGGGTAATTATATCATTATATTAAATCGTTAGTGTTAAGTTATTTTGTAATATGAACAAAACTTACAAAATGAGGGAGAAGTTGCTATTGCTGATCTATATATTGATACACTTCCTTAGCATTTGCCTTATCATTTAGAGACTATGAAAAACCAGAAATTACTATAGCATCCCGTGAAGTAACAAGGGCCACCTCATTAAGAGCAATGAACATCAGCCATTACACGATGTCAACTTTTGAAATACTTCATTGCTCTTTTATTTGAGGAAACATTACATTGGTTTGCGCAATAGCAACACTCTCTATGTATATACTGTATTTTTCCGTTGTTCTTCCTGAAGATCACTGGGCAAGGTGAACCTCTGGGTTTTTCCATTGCTTTTCATTGAATAGTGACGTCCTAAAAACGGAACTTTCAGTTCAACGTGAGATCCGAACCCATATCGAACACGGGACTACATGATAAAAGAGGTTGAGCTTATCCAATTATCCACCGGCGATATTATGTATATACTAGAAGTACGTAATGTATTTCTCTGCTAACCATAAATTTATTTGAAACAGATCTCTTACGTTTGCCTGTGTTTCAAATAAATGGTCGTAATAGATTCAAATCTCATAAACGAGCCGAAAAAACCAACGCTTGTGCAATTGTAACAACCTGGTAGTGGCGGTAATGTACTAATTTTACACTGTGTGCAGTAACGTAGCCAGACTTCTAATTTTGAGGGGACATATTTGCAAATGGAAACGACTTCCCCCCTCGAAATATAGTGAGTTTAGAAATAAGCATATAGTAAACTTAAGAAATTTGCGGGGGGGGGGGGGTCAAGCCAAGTTTTGGAAAGACTGTGTCCCGTATCTACGTCCCTGACTATGTGAGTAATTGCTTCCTAGACCGAAAAAGGGATAATTGTGCAAGTGCCGGCTTTTTTAGACATGTCCCATGTCACTTCCATACGAAAGGATTCACTGACGATGGTTTTGAAATACACCATATTCTGGCATTGTTGCTCCCAAGCAACACAGTTTTCAAAGGCGTAATTACAACTACAGTAAGTTAGGTACTGCCATAATATTATACACATGTACCAAGTGAATCTTCAATTACGTTCTAGTCGAACCGGAAAACGAAACCTTTACATCTTCACTGCTGCACACAATAAAGCAAACAAAACTGAAACGCAAGGTGCCACACGTTGAAAACAGCTCACTACTCTTGTGAGATCTACCGCTAAAGTTTCGAATTTCCTGACCGGAAAAAAGATGTTCCGACAAAATAGATATTGCTTGTGGGCATCATTACCAATTGGAAGACATACAATAAATACGCTAGTGAGGAAACATACAGAAGCTTCATGTTGCTCAGGAGCAACAAAGCCAAATAAAGGTTTAAAATGAAATAATTTTGGGAAAAATTATAGAGAAAATTGTTTTCTAATATAATATATTTAAATAAGAAAACTTTGAAGTTCGAGAAAACTTGCCTTCATTTACCCACTTATCCATGAGCGATTCCAACCGCAAAAAATTGATGATAATCAGAAATATCTGAAGGAAATATGCACTGCATTGTAATCATTTGAAATTGGCCGGAGTATGACGTGGGAGCAGACTTTTACAATCAGATTTACACAGAGAAAAATCCGTTCTCCGGACAGCGGTATATTGTATAAATATACGGTATCCTCTTGCTTACTAGAGAAATCAGTACGGAGCATACGTTATCCATATGCTACATGAGCACTGCCCTTACTGTTAGGTGTTACATCATGCCGTTGCAGGATGTCTGACATCTAACAGTTATCCGTATATCACATACATATACTTATATTACCTTCGACAGCTATATGTTATATACGTCCATTTGTATGTGAGATCCTGACCGCCTACATAGTTTCATACGGAAAGTACGTATAGATGGAACACTTACACGGAAAATATTATAAAAAATGTGTTTTCAGTTATACTTCTGCTGTACGTTAAGTCCAAAAACTACATGCATTACGCATGTATCCTATCTTTTTTAGTAGGCCACCTACATTTTTTTTCTCAGTGTAGGAGGAAAAGAACAGGTTGAAGAAGGAAGGGGAGGGAACTCGGTAGATTGAACGGAATAAGACAGCTATGCTTGCTAGTCTCTTCCCACTGTCTTATGACAACAATAGATTTGCTGCCTTCTCCTTCCCCTCTCTGATTGGTTTACTGAGAACACATGCACTAATATGTGACGATACAGAGCCTTCAGTTACAAATGACTGATGTACTGTATTAAACTCGATCAACTTTTATATAAATTAACTTACGCTGGAGAATTGCTTTGTTATCCTATTATTCGTGTTGTCAAACATGAAACACAAGTTCCATTTTATCCTCTTTTATTCTCTTATTCCTGGCGGATATCAAGCTCAAACAATAGGCTTCTTTTCATAGACTTGAGAAAGGAACATGACAAGTTTAATTAAAACAGAGTAAGTTTTACAAGAGTTATCTGAAACAAATAACCAGCAAAACAATGATACACGCTGTCTTGAAAAGCTTTAACATTCACCAAAAGACGACATTCATGCAAAGAATAACAACTCTGTGTCATCGGTTTGTGATGAGGAAACAATCACACGCTGTTTTTTCTCCTGTTTAGATAGGTTATACTCTTTTTTGGATTATGTGCACAACTAATGTGTGTATCTCAACTATGTTGCAATTTTGTTCTATAGAAGAACCGATCTGTGAGTTTACCTTATATGAGCAAACGAGTAAATCTACCGCTCACCCTTTGTCTACATCATTGGGCACCTGTCTTATCTGTGTGTGGCGTATCTACCACACCCACGCACGCTGCCTTAATAACAGGTGTTTGATAAAGTCCCAAAGCAGATGTACAATGATATATCTCAATTAAAAATCATTTCCTTACGTATATATTTGTTTTTCATTTCGATTGTCCATGAACTAATATAGTCAGCTGATTTGTTCGCCTTGAAATAACAATTATCTATCAACTGTAACTTCATTCTTCCCCCCTCTTTGTCCTTCCACCGTACATTCTATCACGTCTCTTGAGATATCATCTAGATTTGAGGCACTTTTTTTCACTGTTGAATTTATATCCGACTCAGGGATGCAAACTCAGAAACATTGAAGGCAGTTTAAAATGTTCATGCTTTTCTCAGGGGCTCGAACTCAAAACATTCTCTGTCACGGCAGTCAATCCAGTGTCCTAATCGATCGATTATACGACCACGCAGTCTTCAACCCTTCTGATATCCTAATGGAAAATCTTGTATGTAAGATTGTGATGGACTGTACATTGTAAAGTGGAGGTTGGGAACTGTTGAAAATTACATTTTACGCCTCTTTTCAGAGCTGTTGTATCTGGAGTCAACCGCCGGATCATTATCTCTTCACAGTCACTTCACGCTTCCGCAGTTGAGAGCACTCGCATGGCTTCCAGAGGAAGCATCTCTTTTACAAGTGTCATATAAACAGGAAATATTTAAGGAAACGTGACGCAATTACGTTATTACACATACTCATGATGCGTTCAATTTTCCTTGAAGTGAACACACATAAGACCTTGACTATCGTATTATGTATAGCAACTTACATTTAATTTTCTTCAATTGCGCTTTTTCTGGTCGAACTTATATGCGCGGCTTGTATCTACGAGTAGGTATGAACTCTTTACCGTAACTCATACCTTTAGAATTAAATACTTTATCCTTATATCTATATTTATGTCCATATATATATATATATATATATATATGATTTTGGTATAATTCATTGCAGTTTAATTTGCCCTTTTAGAACTGAAACTATAAGAGATGTGAGCTTAACATTTAACGTATAGTATAATCCTCATGAAACTCTGCCAGGTATCAAACTTGGGATTTTAACACTGAACTATACGCGATTTTAATTTAGAATAATACATCAGTACTGTGCTCACCAACTTCCTTTAAAATAAAACAAAGATGTGGCTTCCGTTTTTCTAAGCACTCAAACTTCTTGTCAGTAAGCTCTATCCTGTCTCAGTTCAACTTTGATTCTCGGTGAAGCTCATAAAGTTCGAATTCTACGCTGAATTGTACATCCATATTTATACAGTATTGCTGTTAAAATGAATGATAGATTCAATACAAACTATCAACGTTTCATCCAAGCCACGACGTCCATTGGAGTAACTAGAATTTGTTGCTAGGTTTGCCATGATCTCTTATTTCTGAGCTACATTTTCAGCCCGTGATCCACCAGTATTCCAGGGATCCAACATATTACGCTCTTATTTTATGGTAGATCCAAAGTAGGCAAACGGTAACCTTTGACAACAGTGAATACGATATGCTTCACCGGAAAGACGGAAATGTTTTGACCGATAGCACCACATGTGTATTGGTGATAACAATAATAATAAAGTTTAATAATTCATGTAAATTGGACCGTTTTTAGCAGCTATTAGATATATCCCTACAAATGCTAAAAACAAAAAATTCAAATTTATAATTCTTTGGCAACGAAAATCTTACTTAAGGGTCTTCGCTACAGCGAAATTAAACTACCGCTAATTTTAGAGTTTTTCTGTAATATCTTCAAAACAAATACAAATATTCGAAAAGTAGTGAACTAGACAATACGATTTTGCATGTGATACCCTTGCAACAATTCACCTATCTGCTTTAGTATGCCACTATTTACAGAACCCGCAAAAAAAAAAAAAAAAAAAAAAAAAAAAAACTAAATCTAACTACAGTTGCAAATGGAAAGCAGATAGATGAGTTGTGATAACGTATCACATACAAAATCGTATAGTCTAATTCACTGTTTCTGCTTTTCGAATATTTTTATTTATTTTGAAGATATTACACAAAACTTCTAAAATTAGCTGTAGTTTAATTTCCTTGTAGTGAAGACCCTTAACACGAATTTTTAAAAATTATAACTCAGAAGATATATTTCACTCATCCTTGAACATTTGAGACCCATATTGGTTTTACTACTTGAAAAAGATATAACTTCTTATAATTGGAAACACTCAGAATTCTTACGAAATAACTTTAAAAGTCGCAAAGAAATTATCTAGCTAAATAATTGATTAGATTAAGTTTTATTCACAGCAAATTACACATGATCATTTTAAACAGAAAAGAAAAAATCTAAAAAGTACATCTAGTAACAGCTGATCTTAACTAATTCAAATTTTGTTAATAACTGTGCATTGTTAAAAATGGTTTCATAAATTCGAGAAAATAATCCTCGTATTTAAGAACATCCGTTTCTTATCTGTGCACCGAGTATTACGTTCTTAAAAGTGAGATTTCAACTTTCTCAAATCATTTTGAGAAATAATGACTCAAACGCGAGAAATAAGTCTCATTCTTTAGGGTGCAAATGCTTTCTCAAATTTGAGAAAAAAATGTATTTTTTTCTTAAAATTGATAAAGGAATATCTTTAAAAAATTTGAGAAATGTCTTTCTCAAAAGCGAGAAACTGTTCACAGAAACAGGATTCGCAAATACGATAAGAGAAGGGGAAAGGGCATGAACAAAACTAAACATGCGAAAAAACTCAAACTATTAGTACATACAGAATTTATATTAAATAAACATCTACAGTTATATTATTTAATATATAGCATTTAAACTTTCATTTAAAAAAATACATTCCTTACTAACGAAATGTTTCTTTTAGAACAAACCAAAAAATTAATGCAGATAAATTCTGTCAAAACTGACAAGAAACGAAAGTCCACATTTTCACTACACCATTATTATCCATCTCTATCACTGTCTCCCTTAGCCTTGGAGACAATCTTGGGACGTTAAATTTAAAAAAAGAAAATGAAATCTTTGAGTTTTATGTCTTACAGATGTGTCGGTAAGCTAAATGAGACGATGATGATAAGAATGAATGAGATAATGGAAAGAAACGGGAGAATCCCGGGAAAACTCACGTTCACTGTGTTTATCCACCACAATGCCCTCTTGCCGCTAGCTGGGATCGAATCAAGAGCCTCACGCACCAGAGATGAACACTCTACCATTTTGCTACCGCGGTCCCTACGTTAAATTAAGGACAAGTGGGTACTAACTGTATGCAGTGTGCGAATTGACGGGACATGCCAGGAATTTCCCCTCTAAGAAAAAAATATCTAATTTTCTTCTCCTAGAGAAGAAAATTTCCATCCCTGACAGGGATAACTTTTCAAATTCTATATATAGGGTATACGTGTGTGACGACTGGACGACTGGATGCGTATATGGGTGAAAGTCATCCCTCTCTCTTTTAAAATATTCGGCGCAGAATGATTATACGGATCCACATATTTGTAAAATTTACAGGAGATATTTGTAATAATATTTTAAAGGACTAGTGCGTAAGTAATCAAAATACGGTGTACTCTTACCTGTGAGATGCGTATTTACGCGAAAATATATTAATGAAGGTCCAACCTGGTATGCACGTATTCGCCCATAACGTAAGTAGTGGTAGATTAATAAAGAACAATATGACGTGCGACGAATGTAACGAGCAAATGACTTTAACGAAAATATATCTTTGTATTGAGAAAGCAGTGGTTTTCCATAATCCTTGTTTACGAGTATACCCACCATCGCTGACGCACCTACCCCTACGGACATACCCCCGCGCCGCACTATGCTGCGCTCATGCTCTGACTCGGTTAGATAGCATTCGTGCTTTTTAGTGGTCACCTAGCACACGTTGGTAGATGTTTTGCAGAAGAACTCTTAAAGTGAATCTGCTGCTGGGAATGCAAGTGCACACCTCAAAAATAATTGCTGAAGGTACAGAAAGTGAATTCAGAAAGAAGTACATATGTCATGAATTTCTGTATGGATTTGTATAATCAATCTGCATGAAATATTCAATTCGCACAATGACATTATGCCACAATAGCCTGCAAACGTATGTCATTAAAAAGATTACTGGTGAGGAAAAAAGGAGGTGTCAATCTATGCTAGATGATCAATACAAAGTACCTCTGCATTACGATTCTATAATAATAAATCACTTTTTTCGACGCTATTTCTAACGACACAAATGGCATGTATTCTTTGTTTACGTACATAAGCTATTATGCACCTTATAACGAATGGGAAAGGTTTTAACACATTGACATGCCCTCCCCCATTCTATTTATTGTTACATAACAAAAAGGGCATTTACAGTAATTTGTCCATTTATTCTTTACCTTTGCTATTACTGTGAACTCGGTTCAATTACTGCAATAGTGTTCCAGCATTAAACTAGATTAACTTAAATTACAATATTAATCTTAATATAACATACTGATAACTTCCATGAATCTTGTCTCATCAAATCTATATGTTTATTTTCACATAGTGCTGACTTCCTCGACTCCCATAGTGGTATCGTTGGTGTACTCATACGCCACCTCAGCCCCATCACAGTATTGTGTACTCATGTCCACTCGCACTCTGCTAAAACTGAAATCCTTTCTCTCGTTTCCCGAAAAGTAATTAACCCTAGCAATATTTCACCCCAGTAAAACATAATAAGATTATTTCAGTAAGATTTTTACCGTTACTTTTTAATCATCTATTGTATTTCAAATCACGCACTATTTCATTCTCATTTTTAAGAAATGTGAAAATCTCATAAATGGGAACCTGAAAATTTGCCTTGTGCTCATAAATGAAAATATGTTTGAAAATAATGAAACATTTTGTCTGGAATAAAAGTAAATATTACTTAATTTTTGTTTTGAACATGCATTTTTCCCATTTCTGAGTAAGGAAATTTTTAAGAGTGTGGCTCTAATCGATTTTCTATAGGTTTGTAATTATCAAATTTCTAATAAAATAAATTTTACATGTCTTTACAAGAGTGTGCTTAGGTGTTTATATGCATAAGTTATGAAATACGAAATCGTAGTTTCCTGTACTTGCAATGTCAAGATATATATCAAATCCAAATTATGATAATAGCCTTCCATGCTTCCTACACATTATAAAACTTACCTCACTACCTTACCTTAATATTGCCTCTTAGTAAATGGAAATTACGTACTTTTTGTATTTTACAATTCAAATTTTACACCTTATAATTAAACACCAGCCTGGACCATTAAGCATGCATCTGTACCATAATAAAAATAGGAAAGTAATTGGAGCTAAATATTTGTGAAAATTAATTTTGTAAACGCCAGCAAAGAATTGTTTTTATAAACGTATCCATTGAACTGTACCGGTTCCATTAATACTAATTTGCTGTGATTATACTAGTACAGTCAATAAATTAGTGGACTGATACTCAGAATATGGAAAACCCATGGTTGCTGTGCTCGATGTGAACGTCCGCACACTCACGCACATAGACAATTACACAGATCCACACTGACTTCCAAAATAGTTCAAACATCATTTTATCTTCTGACCTGTCTTATTTTGGGCTTTTGCGTTTTGGAGATGATGGTGATTTCCAGGTGGTTGCTTGTCTCGTTAGTTGTGGATCGTAGAGGAGACACAATGTTTCATGCCCTGTTATTATCCGTTTCAGGAACGTTCCATTAGCTGTAGCACTTCTGATTGTTGGTATTGTGTTAGAGTGCGTGGGACACGGTGCTCGGTGACATCCAAAATGTTCAAGTCATCCGTCAGAATGTTGTGACACGTACCATGGTTCATCCATTCTGCTGCTTGGATGCTATCGACCGAGCTAGAACGGTTAGCGCGCACAACCAATGCAACCTCTTCGACCTTGCGTTCTGTTCGGACCGTTGTTCTCCGACCTACTGGTTCATAATCCTCTAAACTGTTTCTCTCCCCCATAAATCGTTGGTGATACTTAAACACTGCACTGCGGCCTACGGCATTGTCATTCTACACTTGCGTGATCATCTCCAACGTTCGTGCAGTGGATTTGCCTAGTTTTTGACAGAACTTGATGTTTGCCCGTTGCACAAACTTCGACATTCTCGAAGTCAGCCACGGCGTAATCAACTTCCTTCGCAGCAGAAGTAATACGTTCTTGTGCATATGCAGAAGCAGTATACATAGACTTGACTCTTGCTGGGGCGAGAGATGAACTTCAACTACTTCCTCCGGGACATCACTTATCAGCTGTAGTATACCACTATTGGCACACTACGTCCAGTCCACGAACTTATTGACTGTAGTAGTATATGCAATAATTATTATTCCACAGAATAAAACTCATTAAAAGGATTTTGTAATTAAAACAAATTTAAAGTCATTGTATAAAATGTCAGAATTACATTGTTGTTCATCAAGACTCTTTCATTCTAACAAAATATTAATAATTAAAATACGTAGTAAAATATCACGCAGTGCTCGGAAATGCAACCACTTTACTCTGTGGAAGGACGGACTGAAACTAAACTAACCCCCCAAAAAAATCATGTTAGTTCCCTTCGCTATGCTTTCAGAATTTCAACTCCTGCCAGTATAAGTAATTTGAACCGTAATGTCAAAACTGACAAAACGTTATTATTTAGTTATAACTTAAACACGTTGAACCACTGATGAAACGAAAGATATTTTCCGAGTTATTTTATTTAGTAGCTTTTTTTTCACAGATTCAGTTCAATATTTCTTTTCAGCTTTATTACACTTCAAGTATTTGGTATACCTTATTTCCTCTAAAATATCAAACTTGCTAAAGGCAGTATCTTCAAAAATGAAAATTAAATATGACTGTTGTCCATTGTGATTATCAACTACTCTAATCTCAACCCCAGACGTTCCTCAAGTCAGTGATTCACACGTCTCTTTCTATAGTAACGTTACATTAGAATATATGGGAATGTAAACATGTACAAGACTATGAATGTAATCCTCCTATTTTTAACAATAATCAGATTTACTGATCGAATAATTTTTAAATTATTTGTCTGTATACTCGAATTAAAATACAAGGTTTAGGCCTATATGTTTCTCTATAAGTACAAAGAAAAGTTTATATGTTTGTCTCCAATCCTTTCGACATTGAGATCTCAAAAATCACAAGTGCTAGAAACGTGCCATTTTCATTAGTTGATTCCAAATTTTGTGTAGATTGTCCAATTGTAATTGAATATTTAGAACAGAATATCCGTTATTTCTTTATTACATATGTAAAGGTACACTGGAAGTGTTGAAATTAAAACAAAAATAATCATCATACTCCACGAGTTATACATTTCAACAGCACATAGTTGTATGTTGGGGTTACATGACTCTCAGGCGTTTGTTTCATGGCCAAACGATAATGAAAAACGAAAGATAACCATTTCTCCAGTCTAAGATGAATCTTTATTGTTTGGAGTGTTTTGCCTAATGAACACCATATATCATTGATATTATAATTAATTGTGTATGTAATGTTTTTGCTTATTACATACTGCATGCAAGAATAAAGAAAATACTGATCATACATGAATAGAAACTCCAACCGGAAGTAGGCTCAAATCTTGCAAACGGTGCGAGATATTCAAAAAGTAATCGAAAAAGTCTCCTGCCAATTTTTATCAAGACGTCTTTCACTTGTGCCTGTAAAGGGACATGTACAGATGTGAGGAATAGCAAGGAGATTCATGCTCATATGTGAATTATGCGCTGTGTAGAGAGCGCAAGTTCAGCTAGTTCCAATTAAAGAAATCGGATATTTAGTATTCGATAACAATAAAATGATACAAATTCACATAATTTAGAGAATTTTTCTAAACATACGTATTTCAATGGGTAACAATATTTATTATTAGTACCACTATGCCACCATTTAAGCTAGTCAAATCATAATATGAATAACTAAATGCCGTTAAAGAAAACTTGAAAAAAGATTGAAAAATAAGCAATTAATACACAAAATTTACAACAAATTGTCTTAATGTCGTAGGGAAAATTTTGACAAATGTCATTCGTACAAGGTTTCGTCCGACGAGATTTTACTCCGTGTGCTTTAGGTGTCGATAGTTTGGCCAAAAAAGATTTCGGTCTTTGAGGTTCTGTATCCAAATCATTAAGTTCTTATCTCTACGTTAGAAAAAAAAATGTTTGGTGGAATGGAAAAAATCCTAAGAATGCTAAGGAGGGGCGTCATTTAAGGGGGACAGGGAGGGGCACTTGCCCCTCCCTGAGTTTGAGATTTATATAGATTTTATCAATACAATAGTAGTAAGTCAGTGAAAAACGCAAAATTTTACTTATATCAAGGGGTTTTGCCCCCCTCCAAACCAAATCTGAAATGACGCTACTGATGCGAAGTAGTGCAGGAACATCTTTCTTTAAAACAGAATTCTCTATTTCAATAAATACCGGTATATATATGTATAATATTTCGAAGTATTGAAAGAAAACTAAGAAAATATTACATCTCACTACATTCTACACATAGAAAGCAAACTTCTTATGAATGGGTTAAAAAGATCGCTTAGAGCATGGAAGAACTTTTTGATCAGTATCAATATTATAAAACGATTCACAGAAAAAAAAAATGTTTCTTCTTTGTTGCATTTTGCTCTCAAGCTTTACATATATTACAAACAAAAATTGTCAATCTCGCTTTCAAAGAAAGATTCAAAGAATTTGAAAAGTGCAAGCTTGTAATATAATGCCACGCATGTTCAATAAACGAGATTAGTAGCTGCACGTTTTTTAACACAAAGAACTTTATTCGCTGAGAGCATGAAATATGAAAGGAAGATGAATAATAGAATCAAAAGAAGAAAATGAGAAAAAAAAGTAGTGTCTGGAGGCAACCTTTAATATTCTTAGAAAGAGAGAAAGAAGGAGGAAGCAAAATGGTTAAAAGAATTAAAAAAAATGAAATAAATTCTCTGGACAAGGTTGAAGAGAAGCAAATTCTTGAACGAGACGAAATGATAGGCTATTTATTCAAATGCTGATCTCATTCATAGATGTAAAACACGATAAGAAAGAAAAAAAGTTAAAATTTCACTCAAAACCTGTAGAAAAAATCATCTTTAATCTGGCACACAAGGTTTGGCAGAGAAGTACCAAGACTAACTTTATTAGAACGTAAAGTTACATTTTTTTCACAAATGACACTTCAGAGAAATTTGCTTGGGCAACTACACAGTAACGGATGCGTTATTTCAATTGTTTAGGAAAACAAAGGAAGATTTTAGCTGGAATTTCAGTCCTTTGATTACACTCCCCTGGATGTTATCCAAATAATCTGATGTTGTCTTTCAAGTGGCTTTTAAACCAGAAAAATAAAAAGGGCTCAAGAGAGTCTAAGGCATGTACTACAAGGAGAATGAATCACAACAATGCTATTTTTCTATCAAAAATACGTTTATGGAATCTCTAGGTAACATGGGATCTTTCCGTTGTGTACAACGTCCAAATGTGAGCAATGCCTAGTTCCTACAGGTATCTTCCTTTTCCAGATTCTCTCAAGAACGTCCTAATGAAAATTGTGAATTCTGCTTTGTTCTGAACGTCAATCGATGATCTGATGATCTCACTCTTCCTACATTTATGTGTGTTTCGGATATCGAAGGTCTTCCTGCAAGGAATTGGTGCCTCAGCCTTCTAAACAGGGCGCGGTTAATCTCAACACTCGTACTCAGCGTAAGTAATGTTCCTCGTAAACCGTTAGTACGTTTTAATAGATCATAGGAGCATCATTACACCACTTTACGGAAACAGTTCATAACGTACGTCAATAAAGAAATCAGGTTTATTTTCGCAATCCACTTCACGTAGAGGATCCAACTGCCATATAACGCGAAGACAGTATCATTGCCACTTTATTCGAAGTGTTGTCATTTGTTATACTTTTCAGCCGAACTTCCTAGCTGAGTAATGGTATATTGTGAGCATATCTTATGAACTTGCTGTTAATAAAGATTTTCTTTCGTGAATGAAAAAGCAACAAAAAATCTCTAATAAAGAAATTGGATATAGTAATATTTAAAATGTCATGCATGTAAAGTAATTGTCGTGTATGTTCATCGATAACTGCTAATTTAACTTCAGAATTGCTGAACTGAGTCCAGTGACATATATGCCATTGCCCCTACTAGAAATTCATGATGCTGTTCTTATGTTCTGCTTAACGTTTAAACTTAAACTCTATGGGGCTGACCAATAGCATAAAGTACAATTCCATAACGCCAGCTCTTGAGTAACAACAAGAGATAGTACTAAGAACGAAAGATTTGTATACATATACATATTAAGGAAAAGTATGGAGAAAATCACTGAAACCTATAAAGAAACATACATCCTCGGTATACAAAAGTCACAGACAGGAACAAAAGGACAACTATCTACAATTATACAAAAACAGGAGAAGAAGAACTGCCATTCTTGCAGCTTTGGCATCCAATTTTCAGAATTGTCTCTTAAGTTTTCTATAAAATATCCAATTAATGACATTTGTATGAAATTGTTGTGCGTGTTGCATACCCAAATCCCTATTAAAGCTTCAAGGTCGATGCACGCCACCTAAACAATCTCCAAAACTATCCCCCCCCCAAAAAAAAAATCAGGCTTCTTTTTGGTCACAAATGGCCACTTCCTCACTAGCACGTAAAGACACAGAAAAAATTTTCGTTAAAAAAAATCATACCCTAATTCACTTAGGTTCAATGTTTGTACATTATTTCTTTTTATGAACGAAGCAGGCTTTCGAATGATACCATACACAAGTCCATGATCCATAAAATTGAAAAAAAAAAATAGAAAATTTTCCTGAGAGATTTGCCAGAAAGAAGCTCTAAGATAAGGTACCTGCACAAGACACCCCGAAAAATCCTACGCTCTCTAGGTTAGGTGATTCCCAAATTTTAATTTAGTATATAATGAAGGTATAGAAGATTTTTTTAAGTAAGGGCAACATTTTTTATGGCAAATATGACTCTTGATAGAGAGAGGGAAGGGAGGTGAGTCTTTGCTTCATAGAGAACATTCGTTTGTGAGAGTAAGTTTATGTATGTAAATGTACCATGTGTGTGTAACATGGGTTGCGTAACACCTACACAGAATGTATTTAATGACATGTAAAAACAATCCAATGAAAAACAAAGTCTTCGACTATTTACTGCTCAAGTGATTTTAAAAATATTTGAAAAAAGGGAGATAGTCAGAGATTGGTTGATTTTGAGTTTGAGTTTTAGTTTTGAAAGATTTTGAGTTACATATAACTTCTCTCTCAGCACCGATGATATACGAAACGTGAACTCACAGCTTAACGTAGTATCAGTACCACATAAGCTGACATCGGGATTCGAATCCCAGTCTCCGGTGTTAAAGAGTCGAGAGAGCTCCTTGGAGAAACGAAGTTACTGTTATATGTTACTACAACTAAAAATTTACTTTATTATTCCTATCTATACATTACATATTGACAGATTAACCCTTCCATTGTCAACGGGGATATTCTTTTGCTCACAACAGTATATACTTTTTGTAATTACCCTTCTAATTGTTTATTTGAAATTGTAAGAAAATATGCTATTGCTTAACATGTTTAGCTAAAGCGAATACCTTACGGTGGATCAAATTGATCGTTAACGTGTTTCATAAATTTGCTATTTTAAATTGATGGGCACAAAGCACCCCCCGTTTTTAGAAAATGTGACTGACATTTGAAAGTGTCACTCCTAGACTGCAGCATAATAAATAGCTTTTAGTCTTATACCATGTACTGTTCACTTTAGTCTTTGTAAATTTTTGTGAGAGTTTTTAGTATGTTTCTTTTGCCGACATATTTAATCTTAACAGGTGAGCACAAAGTGACCTCTCCTTGGTAGAACACATAACAAAAAATACCTAGGTAGTGCGAGGGTTAATCCCCCTGTAAGTTGATGCCCATATGAAATACCTTGAAAACATGTAGAATACGTTCCTAAACTTCACTCTTCAGATAGTATGAAACCCTTGGAAGAGCTGGGCTTTCGTTGCCAAGAAAAGAAAAAAACTGTTAAAATAGTAATTGACTTTTATAATAAAAGTAAATTAATACACTTACTCTTCCCTTCTGTAATTGTAAAATTGGAATTGAGATTATTGTTTTTATTATAAAAGTTCGCCTTTGGTGCATGGGGTCCTTAGTTCGATCCCTGCTCGCGCCAGTTAAGCCTTGTGATGGACAAACACCGTGTGCATAGGTTTTCTCCGTGTTCCCCCGTTTCCTCTTACTTTCTTCATTCTACCATTTCATTCATTTCTCATCATCACCGTCTACTTTAACTTAGTTATTATAACCGTGCGACGTAAAACTTAAAGATTTCATTTCATATCATTTCTTTACTTAAAATTTGTAATCGACAGGAGTGCGTGTCGCTGTTCGGGCGTCCATTTATTTGTAACCGTCCTCAGTTCGTGGTCCATTTATTTGTAACCGGCGTGGTTCTGTTCGCTGTCCTTGGCTCGTGGTATTACCAATAAGTATACTCCTGATACTTTAACTTACCTGGACAGGACGACGAAGACCTCTCCAAAGAAGATTACAAACTGTTTCCCAAAAAGCTCGTCGGTCTCAATAATGAGATGAGCATTAGGCGCCGAGAGGTTCGGGTGTTTCGTCTCGAAAACCTCACGGACGATCAGACGGTCATCCAGACCATAACGCACACAGACATCACTCATACACACAACGAAAACACACTGGATTAATTGACACTATACTTATTTATTAGAACACTATTTTGAAAAAAAAATAACGAAGAGAAATGAATACAACACTGGACACTAATAAATTTTGCCGCTGAAATTACGTTTTGCCCTATTCGGGAAATATAGCCCTTTCTATGTATATATGATTATAATTCAGGTATCACTATAAATACTTTGCTCACACCATGAACACACTTGGGGGATTCGCACTGGGGAAAAGTTGTCTGGATCGTCCCACGATGAACCCAGTTGTTACGCTGAACAGTCCTGCAGCGTAAAAGTAAATCTTGAGTAAATAAACGAAAAGAAGGTCTTCACAGTTGAATTCTGATATTGGAGGGCGCGAATATAACTTTTGAAACGCACAAGGTCTGCGGACCTAGGATTTCACTGATTGGGGCTAGCCGTAAGAAATCGTCCTTCACCGGCTAAATAGCTTGTGCCCCTTAACACAACTTATGTTTGAAGTTCAACGCGAGATGCGTGGTTGCATCTTCCAGACCTGTAGTCAAACTCCCTGAGCCTTCAAGCTCAAGCTACGGATTGCAATGGTCAACAGAAAAGTGTTGGCAGTGCATTTCAAAAATTACTCAGTTAATTCACCTGTATGCACATACAAACAGAATATAGAAAACAATTTCTGTCAATTTTAGTTAACTGCCCATAATGCACTAGACACGGCGATAACACTGGCGTGAGAAAGTACAGATAACGGGCTACGAAACAACACAGTTGGTGCCACTTTGGTTACTGAAACATCTGGTCAGCCCGTATTTCTCCAATCTATTATAATGTTTCCATAAGCGATTAAAGAAAACACTTAATTCAGTTCCCATTAACTATAGAATATATACTGTGCATATAATGAGTCAGGGAGAAACACTGAAATGGTTAGTCACTAACTGAAATGTTCTCAGCGAAAGCAACGTTTTAAATATATATATGAAAAAACGATGAAAGACTTCTTTGTCCAATTGTGTGGGAAAGAAGCAATTCCCACCAAAGAAAGAACTTATGTGCGTTGCAGAATAAAGTATAAATCGAAAATAATAATCACTGTCTTCACGAAATATACAGGGCGTCCACAAAAAAATACTTCTATAACCTGGTGGCGGTTATAAATTCATTGTGCAGCTGACCTACTTTAGAATAAATAAATGATCAAAGACTGTGCAATTTTTATAAAATAAATACCGATATTTAAAATGTATAGAACGTAATGTGTAGTGTAATATCATTCTTTTTAATATGTTAATATATTTATATATTCTGCTTTTTGTTAATAATTTTAACTTAAAAAATAAAACGTGATAGTTTTTTTAGGTAATTACAAAAAATATTTCATTCTAAAAAGAAGTAATATAAATATAACTATTTCCATGTTCTATTCCTAAAATAATAATAACTTCTCTGTTTTTAAATAAAACGAATTGGTCACAATAAACAAATAATCGGATATATTATACATATTATAACTATTGATATATCCTTCTCTAAAGTAAAATTCAAAATAAAACGAAATGGAATCTTTCAGTTTCACACCCCACGTTTATGCCAGGTAGGCTAAAGGAGACTGTGATTATGAGAAATGAATGAAAAGGTGCAATGAAGAAAGTGAGAAGAAACGGAAGAACACCGACAACACCAACGCACACGCTGTTTGTCCACCACAAAGCTCACTTGGCGCGTGCTGGGATCGAACCAAGAACCCCATGCACCAGAGGTGTACGCTCTACCACTGAGCCACCGCTGCCCTAGAATGAAATTCACTTCTAAACGCTATGCCAGGAAGAAGAAAAAAAACTTTTACAAATTTTTACACTTTTCGAATGTTTATTAAAAGATATCACACAAAGTATTTCATTAAAATTTATTTCAACATAACACAAATACAATAGATAGTGTTCCTTTACCAATAAGATATAAAGTAAAATATTAATGTATTTATTTCTTAAATACATTTTGTACATAAAGGAAACAGCTTAAATACTTTTTTTCACTTTCACTGAATTTCTCAGAAAATGGTTGAAATGTAAATTTTCAGAATCGATTTGATTAGGTTTTGTGGCTTCTTAACGTAATTACATGATTCGTATGTAGCTAATTTATTATAGTTTCTAATAGGACTTCTAAAGCTTCCTTTATTCTATAATAAAATAATATATTAGTTTTTTTAAAAAACAATTTCTATTTACCTGCTACTTTTGTTATTATTGTTGTATGTAAACTGTAACATAGGCAATGCCTTTCTTAAAATCGAGACTCAAACAATTCCTTTAAAATGAATACTTTCGACGATGTATGGAAGAATAGCAGTCAGAGGAGAGCGCTGATTACATAAATTTAGTAGTCTGAAATAGCCATATCAGTCTGGCCGATGTATGGCGCAGCAGTGGGCTTTTGAAACAAATACAGACCAAACAAATTTTACAAATTAACGGAAGGTATCACATAGGTCGAACTGTTGTTGTCAGAGTACTGCAGATACTCGCGGATACTTGACGAGTAAATACAAAATATATTGATGTTCAATTGTACCTACACCCAAACAAGCATTGGACAAGAAATTCAACGCTTTGCGTGAAATCCAAAGCTAACGTTGACTCTTTATTGAAAATTTTGGAAAGTTACTCAGGTTAATCCATTGCCGTTTGAACTTTTAAGCCTCTTTTTTTTTTTTTTTTTTTTTTTTTTTTTGTGGATCTTTACTTAAAGCTCTGGTTTTATTTTACCATGATTTGCTTTGAATTTTGATATGTTTCAACACAAATTTAACGCCAAAACTCAGCAGAAAGATATATAACCGTATTGGAAAAGTAATATGCCTCTTTTACAGGAAATATAAAGTTACTGATACCAAAACTCAGTGAAATGTAAATAAGAATCCTGTTTTTACACCAACATTCAATTTAAATTTGTATTTGTTGAACTATGAAAAAATATTAAACCGGTCCATTGGCGTAGACTAAATCATTTAACCTAGAAAATAGGTTCTTCTATTAGCAAGATTTTAATGTTTGAATTCAAGTGTCTACAACATTGAATAGTGAAAGAACCAGGTAGTCTAAACTTTGTTGAGCGTTTTGAAGTGAGATAGCGTTAGTGAATTGAATCCCAGAGTATAATTTGCAGCGTGTCAGTAAGATCATTTGACAGGTGACAGTTGTAGATAGTATTTATACAAAATGTATTGGAATTATTATAAACACGACCAAGATATTGTGTCGTGAAGATGTATGAACTTTTGGGAAAGTGAACTTCATTTTAGAATTTCATTTCATAAAGATGCAAATGCATCACAGGCCCATGCAGAAATGTGTATTTTTTTTATGGAAGAGGTACATTATTAAAAAAGCAAAACGATAGTTCAGTCTTTTACGTTTTAGAAATTTCGATCTCTAAAATGCTAATTGCAATGGGCAAACATTCACAGAAAAAGTGAATGGTATCCTCGCAAAAGTCCAGCAAGACTAGCGTGTAGAATATTACAACATAGCCATGCATTGTTAAACCATTGAAGAAATCTGGCTAGAAAAGCGAAACTAGGAGTTTTAGCGACACATGGTCTGACAAAAACATTTACTCGAACGAATTTATATGTAAGAATTTCTGATTCGTAATGAACTCAAGCAATTTCTGAAGCGGTTACTTAAATTGCTGAAAAGTGTATGGTCTACAACAATACAAGTATAGTGATATCTTTATTAAAGTTTGGAGTACATTGAGAAAAATCCATTCTCCACATAGTAGTATATTGAACAAATATAAGGAATCCTCTTGCTTACTACACAAATCAGTATAGAGCATACGTTATCCATATGCTACATAGGCACTGCCTTCAGATGTTACATCATGCCGTTGCAGGATGATTGATATCTAATAGTCTTACTTATATTACATACATATAGGTATGTTACCTTCGTCAGCTATGCGTTATATACGTCCATTTGTATGTAAGATCGTGACAGCGTATATTGTTTCATACGGAAAGTACGCACAGATGGAGCACTTATACAGAAAGTATTATAAAGGTTATACAGAAAGGTTTTACGTACACCACATACGATTTTTTCTCAGTGTAGTTCCATTCTCTGAGATAAATTTCTCACTGACATCCTAATAAGTTACGCTATCTGATTGGAGGGATTGGAAGATCATTGTGCATCATGAACTGTTACCACCGGTTAGAACAATAGACTCGGACTTCTACTGTGAACAACTAGCGCAAGTGAATCTAACATTTCAAAAGAAGCTGTCATAATTGGTCAACAGAAAAAGTGTATCATTCCGTGATAACTATAGACCGCTTATACGAGGTGATATCCGAAATGTTTCAAGAGTAGTTCTGCCACTCGCCAACAGAGGGTAGCGCAAAGCTGGAAGCTCAGAAATCAATTCCAAAAGTTGTTTTTTTTTTTTTTTCGAACATCCTTTCTATGCACACTCACCAACACATACTCTCTCTCTCTTTCACACACACACACACACACACACACACACACACACACATACGAAATGAACATATTATATACGGAAGTTTGTAAATTTGATGCAGGTACTTTCCAGCACTGGCAGAATTGTAACACAAAACGCCGTGGCATCTTATACTGTAAAGTGACTAGGCTACAGGCGGAAGCATTCCAAACTAACGTTAAAGTAGAAATATTTTTAAGAAATGATGTTGAGAATAGTTTTCTAAGAAATAACGAGACAGAATTTGTTGCTAAGATCAAAACTTTTAGCTTGTTATCTGACATGTCAATGAACTGACTGTTTCTTTGGTTGTGTATTCTGTAGGTGCTGACATCGGCTGTGGTTTTATCCTGGGTGACAGGAGATGGAGAAAGAAAATCAACCAACTCAAGAAGGAGGAAACCTGAGGGTAGGGATCAGCAAAATTCCCAGTCAAATATCACTCCAAGGGAAGCTCCAGTGCCCTCAGGGTTCAAACCTTCCGTCGAAGTAGCAAGTAAGACTGTTTACATTTTTCTTTACCAACAACAAACTTTATGATAATCTATTCTATAGAATATTGTTTCTACGCATACAACGTGACATTTCTGAAGTTAAACAAACTTAAAGAAACTAACTTGTATATACATAATCAATTTCACGCTTATGCTCTAACTACGAACAGTAAACGGATTACGTGGTTCGTTCCAAAAGTGCTCTTCCTAAAATGAAACTAAAATATTATGTTGTCTTGTCTGAGTATTCTGAGTTTTGGCGTAGTTCATTAACAGAGTGTAACTAGGCAAATCCACAAAGTTGGTTGGAAACATGGCAACTTCTTTCCACTCTGGTTCATAACTTCTTCGTGGCTATGTGGTAAACTTATGCAACTTTGACGCAGGAGATCCGGGTTAGATTCCTGGCGGGAGTATATGTGGTTCGGATCTCACATTAAGCTGTAGGTCTACAACTTATATTCCCTCTTTGTTCAAAGGCGCGCTTAACTTAAATTTTAGCAATCAAATAGGTTATGAGAGATCAAATTCAATATTAGAGTTCTAGATACCTTTTACAAAGAGCTGAGTATTTTTATTTATATATTAGAATGCTAGGTTAATATATTTGTGGTCAAGAAAAGTTTTTATGTTAGTGACCAATCCTTTCGAGAATGAAATCTCGAAAATCACAAGTGCTAGAAACGTGTCGTTTTCTCTGGTCGATTCCAAATTTTGTGCAGATTTGCCAGTTCTCATTCAAATTTTCAAAAAAAAAAAAAAAAAAAAAACTTGTCTTCATTTTTCTATTCCATATTTTAAGTCATTTTGACCCTAATAGTTTAATATTGGAACTAGGTCGATACCCTTGTAAAAGGCAACCGGTAGAGAAGCTACGTATAGCGGGTTGATGGACATTACTGGCGCTTTGATTTAATCTGAATGACAAACCCTATTGCAAGCTGGCAACTTGGACCCACAATGAGGCCTACTCCGATAAGAAATTATAAAGAAAAAAATATTTGCATTTGGTATCATCTATCAGTTAACCAAGTTTGCCACAAACTCACCCCAACATTATTTCTATATATTAAAATACTACATTTATATGTTTGTCTATAGCAATTTACTCCCTTTGAGAGTCTTCCTGTCCTTTACTCTGTGTTCGTAAAGGGACTTGCACAGATATAGTGAGAAGTGGGAAGGAGATTCACGCTCATATTTGAACTGTGCGCTATGTAAATAGCACAGGTTCAGCTGGTATTATTATAAAAACTTCCATTCGGTTGAATTAACCAATATTGCCGATACAAAGCTATGGCATATTACCGGGCATTAATATTGTCAGAAAGTTCTAGGTATATACTTTGATTTAAGTATCTCTTTCAGTGTTCCGCTTGTAGAAAGGATTGAAATATAAGATTCTTGAACTTTATGTTACAGTCAGCTGGAGCTGCGGACATATTATAATTTCGGACATGTTGCAGTTTGTCAGCATCGCACTTGTAAACTTACATGCCTAATGTTACTGACTGTATTCGTGAGGAATTAGGTTTATCAAAACTCTTTTATACATACAGTATATTTATCCTTTGGAGTATCACTGTTTCGTTGTATGATATGTTTCAACTTAACACCACATGATTATGCCAATGAGGCTAAGAGAAATGTATGATTAAGTGAAGTGAGTGACGATGGAAAAATTTATGGAATGAGAATGTGGGAGGAAAAGGGAATAACTGAGAAAACCCACTGATACGAAGTTGTCCGACAAAACCTTACTTGGCCAAAGAGCAATCCAGGAACCCAATGCACCAGAGGTAAGCCATTTACCACTGAACCACCGTGCTCCTATAAGGAAGAAATATATTAATAAAACATAATAAAAAAGATAAATTGAGATATAAAATAATAAATGCTGCAGTATATACATGATGTGTAAACAATTATCTTTTTGCTCATTTCACAAACAGAACTAATAATTAAAAGCACATGATTAATGTTATCGTTATGTTTCTACTAATACAAGATGGAAATTTTATTGGAAATTTAATACAAGCAAATATAGCAGCTGTGCATTCCTCGTTAAGGAAGTTCCTAGATTCTCTGCTAAAAGAAAACGCTCTCAGTGCTCTTTGAATGGAACAAATTACTGGCGGATAGGAAGTTAGAATAAAAATTTAAAAAAATGACGTTAGGAAGAGATTGAGCAACACCTGCACAAATTGCAAAGTTGATAATGTTTTCACATCCTCGAAGAAGTTGCATACAATTTTCAGTTTTAAATTTGTTGATTTTATAGATACTGAAGTTGTTTGGATCTCTACAATAGAATTTCAATGAAGTATTATTCAGTTTGCAATGTATACTTCAGGAACGTTCTACAACATATTTATTTGTTAACACTAAATACTTTGATACTAAACATAAACAGAGTTAGTAGTACTAGAATTGCATTCTTTTGAATACGTAAGTGAGAACGCGGTGGCTCAGTGGTAGAGCGTCCACCTCTGGTGCTTTGGGTCCCTGGTTCGATCCCAGTTCGTGTCATGTGGACTTTGTGGTGGACAAACACGTGGGTTTTCTTGGGATTCTCCCGTTTCCTCCCACTTTCTTCTTTCAAGAATTTCATTCATTTCTCATCATCACCAACTCCTTTAGCCTAACCAGCGTAACCGTGGGACGAAAACTCCAAGATTTCATTTCATTTCTTTTGAATATGTAAGATAATTACTGTAAGGCAGTGTGTACTTTATAGTGTGTTTCTCAGGAACATTGTAGAATAGATTTACTTATTGCAACAGTGTACTTGGTTCCTTGTATACAAATAACAGGTAACTAACTCTATGGCCTATGGAACTCGGAGGTTCAATGCCGCGTTCACAAAAGCTCCCCATTGACTTCTATCCTTAGCTATAGTACTCGCGCCGAGTCGTGAAGCTTGGGCTCTAAACCAATCATAGAAATATTTTGCTTGAGCTCCAACACATAGGAAAACTTCGGTACAATTCGTGGAGCCGCTTCACGAGCGCGCACTTGGGGAAACGTCACCAACTATGTTGCCAAACTTTGAAGACATAGTAAACGAGTATATAAAAAAAGGCATTTAAAAATTACCAATAATAACACTGCACAACAATAACTATGTAACAACTTGTCTAAAATGATAACAATAGCAGAAACAGTAACAACGAAAATATAACGCAACAAAAAAGAATTAACAAAACGGAACTTGACGCCAATCCGACAACACTGTACTCTCAGGAGATGTTTTCCGTGTAGCGCGAGAGAAGACACTGACAAAATTTGATAGGTGGGGGTTGACGACAAGAACACACCCTCGCGTTCTATTGGGTGGTGAAATCGGCTGATCTAGGTCAAGCTTCACGAGTCGGCGCGAGTACTATAACTGCATCCAGTTTCTACTTTGTATTCTTATCTCTGCGAGATCCATCTTAATATTGTCCTCACATCTGCGCTTAGGTCTTCCTAATGGTCGTTTTCCGATGGGTCTTCCAGTCAAGGCTTTGAAAGCGTTTCTACTTTCTTCCATTCTAGCTACATGACCTGCCCATCTAAGCCTCCTATAATTGATGACCCTAACAATGTTGGGTAAACCGTATAAATTATATAGTTCCTCGTTATGAAGTTTCCGCCATTCCCCATTCCCGTTCCTCTTGGGTCCGAATATTCTTCTCAGGATCTTGTTCTCAAATACTTTCAGTCTATGTTCTTCCCTCAGAGTAAGCGACCGTGTTTCACAACCATACAGAACAACAGGCATGATTATCATTTTATATATTTTAAGCTTCAAATTCTTCGACAGAATTCGCGACGACAAGAGATTTTGAACCGAATTGTAACACGAATTCCCTTCTTTTAGTCGACATTTAATTTCTTGTCGTCGCGAATTCTGTCGAAGAATTTGAAGCTTAAAATATATAAAACGATAATTATAGACAAATAATAGACACTTTTCCAAATTTAGAAACAAAATGTACATAAGCAAGTAGAATTGCTTGAATTCGATTAGTTTTAGATACAGACACGTTAAAAAATGGAATGAGATCTTTCAGGTTAATATCCCGCTATTATGCCCATTAGGCTAATGGAGACATATGTTTAAGGCAAATGAATGATGATGAAAGAAGTGGTGGAATGAAAGTGTGGGAGTACTCCGAGAACTCCAGCAGGTACGTTGTTTATTACCAGTAATTTACTTGGGCGGGAATTGAACCAGGAACACCACACACCAGAGGTAAGCGCTCTATGACTAAAGCACAGTGCCTCCTACAGACACGCCGAAAGTAATCTTCAACAAATACATTATACACCGAAATGTCCTTGCATCGAAACGTCTTTTATAGCTAAACGTCCTCAAACTGAAACGACAGCATACTAATACGTCCGTACATCGAAATGCGCTACATCAAATCGTTCTACACCGAAACGTTTTAGACCCTTATCATGTCTATCTGTGTTTTTATCCGTCTGCCCGTGCAAGAGACAAAGAACTAATTTTTGGATCACCATTACTTTTTACCAATATGTAGAAGACCAAACGTTAGGAATGGAGTTTATAAAGATTATTCATCCACTGGAAGTGGCAGAAATCAACCATTTTCAGTTTTAGGGCTGATCATTGTAGTTTTAAAACGGTAACAGATAGCGTGAAACAATTAAGCGCTCCAAAAAGCATTTTATGTCTACTCAACTCTCTACTAAAACTCGAAGTTGATAAAAAAGCACTACAACTTCCGGATTCAATATTGATCTACAGATGGTAAAAATGATAAGAGAGAGGGAGAAGTGCTTTTTTTTAGGAATTGATTTTGCGTTCAAACAATATACTTCATTTCTATTCTAATCTCCCTACTAAAGCCAAAAGTGATAGAAATACTAACTGAGAAAATATAACACTATACAAACCCATTTCCTTCAGGTGTTGTGCAGCTGTCACTAATAATTGTTAAAATAAATTTGTTCGTATATATTAGAAAAATGAAAATGAAATGAGTTTTACGTCCCACTCTTATGCCGGTTAGGCGCTGACGCTGGTGGTGGCGGTGACACTGAAGATAAGTAATGAATGAAATGGTGGAATGAAGAAAGTGGGAGGAAACGGGAGAACCCCGAGAAAATCCACGCACACTGTGTTTGCCCACTACAAAGTCCACTTGGCGGGGGCTGGGATTGAACCCGGAACCCCAAGCGCCAGAGGTTAACGCTCTACCATTGAGCCACTGCGGTCCATTTGTATATATTGGGTTATTAATTGCTGTTTTCAGGTTAAAAATAATATACTATGTAATACTGTACAAGGATAAGTCATAAGTTTTGCAATAATCTAGGCAACATACTTTTCTTTTATAGTACAGTGAAGTCAGGTTAACATTCAAAATATATCCCCTCGTCTTGAATTGAACTTCCTTCCGATTCCTCGATTCCCCTTCAATACCGCGTTCTCCCGTTAGAAGCAAGAAAGTCAGTCACTGGTGTTTAGACCTCCCATTTATTGGTGAAGCATCGTGTTTTCAAAAAAACGCGCTATCGACCTAAACAGGCAGTAGTGTAAAGAGGCAATGACAGAACAATACGCCGGATGTGACACCACATCGATGCAACTAAGTTACTAATTTTTTGCGTTGTATAAATCTAGTGTGGTTTTGTATTATTCTGTTGCAGCAGAGCGCTCTTTTGGTTCAACAGTGCATTATATGTTTGCTCCAACTTCTCGGAATAATGTTCGGCCATGATTGCATGACCGTTAGGAACGAATCCTTTCGTAGTTCTACCATACAAACACAGAACATGGGTTAATGCTCGAAATGACCCTATTGACGACCAGTTCTGGAAGTTGATCCCTCATCAACCACTATTTTGTACAGATTTGGGTTTCAGATAATAAAACAACCATTTTTCGTCACAACGACAATTCATTTCAGGAAACTAACATCACGCAAGGTTTGCTAAAGATGTCTGTACACATCCACTCCCCTCTGGGCCTGAACTGT
Organism: Thermobia domestica; assembly: GCF_964235325.1. NCBI lineage: Eukaryota > Metazoa > Arthropoda > Insecta > Zygentoma > Lepismatidae > Thermobia > Thermobia domestica. Next base: position 264,463,287 of record NC_137463.1, read on the forward strand.
GGTCAAGTCATATGGAAGTATTCAATAGCTAATGATGGTTTACCTGTGTTCGTGAAGGTGACGCACAATAGTGGCTTGTAATATGCAAATTGGTTTGACAATAATCGTATGCTGGTGAATGAAGTTTTCTCAACGGCATGTGGTATGACTTTAGTTGTTATTCGACATTTTTAAAACTGCACGAAATTTCTGGAACAAACGGTTTCCTGTGCTATGGTTCAATACATCTCTCTCGTTTTCGTGATAAATGCTATGAAATGCTGCTACAGCTTTAAACCCGAGTTCCAACTCATAAATTAAGAGTTCACGTATCAGACGAAGTTGAGCACTAGCCGTCACTGCCACTAAAAACTAAATGAGCATACTGTCGGAATGGAGGTCTCCGTGTTAAATAGTCCGCTTGTCACATTATCTCTTGGTTTAATTTGAGCTTGTACTTCCGGCCAATCACAGCATATACATGTGTCTGCTGTTTAGATTGTTAAAATATAGCAATACTTATGACTAAGCCTTATGACAACTTTCAATAATAAACATATATTCTCGTAAGGGATATCTACAGAGACGTTAAAAAAAACTAAAGGACCACTTTGATTTAAAATACATACGACATTGGATGCATGCGAAGAATTTCAAGTATAGCAGATACATATCTTACTGTACGCTTACACATATTCGACATACACATTGAAATTACTTGAGATTTTTATATATCATAACCTAGTACCATTTTTCCTTATATTGTCATTGTGCTATGAGGCCACCTGTGTATTCCTATGTTGCCTTTGAGCTCACCAACGATGGGAAGCTATTTGTAGGAGAGAGAGTCTTTCTGATACAGAAGCAAGTGTAAATTAAAAACCCATACTTTGCAAATGACATGATTCTCAATTTTGTCGAGTGCATTGACTCTTCTTTTCATAGTGAATATATTGTTTCGTTCGCATATGTATCACGCTGCTTGGTGCAAACTGACTGGCCACAGGTGAAAATGCTGCACTCTAAAGTAGATTTTTCTTCTTTCTTTCTTTCTTTCTTTCTTTCTGGAAATCACTTTCCTGTTAATGATTCATTTCAAGGATTGTTGCATGCATTGACAGCAATAGAGTACTACAATGAAGGGTTACAAAAAGTATCACGTTGTATGATGAATATGTCGAAAAGCAGGGTAAATTATATAGCTGCTGTACCACAGATTTTGAGTACACATCATTTATAGTTTCGGTTTCACATCAAAACGCTATTTCCTATACCACATTCCCCTTAGACCTTAGGCTTCTCCATATACATATTTAACATAGATTGAGTGAGCTCTTGTACCGCATTCGGAAGAGGCAACAACATGAAATTAATCTATTCTACACAGAAGCAATCGAATGTTGTCAATCCGTTTGTTATGTGCAAACTTTAGGGATTACGCCACCACTATTATAATGCGAACAGAAAAGTATACAAATCAGTTACCAAGTGTTAGAATTTAAAATAGTTATGTAAAGAATGGCAACATCTGGAGTTTGCAACACTTAAGGTGTGTGAGGTGGTGGCACTTAGGGTGCGTGTGTAGTGCATGACAATTGTACGTTTCTGTCTCAGATAATCGTATACAGTACGTCAAGAAGAACAGAACGGAGATGTGTTGAAGCAGCATACAGTAAGATACAAAACCAGGGACATGTCTAAGTTTCAAAGAAACGAAATTGTTTGTGGGTGACAAGTTTATGAAAATATTCCTAAGATGACCAGGATGTCAGACGTGTCGCTAGGAACACTGCACAAAGCGATGAAAGACTAGAACTCAAAGCGAATTACATTACCGAGGAATATTAGTGGATTGATGAGAAACTTCAGTGACAGAGACTGTCAACTAGGATTGTAGAATGAATGTAACAAAAGTGACTGCGGAACTGAATAAGAACCTTTGGTAAACTACCTATTGCAACATACACTGACGCTATTTGCACTAATAAATATGTTACAATTTGCAAACCAATGAACACGATCAACAAACTTTGACATTGAAAAAACTGGTACTGAGTAGAGTTAGCTGGTCCAAGAATACGTTGGTAGAAATATTGGAATTTTTTCATACTAACTTGTATGAGACATAGGTATATTAAAAACAACTTACCATATGGAGATTATGCCATCCATGTATCCATCTCCTACATACACTAACACCAACAGACGGAAACCCAACTAGAAGTCCCGCAACATTTACTGCTGTTTCTAATTGGATATCAAAGTTGTATTTTAGTTTGATATTTGATTACAGGAGGCAACCTCATGACTCGGAAATATAGCTGTAATTTCATGTTTACACCCGAGGCTTTACGTTTTGAAAAGTGATCATCAACATAGATTTGCAAGATATCCTAATTATTTTGTGTATCAGAGAAATAACGTAAATATTTAAGAAAAAAAAATATTTATTTTATTTGAGTATTAAATTGAGTTTTGCGAGGAGACATAGTGGGAAGAGTGCACCGAAAATTTGTCCGATGAGCTAGTTCACACCCGGTATAGACAATATGCACAGTGGAATGTGTTCGTTACCATCTTATTTCCAACAACAGGCCGTGTCTATTAATAACAGATTCCAAAGGTGCTTAAAAAGTGAACTGTCTCCTCTCTACTATGAAACATGTTCATCTCAATTTCTTAGTGTTCTGTGTGGTATAGCAACAGGACGCATTGCTCTCAAAAGTTACGTGGACATTTTAGATGACTGTCGGCATCTTGCGATCCATATTTGGTATATGGCGAATAACACTTTTCCGGTATGACAATGCACCGATGTACACTGCTCGGGCTTGTAAGCCGTGGTTTCATGAAGAGTGGATTGAACCGTAACAGTTTCCCTCTCATGATTAATCTACAAATCTCAGCATTATTAACATGTGGTGACTTGTTCTTAAGCTTAGAATATTGAGTAGACACTTTCCTCCATTAACATTGACAAAGTCAAGTCTTCACTGCATGAGAAATGGTAGTATTCACTGAATTCCTCTGGAAGCCATTCATGACTTATAGGCCTCCAATTTACAACGAATAAGATTTGTTCTGTAGAATTACAATGGTCCAATGCAGTATTAACAAGGGAAATTGGATTCTTGTCAGAGGTTTCCATTATTTTGATAATATCTGTATTTAAGGTTTCATAATTTTGCATCACTCTTTGGTCTTCGTAATTGTATTATTGGATTGTGTTAATTCCTGAGAGTTCAAGCCAAGTATGAAACCATAATAATTAAATCGTAATATCCAGTGTTCAGAGTAACTCTCATGTAAGCATATATATGTTTGTCAGCAAGTCCAGAGATAGAGTTGTTTGAAATTGTAGGTGAAAGGTTGTAAACATGGGTTGCTTACCATTTAAATATCACTAAATGTGTTTGTTTTCTTTTTTGACAGCCAGATTTTATCCAATCAGTGCCAGTGACGTTTATGGGCCTTCGTACGGGTACTATCAGCATCACTATCATGAACCAAACTACAGTCCCGGAAAGGCAAGTGAATTTATGATTATTTCTCTTCGACATTTTGTATATATTCCAACTAATTCTTTTAAGTAGACTTAATTAATTAGCAACTTTGTAAATTTCAGAACCTTTATATAGATATACCTAAAATATAACATGGTATCATTTTCAATACAACTTATTTGATTTGATTTTTTTACTGTTGATGAATCATTCGAAGCAAACAAATAATTAAGGGTGTGATATAATTTTTTGACTGAAATAGTTTATTAAAATCTGATTATGACCTGTTCGTCTGACAGAACTTAACATGTGAAATAATAGTTGTCGATTTGATATCATCCAAGATGGATGATTAATCGAAAGTATCAAATAAATCAACTCTTCGTTAAACGAAAGCTTATGATACAAGATTCGTTCTCTTATGTGATCTGTTTTGTTCGAGCTGAATTTGAAATTTTACGAAGGAGGACCAGAATCTAAGATTACGAGAACGATGTTTCTGGAGCTTCGTCTGTTATAGAGGAATGAGGAGTGTGCTATAATTTTAATACATAGAGTTGGTAACTGTGCAGAGTTTCAGCCACTCGCCACCTACAACGCTAGTATAGACTCATTCGGAAAACTGGTCTCGCGAAGAAGCCCGCACAGTTATTCGATTTCTGTGAGCAAAACCTGTAACCGCGGGTGAAGCTGGTAGAGCCAGAAGACTGTAATGTCACGTCAGAATGTCCAGAAGAGACCGCCACGCTGTTGAAGCAGTTACGCTGGCACACCATTGACAACTCTTCTTTGAGACCGGACCTGGCTTCAGGCAATTTTCACCTGTTCCTGCACTTGAAGGAGCACCTAGCAGGCCGTCGCGTTGCTTCAGAGGAGGAGGTGAAACATTTCGTAACAACGTGGCTGAGCAAGCAAGGACAGGAGTTTTACGAGAAGGGAATCTTCAAGCTCATTCCACGATGCGACAAGAGCCTCAACCGATATGAAGCTATATCGGTAAACAACCTAATGTGTGTACCATCTGTTGGCTGTATTGGTTATACGACATAATATATACACGTTTCAGTGCAGACATGTAACATTACTTTCTGATCACTCCTCGTACAATATTACTACTTTTCAGCAAAAAATTGGCGGAAGATGGAAAATATTCTAATCAATTGACCTTATTAACCTGAACAAAATTATGCGTGTAACTTTAAATCTCATGCATGGTTTTCGAAGGAATTGACAAAAACGAATTCGTTCGAAAACCTTTTTAAAAAATCATGCTATATGAGAATCATTTCACGCTTTGAACTGATACTGATTCTGAAATACGCTTTCATTAAGCACTTCAATACGACACTAGCAAAATGAAAGTACATAATGTCCACGAAATTACATTTCATTCAGTTCATCTTAAGTTTGTTGCATTGCGAGAGCCTTATAGTAACCTAAACATTACCAAACTCTCTTCTATACTTGTGAAAGTAGAGTTTTATCACTTTATTTAAACATGATATTTTTAGGCGTGAGTAAAAGATGCAAGCCTCACTGTGTAATTAATTTAATGATTCTGATTGTTTGTTGTTATGTAGTGTCTGTGAATTGTTTAAGTAATGTGACATGCACTACAATTAACAAAGCTCAATTAAGCACATACTTGCTTATTTTCGACTAACTTGGTCACTTAAAGCACAATCTCAGTGCAAGTGTTTGATGTAGAAAAAATCCACACAGAACTCTGCTGTTCCGTAGAAAGTGTCACTTTTCTTAATTTTATCAGATAGTGTACTGATGAAGATGTTCGGAGTTTGAAGTTAAGACATAATTCAAGTTTCAGAGCTACATCTAGACAACGATCAGTGTAAAACAACCAGTGAATCATTTTTCCACTAGTTGCCCTTGTTCAAAATTATGAAGCTTTTTTGGTTCAGCCGGAATCAATTTTATGACTTCATATCTTAAAATCATGTTTATTGAAACGAACTTCCACTTATAAATAGTAATACAAAACCACAGTATACACCAATTCTGAACGGTAAATCGTTCATTTCTTTTACAAAGCATGATATCGTAACACCTTTTTTCTTTCTTCACATACGATCAGAACGAACGGAAGTCCACTCAATTAGCAATGAAAGAGTTAAACTAGAAATTGTACCAGAGTAAATTGAATTCAATGCATCTTCCCTCAATAATGGAAAATGTTCTTAGATAGGTAACATAGTTCTCACCGACAATCTTATGTACTTATGATGAGAAGGAAGCAAAGCCCACTTAATTAGCAATAGAGGAAACGAAGTGGAAACCTCTTGCTCCAGAGAAAGTTGTTTTCAATGTATCATCATTCACATTATAACATCACTAGCGAAAATCCTCTGTGAGACAGGTAACATGGTTCCCTAAGTAGTTTGTGGGAAATCACTATCTCATAAACAATACACTTTACTAAGTGAAGTATAAATTCAATGTCACAAGCATGGAACTGATATCGTGGTAACTAAGCACTATGAGCACACTTAAAAGAGAGTGCAGCATGTCTGAGGTCTGAAGTGATTACATACATGTACTCATGAACTTTTATTCTTAATTAATGACTTTACAGACTAAGTGTTAAAGAAAAGTGCAAATGTTATTTTCTTTTGAAATAATAAATAAAGTATAAAAGTGAAATATACATTTGTAATGAATTTCATTGCAGCTTGTTACTAAATTCGTAAAGAATGTAATGGAACATCTCCCCTCTCTTATTCCTCGTAAACTACCCAAGAGTTGTCACCTTCCCATGTCATTTTTGATTTTGAATTTCAATATAGCAGAGGCTAAATCAACCTTTCTTTTCTTCTTAATATGTAATTTACGCAAGTAGAAAATTGAATAATTGGTCGGTTTAGAGTATAGTGTTCTCTTGAGAACCAAATGGGTCAGCCCAAGGTCGTCGATATTGAGAATTGAAAAAGACCAGGTCCCCACAAAGTCTCTTGCATCCAAAGGAGTGTGCTAAGTAAATGAAACACATTTTTTCCCTCAAACTTATTCGGAAATCCATACCTCTGGGAAATCAATACCTAGTCCAGGGTTCGATTCGATATGAGAAAAACAGTTTGGCAAATATTTCGCTATGTTTGTTCTATTGTAAGGCTCTATTAGAGTGTTTTGCAATTTAAATATATTAATTTGATTCAAATTCCACGTTAAACTGTAGGTTCAAGCATCAATGTTTGCTAAACTATTATGTCAACAATTAGCGGACCTTAGAAGTTAATTCCTGGTGACCTCATACGCTATGTCCGGCCAAACGGTTCTTCACATTCATAAGCGTTATGTCTGGCTACACAGATGAAGATCAAGACTTCGTGGTTTCGCTACAAAATGAAATCAAGTTATGGCTGGCCAACTGGTTCATCACACAAACGGACTAGATTTTAGAGTAAAAAACTTAACTCTGAAGAGTTCTCAAGACGATTTAAATATTAAGCAGCAAAATATGTTTCCTTCCATATAAAAATCGATAAAGCTTTAGGCCTCGCCAACTGACTATGGTTTTGCAAACGGTTCGTTAGTTAAGACTGACTAGACAGCTTGTCTTACCATCAGATCTCGTGATTAAAAAAAGAACTTAATTTTAAGCAATATCAATGTCACGTTACGAAATAAATGACAAGCTATGGCTAGCCAAACGGTTCATTACATAAATGATGAGAGAGTTCCTGACAACTGTCGTGACGTAACAACACATGAATACGTGTACATGATCTTGTTTCATCCAGATATGATACATACAGTTCTCACATCAATATTTTGGAATGTCATCATCTGATTAAATCAATATATTTCCGTAAAAAGCTTTATTGGTTATTATCACATTCCTATCCTCGTAGACAATATTTATTGAACCACGACATCATACCGTTGACTTGATATCTTAAATAAAAAATATGCTTCATTGATACAAAAACAAGACATCGAAAGGTGATTCATAATCAACATCATCATAGGTATTCTGCCTTTATTGGCAGGTCACTTGCTGAGAAGCTACCATGCTCCACGGTCCTCCGCTAACTTCTTCGTCTTCGCGTATGATCTATCTGTTTTATATCATCCATTAATTGTAGTCTCCTTCGCCCCCTCCCTCTCTTTCCCTCTAGGGCGTCCCTCATGATAAAATAATATAAAATTTTCATTTTTGCAAATCTATATACAAACTTTATTTTAACAATGCAATTAACAATTTTAACAATTATTCATCATACCATCCAAAAATGTAATACTCATCGATATGTATTGTGATATTTTCATTATATTTATCAACAACAACAATGTTTTATGTATTGATGAATCTTCTACGTAATGCTAAACTTTAAAGGTACATCGCTACACTTTAATATTACCATCTGAGTGTTGATGTAATAAGATTCAATGAATGAACTTACATCATTCAGACATTGTACCCTTCGTAACAACACTTTCACAAAACAAAAATGTGACACAATGAACAGAAATGTGTGATATATCTCAATGATCCAATTTACACTGTCTAAAACCTGATGATTTTATAAAAATGATTAATTTGTAAATTTATGTTCCTTTCTAATACAGTACCTATACGTTTATAAAATGAACCTATTATGAAAACTGCCCCCACAGATATTCGAACTTGGACATCTCAAAAGCTATCACCCGAATCAAACACATTGGACTTCCATTGTGTTCATATCAAGGGACCTTACTATTAGTATCAATCTAGATTCCCACACATATTTGTTAAATTCGAAAATGTCTTGACTTTATCACCTCCCAAAATTAATTTCTGACAATTTTGTATCCACAAAGGGGAACAAGGTGAACCGAATATATTTTATCATGGTCCTCCACCATCGCAAATTCTAAATTTATATGAGATGGGGCTACGCACTCTTTCCGAAAATTTATAAGGGTGCAATAATGTACTCATGTCGTACAGATATTCCTATACTCATCCATAACATAATAACCCTTCATTAAACAGGAAGCTCCATTAGGTCAATAACCTTCTAGATTTATATTTAAGGCAAGCTTTATCCATAAACGGAAACAAGAGGGATCACCCAAACTTACAGAGGTACATGTTATGATCCTATACAACCATATCATTTAAAAAAGAAATAGGAATTTTCAAAATTCACCAAATGTTGTTATGTACACCTCCGGGATTTGAACGGTGAGAGTTAATGTACTCATGTCGTATAAAAAACAATATAGCCATATACTCATCCATATAACAATATAACATAATACACTGCTCTACAGAACCTAAGCAACCCGAGAGAACGTGGATAAGTGACCTTTTGGGGCAAATTAAACACCAGTAGAAGGGACATACACATACAAAGAGACTCACAGACAAGGAGAGGGCCCGCTAAACCGCTTTCGTAGCACCGTCCCAACCGTGGTAAACAGATTTTGTCATGAAGCGTACAAGACAGCCCAGTTGTGTCCGAAGTACATGCAGTGAGTTGGTGGTTCCTGTGGGACATCAAGCGTAGACACCTTGCAATGGCTGGCAGACGACATTAGAGTGATGTTGCCGCAGGCAAATAATTGGGCGATTGGAACTAAGCCGATCCCGAGTAAACGTGGCACAGTAATTCAATGTGGACAAAAGTGTTGTGTCAGGGCAATGGAGTAGCATCCAAATGGACAAACAGCCAGTAGATGCCATGGAGGAGGTCGTCTGAGGAGGACTTTGGCTACCCATAACTTGTTTCTTGCAATTGCTACTAGACGTGATCGTCAAGCGTCATGCTCTCAACTGGCAAATAATTTGCTCCAAGCGACGGGGCAACGTGTTGGTCGTGGAACTGTTCGTCGGCTGCTCAATACAGCAGGGCTGTATGGCAGGAGGCCTGTGTTGTCTGTGCCATTGAAAGGGGAGCATAAACGTGGGCACTACACATGCTGTCAGAAACATGTTGCATGGTGGGAACACCAGTAGACGTGAGTTATGTTCTCCGATGAGCCTCGATGCAGTCTGTTGCCGGATTCTGGACGCATATTAGTGTGAAGAGAGCCAGGAATACGCTATCACTCAAATTTTATTCCTCAACGGCCGTCCTTCGACGGCGATTCCATGGTGTGGGGTGGGATCATGCTGGATGGGAAAACGGACCTCCATTTTTGTGAAATATGACACTTTAACGGCACAACAGTATCGGGATGAAATTTTCCATACAATGTGCGCAATTTTCGCCTAGCATTTGGTCCGAACTTCCTGTTTATGGATGACAATTCTCGCCTACACCGTGCACATCTCATGTTCTAGTACATGAAGAGCGAAGACATTACACGCATTTGCATGGTGTATACTCGCCGGACTTGAATCCCATCAAGCATGTGTAGGCTGCTCTTGGGCGGTGAATAGAGCAGCGGAATCTATCGCCACCCATCCTTCCTGAACTACGAGCAGTTCCCCTCGAGGAATGGCGCCATCAGTCGGAAGTCTTTATCAACATCCTGATTTGCAGCATGAAGGCTACACGCCGTGCTTGTGTATTTGTTTGTGGTTGTCACACTCCATATTGACTGTCTATGCCTTCTCACAGTACAATTTTACATGTCGATCTATCGTCTTTCTGAACTTTGTGGCCACCCTGTACATCTTAACTGTACTATTGTCCCCTCATCCGTCTTGTACTGTGCATCTATACTGCCTAGCTGTTGATTATAGTTATTGCAGTGATAATGTCGTTTTATTTTCTAATACTTCCTTCGAGATGCTTAATTTTTGTGGAGGAGTGTAAATCTTCATTAAAGAGGTTATATGAGGTCAGAAAGCTTCCAAATTTGTATTTTTTTGACAATTTTATAGCCATGAAGGAGAACGAGATTAATCACAACCTATGTTCTATGCTGCCATACCATTTTTGTTTTCAAATTTGGCAATTTCCAAAATTTAAGAGTGATTTAAATATAAAACACACTCCCGAAATTTTAAGAGATGTGTTAATATATCCCATATCCTAGATCCCTATTCTCACCCATAAGTAATAAATCATCATTATAGAGGACGATGTTTAAAGTTAATATTCCTTCAAATTTATTTATTTATTTATATTTTTATTTATTTTGCTTTTTTACTCATAAAATGGAAAGAGATGAATCACTAAACTTACAAAGATACATACTATAGTCCTATACTACCGTTTAAGGGTAAGACCGATACATACCTCCCGAAATTTTAGAAAGGCTCGTTAATGTACCCCTTTTCCAATGAAGGAGAATGGGGCATTCAGAACGTAATAAACCATTATTCAAAAGAAGGATACCCGAGGTCAAAATCCTTCCATTTTGACAATTTTATACTCATGAAAAGGAAGTAGATGGGTCAAGGGGTACACACATAATTCTATACTACCATACCGTGAAAATTTCCAAATTTAAGAGTGAGTCTATACAACCATCTCCAGGAGAGGTGTTAATATACTCTTGCTCTGGACTCCTGTACATATTCATGTAAACATATAGTATAAGGTAATAATACCTCATAGAAAAGGATAAAAGGTCACAAACACCACATTTTGAAATGTTTGTAATGTTATACCTATAATAGGGAATGAGACGGTACTCCAAACTTCTAGAGGTCCTATACGCCCCTCCTAAGGTAGTTCAAGGTAAATTTTGCTTTGGAAGGTGATTCGACATACCTCTGGGTGGTCCTACACACCCTTCGGGGTGGTCTTATATATCTGATGGACCATAGCTCCTGATACTAGGGACCTCACCCCTGAGTTACGGACCCACGGGCATAAAAATCCGATCAACCGACAACACATACTAGTATATTCACGAATGGGAATTGGGCAAATTAAATTTAGAAACATGAAAGAACGTAGTAAGCGTCTGAAGCATGTAGATTGTTCGTTCTCCTGAGTATTCGGCACATTCTAGTAGAATGTCAGGAAAGGTTCAACATTATAGTTGGATCTGTTATGTGAGATTGAAAGCCTTGATAAATGCATTAGTATTATCTGTCTTGCTATGTAGTTGACATTCTTCATAAATTAGAGCCACTTGATTCGTAGCCATTTACACTTTATTATTTTTTTCATAAGCGCTTAAAATTTAGCTTTTGGATATATCCCTATTTCTTTCAATTTATTCAAATGATAAGCGATTTCCCCAATCCCTTGTCTCATTTTCTACGATGATGTTTTATACTCTTTAGCAATTTAATTCTTACAGGCATGACTCAAGCAGGAAATTTCTGATTAATTTTCTTACACGATACACAATTGTCAAAAACATCAATCATTATTCTGTAGAAAGTATCAACAGCTACGTCACCCGTAGAACTGTTAGCCACTATTTCTTAGTTGTTGGATGTCATTTCCCTGCTTAAGTGTTCGAAATTAGCTTTATGGACATTATAATATAATTTAACATATCCAGTTTTAGTAGGAAATATGTTACTGTATTGAAAATAAATTAGCAAAACAAAGCAATTAGCAAATCATCTTCAGTTACTAATGACTGGGGTTCATGTATTATTTCGGTAACATTTATATACTTTTAAGAACTAAATCTTACATTCTGCCAAATTCATGTTTAATATTACTTAGGACTTTCAAGTTATATAAAATCACAAAGTTTTATATTTTCCGAAAAATACTTGTGTAATTAAGAAAATGAACTCCCGTCACCATGGCTAACTTAACAAAACATTTTAATTTTCCTTGCTATTCATAGTGACATTACCTTCTTATATAGATGTATTCACAACAAAATATTACAAAGTTTTGCTTGTGAAGGATAGGTAGACATAGGTAGTGCAAATTAGATCCTGGAATCGTTTCTCACTGCTGCTTTTTTTATTATAAAAATCCTCTATATACAGTATTTTACAGAAATACTACAAGAATGTTACTTCTCTAATATAAGGTCGAAAAAGGTGACTCAAGACTCGAGTAGCGGGATATCCACAGACCTCTGAAGTAAGCTCAGTGGAGTGGATTAGGAATCCCCATTACTCCGAAGCAAGCAGAAAGAAGGTTAAGCGTCACAGAATTCCGAACCAAGCTAAGCAACTGAGGTTACGAATCCCTACAGAGCTCCGAAGCAAGCTAATCGGGAAGAAGGAAAACCTAGAGTTCTAAAGTAAACTAGAGGCTTTGGGTTGTATCTCCTAGAACTCCAGGCAAGATAAAGGAAAGATTAACCAGCAAAGACTGATAGCTGTCATTGAAAACCTCTCGTTTTTATGCGTTCCAGGTGAGGCGGTGGAGCTGTTGTCCCATCATTGTCATGTAACTGGTGGTGTAGCTGTTGTCTCTGTCGTCTGCAGCTGTAGTACTCCATAACAAGGTGCACGCAGTTGTTTATAAATAGGAACACATGTTGGGTGTTCGTAAACACAAGAACGTACAACATTGACTTCAACTTTATTAAATGTTCAACATCAACTTTCAACTTTATGTGTTGTCTAATACATATTCTGTTGACAGAATACTTTCAGCTCATGAACTTCAATATATTTAGTTAGAAAGAAAACTAGAACACAAGAACAAAACACGCATTCGTCCAACACACGCAAGATACATTCGCGAAGTGTTCCCTCAGGATTCGTGTAAAATTGATTCAAATGCAAAGCTCTCCACAGCCCAATGTATGTTGTACTAATTTCAGCGGCCCATGCAGGTGATTTGTATACTTATGGGCCTTCGTACATCATACACTATTATAACGATCGGGCAAAAATTTGCTTTTAGTATCTTTAGATGTAACTGAACGTGAATGTGGACATTTACAAAAGAATTTGGATGAAGTATTGCTTCTCTGACACATGTTACACACCCCGCCGTCATCTTGGATCCGCCATATTGTATTCAACTTTCAATTTTTCAAATAGGAATAGGTACAAATGATACATGAAATTCATGTACAATTTTCTGGAAAATTCACTGCTGTAGTGAATTTTACCATAGCTTGTACAGTTTGGAAGGTATTGCATGTTAAATCCTCCAGGCACTTTGCGAATGGACATTGCACAATAATCTACATTTTTAATATTGGCAGATGAAAACAGTTTCTAACTGGAAAAATACTGTAGGTATAAACACACTCATCACAACATTGGTCTCCTAATGTTATTACATTGCTATGAGGGGTTGTTATCACTTCCATGTTATAGTATAACAAGAATATATTGCATTATGATCAAAATGTCTAATGTAAGTCATTAGGCATCTAGTTTCATTAGAGAGTTTCCTCGGAGTTTTTCTATTTCCACTCACATTCTCATTTCATCACCTTGTTTTATTCGTGCTTTTTCAGAGTTCTCTCATTTCTTCTAATATTCTTATGTTATTACTTCATTTCATTTGTGAGTATTCTAAGCGTTCCCCCACTTCACAAATTTTCATTTCATCACTTCGCTTTGTTAGTGTGTTTTCACTTGGTTTTCCCATTTCTTAGTACATTTTCATTCATCAACTCTTTCCGTTCCTAGGTTTTTTCAGAGGTCTCCCATTTCCACTCAAACTCCTATTTCCTTTCATTTGTGGACTTTCTTGGATTTATCCCGTTTCCTTCCAGATTCTCATTCATTACCTCATTTCATTTGTGGACTTCCTTGAACTTATCCCGTTTCCTCTCAGATTCTCTTTCATCACCTCATTTCATTTGTGGACTTTCTTGGACTTATCACGTTTCCTCTCAGAGTTTCATTCATTACCTCATTTCATTTGTTGACTGTCTTAGACTTATCCCGTTTCCTCTCAGATTCTCATTCATTACCTCATTTCATTTGTGGACTTTCTTGGACTTATCCCATATCTTCTCAGATTCTCATTCATTACCTCATTTCACTTGTGGACTTTCTTGGACTTATCCCGTTTCCTCTCAGAGTCTCATTCATTACCTCATTTCATTTGTGGACTTTATTGGACTTCTCGTTTCCTCTCCGATTCTCATTCATTACCTCATTTCATTTGTGGACTTTCTTGGACTTATCCCGTTTCCCCTCAGATTCTCATTCATTACCTCATTTCATTTGTTCACTTTCTTGGACTTATCCCGTTTCCTCTCAGATTCTCATTCATTACCTCAATTCATTTGTGAACTTTCTTGCACTTATCCCGTTTCCTCTCAGAGTCTTACTCATTACCTCATTTCATTTGTGGACTTTCTTGGATTTATCCCGTTTCCTCTCAGAGTTTCATTCATTACCTCATTTCATTTGTGGACTTTCTTGGACTTCTCGTTTCCTCTCTGATTCTCATTCATTACCTCATTTCATTTGTGGACTTTCTTGGACTTATCCCGTTTCCTCTCAGATTCTCATTCATTGCCTCATTTCATTTGTTGACTTTCTTGGAGTTATCCCATTTCTTCTCAGATTCTCATTCATCACCTCATTTCACTTGTGGACTTTCTTGGATTTATCTCGTTTCCTCTCAGAGTTTCATTCATTACCTCATTTCATTTGTGGACTTTCTTGGACTTATCTCGTTTCCTCTCTGATTCTCATTCATTACATCATTTCATTTGTAAACTTTATTGGACTTATCCCGTTTCCTCTCAGATTCTCATTCATTACCTCATTTCATTTGTGGACTTTCTTGGAGTTATCCCATTTCTTTTCAGATTCTCATTCATTACCTCATTTCATTTGTAGACTTTCATGGACTTATCCCGTTTCCTCTCATAATCTCATTCATTATTCATTTTGTTTCTGGACTTTCTTGGACTTATCCCATTTCTTCTCAGATTCTCATTCATCACCTCATTTCACTTCTGGACTTTCTTGGATTTATCTCGTTTCCTCTCAGAGTCTCATTCATTACTTCATTTCATTTGTGGACTTTCTTGGATTTATCCCATTTCTTCTCAGATTCTCATTCATCACCTCATTTCACTTGTGGACTTTCTTGGACTTATCCCGTTTCCTCTCAGAGTATCATTCGTTACCTCATTTCATTTGTGGACTTTCTTGGACTTCTCGTTTCCTCTCTGATTCTCATTCATTACCTCATTTCATTTGTGGACTTTCTTGGACTTATTCTGTTTCCTCTCAGATACTCATTCATTACCTCATTTCATTTGTGGACTTTCTTGGAGTTATCCCATTTCTTCTCAGATTCTCATTCATCACCTCGTCTCACTTGTGGACTTTCTTGGACTTATCCCGTTTCCTCTCAGAGTCTTACTCATTACCTCATTTCATTTGTGGACTTTCTTGGATTTATCCCGTTTCCTCTCAGAGTTTCATTCATTACCTCATTTCATTTGTGGACTTTCTTGGACTTATCCTGTTTCCTCGCAGATTCTCATTCATTACCTCATTTCATTTGTGGACTTTCTTGGACTTATCTCGTTTCCTTTCAGATTCTCATTCATTACCTCATTTCATTTGTGGACTTTCTTGGATTTATCTCGTTTCCTCTCAGAGTCTCATTCATTACCTCATTTCATTTGTGGACTTTCTTGGACTTCTCGTTTCCTCTCTGATTCTCATTCATTACCTCATTTCATTTGTCGACTTTCTTGGACTAATTCCGTTTCCTCTCAGATTCTCATTCATTACCTCATTCATTTGTGGACTTTCTTGGACTTATCCCATTTCTTCTCAGATTCTCATTCATCACCTCATTTCACTTGTGGACTTTCTTGGACTTATCCCGTTTCCTCTCTGATTCTCATTCATCGCCGCATTTCATTTGTATGTTTTCTCGGAGTTCTTCAGTTTCCACTCATATTCTTATTTCACACCTTCATGATAAATGATGATTTACGTTTAGCGTCCCTTTCAGCAGCAAGGCTATATAAGACGTGGACCTACTGATTAACGTGAATTGGAACCACATAAGCTCCGGTCCCGATTCCAAACTGGATCTACCACGACAAAGGCGCGTACACTAACCACTTAGTCACTTTAGCTTTCCCACTTTCATTCGACACCCGTCTCCTTTAGCTTACTGGAAATAGTTGTAAGACGTAGAACTTAAAGATACTTTTTCAAAACAAACATTGCCATTATATTTACATTACTCTCTTTGTAGCAGAGTATTCTTACACATGATATACATATTTAGAACCCATTTCAGCATAAAAATTGCGAAACGCGATCATTAGATGTAACATAAAAACATATAGTTCGTAGTAAAGATTTTCAAGAACAATTTGAATCTTGAATTTTTGCACTACTGAAAGTTGTGTTTTTATTTTCCGTTTATCTTTGTTGAATTTATGTAGGTTTGTTCATCGTATCTTTGTCTTTGCAGTCACTTGTACAAGTGTTCGTTTGATGGAAAATTTTCATCACAAAGACAAACCACTCAGATGTATAACGGACTATAATAATGACATTCTGGGAAATTTTAAACAAAAAAATAAGTAAGAATTTCAGGGAATGGGTTCACTGAATTCTTTGATCAGAGTTGTATGATGTAGGTTTTTTATGACAATAAATCATCTTTCTGAAATACTTAATTAGACAAAAATGAAATGAAATCTTAAAGTTTTACGTCCCACGGTTATGCCGGTTAGGTTAAAGGAGACGGTGATGATGAGAAATGAATGAAATTGCGGAATGAAGAAAATGGGAGGAAACGGGAGAACCCCGAAAAAACCCACGAGCACGATGTTTGTCCACCACAAAGTCCCCACGGCGCAAGCTGGGATCGAACCAGGGACCCCAAGCACCGAAGGTGAACGCTCTACCACTGAGCCACCGCGCTCTCAATACTTAATTAGGAAAGTATTTACGTTAAAGAAAACCTTTTTTATCAAAGAAAAACTTGACATCTGATACACAAGTATTTGATATAATTTTTGCTCATGAGATATTTAAGATTGACGATTCTAAATTCCATTATTTGGTACAAATGGACCATCTTTTCTAGTTTATTTAGCGGGTAGTTATAGCGCCTTTTGTGCACAGCGTTCCAGGTTGATTCACGGTGGAAAAACGTCTAATTTGAATGCATTACAATGGTTCGTATTTTACTGTAGTAGCTTGTTCTACCTCGTCTGTTTCTCTTAATGGTGCAATTCCATTTGTACAGATTTTCTGAAAATTCAAACATTTTAAAGCATGAGCATAGGAAATTAGCTATCTGACATTTGAACAGAAATGAAAACATAATAGAACATGTAAATAGTTTTCGATACAGCGGTGGTAGTAATGATATGAAGTGAGAACGGGAAATGAAAGCAAGTAAAGAAATGGCGAAAATTGCGTTTAGGAAGAAGAAAATATTATTTTGTGGAACTCTAAATAAAGATTTGAGAGAAAGACTTGTAATATGCTTCGTGTGGGGTATTGTGCTGTGTGGATCAGAAACATGGACAATACACCAAAATGATGAAAAGCGACTGGAAGCTTTTGAAATGTAAGTGTAAAGAAGAATGGAGAGAAATAGTTGGACAAATAAGAGGGTATTAAAAATGCTGGGGGAAAAAGAATAGTTTTAGATATTACTAAGAATAGGAAAAGTAATTGGTTGGGAAATTGGCTAAGAAGAAACTTTATCATGAAGGACGTGCTAGAGGGTATTGTGGAAGGAAAAAGAGTGAGGGATCAGAATAGAAAAGTCATAGAGAAGACGAAGAGGTTAGCGGAAGACTGTGAAGGATGGAAGCTTCTTAGTTGAGGCAAGTAAACTGTCAATAATAGCAGAATACCTATGATGATGATGATGATGATGATGACTTTCCTAAGTGTGTTCCATGGTGAATTTCCTAGAAGTTATTCTACTTTGATATAATATTGTCTTATTTCCTTTGAGACTCCTATTATTTCCCCTAGTTGGAATTTAAATGGATAAAAATTGGAAGTATCTCCCCAACGCCCTCTCCATTTAAAAGCAAATTCAGAGAAAAACTTAATTTAAAAATTCCTACTACTAGACTAGTAAATTATGATGTATACAAGTATTGGATTTGTATTTGGACTTAGATTTTCAAACTATCATATGCTTAAGTATGATGCGGCTCATAGAGGGACCCTTTCAGCCCACCTTTTCACATATATAGAAACAGAAGCAATAATAATAATAATAATAATAATAATAATAATAATAATAATAATAATAATAATAATAATAATAATAATAATAATAATAATAATAATAATAATAATCTGAGATATTATTTACGTCGGTTTCATTTCCTGTAATTCGATCTCACCTACACATTCCATTTCTCTGCGATTTCCAGTTTTAATGTCGATTGAGTTTCATATAAGTATATTCCATCTACTCATTTCATTTCTCTGCAATTTCCAGTTTTATTGTCTATTCATTTTCATGTAACTAGATCCCATCTACTCATTGTATTCCTCTGCGATTTCCAGTTTTAATGTCGACGAGTTTCATGTAAGTAGATTCCATCTATTCATTCCATTTCTCTACTATTTCCAGTTTTAATGTCTATTCATTTTCATGTAACTAGATCCCATCTACTCATTTTATTCCTCTGCGATTTCCAGTTTTATTGTCGACGAGTTTCATGTAAGTAGATTCAATCTATTCATTCCATTTCTCTACTATTTCCAGTTTTAATGTCGATTGAATTTCATTTAAGTAGATCTTATCTACTCATTTCATTCTCTAAAATTTTCAGTTTTAATGTCGATTGAGTTTCATGTAAGTAAATCCCGCCTACTCATTTCGTTCGTCTACGATTTAAAGTTTTAATGTTTAATTTCTATAGATTGGAAGGTTATCGTGATTCCACAATCCAAAGCAAAACTCACTGGTTTGAACAGCAAAAGTTCTTTCAAAACTAATTATCTCTGCTTCTTATTGTACTTATCAGAAGAGATCAGAACCTTGACTATGGAAAAATTCAACAATTTAACCCGTTAAGTTGGACACCTCTCTACGTTTCTGGCCTGTTTAACTTGACCTCATTCTTATCTAACCTGAGTTTTTCCATAAAATATGTATTATCTATTACCCTATAAAAGCTTACGCGACAGGAGACTGAACAAGAGACCACGTCACATCAGAAATAACCACTCTATCACAGACTACCGTGCCCCTTCTAGAACTAAACATCTCAATTGAGGAAGATTTTTTTTTTTTATTTAATTCAATCTGTGAATTAGTGATGCTTTGCAAAGTAAAAGCGAGCGCTCTTCTCTGTTCCCTGTCATAAACTTCAACTCCAAACTACAGGAGATAGTCTCTAATACCAAACAAAACGCATGAGCTATAACTAAAATCACGCATTTGTGCACTTGCGTGATCTCTTTTTATATTTTCGTGTAAAGAATCATTAGTCAACTTTTATTACTGCAGTTTCAAATACCCAATGTGTATATTTGTTCATCAGTAGCCAATGAAGTGAAAAGAGACGTTGCATGTATTCTTATACAATGAATATATTGAAATATTCCGTTTCTGTTTCTATCGCTATTTTCGAGCACGCTTTCTATAATATTCTTAATAAAGACAAAGTCTTCTAAATTAATGCCCTTAAAGCTTTATTTTTATTTCCCTGGCATTCACCAACGTTTCCTGGTTATCTTTTCTTTGCTACTAGACAATGTTAGTTGCTTTTCTTAACATCTGCATTTCCAAACAGTCCAGACAATTTTTCTTACTCTTTCCTAACCCTTAACCCCCGACATGAAGTCCGACGGCTCCGCGAGTAATATAATACCTATATATGTCCTTTACGTCTTTTTTTTTTTTTTTTTTTTTTTTTGAGTAGCTCAACGCCCTTCTCAGTACCATCTAGTCAGTTGAGTTTGAACGCTTTCTAAGGCGGGCGTGCTTAAAGTTTATTTCAGTGCTGCGTTTACGCGGAGTCCGTGGGACTCCATGTCGGGATTTATGTAACAATTCTGTCCCATACCTGATTTACTATTTCCAGCTGTGAAGGTGGATTTAAATTGTAATATCTGTCGAAATTGAAAAGTTTCGTTACAATCCAAGTTGAAAATGTCTCAGCGTCCACAGTTAAGGCTTCTGAACTAAAATTTGCGGAGAAAGTCACAGGAATAATGAACGGTGTGGGTAGGATTTGTCTTAGGTATTATTTTCGAATGTAGATGATGATAAGGTCGACAGTCAAAGTGATCATGAAAGCAAGTAGGAGATACCACAAAATGACGGTGACATTTCATCTGATAAAGCTAAATGTACTACTGATGCATTTTATTACGGACGAAACAGAGAAGGGGTATAGTGCAAATACGTTGGGGTTGATGTTTGTGCTCTGCAGGTGTGTAAACTATTGTGTGTGTTAAAGAGATTGTGGTTTGAGTGTATTCTGATATCCTTTTCTAACAAGGTAAAACAGCATTTTGTGTTAGAAACAGTAAATAAACTTTGTAGCTATGAAAAATGCAACCACTGTGATATGGTCACATTGGTATCCTAGTTGATTTTTTGATGTAGTGTGTACCCTTTGTTTTATAACTCAATTATGTAATAATACATTATAATATAAAGCTTTAAAAATAATCAAAGGAAATAAAATTTTAAAAACAGTAATTTTTACGTACAAAAATATATATAGATTATATTTCGGAGTTCGTGGGACTCCACGTTGGAGTTTACGTGAAAAATGCTGACATCGGGGGTTAAGGGTGTTCAAGGTTTTGTTTGCAAAAATTGAATGTACTACTGGGAAGGATCATGCTTACTTTTCTGTATTCTTTCTTCAATGAAACAGGAAATACTCATTCTTAATATCTAAAACTGTCAGTGTCAATTGCTCAAAGTCTAACATTAGATGATAGACTCCTTGCATTCCGAGTAGCGGTACAAAACAACAGTAAGATGCAAGACTCAATGAGGTAACGACACAAAAAGTAAAAGATGGCGTTGCAGGCGTACAAGTAATTATGGATTCACTAGTAATACACTTGAAAAATTAGCGACTCAATCATATAAACTATCCTTTCCGTGTCATCATTGATTTCGTCCACTTCAGGCTTACTAATTTGCTTCTTATGTCAAAGTGGTTACGGTGGATCAGTGGTAGAATGCCCACCTTTATACGAGTCGTTCCTGTTCATTTTCTTGCTTAACCTCCCACGCTTATGCACTGATTCTAAGGGAGATGAAGATGATAAGATGGGTAATAACGGTGAAAAGACAAAAGTGGGAGGAAACGGGAGAGCGCACAGTAAACCCTAAAACAGGAGTATGTTTGTCAACCACAATGTCTAGTTGGAAGAAGCTGGGATCGAAGCAGGATCTCCAAACGATAAAGGTGAGCCATCGTGGCCTATATTCCCTGTTTCGATCACAGATCATTATGATGAACATCATGCTCCTCTCGATACTTTTCCCGTTTCTTTGAACATTCTATTTCATAACTATTTAATTTCGTTAATGATCTGCATCCTTTAGCCAAACGAGGGACTGTGGGACCTAAAATAGAGATTAGTCTTTTCGTCCTCTTTCTCTCTCTCTCTCTCTCTCTGTCACCTCTTATTAAAAATGGAAGAATCAAACTGATATGAAAGGCCATCAAGGAGGAAACTTTCTCCTAAATCTGCTTCTTCATTCGTCCTTGTTTTTTCAATTAAAATTTTAAGTGTCTGGCAGCAAAAGCTACCTTGATCTTGTAATCTGTGCTTTTTTGCCCTTTTTTTTTTATAACAAACATTGCTTTCACCGTTTGTGTTTTCGCCACGCCTGAAAAGGGAGGAGGTATTACAAGATGAAGACCTAGGAGACAAGTGAGTGTTGCTCTAAAATAGCTATTCTCAACTCTTGAAATAATTGAAGTGTTGTGTATTGATTTCTACAGGGATGAAGAACATTTTTCTTCCCTCTAAAAGATTCGTGTTTCCCATCATTTCTTGCAATACTTGCCTTCACTATGCGCTCTACTCTTTTTTCACCTCCACCACGGTTTTTAGTCCCAACATCCGCATCACATAACAAACATTTTTCAACCATTTTCTTCCTCTTTTAGCTGCAAGTAATAGTGCAACGCATGAATACTGGGCATATATGGCACAGGCTACGACAGCAGCTTTAGGAAAGCTAACTAACCTTTTTAGAATTTATGGTAACTTTTGTTACTATAGCTAGTATTGTTTTCGACCGCATATTTAGGTCCTATAACAAGCATTTAAGCTCTTTTTCCATTGGTCAAGTCAATCATGGACCAAAGAACACCCCCAAATGCGTTTTCGAACGGCAGCGCCAAGTGGGGGCGTCGGGTCGTGATATTTTTTTTCTTAAGACCTATTACAGAAATTTTTCACTCTTGGTTTTAAAAATATCGGATTGAAATTTTGCATACTGTTTGTGTGCAGCTTTGAGTATTTCTAAATTTTTTTGAGATCCTTTCGTGAACTCGCGACCCGGACTCGAGGGGCGCAACTATTTCGAAGGGGTGATTTTACTAAGAAAAATTTCGGTTTTTCCCTAATTTCCTGTTTCAGGTGTATGATACAGACATGTCAGTAGGGAGTCTTATGCTAAAGAAAATGTCATTTGAACCGTGACCCTAGGCCAAATGACGTAATGACGCAATAGATTTTTAGAATTGTGAAAAAAAAAAACAGATATGAGTCATGATCGTACGATAAATAGTAACGAAGCAGTAGTTGTTTGACTGAAAATCTGAAATTTCCTGAAAAAGTGGAAACCCTAAAAGGCTAAGATGTGAAATGCGAAGTAGAAGTCATTCGTACAAAGTTTTTCCATGCCCATGCCGTCCTGCAGTATATTTGTGCAGTAAGGTGTCTATTTGCTTTTTATTTTGTTGTATAGGCATGTCATTTTCTTTTCTGAAGGTTACCACAAACACTTTTAGTTACAATAAGATCTTCTTAATATGTACATTTTATACCACTTTACCTTCTAAAATGTTGATTCTATGAAATTAAAAAAAATGGACTATTTTCGTATAATCAAGTTTATTGCTTTTACTTGAAGCGGTTTCTGTTAGATCTCATGGTTTTTTATATTAAAGGAAAACTTAAGGCAAACAAACTTTGAACCCTTTTCCCCACCTGCTGAACTCTCACCCTTGCAGACTTTTAGGATTTCGTTTGAGACAATCCTCTCCACAACTGTATCAAATTTCAAACCTACACGATTTCTTTTTTTTCTGTTTTTCCACGTTAATCAGTAGGTCCACGTCTCATACAGTGTCTCTGTTGAAAGAACGTTAAGCTAAATCCAACTCAAAATTTTCTTTCTTCTTTGTCTGTTTTCTTCCTGTCTATTTGTCTATTTGTACTTTTCTGTCTACCTCTTCTGTCCTTTTGTTGATTTGTATGTTGTACTATGGTATATATTTTAATATCGACGTTCTCCGTTTATTGGACTATTGGTGTTATTCTCAAAGAGACAAATAGCCTGACTATTGACGTCTCCATTTAACTCTAATAAATCAATTAATCAATCAACCACTATTCTCGAACCCATATTCTTTATACTTTTCTCACTATTTTAAGGAGTAGTGTATGTGTGTGTTTGGTCCACGGATCAATTTTATGTACCGGGGTTTCGAAAGTATTACGATGGTTCGAATTTCACCTTAAAATATAGATATACGTTTCGTATAGTCCAGGTGCTTGAAATGTATGCTAAATTAGAACATACGCAGGAGCCACGGTGACTTAATAGTAGAGCGTTTACCTCTGGTGTATGGTGTCTTGGTATCGCAGCTCGTACCAAGTGAACTTTGTGGTAAACAAACACCGTGTGCGTGGGTATCCTCAGATTTCTCCTGTTTTCTCCCACTTTCTTCATTCCGCCATTTAATTCGTTTTTCATCATTGTCTCCATTAGCCTAGCCGGTATAATCTTGGGACGTAAACCTCAAAGATTTCTCTCTCTCTCTTTTTTTTTTTTACAAGGTATACACAAAAATCAACAAAAAGACAAAAGTAGACAGAAAGACAGACAAACATAAAAATAAAGAAACAAACAGAAAAGTGAAAAATAATAGATAAAAAAGACAAGACATAAAGAATCAGAAAGAGCACACGATCTCATATTCTTTACAGACAAACAAACCATTTTTCTTTGTCAAATTCTGTCAAATTTTGTTACATTTTTCTCTAAAACAGCGAAGCTATCTGAAAAGCCAAATCACTTTAGCCTTGTACGTTGTACGGAAATAACCTTGTTACTGATCCCTCGCCTCCATATCTTCCAAAATAGGTAGAAAATAACATCATTGAAACAGAGCATTCCCCCCCCCCCCATCAAACACAGCTTCCAATCTCACGCTCTTCTTACTCGTTGATTCATTCATAAGGTGCTTATGAAAAAGATCTTTCCATTATAATCCAATCAGCGCTAGAGCTTTCTTTTATATATATATATATATATATATATATATATATGAGATATACTCAAGATATAGCTTATTTCCCTTTGTTGCTTCTTTGTTTCAGTGCAAACTGTTTCCTGTCAACTTACACGTTAGTTCAGAAATGAAATCTGTTTACCATCAAAAAATTGAATAATCTAATTTGTTATCTTCCTGTTTTTCTTACTGATGTTTTGTCTACTTCCTATCTCTCAATTTATATCTGTATTTCTATTTCATCTTAGAAATGTGCGAAACGTTTCACCTAACCTACTGGAAGAAAAAATGAAGTCTTTTAAGTTTTACGCCATACGGTAATGCAGGCTAGGCTAAAGGGGACGGTGAGGATGAGAAATGAAAGAAATGGTGGAATGAAGAAAGTGAGATGAAACGGGAGAATGCAAAGAAAGTCCACGCAACCACGCACACGGTATTTGTTCACCACAAAGCTTACTTGTCGCGAGCTGGAATCGAACCAAGGACCACATGCACCAGATGTAAACGCTCTACCACTGAGCCACCACGAACCACACCTACAAAAAGAAGGATAATGTCATAGGGATTATTATTTTGCACTGAAAAAACTGTTGTCCGGACAACAGTTTATTGTACAAATATACAGGATCCTTATATTTACTACAGAAATCAGTAGGGTCTACGGAGCAAACATTACCTATATGCCGTTGCAGGATGTCTGACATCTAACAGTCATCCGTATGTTACGTACGTATACGTATGCTACATA
Source organism: Thermobia domestica (assembly GCF_964235325.1). Taxonomy (NCBI): domain Eukaryota; kingdom Metazoa; phylum Arthropoda; class Insecta; order Zygentoma; family Lepismatidae; genus Thermobia; species Thermobia domestica. Next base: position 264,488,769 of record NC_137463.1, read on the forward strand.
CGTCAGCTATTTGTCACATACTCCCATCTATATGTGAGATACTTACCGCTTAGATATATATATATATATATATACAGTTCTCTCGTCCGTGCGGAAAATACATTTATTCAGAACACTTATATAGAAAGTACTAATAAAATATACTATTTCACTTATACGTTAGCTGCATGTTAAGTCCAAAAACTACAGGATTTACACATGTAACCTTCGTTGTTACGTACGCCACATACGTCTGTTTTTTCTAAGTGTGTTTTGTTTTCCGCAATAAATGCTATTAAAAACACATTCTCGCATTCCCATGGTGGCCCCCCATGTTTGTAATCATGGGCTGCATCCCATGTAAAGGTATCTTGCAGTGACCACCATCTAGTGCACTTTGGTGCAATTTTTTTAAAATGTATGGTTTTTATATGGTTTAAATTTGAAGGTGCATTATTTCTCAATGCAGTTGGAGGAAGTCAAATAATAATAATAATAATAATAATAATAATAATAATAATAATAATAATAATAATAATAATAATAATAATAATAATAATAATAATAATAAGAAGAAGAAGAAGAAGAAGAAGAAGAATGTTGAAGGCATTTTAATATTTAACCAATAATTTGTTGTCATAATCTTAATCTATAGCTATAAGAAGCAGGTCCGCAACTAGAGTGGGGCTAAGGGGGCCTGGCCCCTCAGACTTCAATACAAAATGCCATCGTTAATAGGAAAAAACACAATTTAGATATTTGTAAGAGAATTTTTAATGACTTAGCCCCCCTAACTTATTCATGGCTCCCCAAACCTCTGTTGCTGGTTGCGTGCCTGGTACGAAGTACGGTAGTAAATAGCGAATAATCAAATTATATATAACTATTTTTCGTAATCTAGTAACGTAGGGATTGGATATTTGGTGGGAAAAGTACTGGAATTGGTGGGTGAAAAGGTGAAAAAAGCATCGTTTTGGGTACAGATTTGATGGACTGAAAACTATCTTAATTAATACACTGTTTCACAAGGGCCATATTTCTAAGACGACATTCTGTAATAGTTTATCACGTTGAGTTCAAATCTGAAATTAGAAATTCGCTATCAGGCATAGTGTTTCAGTAATACAGGGCGTTCATAAGTACATGACACATACTAAATATTAAAAATATTGACGGTATGTACGATATGTACACATATGTAGAACACGGCATATAGTGTGAAAAGGAAATTTCAAACGTAATTTCTGGCAACTCTATCAGGTTAACTTTTCAGAGGTTAACAAAATTTTCTACTAGTGTTTTTTTCTTCCAATGAATTCAATCTGATATTGACTTTCATTTTTGTGAGATTTAAGCTGACTGTTAATTCTACTTTATTAAAATCCAGAGCTTCATGAATGGGAAATCAAAGAAACATGACCCAGCATGTCGGAAGACTACTGCTGATGTATCAGTAAAGACAAGAGACACGCCTACTACAAATATCATATATATCAGTAACGTCTTAGTTACTGTTTCATTCTCAAAAACTTACTTTTTTTTTTGCAAAACGTGCGTCATGTACTTATGTAGCATCCTGTATTACTGAAAAAGTAACCCTGATAGCGAAAAAGTAACCCTGATTTCAGATTTGAATAAAACATCAGAAAATTGTAATTATACCACTTCACATAAAACACAATGGTCATATTTTTGTACCTAAATCTAAACGTCCAGATATTTGTCCGTTTGCAAAATACATCTTTAGTAATTAAGAACAGAAAAAAGTAAGTGAACAATATTTTCAGATGATTTTAAAATGAAACTTTGTATGTCTATATTGTATGTCTCTGAACCTTTCGTATAACTTTGTATATGACTGTATTAGTATACTAGATCTAGAACTGGAAATAACGAATGAATTAATTAAACTGTATGTGAATTGATAACTAACACGTGAAAAAAAAATACAAAATAAAATTTGAGTGGGTAGCTTCCACTTTTTTTTTTTTTAACTCTATATAGTTTTCTGTTTCCCATCGCTACCTTTGCTATCGATAAGATTTTTCTAACATTGACTCAATCTCTTTTATTTTACTAAAGAACATTTAGGGTTTTAGCTTGAGTGAAAATGGCAAAACTGCTCTTGTAGAGCAACCTGTAAAACAGAAAGCTATGTATAATAAATTGAGATCTTATTCTTTTTTGACTTGCAAGATATATTATTAGAAGGCCTTATGGTTGTACTTTCTCATAATTGTTGGGACGTATTTTAGGACCGTCTTATAAATGGAGTGGCCGAAATTGTATATTGCACATCTTTGAGGGTTTGTCAAGGGTATGAAAACGATGGAATAAATTTAGAACACTATCAAAACTAGGAAATTGAGGTTTGTTAGTGTGATGCATGACAGAGTGAACATATTCCACATTACATGAGAGCCTCCGCCCATTTTGGAAGGTGTGGTACTGGGTTTTTATTAATTCAGTGAAACGGAAACTTTACGATGCGATACTATTTTTGAAATAAGGTGATTTCGTAAAGACATTGGTATGGTAGTTTTTTTCTCTGCTTGTTTGGTTCCTGAACAAAATTATGATCATGAATTTACAATGATAAGTTTTTGTATATGTTCTAGACCTATGTGATCAAAATTCTTTAACAAAGAATAATGAAAACAATCATTTGCAGACTTTAAGAAATCATACTTTATTTTAAAAATAGTAGCGTATCGTAAAGTTCATATTTCACTGAATTAACTCAAATCCAGTATGGCACCTTCCAAAATGGCCGCAGAGGCTCTCATGTAATATAGAATATTTTCATTGTGTTCTGCATCACACCGAAAACCTCAATCACATATTTTTGGTAGTGCTCTAAATTTATTTAATCGTTTCTACACCCTGATATGCAACCAGCGATACACACCACTGTTTCAATTAATGAATGCATATGCTTCAGTAGAAGACAAAAAATTGCATAACATTTTGTGATTTCAGCAAACGTTTACGTGCATAATGATTTTTGTGTACACAAGTTCATCAATTAACACACTTTGTATCATACATTTAGCTGCATCCTTAAAAATTATGCATCTAAACGTTTTGCTGAAATCACAAAAGTTATGCATTTTTTTGTCTTCTACTGAAGCATATGCATTCATTAATTGAAACAGTGGTTTGTATCGCTGGTTGCAACTCGTCTGTGGTTCTCTGTGTTGTTAACTTTGATTTTCAATAATTTTAGAATGTCTTGATTGACCTAGAATTTGTTGATCCATTGATATATTGTATAATAAAATCCGTCTCTTCTAGTAGATAATTAAACTAAACTCTGACCTAATTAAATCAGTATAATAAATAAATAATAAATGATTATTAGTTATTAAAAGTGATTTACTTTGGCCAGATTTTAGTTTTGATTAACGTAAAGAAGTTTCAAAACTAGAATGAACGACATTCATATAGTAGGTCATTTATTTTATAACTTTTTCTATGCTATATGTATATCTGTATTCTTATACAATATTTTTTTTAATATAGGTTGAATATACAATATAATTAACAAAAGAACTTTTTTGAATTTTAGTTTGTGTATTATACAGCATTACTAAAATGATCCCTCTAATAAAACTATTATTGCCTCTATATTGATCATTTCTTTCATATTTGTTACAATGAAACATGCAATATGAAATGAGTTATTACATACAATATATATTTGTTTTAGATGATGACAGTTAACTTATGATCAATTACTACCCTTACTCTAAACAGAAAAATCTTACCTTTCTGATTTGATTGGATTCTCGGTTTAGCGTTCCTTTTAGTAGCGAGGTTATTTGATATGCCGACCTACATTTTAACATGGAATCCAAACCACATGAGCTCCCGCTGCGAATCGAAACCAGGTTTGGGTCTTCTTCACTGAAACCTGTAACTCTCTTCTGACACCTTGTGGTAAGGTTTATTTAATTTTCTTCTAATTTCACTTGAATGTTTGCACATGTTAGATACCAAAATTGACAATATTGAATTTTAAAACAAGCTTATAAGAAGCCGAATGATTTGTATGTATCAATGCATTGCGAAATATCAATATTTCTGCACAAGTTTCTGCACACATGAACATTTCCATTTATATTCATTCATATCGCCCCTGCATCCGTGAAACAATAGTGGTACATTCACATTATCATATCCCCCTGTAGCCTCCAGTGAATTTAAATCTGCCAATTTTGGTGGTATGGTAGCTCAGTGGTAGAGCGATCATCTCTGGTGCGTGGAGGTTTTGGTGTGATTCAAAGGCACATAAGTTTGTGGTGGATTATATCGTGTCCATGGGATGTATCAAGTACTCGCGTTTTCTCCAATAATCGTATTCCAGCATTTGTTAAATCATCATCTACCTTAATCATCCATTTCTGTTCGCCTAAATTGCGTAATCGTGCGAAAGATTTCATTTTTCATTTCAAATCTCTCAATTTGGCCTCCATATTCTTAATATGCACACAATATTCTGTAATATATATATATATATATATATATATATATATATATATATATATATATATATATATATATATATATATATATATATATATATATATGAAAGTGAACCGCAACGGTAACAAAATATCGTAGTAATGAGTTTTATCCAACAAGAATAAAAGGAACAGTCGTCTTGAGAATGAACGTATTTATTTTACGCTCTAATTCTTTGCACCTGTTAACATTGAATGAGGTAGGCACGCCAGCTAACCGCGACGATTACATCATCTGCAATGCATCCAGTGTTTCAGCGTGAAACAACACCATTCTTCATAATGAAACTTCGTTGAGATGGATTCTAATAAGCTGCCATCTAGCGAGCGGAAAAGGAACTTTTCGTATTTATGAGAGCTCTTTATACAGAGAGTCTTTGGGATTCTGTATTTCATTTTCAGCCTCCAGGGTGTCTTTTATGCGAGCAAGAAAAGTTGCTCCAATATGCAAATGCTTTCAATCCTTTAACTTCATAAGAAAAATATTCCTTACGGTTTCCTACAACTCTGGAAGTTTCCCCAGGGTATTTAAGGCATTAACAATGACTCTATAAACTACATCACGTTGAATTCATTCGTATTTAAAGTAAAGTTCTGTATAACTTAACATGTTGCCGTATATAAACGCCATCTTCAATTTCTAGTTTAAAGACATAGGACCTTATGCAGAGTCGTTTTGACGAATGATTAGCGTCATACTAAAGACCTGACTACTGCAGGAAACATACGTTAGTCGAACTCTTTAGTATAGCACTAATCACGCGTCAGAGGGACTCTGCATAAATCCAATAGTGTTTAAAGTCATGTTACATTTGTTTTCCATGCTAGTTTCTTGTGCAGATTAGTGTAGATTGTAAAATGTAGAAATATATACTTACGTATAGACTTAACTTACCACCTTTAATTTCCCCTAAACCGAGAATTTAAAACAAAAACAATTAACAATTATAATAACTGACTCAACTGACATTTGTGGGGCTACGATGACTCATGGGTAGAACGTTCACCTCTGGTACACGTGGTCCTTGGTTTGATCTCAGCTCGCGCCAAATGAACTTTGTGTTGGACAAACAACGTGTACGTGGGGTTTCTTGGTGTTCTCCCGTTTCCTCCCATTTTCTTTATTCCAACTTTTCATTATTTTCTTATTAGGACGATCTCCTTTAGCCTAGAAGCCATAATCGTGGGACGTAAAACTTTTCCTGAAACAGACAGATATAAATGCCAGTTGAAACGTAAAGATTTCAACTGACAGTTATATATGTCTGTTTCACGATATCTCTTTTAAACTATCCAATTTTAATGACGTTAACGAGCCCATATATGCCTTCCTCTAATCTTTTGAAGTAACACTTTGGTCCTTCTAAACAATACTTTTGTTTGGATAAAATTCATCACATGTTGAAACACCTCCGGTGCTTGGGGTCCATGGTTCGATCCCAGCTCGCGCCGTGTGGGCTTTGTGGTGTACAAACACCGTGCTCGTATGTTTTCTCAGGGTTCTTCCGTTTCCTCGCACTTTCTTCATTCCACCATTTTACTTATCTCTCATCATCACCGTCTCCTTTAGCCTAACCTGCATAACCGTGGGACATAAAACTTAAAGATTTCATTTCATTTTTTTCACATGTTGAAAGTTTACACTAGTGTTTCCTATGAGAGGAGACGAGATAAGAAGGTTCTATTTCTTGTCATTTCTCGATTCCCTGAGCCACTTTTCTCATGCCTACAAATTTATATACGAAAGGAATGCCCTGATTTTTCTCCTTAATATGATCTAACAGTTATCACAATCCTTCTGGCACGAGAAATTCACGAAGCATGTGATACAACAACATTTAAAACATTTATTATGATATATTGTGTAAAGACTTGCGTAAATGTTGATATGTTGATAAATTTTCTTCTTTGTGTTTGTAAACTACATTATCAACTTACATGTTTAACTCTGAAACAGTGTTTGAAATGTTGCGTTGCTCACGAGACTCCGTCTCAGGACCAACACTAGTTTACAAAACAATTTTTCAGTATAACTACGTAAAAGCTATTCAATTTTAATCTAACGTAATTTACATTTTGTTTTAGAGTATCCGGATTATTCCTATTGGCTGCTTTACAAATCGTTGTTTGTCGTAGGTGTTTATCGTTCCCCATCAGCACAAAGGCTGTAAAAGGTGTTGACCTATAGTAAAGGTGGAATCTCAACCACTGCAAAGCCTCCAGATTCGACAGGTCTCGAAGAGGACAGAAAGGAGTGAGCTTCCCAAATTTCGGAAATACTTTGCTTAAATAATTTGTCAAGAATACTATATTCTGTAATAATTTGCACAAAAATAACTCGAATTTGATGCAACATTGGGCATATTTCCTTACAGGATTCCCAAATGAATTGTTTGACATAGAAATATCTCAAGAATGTGAGGGCTGATTCTCCCTCAACCCCTGATATATATATATATATATATATATATATATATATATATATATATATATATATATATATATATATATACGTTTCAAGATAATTTACATTTAACCCTTAAGCAGGTGCGTCAATTTCCGTAACGTTAGCAGGTCCATACGTAAAATCATACCCCATATGTTTATTTTCGTGTAGGTTAGTAATCATATACAGAATCATTTTTAAAATACTAATGCAGTCATAGTATATCATATATAAACTATGTTAAGTAATACTATACTCAGGATTACCAACTAAATGAAGTTTATCTAGCTTTATATATTATGATGAATTTTTCTGATGCAGTGCCATTTTAACATCATTTAGTTGCACCTTACTGTTATAATACATATCACATTGCTTAATTATTAATTTCTATTGATATTAGTAATCCAGGTTCACCAGGTTATGGCATATGCTGATGATGTAAATTTAATAGGGGATGATAGGAGAACAGTAGAAATAAATGCAGAGATCTTATTAAACGCTTGCAGGGACATGGGTTTAGAAGTAAATGCAGAGAAAACTAAATACATGGAAGTGCGTCGGGACCGTAATACGGCAAAGTGTGGAGGCGTTAAAATATTAAATAATGCTTTTGATAAAGTGGATACTTTCAAATATTTAGGATCATTATTAACAGACGAAAATCATATTCACGATGAAATTAAATGTCGACTAAAAGCAGGGAATTCGTGTTACTATTCGGTTCAAAATCTCTTGTCGTCGCGAATTCTGTCGAGGAATTTGAAGCTTAAAATATATAAAACGATAATCATGCCTGTTGTTCTGTATGGTTGTGAAACATGGTCGCTTACTCTGAGGGAAGAACATAGACTGAAAGTATTTGAGAACAGGATCCTGAGAAGAATATTCGGACCCAAGAGGAACGAGAATGGGGAATGGCGGAAACTTCATAACGAGGAACTACATAGTTTATACGGTTTACCCAACATTGTTAGGGTCGTCAAGTCTAGGAAGCTTAGGTGGGCAGGTCATGTAGCTAGAATGGAAGAAAGTAGAAACGCTTTCAAAGTCTTGACTGGTAGACCCATAGGAAAACGACCATTAGGAAGACCTAGGCGCAGATGGGAGGACAATATTAAGATGGATCTCGCAGAAATAGGAATACAAAGTAGAAACTGGATGCAATTAGCTAAGGATAGAAGTCAGTGGAGAGCTTTTGTGAACGCGGCACTGAACCTCCGGGTTCCATAGGCCATAGAGTTAGTTAGTTAGTTAGTTAGTTAGTAATCCAGGATTGCCAACCACTTTGAATTTCTTGTAACTTTCGAATGAGTGACACTTTGTGTAATGCAATTATAATTCCAATTCGCATCTACTTGAAACAAACGAAGAATATTGTCCAGTCAAACACGTGTAAAACAGATTACCCTCCATTAGCTTACTTGTTAAAGAACAATGAACAAATACCTCAAATAGCAATTGAAATCCTAAATAAACAATGCTGCTACATTTCGAAAACTGACAGTGGGGTACGTTATGCCTCACGCGCCTGCTTAAGCGTTAAAAAATATTTGGGTTTGAAGAAATGTGAAGTGTTTGACCTTTCACGGTTTTCAATAATTATGTCTCCGTGGAGTTCAACTCAGTAAAAATTAAACCAAGGATTTACTTTATTTTAATTGAAGAAAAAAATCCAAAAATTTCATTCAAGATATCGGTTTTGGTAGAATATGAGAAATATGTTTCTGAGGCCTTCCAGTCATCTTCAATACACAATACTAAGAAGTGGTGTGGGGGAAGAGGGAATAATATCTTGCCAACAGTAATATAAGGCTATCCCACACATTCCTGAATATATAAAATTAAACTTGACATATCAACAATTGAATTGTTCCGATTAGATTAGTTGAACATGTGTTTCAGCAGTTTGAAGAGATTCTGTACCTGAAGAGATGAAGGGAGTTATTTTACGTAAGACTACAGTTTCCCATTATGTATTCACAAAATACAACATATAAGGATTTGCTTAAGTTGGAGATATGAAATTCGATTTGCAAACTCGTAACTAAATATAGGAAAATACGTTGTTTAAGTTTTCGATACATCCTGCTCCTAAATAGTGGAAAATGGTTGGAGATCTGTAATTTTAAAATTTTACCCCACTGCATTTATTCAGACAATGACTACTATAAGAATTCCGTAAGTTAAAGGTGTGAAATTCGGTATTTCATCTCTTAACTAAAAATAACACTAACTTGTTTTGTGTTGTTGGAAATTGGTTCTAATGGGTAAGGGGACTATTACTTAATTTTCTTGACATTCAAAACAACATTGTCTGACTCATCATAATGGGAAAATGTTGATTCGTTTAAAATGATATTCTACACAGTACTGTCGTTGAGCCAACAAAGTGACTGACTTTCATTAAAATGATTGTTCTAAGGCTAGAGGGGAATATTTAAAATATTTTCCCAAACGAAAGTTGGTCATGTATCCTTCACGTAAGGGTGATGAAACTTGGTACTTACTTCCTTCTTATTCCTTGCCGTTTATCGGAATTGCAGATCTAAGGAAAGAAAAGGTCATTTTGTGTATTTCTTTTCTCAGTATATAGAAATAGTATCAATGTTGCCTCTTTTATCATAATATCATAACAAGTAAATGGTTGCACCCTCTGAAATGCAACTTGAACATAGTAAGCACTTAAGTCGAGTTGAGATTTTATTTTTAGTTCACTTTGGTACAATACACATTGAAAGAGGAAACGAGGTTCAATTACTTAAAAATTGACAAATATTTAAAACATATTTATTATTGAACTAGGCTACATTGTATAATGACTTGCCTATCTTTAAATATTGATAAATTTTCTTCATTGTGTTTTTAAATCACTTTATCAATTCCCTGTACAAATAATAGGCATGACAACGATTTATTTTCTTATTTCCTTTTTCTTTGTTTCCTTCTTTTTTACACTTTTCTAACTGAGGAGTCCACGAAGAAATAATCTTCTTCTGGTACAACGTGTTGCTGTGTCAATTCTGGAAGCAGACACTGGAAGTTGTAAGAAACCGAATAGATTTTAAATTCATAAACTCAGTACCCGATATATATTTAAAAACTAAGCATTAGTAATTTCTTTCAGTATGCGCTAAATGTTATCAAATGTGTGTTGTATTGTTGCAAGTAGTGTATCTGTTCACATATGTCTTCTGCGATATGACTGGATTTATTTAGAATCGAATTCCTCTGATAGTCCTAATCTCAGAGCCTTTGCACTATAGATTCACACGACTATTAGAGAAGAAACACCTGTTTATTAGAATCACACTGGAGGCCTTATAAGATTATAATCTTAATACATACATTACTATACACGATTACTCCTGAACGAAAGTTTTCTTTTTTTTAATTCCATGTTTTCTGCAAGAGAGTGGAGTGATTGTCTCGACCGGATTTGTTAATGGAATCAGTCTGTTAACATCTCTACGAGTGACAACGACTATAATGGCACCTATCCATATCTCTTAACAAATAAATATTATTTTTACACCACGCTAATATGCAAATGTCAACAGATTTACGAGTTGCGGGTTACATAAACTTCTAGATGAAAATATTTAGATATGCTTAGCTTTTATTTTAAACTCAGCGATTTCGTTCATAAATGTACGTTTCTCCCAATCCTTCCTACGTTCCCTAGGGGAGCTTTTTTTCGTCCTACATTAAACTATAGCGTATTGGAGTAGGAATTAGATTTCTGGGCTTTCAGCATCTATGGCTATGTTAGATAGTCACGTATGAGGGATGCCGTTGTAATGGACCAGGTATTGGGTCGCTGTTCGGGCTGCCATTTATTTGTAACCGGTTCTTGGGTCACAATTCGGGTTGCCATTTATTTGGAATCGCCTGTTAGTATTCTGTCCTGCGTTGTCCTCCGTGGCCCTACCAATAAGTATTCTCCTGAGACCTGGACTTACCTGGGTAGGACGTTGAAGAACCTCTCCAAGAAGGGATTACAAAATTGTTTTCAAATTACTCCTCGGTCTCAATGATGAGATGAGGATTAGGCACCGAAATGTTCGGATGGCTCGTCTCGAAAACCTCACAGACGATCAAACTGTCATCCAGACCATAACGCACACAAATATCACGCACACACACAACGAAAACACATTGGGTTAAATGACACCTACTTATTTATTAGAATACTATTAAAAAGAAAAATAATGAAGAGAAATGATCACAACACTTAACACTGAATATATATGTTATCTTTATTACTAAAATCACATTTTGCCTTTTCAATGCACTGTAGCCCTTATCACTTTGATATATATTATAAGGTTGTAATTCAAATTTCACTATAAATGCTTTTCTCACACAACTAATGCGCTTGGGAATTAGCACTGGGGAAAATTTGCCGGGATAATCTCACGTAGTAATCTAGTTGCTACTCCAAACAGTCCTGAAGAGTCGAGACAAGTCTTCGGAAAATAACACAGTCTCCAAAGTGGAATGCTAATGTTGGAGGGCGCGTTTATAACTTTTTCGCGCACTAGGTATATGAACCTGGGACTTATTGATTGGGGCTAGCCGTAAGAAAACGTCCTTATGCTCCTTAGCATAATATTATACTTTAAGCTCGACGCGACGTGCGTGGTTTCAGCTTCAAAACTTGGACTCACACTCTCCAAACCAAGGGGTTCGAGATACGAACTGCAATAGTCCATTCGTCAATGTTGGCAGTTTATTCTGAAAACACTCAGGTTAAATCACCTGTAGATACATGCAAACAGAATACGGAAAAGAATTTATGTGAATCAGTCCACTGCCCACGACGCACAAGACATTGCGATAACTTGACTGTGGGAAAGAACAGATAACGAACTGCTAAAGCGCTGCGGCTGGTGCCATTCGGTCGCTTGAACACCTGGTCTACTCTGATCTGCTCTAATCTACTGCAATATTTCCATAAACGATTAAAGAAATCACTTAATTCAGTTCCAAATAACAGTAGAATACCGACTGTACATATTAATAAGTCAGGGAGAAATACTGAAAAGGTTCGTCGCTCACTGAAATGTTCTCACTACAAACCAATGTTTTAAATATATATATATGAAAAAACAATGAAGGACTTCTTTGTCCAGTTGTGTGGGAAGGAAATAATTCCCACGAAAGAACGCAGAATAAAGTATAAATCAGAAAAATAATCCTTGTCTTTATGACATATACAGAGCGTTCACAAATAATACTTCTATAACCTGGTGGCGGTTATACCGTCCCTCGACAATCACACTGTGCGGGGAAAGGAAAGGAAGAAAGAGTCCTACGATCTATATATTAGATACAAACCCAGCATTTGCCTGGTATTCATGAGAAAAACCCAGGAAAATATCACTCAGAATGGCTGGATAGAAAATGCTTTTATACTTTTTGCCCCCCGAGAATCGATCTCGAGAAGCCTCGCACAAAAGACTTGAGAGTTAACTACTCGCTACTTAGGGCCACTGCAGCATGTTGAAAATGATTATAGAAAAATGAAGTATAGTGAAGAACATTCTGAAAACACGAGGTAGCATGATTGGACACACTAGGAGACGTATAGGAAGCATGTTGGAATCTATGGAGGGAATTACAGAATGAAAAATATCTGCAAAACGCCAACCACATAACACAAGATATTAGGAAGAAAAGTTTCAAAGAAATAAACATTCTGGCTTATGATACAGAAGACTGGAAGGCTGTGTCAAACCATAATACAAGATAAAGGGAAGAAAAAGTACTTGAAAATAAAACATCTGTCTTAGAATAGGGAAGATTGGAAAGCTATGTCAAATAATAATAAAAGATAAAGGGAAGAAAAAGTATACGAAAATGAAACATCTGGCTCAGAATAGGGATGAATGGAAAGCTATGTCAAATAATAATACAAGATAAAGGGAAGAAAAAGTATATGTAAGTGGAAAGCCTGACTCAGGAAAGCGTAGAGTGGAAAGCTGCGTCAAATAATAATTCGAGATGTAGGGAAGAAAGATACACGGAATTGAAAAGTCTGGCTCAGAATATGGAAGAGTGGAAAACTGTGTCAGACAATAATACAAAATGTACGTAAGAAAAATATATGGAAATGAAAAGTCTATTTCAAAATAGGGAAGAGGGGAAAACGATGTGAAACATAACATGAAGATTCTTGGTCAACACCCTCAACGTCTGTGAGGTAATTCCTGACACCAAGATAAGGCAAAACATATAGATCAACCTGGTTGCACAAATTGTTCGGGATTATAGGTTGCCGAATAGATGAACAAATGAAGTTTGAAGGTCCAAGCTCCAAAACTATGGGACCTACTGTAGTCCAGTCAAAACTTCACTTAAAAACGAATATGTGCGCTATACAAAAATAGATGTTTTAGAATCCTAAGGTACTCACGAAACAATTTTTATAGGGGGAGTTTGGCTACGAGCATGCAATTTGAAGTACTCTCCAAACCACGTTGCGGAGATACCGCAGGATTCTGAAACTTGGATAATTGGATAGGGCACATAGTAGTTCCTACGTGAAGTCTTGACCCGACTACGGTAGGTCCCATAGTGTTGGACCTATTGGCTTTTAGATTTCATTTTTTCATGTTTTCGGCAGTCTGTAAGTCCGAAAGGAAGCATTTGTCAACCCAGTATGGTCTATACTTTTTGTCTTATCTTATTATGAGGAATCACTTCCTAAACGTTGTCGGTGTTGTTTTGAAACACCCTGTATATTGCAGTCTCAGAGTTACGTAAAATTGTTCAAACTTGTAAAATCGTTCAAGTACTCAACGGTCTACCAGAACCTAACATGTACTTTGTTCTTCAACGAATGAATTTCTAGTTGCAGAGTTAAGTTCTGAATAAAATTAAACCAGAATGATCTAAAATATCGTTAAACATTTTGTATATTATAACTTGCTGTTCTCTTCATAAAACTTTTCGTTGGGTAATGAAAGCAAGTGATCTTCCTATTATAGATATATACCTTGTGGAAAGACAAAGCTATACAGTTGCCAGAATATGTGGCTTTCATGTGGAGAAAGTTATCAGCCAAAGCATAAATATGGCCTTAAATCATGAAAAAACATTGTATAGTTTATCAAAGTGTATTGTGAACGGGAGTTTCTAAAGTTGGTTATTAGACGGCAAATAAAATATGGTGCTTCAAGAGAATAGAAGAAATGATTAGAAACAAGTAATGAAGTTGCTCAAGAGGTGAATAATGAATGGAGTACGTATATTGTTCGTCAAAGCGAACGTCGTATTATTAGCGTTGAAGCGAAACTTAGTTATCTGTGGTTTACTTATTGTTCAGTACATATATTCATCTCTCTTGAGTTCAAGTACGGTATTGGATTAAGTTTCTCTTGTTTCTTTTAATACTTTTGATCAGAGGAACTTTCAGAGCATAATGAACAGTTCACCATTTCTAATAGAAAGTTTAATTTCATTTTATATTTATGCATCAAATATGTTCAACCTATCACTATTTTGATCGTTAATTCTGTAGTCTTCCAGCTTTTGAGTTCTTTGGTATGTGGATAATATTGATATATATATAACAAGAAAGCTTTGTTTCATATTGTAAAGTACGGTAAACTTCCAAGCTATGAAAATTCAACAGCAAACTGGGAAGTAATGCATTTATATATCTTACAATGGAGGTATAAGTTTTGAAATTGGAATCTGTTCTTGTGCTACAGAATCCATATTTAAAAACTGTTTCTCGCTATTTTCATAATTCTTTTTCTTACTATGGTAAGCAATGTTCAAAGGGTAAATGGTACCATTTCTGGTTTGAGTAAACGGATAAGTGTGGACTTAAAGCTTATTTTTCAGACGCTAACGAGTATTACGAAGACTAGAAATAATAGGAATTGACGGTAACAGTCTACCACATCTAATTGCAGTAGAGAGATAAGATTAGGTATGGAGTCTATTCCAAGAAACCGCTTCTCACTACCTGTTACCACTTTGTTGAATAATGGTTACAGTTCCAGCTCCAGTTTGAATATGATAGAAGGCTAAGGAAGATCATAGACCTACTCTTGGGACACTGAATCGACTTCAAGAACCCGCATCTAAATATGCCTCACCGTTTACCTGTTGACAGACAGATGGATAGACGAATATAGACGTTGTATAAGATTTCCTATACATATTCATGGCATCATTTGGAAGTGTAGTACACTGGTAAACGCAGTAAAAGTTACCAACATTGCTAAGGTTATCAGGTCTAGAAGGCTCAGGTGGGTAGGTGATGTATCCCGAATGGAAGAAAGTACGACCGCTTTGAAAGTTTTGGTTGAGAATCCAATCGGAAAATATTTATTCGGAAGACCTAAGCACAGATGAAACGGTAATATGAAGATGGGTCTCACAGAAATAGGAGTAATAGGAGAAATAAGAGCGATCTTAACTATAAAATATCTTCAAAATAAGCAAAAGTGGACTTGAGTTCTTTGTTAACTGAGCACCTCTAAGTTGGATATGAATTAAGTTTGACAAGCTTCCAGAGCAAGCGCATATTTAATGATTTCTCTTTAAAGGAATGGTTTTATTTTAAAGATAAGGTAAGCTCAACTTCCTCCTCCTCCTCTGGCTAATTTCAATTTCATACAATATTCTCGATTTGTGGACTACAAAGGACGTATACATCACATTTCATGAAATTAAGGTGATATTAAGGGAAAAGTATTGAACTACTACATTTTTGAGACTTAGTGAGTTCAATGCTTGATTTAAAGTCAAATGACCGCCGCAAAATACCATTAAACAAAGCACATACTTGGTTGATAAAAGTTTGATAAGTTTTAGAAATAGTGCTGCTACATATATTTTTCTAAGAGTAGGTGAAGTCATCTCCATGACCTTTATTGTATATAGCTCAGTAAAGGGGGAAATATAACATTTAAATTAATACACACCCAAAATTTAATCAAAGACAAAGATTTTTGAAAAAAAAATATCTCGGAACGTGTTTCATAACATGAGATAGATTAGTGTTTTAATGTATAGCGTTCGAAATCTTGATAAGGAAGGTCTCCGATTCAGTTCCCTGAAGGAGAGAATCAGTGACTTATGCTGACCGACTTCTAATTTGAACTTAAGATCCATGTCTCAAATACTATCAGTTCTGAAGAGGAACGCTTAACTTTAATGTACAAATGGATAACAAACAGTGGACTAAATATTTCTAATAGTTTGAAGATTTCTACCGACAAATAGAAAGAAAAAATGAGCTTTCCATTCGTTTTTGCTGTAATTATTCTCTAATACTTTACCGATTTCAACCATTCTCTAATTTTAATTATTCTCTAATACTTTACCGATTTCAACCATTTGCTAATTTTAATTATTCTCTAATACTTGACTGATTTCAACAGATGAATGTAAACTGGGAAGGTTAACAGAAACATGTGCTACGTTTCATCAAAATCTAAGAAACTTTACAAAGGATAAAATAGAAAATTATTTTATCATCACATTTTCTATACTATATACCCAAAATTTGAACTTGGTGAGGAAAATGTATATCCTTAGATTACATCGATGTCAACTAGTAATCCATTGCAGTCTGTTCAAACAAGAGAGAAAATGACGAATTAATATTGAAGCACATTCAGAACATTCTATCTATGAATTATTTTTTGTGTACCGGTACATTATTCAGCTTGGAAGATGTGTCAATAGGTTTATTGCTGATGAAATCTCGATGTGTCTGATAGATGCCAACAACCCCTGTGGTATGGTGGAGAATTAAGGTCGATTTGAGACTTTGTGTAAACAAAAATAAAAGTAATAGATTCCAAAGAATGGAAACTGCGTTTAGTCTTCTCACATGACCTCCTTGCAATTACATATTTGTCCCGTTGTTTAATAATACCTAGAAGGCTTTCGCATAGAAAAATTTGTTACTATATCTGAATCATTAGGGTTTGTGTCATTGCATCATCACTTTAGAAAGAAATACATAATCACTCCAAGGAATTATTTTAGGAACCAATCAGGGAGAAATCACGAGTCGTTCAATTTAGTACAGAGTTCAACTGTTCTATTCTGGTCGGAAGCGGAAATTTGTTTTGGAACCCAAAATACACTCACTTTTCGAAACCGTAATTTGTCATGAATTATTGGTTTTACTGTTCGTAACGAAAGATTATGCGTCTTCGTTTTAGGAGAGGTTATGCAACTTTTGTAAATGATGAGGGTTTCAAACTGATTGTTATGGGTTAAAATCCACAGCGTCAGTGACGAGCATATGGCCACTTTCCACTACTCAAGTATGTTATTGCGGATTTGTGTTTATTACCATGTTGTGACTGAAACTTCTGTAACTTTGAGCTCGTTTTATACTTCCATTCATTAAAACTTTCATTACCACGTCCTGTTCCATGTACTTGTCCCCATGATTATCCGCCGTCTTCGATTTCAATCTAAACTTCGTAGCATAATCGCTTAAGCTCTCAACTTTGTTCGATTTCCGGTGGAAATACTTTTCGAAAATATCAGCTACCCTTAGTGAAGTTTTTCCTGGGTTTTCCACATTCACACCAGGCAAATGCCGGAATGGTTCCTAACATAGTCTAATAGTTCCAGGCATCTTCCTTCCTTCCAGAGACGTACACCGGGGGTGGGTCCTGGATGTCCGGAAATTTCGACTTTTGTGTAAATTTAGCCTAATTTTGGGGGTAATTTTGGAATTTTAATATAAAATACCCTCATATTATGTTTGAATCCCTACCGAAATAAATTCCTGCGTACGCTACTGCTTCCTTCCCCATTCCTTTCTTCCTCTCCGATTCCCCAAACAGTGTGATGGCCGAGGTACGTCATCCCTCATGTGTAGCTTGCTAAAATGGCCATAGATGCCGAAAGCCCAGAAATATAATTGCTAATTCCCAATACTGATTCTGAATCTGTAAGAAAAAATGTTCCGGACTTGCATGAATGTCTTTTGTACATTTCAGGTATTCAAACTGCATTAAAGAGTACAGAAGGTGGCAATACTTCAGTATTTATACATAATGAAGCATAAAAGATATTATATATGGTGGACAATAATAAAGTATCTTTCTAACATACATACATCAAACACCACATACACACCTATATATAGTATGGCGCTGAATTCGTTGAACAAAAGCAGAGGAGTGATTCCTGAGAGTAAAACAAACAAAAAAGTTCCAATAAACATAGGGCAAAAAAGACCATCGTTTACGTATTATAGGCTGCCGAAAACATGAAAAAAATAATTCTCAAGGTCCATAGCTCCAAAACTATTGGACATACTGTAGTCGGGTCAACACTTCACTTAGGGACTAGTATGTGCTCTATCCAAAGATACATGTTTTAGAATCCTAAGGTACGCACGCACAATTTTTATGGAGGTAGTTGGAGAGTACTTTATATCATAGGCCCGTAGTCAAACTTCCTCTATAAAAATTGTTGTGGGAGCACCTCAGGATTCAGAAACACGCGTTTTTGCATAGGGCACATATAGGTCCTAAGTGAAGTCTTCACCCGACCAAGATAGGTCCCATAGTTTTGGAGCATTAAAATTCATTTTTTCATGATTTCGGCAACCTATAACACGTAAATGATGGGGTTTTTACCCTATGTTTATTGAAACTTTTTTGTTTGTTTACTCTCAGGAATCACTCCTCTCCTTTTGTACAACGAATTTAGCGCCATACTATATATATGTCGGACATTGACATTGGGACTGTAATATTTATCAACCTTATACTATAACCAATAAAGAGATTTGTAAATATAAAAAATAAATATTGTATACACCAGAAATTGTGGTATTTAGCAATTTCCTTCAAAATCCAACACTTTCTACTTGCACAAGAAGATTAAGAGAAACACGTATATTATTCATCTTTGTTGACGTTTCTGATAACTCAATAGTTGGCATCAAAGACTTTGAGTTATTGCAAAGAGAACTTTCAATAAGTCACTCACAGGCAATTGCAGAAAACGTATAAGAAGACGAGGTTAGCGATTTGCCT
Source organism: Thermobia domestica (assembly GCF_964235325.1). Classification (NCBI taxonomy): domain Eukaryota; kingdom Metazoa; phylum Arthropoda; class Insecta; order Zygentoma; family Lepismatidae; genus Thermobia; species Thermobia domestica. The sequence continues at coordinate 264,507,749 of NC_137463.1, forward strand.
CCAGCAATTTCGATAATCTAATTTTATAAAGGTAATTGTTCTATAAAGCTGTAATCAGATCACACTGGCATCAGAAAGAGCAGCGTAAAGCGAAAAAGGCGCCTTCAAGGGTAAACAAGGATTTAGTGTCTACTGCAAGTTCCGAAAAATCAAAGATTATGGGCTATATATACAGTTTTGTGCATATTTGCACTGAATACGAAATGAAAATAAAGATTAGAAAGACGAAAGTAAACGTGTTTGAAATAAGTGGTCTGTATCGAAGTAGGATGTGATAAAGCACAAAAGGCAATTATTGTGTTTAGTAGGTATATTAGTAACGACGACATAAATGAAATTGTGAAATAAAACAAGAATTGCCATCATCATAATAGGTATTCCGGCATTATTGGCAGGTTACTTGCTGCAATTGAGAAGCTTCCATGCTCCGCGGTTTTCCGCTAGTCTCTTTGTCGCTAGCCTCTTTTTCGGTAACCACGTACGATTTCTGTTTTGATACCATCCAACAATTGTAGTCTCCTTCCTCCCTTTCCTCTCTGTGATGCTAGCATACCTTCTCGCACGACCCTTATGATACAGTTCCTTCTTATCCAATGTTCCAAACAGTTTCTCTCCCTCTTCTTAATAATATCTAAAATTGTTCTTTTCATTCTACCATTTCTAAGACCCTGTCATTCATTTTCCGCACGACCCAGCTAATTCTCTCTATTTTTGTACACACCCACATTTTGTAAGTTTTCAGTCGTTTTTCATCACTTTTGCATAATATCCATGTTTCTGATTTATACAGTGCAGTACTCTACATGAAGCACATTATGAGTCATTTTCTCAACTCTTTATTTCAAGGTGCCACAAAATAATATTTTCTTCCTCCTAAACGCTTCTTTCGCTATTCGTATTCTTGTTTTTATTTCACTTTCACATTTTATTTCATTATTAATAGTACTACACAGGTATTGGAAACTAGTCATGTATTTCTTTCTTCCCTCCTAATTTTATATTTGATACCGACCCTTTCCTTCCAAGACAAAAAATTGAAATGTGCATTTCGTCAGTTCATCAATAGCTAGTAAACAATAAAATGTCTTATCAAGCATTCCGTGTTCAATACTTACTTTACGAAGCAGAAAGAAATCCTGTATGCAAACATATGAAAAACAATTAGACATTAGAAATATGAGTATGGAAAAGAACTGAGTAAACCAGCTGGTAGAAAAGGAAGCTAATCAAAATAATAAGGAAAAGGCAGCACGTGTAATTCAAGAAATAGTTATAAATATGAAGTGATTATAAATATGAAGTGACATTGAATATGAGAGAACTGTACCCCAGGAATGTGTAATGAGATTTGAAGGAAGTAAAAACAAGGAGAGGCGAAAGAGGCTTCAATTGATAAACTATATGGAAACAGATAAATGATATATCAAGGCGAAGAAGTTGCTGGATTGATATTATCAGACTGTTTGTCGCAGAATGTTTATGATGATGATAATACATTTGCAAAGAAAAAGACATTTCAATGACATCTTGATTTGTGCACGTATCGATTTCTTTAAAAATATCCATCTACAGCAACGAATTAAATTTAAATAGCAGCATAAACTATCGGAAACATAGTTGAGTTGGTCATTCCAGAATACAAGTATGACGTGACCATTACCTGCGTAGTATAATATTCTATTCTCTGGATCACATACAAGACAATGAAAATTATATGAATATTGTTAACGGCCATTCCACACTGTGGTAGAAGTGGCTATGTCAAGCGAAGTCTTAGCTTCTAGCAGTTGTTGGTAATGTGGCAAAAGAAGGTTTCAATATTTCCAACGTTTCGTATTCTTCAAAGAAAGAACGATGAAGAGAGAGTCTTGGAGGCTGCATAGTTAAGCTCAAATTGTACTATTAATAAAACTGAGTCTGCTTTGAGGTCTTGGAGTCATTTTGCAGAATACAGGAAGTGCATTGAGTACGCTGATACACAAGTAAGACCACGCAGTTTGCGATGACATTGGCTTATGAATACATTCCGAGAAATCCACAAAAGGATCACATGGCGACGGCATCATCGATTAAGATCAATGTTGCGTACCGTATATAGTGTCCGCTAGCACCAGCTGGAACTGTTCTTTCAACGTAGGATAACGATTAATAGTGCCTCTCGGTAACCTTTATTCACACCAATTGTCCATTCCGTCTCAAATCCGTTCAGGAAAGAAGAATTAGAATTATAAATTGCTCAGATCATAATTAGTGTTAGCAACCAGTTTGGTCTAGGTGTTTGTGATAGCAGCTGCTGTGTCTATAGCTTCCATGCACTTAAGACAGTGACACAGAAAGTAAAAGTTATACATGACGTGGGAACTAGAACAGACGATGACAAATTGCCTCTGGTGTTCTGCAGAAACTTTGACGAAGTACGCCAGCAAGTAGATTAAGCGTTTGACATTGTATCTCAGGATGACATCAGGATCCAAGGGCGATCATTTTCCTGCAAAAAATGCCTACATTGCTGCTCGAGGATGATATACTACATGCGAAATTGTTTTCGACACATACTGTACATTACGGTCTAACAATTACTGAGTTAGGAAGTCATTCGGTTTAGCGCAGAGAGGTCTTTAGATATTTTCAACTAGATTATGGTGTATTACAAACAAACATGGTAACGGATGACAGGTAACAATAATAAACAACTTTGTTAAACACGAAATGGACGGTATACGCGTTACATGAACACACTTATATAAATATATGCTTTAACCATTTACTAACAAATTTAAAAGGGATTATAATTTACGCAAATAGAAGCACATTAGCAATATTAAAACGTATAAAAATGCGTATAACCATTTACAAAATCATACAGAACTTCAAACATCAGTTTCAGATTAACACCAACGCAGATTAGCTTGAACTCTTCGGCAGTGTGCAGTTTAGCGGTGGCACGTTTGGTTGTCCCTTTCCCCATCTCCCGTATATATTAAATAATAAATTAATTTATTTCGCTGGAAGTTTCCCTTTGGTGTTTGTGCATTATAGATTATAATCTGGTTTTCTTTTTTCGAATGGTCCTGCCTATAAACTTCTACTTAAAAAAAATGAGTCTTTATGTAGCTATGACTGACTGCTCTATATATTATAGATGATAATTTGGTCGTTGGTACTTCCAAATATTTTGTGTCCTCAATAATCGAAGAGAGAAGTTTATTTTTTAAGCATTCTCGTATAAGATTAATCCAGATAAGAAACCAATTGTAGATAATAAGCCTATAAAGGGAATCTTACTTAAGAATAAATGGCGAGAAAGACATTTTTGTAAACAAACAGTTTCCAAAAACAGAAATATCTGCACAAAGAGGATAGTGTCCTAAGGTAGAAATATTGTATATTGTGTATGTGCAATTTCAGTAGGTAGCCAAATGACATTAAAACGAAAGACAGATATGGGACTATATATACAGAGGCTCGTGGTAACAAGGTTACTCAGAATTCGGATATAGTGTTTTATTGTGTGTACTACTACTTCACATATTCATCAGCTTGGAATCTTGATTGGAAACTAGCTTCATGATAGTCTCACTATTTTAATCATCTTGTTAAAGTGTTAGATTTTTAAATATCGATAACACCATTAGCAGTACTTCACCGAATAGCTGACGGACCTCAAAAGACGAAATGGTGGATGTCGTCAATTCCTGTTGGAGGAATTAAAACGAAATTACATTTTTATAATACTGCCAGTGATCCGCCGCCTACTGTCCGCTACTACTCATCAACGCTCTATATCTGTTTCTGAGAAATATATCTCCAAAACTAAATAAATAAATAGGTTAAAAAAAAAACTTTCCAGAGGTGGGATCGAATCACCAAACTCACTGACACTAACACTCTGCCTTTACCCTTTCTTTAATTTTTTTCATGTTTGTATTGTCAATTTAATTAGTATACATTACAATGTGTAATAGCATTGTATAACATAATACATATAAATAAATAAAGACGAATCTGTAGTGAACTGCAGTAGCTCAGTGGTAGAGTCTTCGGCTCTGGTGCATGGGGTCCGTAGTTCGATCCCAGCTCGCGCCAAGTGGGATTTCTGGTAATAAACACCGTGTGCGTGAGATTTCTTGGGTTTCTCCCCTATTCTCCCACTTTCTTCATTTAATGTGCAAAAATAAAGTATCATTCTGGCTGATTATGTACAAGAGTTATTGAATTTGCTGGGGTGAAGTTTTCCGGGTCTCCCAATACATTAGGGTTTCATAGTGTAAGTAAATTAACAGTTATTATTATTATTATTATTATTATTCAAGATGGCGCCGACTGAAGAAACATGTGGTCTATGCCTCAGACCATTTTTCGGTAAACAACTAATATCAGCATGTTGTTTATGTAAAATTAGATTCCATGTAAAGAACTGTCTAAAATTTGGACGTATTGAATATGACATGTACTTCTACAGTGGTAAATCAACGTATAAGTGTCAGAATTGCATTAGGAATAGAGATGAGAATGTAACCATTACTCCGACCACAACGAAGCAGTTTGGATCTCGAAAAGAAGATCAAAATGTGAATTCCGATGCTGAGGTAAGTGAAGCTGAAGATATAGAAGAGAAATCAGATTCGTTTTTAAGCCATAAAGAACAGAACTGCTCTACTTGTTGTGTCGAAGTGAAAAATAAGCTATGTGAGGTTTTAGTTATGTTAAGTGATATTAGTGAAAAATATGATTCCTTGAAGGCTGAACTGATATCGATGAAACAAGAAAATATAAAATTAAATGAGTTGCTATCAGCTAATAATAAAGCTCGTACATTTGCTGAAGTGATAAATAGTTCAATACCCTCTGATCATAAAAAGGTACAAGGTGATTCTATGAATGTCATGGTCAAGGACAATGAAGCACCTTCTAACGGTTTACAACAGGAAACAAGTGTTGGTGAATGGAAGCTGATAACCAAACGCCTAAGGCGAAACAACCAAGAACTGCCGAGTGGAACAAAAACTACAACCTTATCTGACTCTGACAACAGGAATCGTAATGCTTTAATGCAAGGAAAGAACGCCACGGGCAAATTGAAAGTAAACAAAAAAGGTCCTCGTACGTCTCCACTGTTTGTGACGAGACTCGATCCTAGTGTTTCGTGTAAAGATCTTTCTGCATTTGTGAAGGAAAGTGCTAATGTTAATGTTACTAAATGTGTACAGTTAAAAAAAAACACAGTAGTTATTCCTCGTTTTATGTAGCTGTAGAAGAAAATGATTTTGATTGTGTCTATAATCCGGATGTCTGGCCAGATGGTGTCTTATTTACTAAATTTATGGGTCGACTAAAGGAAGAAATTGCGTGCCATGAAGTTAGAGCTGAGAAGGTGGATAGTAAAGGTAAATAAATAGCATAAACTAGTATAAAATAAGTATGACACACTTGCGATTATATTATCAAAATGCTAATGGAGTTAATACTAAAGAGAAGGTATTTATAGATGAAGTAAATTGTAATGACTTTGATATTTATTGTATCACTGAAACTTGGTTGAAAGAAACGAATCAACACTTTGTACAATTATCAAATAATTACAATACTATACGTAAAGATAGAAACTTGGCACTAGTAAACAAGACTAAGGGTGGGGACTGTATAGTTATCATAAAAAAGGAATATGCATATGAAATTATAACTCCCCCAGATGATATTCTTGACATTATTATAGTTAAAGTTTTAATCCCTAACAACAAGCCATTATTATTGTGCTTGCATTATATTCCCCCTGACTTTCCATTGAAGAATTTTATTAACTATTGTGAATGGTTAACCACTTTTCTAGTAACAAGAAATTGTAACCTTATAGTTTTAGGTGAATTTAATGTAGGTGGAATAGATTGGGCTACTGGAACTATAACAACATGTAACTATTACACTATGAAAAAAGCTGACAAAGTAATTGAACTAAGTAATGTACTTAATCTAAAACAATTGAATAGGTCTATGATCCTAATAGGAAAGATAAAGTTCTTGACCTGTTGCTAACTAACATGGATAATAGTTCCATTGTGTATGATGTCCCACCTTTAATAAAAATTGACCGCTTCCATCCACCTTTTGTTTTTGAATGGGAAATAATTAAAAGTAATAATAACAATCAAGAAAATATATGTAACCAAACAAAGTTTTTGATTTTAAGAATGCTGACTTCTTAGGTGTATATCAGGGTATCAAGGCAATGAATGAATTGAATGTAGATACAAGTGATATTAACACTATGACCTACAGTTTCTATGATAATATATATAATGTTCTAGATATTTATGTACCTAACAAAGTAGTCATTAATAAACCCAAGTTTAAAGACCCCTGGATGAATAGGGAACTGAAAACTTTAATAAATAAGAAAACAAAATGTTTCGTCAAAGCAAGACAAACCAATGACAGTATGTGGTACCAAAGGTATTCTACATTACGTAAAATTGTAAAAAAGAAATATCTAGAAGCGAGAAAGGCCTATTATCTTAGTTTAGAAAACAGCACTGTTAGTGACAATAAGGTCTTCTGGAAAGTATTTAAAAACTCAGATGACAAAAAATTACCTAATGAAATGAAATATAATGATACAGTAGCTACTGCACAGACTGATGTTGTGGAGCTGTTTAAAGACATGTTCAGTGATAAATTTAATTTGGGACTATGTCATGTAAATGGTCATAACATGTATTCTACATTACCAATTTGTAGCGGAGGGTGTCACGTCAGAAGGGCCCGGACAAAAGGGCGAGGACAAAAAGGCCCGAGTCAAAACGGCCCCGCGTCAAAAGGGCCCCGGTCATAAGGGCCCGAGTCAAAAGGGCCCCACGTCAGAAGGGCCCCGCGTCAAAAGGGCCCAGGTCAAAAGGGCTCCACGTCAGTATGGCCCGAGTCAAAAGGGCTCCGCGTCAAAAGGGCCTCGGTCATAAGGGCCCGAGTCAAAAGGGCCCCGCGTCAAAAGGGCCCGAGTCAAAAGGGCCCCGCGTCAAAAGGGCCTCGCTCATAAGGGCCCGAGTCAAAAGAGCCCTGCGTCCAAAGATGCCGGGTCAAAAGGGTCCCCGGCCAAAGGGCGCGAGTCAAAAAGGCCCTGAGCCAAAAGGGACCCCGAGTCAAAAGGACCCCGAGATCAAAGGGCCTCACGTCAAAAAAGCCTGAGATATAGCGTGAAAGGCATGAGAAATATAAAAATGCTTATTAGATTAAAAGTATTCAGTGGACACCACCTGCTTTGTGTTGAAAGAACGTACATATGGATCTGTATACAGTGTTAGTCAAAGTTATTACGACAGCCCAGTTACGATTCATGTGAACAGAGAAAAGTGTTGCAGGTAGGTATTGATCAGTGCCGTGTCATGGTGCGGGTGAGCGGGGCAACGACCCTGGCTGCCGAAGTAAGGTGGCGCAAAATTCGGGAGTAAGAAATAAAAGGAAAGAAGGAAAGAAAGAGAAAGAGGAAAAATTACTTGGAATATTTTAGAACAATAGGAGATAGTGTTACTCGTGTTAGGAAAATCTATGTACACCCAACAACAAAAGTCTCTCCACCCTAAGTCCTCTAATTCCATAACTTGGGGTCCAGGTAATTTGCAGTTGTGAGAACGCCTGGACAGATGCAACCCAATTTACACGTAACTTTTCTCGGCACTGACAACAGTTGGTAGCACTGAATCCAGTCTTTATGCAAGTAAAATTGTGAGTAGATGACGCACGAAACATTTCTCCATTCTGGGATGAACCTCTCTGGTTTAGAGCGTGTTGTCCAATGAACATCATATGTTAATCTCAATATTGTTGTGTATGTAATGTATTATTTCACTATATACTGTATATTCAAAGAAATAAAAACACTGATCACACATAAATCAGAAAATGCTTGAAAGTAGACGAAAATATCAAATCTAAACAACTGCTGGAAATAAGTTAGTAAATGATTGCCTTCATTGAGAGACCTCCAATTCTCCTCATTCCAATATTTTTGTCTTTCTGGAGGAGAGAAAATCTTGGTTGTCACACTGAGTATGTATTGAAATTGAAATTGAAACATTTGAAAAAGTTAAAAAATGAGCGGGATTTGAACGCGGGTCCGCCGAATATAAGTTCAATGCGCTAAAAACTTACCCACCTCGTCACTTCATCTTCCGCCTAAACTATTAGCTAGTTAAAAGCATTGCATGTAAGACTATACATAAAATACTCGTACTAATACTCGTATAAGGAGATGTTCCTTATGAGTGTCACAATGACTTACTCGAGGTGTCCTTCTTTAATTCAAAAACAAGTGATATAGACCTTCGTCAATGAGGAAAATATCGCGAAGCGTTCTTCAAGATGAGGCTACCTCATTGTTTTTAACTGGTCCCGATTTATATTACTACAATTCTTCCTCACCGTGACTTCTAATTTCTAAAGAAGAAAAGCCGGAAGACATTATTTTCGCATTTTTGAATTGCATCAACACGTGTAGAAATAGTGTGTGCTATGTTTATGTAACATAGCTACTAGTTTATTTTCTTATCTTTGTATCAAGTGTGAAAGCAGAGGACTGCCATTTCAGTGACTCGGGTTCGAATCACAGCGTGACAGTTATTTTTTCTTTATTCGAAGGTATTGTTTATGTAATTGATATTGTAATTCTGTTATTATTATTATTATTATTATTATTATTATTATTATTTATTATTTATTATTGTTATTATGATTATTATTATTATTATTATTTTGCGTATAACTGTATGAATTTCGATGGCAACTGTCGGCGAATATTAAAAAGTAAATATGGTAGAACTATGGAATAAAGTAAAGAGATGCGCGTAATTTTATTATAAAATTTATGGCGCAACGAATTTTATCTTATCGTAAACGGTTATTGTCGAATATACACGGTTAAACGAGCACTCTGTTGATCAAATTAATAGAAGTTGCTAGACAAGTATTGACCACCGGCAGAAAAAAATACAGAGTAACTGCAAGTCGAGTACGTACTATTGTACAGGAGTATGCTCAAAGACCTTTAGAGAACTATCTTCGTGGCTTGGTTCACAATTTTAATTTGCAATCCACGCAAGCAGTTTGAGACAAATGTCAATCGTATTTGGCATTTGGAAAGTTAAGCAAAAATGATAATAAACTTATGTCCAATATAAGTTGGAAGAATTTCAAAACAGATTAAAGTAGCCAGACTTTTTCAATGTAAGTTCACATACTCTATATATCTGCGACTTGGGACTAAAAGGGCTAATGTCAACACGAAGTAGTTTGGAGTATATATACTATTCATATTAACATTTGCTTTTCTTGCAAAAGAAAATATCCATTTATAGGCATTAAAATTTGACGAACATCTCATTTTTTTTGCCAAAAAGTGACACTGGCCCTTTTAGACCCAATTTAATCGACAAGATATGAAGATTTTTCTTTCTAAGGATTCATGTTAGGTAAGTACTTTTCAAATATAGTAAATGTAATATGTTTATCTCAAAAATAATTTTTGTTAGTAATGTCTTTTTTTCACTCTTTTTATCTTACTGTAAGGCTTTATATTTATATTTCCTCTAGCAAGACTTCTGAATACCTTTGTAGTCCAATATTATTATTTACCAGCTGTATTCCTAATTAAATCACATTTCGTATTCAAAAATATTTTGCATTCCTACTTTTAATTTAACATATCTCTTATATCATTCGTAATATTTCTAATTAAGAATGTAGTTTATTTCTGTCAGTAGTTTCTGCACTTCTGTTCTTTGAAATAACATCCCATCAATGTGGGTTTTCATCGCTCCAATAGTCATAATTTTTTCGGTTCACCAGACCATATAAGGTAAATATCACTTCATCAAAGAATACCGGAGGGAGGGGCACGGTGGTTCAGTGGTAGAACGCTTAGCTCTGGTGTGTAGGACTACTGGTACGATTCCCGGCCAAGTAAGGTTGTGGTGGACAATATTGTATAGGTGAGTTTTCCCGGGGTACCCTCGTTTCCTTTTGATTTCACCCGTTCTTTCATCATCATTCACTTGCTTTAATCATCGTCATCCTAAAGGGCATAATGTGGGACGTTAAACTGACAGTCTGAAAGTTACCAGAGAATACCATGTCATTTACGACAATATTGTTGTCATCGATATTTCATATCATTACTTCGCAAAACTCAATGCGGTGATCAAAGTCGTCTTCCGTTATTTCATGCACTAAACGCATTCTCCTAGGGTTTAAACTTATACCGCCTTATGCAGAGTCGTTTTGATGTATGATTAGCGTCATACTAAAGGTTTGACTACTGCAATTAACATACGTTAATCGAACTCCTTAGTATGGTACTAATCATACTTCAGAATGACTTTATATAAAGAGCATAGTGTACAAAAATTCATTGCGCTGAACTCTGGGAAACACCTAGCTTGTTAGCAACTCTGGTTATCAATGAATGCGGAATTTCCACAAAAGATTGTAAATTAAAAGAAACTGCCAAATTGCTACATTGTTTCGGCCTTCCTGATCGCATGAGGTACCTTTCTGCAAAACATTCAATGGTCTCTTAGGCAGTTGACTTCGAAATTGGGTTATGGTCGGAAAATGTAGCATTAAATAACTGTTGTACCTCTGTATATGATCTCTTCCTATCCTATAACCGGTGTCACGTCAGAAGGGCCCGAACAAAAGCGCGAGGACAGAAAGGCCTTAGTCAAAAGGGCTCCAGTCATAAGGGCCTGAATCAAAAGGACCCTGGTCAGAAGGGCCCCGGTCAAAAGGGCCCCTAACAAAAAGGCCCCATGTCAAGAAATCTGAGATATAGCCTGCAAAACTTCAGAAGTATAAAAATACTTATTAGATGAAAAATATTACGTGGACATACCTGTTTATTTGTTTTGAAAGAACATACATGTGGAAAAAATATAGGGTTAGTAAAAATGTTACGACAGACCAGTAATAACGATACGCGTGGACGGAAGTAAAGTAAATATTGCAGGTGGTGGATTCTGCTCTATTTGATATCACACAATATCTTATGAATGGAAAGAGGTGGGTTTGACACATCAATTTAGGCTAGAATGTTCCCACTCATTTTTTGATGAGATGAAGAACTCATTTTTTAAAATCTATCTTCATTCGTTTGCGAGATAGGGTGCTACGTTTGACATTTGTATCTAGTAGACTAAAGTATCTGGACAGGCAAAGAGACACGTAGACGTAGAAAAGTAAAAGGCTGCAGGTTGATGCGAAAACTACACTGAGTGAGGGCGTGGACATAATGACAGCCATCCTAGATTCGCCATATTGGATATCACATAATATTTTTAAATGGAAAGGAGTATGTTTAGCACATCAATTTAGGATTGAATTTTCCTACAAACGAGAATATGATTCATTCTTTACCAATCCTCATTCTATTACGAGAAAAGTGTTCTATGTTTGACATTAGTGTGTAGTAGACAAAAGTATCAGGACAATAAAATAATAATGTGGCGGAGGAAAAGCAAATGTTTCAAGTGTGTGTGGTTGCAAAAACTACATTGAATGGGGATGTGGACACTGTTGATCACATAAATATTCAGATATTATTAAAAAACTACTATAAAATGTCCTCTAAAATTATTTTATCCCTCCAAGTTAATACAGTTAGTATTTAATAGCAAACACACAATGATTTAACTTTCTTTAATCATTTCGGCATCGTTGTTACAATTTTCCTGGTGTAGTGTGGGGAAATATTGTTCCAATCTGTACGTAATGCTTTTCTTAAACCTTCTTTCACCGTAACTCGTATATATTGACCTTACGTTGCGATTCGCTCCAAAGATTCTCAATGGGATTAAAGCCGGTACTGTGTGGTGGGGTTTAGCGAACTTTTGGGCAGTTTTAAAGCAATCTTTTCTTTACAACATATACTTTGTTTGGGATCAATATCTTGATAAAATTAGAAGTCTTTCTAAGAACGTTAAGATATATTTCTTCTGTATTTTAAAGCAGGCTGGAAGTTCTTGACATTTATTTCTGTATTTACTTGTCGAAACACTATTATTCTACCATCATATTCATGCAGGTTTAACTTAAATTCGTCGATAAAAACATTCCCACCAGTTTTTGGGTTTATTTTCAAAAGCTCTAGAAAATTTAAGTATCTTATATTTCTTAATTTGGGTAATACATGGTTTCTTTCTAGCAATTCTACCATTATATCCTTCCCGTATTAACTCTACATGGTACAATACACTGACCAGAAGAAACATCGTTATCACCCACTACTATTTGAACGACGTTGTTGAGCTCTACCAAATATTTGAAACTGCACATTAAAAGCATTCTATTGCTTTATAGTCATAAAGTAACAATTAATCACAAATATACTTACTATTAAAATATGTTATACATACGTGGTAACTTCTCAATATTTTACAAACGTAAGCAAACGAACAGAAACGTTAAGAACACAATGAAGTACTATTTATTAGTTACCTGTCTAAACACTTTCTTCTACTAGAAACAAATGTCAAACTTAGCACACACTATCGCGTAAATGAATAGAGATCGGTCAAAAGTCGACTCAGTAAGGGATGCGCACGAGACGAGTCGAGACAGAATTTTCCTGAGAATATCCGAGTCGAGACACAGCTCTTCCAATAGAAAAATGCACATTTTTCGAGACAAGACATCACATTTACAGTACATTTTTGAGACGAGACAGCCTCAAATCTTGTCTCTTGCGCATCCTTAATTCAGATTATCGTTTGTAGCAAGATTCTAGCCTAAATTTATGTGACACAAGTACCCCTGTCTATTTGGAAATATTTTATGGTATATAATATGCGGAATTCAAGTTGGGTGCCATGATCATTTAACACAGTTTTAACACCAATACCAACCTGTAACATTTACTTTTCCTTGCACATTTTTCGAGTCAAGACATCACATTTACAGTACATTTTTGAGACGAGACAGCCTCAAATCTTGTCTCTTGCGCATCCCTAATTCAGATTATCGTTTGTAGCAAGATTCTAGCCTAAATTTATGTGACACAAGTACCCCTGTCTATTTGGAAATATTTTATGGTATATAATATGCGGAATTCAAGTTGGGTGCCATGATCATTTAACACAGTTTTAACACCAATACCAACCTGTAACATTTACTTTTCCTTTGTCCATTTGTCTCTGTTACTGCCCTGCCATGATACTTTTTTCTATTAGATACATATGTCAAACACCCTGTCTCATAAACAAATGGTAATGTGTCAAAAATGAGTTCACCTTCACATTTGGGGAAATATAAAGCCTAAACTGAAGTGTAAGATCATAACCTTTTCCATTAAAAAATGTACGACCCGCAATATAGTGTAATTCAAAATGGCTTCCATGGTGACCACACTCCAAGCCAATGCAGTTTTTGCAATAACACCAATTGCAACATTTGATTTTCCCCCGTCCACGCATGTCGTTATTATTGTTCTGTCCCAATACTTTTGACTAACCCTGTATGGAGATCCACATGTATGTTCTTACACCAAAATTAAAGAAACGTTTTCAAGATAATATTATTAATATAATACGTATTTTTCTACTTTGATTCAGGGGCAGAAGTTGAATTTTAGAACTAAGGGAACAGTCATTAATAGATAGTCTGATTGGGCTAGGTCTCGAGAATACAAACTTAGAGATATGATATGATATGATTTTCAATTTAGCATCCCTTTCAGCAGCGAGGCTGTATGAGATGTGGACCTACTGATTAACGTGGAATTCGAACGACATGAGATCCCGCCGGGAATCAAACCCGGGTCTTCCACGTCTACAAACTCAGAGAGACGCGGTTGAAAGCAAACTTTCATCGAGAAATGACTTAAGCGATAGGGATTGTTGCAGAACAAACAGCAACCAAACAAAATTAAGATCACCATTCAAGTTTCCTTTTTGTCTCTAATAACCACTGATATTCTTCCTTCTATTAGACAATCACTTCTACTTACTAAGGTGGCACTATCCACTCGTGCATCTTTGATTTCCACTTCTGTTTTGATTTCAGGCTTTCTGGCAGTGGGACTATCTCTACCCGGGCTCTTTCCACTCAAGCCCTTTTTCGCGGGACCCTTTTGACATGAGGCTCTTTTGACTCAGGCCGTTTTCTCGCGGGGCCGTTTTGAGGGGAGGCCCTATAGACTCAGGCCCTTTTGTTGCGGTGCCCTTTTGACCCGGGCCCTTTTATCGTAGGGCCCTTTTGACCGGGGCTCTTTTGACGCGGAGCACTTTGACCCGGGCTCTTTTGACGCAGGGCCCTTTTGACGCGGGGCCCTTTTGTCCCGGGCCCTTTTGACGCGGGGCCGTTTTGACGCGCGGCCCTTTTGACCGAGGCCTTTTTGACACGGGCCCTTTTGACACGGGGCCCTTTTGACGCGGGGCCCTTTTGACGCAGGGCCCTTTTGACCGGGGCCCTTTTGACGCAGGCCCTTTTGACCCGGGCCGTTTTGACGCGGGCCGTTTTGACTGATGCTCTTTTGACGCGGGGCCGTTTTGACTCGGGCCTTTCTGTCCTCGCCCTTCTGTCCGGGCCCTTCTGACATGGAATCGTAGCGGAGATATAATTAATATACTTAATATTTCTGAATCGGATGTCCTTAGTGCAATTAAACAGATTAATGGAAGTACCTCTCCTGGTCCAGATAACATACCGTACTATATAATAAAAGCATGTGGTACTGAGTTATCATCCATTCTAGCAAATATATTCAATGAATCACTTAGATGTGGAGAGTTTCCATCGACATGGAAACAAGTATATATTGTACCTGTACATAAAACAGAAGATAGAAGCAATATGAAAAATTATAGGCCAATCACATTAGTTAATGCATTTAGTAAGATATTTGAAATAATAATACACAACCATATATACTTTAATGTAAAAAATAGACTAACTGAATTTCAGCATGGGTTTTATAAAGGCAGATAAATTGTTACGAATCTTGTACATTTTACACATTTTACGTACTTAGCTCTTAAAAACAGACTAGAGGTTGACACTATATATATTGATATGTCAAAGGCTTTCGATTCTATAGAACATGGACTTCTAGTTCGTAAATTATCCAATGTTGGTCTATCTTCTCAGTATATTCGATGGTTCCAAAGTTATTTATCAAACAGAGAATATAGAGTGAAAATTGGTCATATAACTTCCAGTAATGGCTGCATAAAGAATGGTATACCTCAGGGATCTCCTTTAGGACCACTTCTTTTTTCATTATTTATTAATGACCTGACGAAAAAGGTTAAATTCTCAAATATATTATTATATGCGGACGATTTGAAGTTATTTAGAATAGTGAATAGTGAATACGATAACTACTTACTCCAAAAAGACTTGGATAGTATTAGTATATGGTGTAAAAATAATCAACTGAAAATAAACTGTGATAAAACTAAATTTATTTCATATACCAATAAGACACAATACTATGTTAGCAAATATGTCATAAATGGAATATCGCTGCAGAAAGTTGAAAAGATTAAAGATTTAGGCATAACATTTGACATGAATATGAAATTCAATTATCATATTAATGACATAGTACATAGAACACGAAAGACTATAGGGTTGGTATTTAGACAGTGGCCTGAGTTTAAAAATGCAAACACATATGTCTATCTATTTAAGGTACTTGTAAGACCCAGATTAGAATTTGGTGAAATTATATGGAATAATATATCCACAACATTATGTAGCAAAATTGAATCGGTTCAAAAATGTTTCATTAGGCTATTGTGTAGAAATAAGAAAAAAGATTACTACTCTCATAGCTATGATTACTGGAACGAATACTGGGGGTTCCAAGAATTACATGTAAGAAGAAAAATGATAGAGAAAAACTTTATTCAGAAAATTTTAGATAATAGATATAGTAGTGAATACTGCCTACATAATATAGGTATAAGGGTACCAACATATAACCTTAGAAAAGCATCATCGGAAATGGTTCCCATGAATAAAAATTCTATAATGTTAAGAAAACTGACAAGTTCTTTTAATATATTATCGGGATAATTGTATTTATTGAACAGACGTATAGATTTTAATAGGTATGTATGTTTTATATAGTATATATGTATGTATGACGATATCCTTATTTTAAGGACAATTTTAAGAAAATTGACTTAACTATTTTAATGAATAATGAAGTAATTATGTTTATCCAGACAAGATACAAGTAATAAAATTATGTTTATATTATGAGATAGACAATGACCTCCTGTCGTCGAAACAAATGTATTGTTAATATTAAAAGGAATATAAGATGTGTGTTATAACCCTTAGTTCTATGACTAAGTGCTGTATTTTTGCTATCTGGCTGTTCATGGCACTAAAATAAATATATTATTATTATTATTATTATTATTATTATTATTATTATTATTATTATTATTATTAGTATTAGTATTAGTATTAGTATTAGTATTATTATTATTATTAAGGAAATAATGTTCTTCATTGAGAAATGATTTCTGCCTACTAACAGGCGACTTATATTCATTAACAAGAACTAAGTATATTCTGATGCAGAATCTGAAGATTGACGCATGAGACACAGAGCGTTGCGATTTCTAAGACACTACGTCTGTCAGTGGAAGCTTAACGTGTGAACTTAAAACATAAGTGTAAACTTAAGTGTAACAAGATCGATTAGAAACTAATGTCTCTGCAACACTATCCGTAAATCTCATCTTTCGTTTAAGGTCGTCTTTGCTCAATGGATCCTTGTTTCTAACAACCAAAACATGTTCTGCAATGAATTTTGTAAAGTTCTTCATGAATCATGATATATTTTTCTTGTGTTTTTACAATAATCATTAATAGCCGGTTTGAGACTAATTGAAAAAAAAAAGAGCTACATTTAATTCTCCTGAAGGTAGCAAGCATCTTTTGCTTATTCTCACTGCGAATACACCATTAATGTATCGATAAATAATATTTATGGTGCCAACAATTTTTGTCTTAAAAGCGTATCCTGTTCTTATGAACTATGATGTGTTTTAAGTAAACGTATTGTAACTTCAACATCTTCACCCATATTGGCTCTCGACAATTAATCCCAGAATATGTAAAGGTCAGGAATTAATATTTTCTTGTTAGCTTTGCAAATGTTTGACAGAAGCCAATGAACTGACACTTCTAGCAAAAATTCTAAATTCTTCCTGTTAAGAATCTGAGGAAAGATTTCTGAAAATTCATTAATTATTCAACTGCTAAACAAATCTCTCTTTATTGGACCGAACTAAAGAGTTGATATTAAACTTATTGGAATGGAAAACGCATGCAATAACTCTGGGGTGATACGTAGGTAGTATCGTAGAGAACTTCGCAGATATTTAAAAATGTAAATATGTTTCAACATAGTATGCAATAAGTTGACAAGACAAGCACATTTTGTTTAGTTAGAGTTGATGTGAATGGTAGTCCTGAAAGAATCCATATGCTTCTGTGATTGCAGAGATACATCCTTCTCTGATGCAACTGTCAATGATTAACATGAAAATATTGTCAACATAAAAAATACATTAAGATGATATGGAAGACATAATTAGAAATTATGAAGTTGTACTTCTAAAATAGCTGCTGCTTTGAAATGTTTAGTATGTTAACATACTTTTTTACTACTGTATATTGCAATCTTTGCTACCCGAAGCTTTGAACAGCATACGTAATTAATCTAATAATCACCATTATATGCAGCAGCTAAACTCCAACAAACTTCCTCAACGAACACAACAAGACTAGTTGGTTTCCGTTGCTGTTGGGTAAAGCAAATAGGTTATCATGGATCGTTTCTTCTTATGTAGATTCATTGCTTAATGAGATCCACAACTGCCATTGGGTTCCTACTTCACTCCATATAGCAACCATTGCTTTAATTAAACAGTCAGAGACGTTGTTTCTATTTCGGTTAAGTACTTGTTTTGTTTTACTAATTATCCCATCTAAATTTACAGATATTTTTCTCATATGTATTTATTGACAAGAAAATTAAATTAAACTTGAAATATTGCATTCTTTATTTCCTTACGTTTCCTGCAGGCGGTTACGCGTCTTTTTGGACTCTACTTCAGAACTGTTCTAAACTTCTTTAAAAAAAAATAATTGCCGGCCGTAAAATAATAATAATAATTTCATACAGCACGGCTTAACCCTTTCCCCTCGAATGCGGCGAGATCCCCGACATTCGAGATTTTCCTTTCCGCTCGTATGTCGGGGCTACCCCGCACTAATGTTGACGCTTTAATTATTTGCATGTCGACAGAGCCCCGCTTGTATGATTTAGTCGACAACTTCTGCCATCTTTTGGCCTTCTATTCAACTCCTTACTCGGCTGTTCCTGCCAGTTTTCAACAAATTAAAAGCGATATACAAATGTAAACAAAGACCAAAGATAGCTGGGTTTGTGAGAGACGAAGATACGCAAGGTGTTTTCAAAGCTTAAGATACCGATTTCAGCGATAGTGGTAGCGAATATTTAGATAATGATAGTTTGAGTGAAGAAAGTAGTGGTGATAAATCTTCCGATTCGAATGAAAATGATGACCAAGTGACAGGTGATGTGTTGACAATGGACAATTGGACTCCCTATGGTAATAATGATGCAGATTTTCCAAAAATACCCTTCACAGCAAATTCCGGGTATATACCACCAGTTGTTGGAAGGCCAACTACAGAAATTGAATTTTTCCAATTATTTTTTAGTGAAACTTTGCTTGAGGAAATTACAAATGAAACAAACAGTTATGCTAAATCTGAGATAAAAATGCCACTACAAAAAGGTCCATTTGGTCCATTTGGCATGACATGACATCTGAACTGAAGGCATTTTTGGGTGTAAAACTAAATATGGATCTAAATCCTAAACCAAACATTACAAGATCACTTTTCATCTTGAACATCTTGACAAGTTTACGGATTTTTTTGTGCCAGGACAAAATGTAAGCATTGATGAAAGTACAGTGGAGTTCAAAGGGAGAAAAGTTTTTAAGTGCTACAACCCACAGAAGCCAACCAAATCGGGGCTACGAGTATTTGTGTTGGCCGACTCAAGTACTGGGTATATCTCAAAATAAATCCGAGCTGTACAGCTTGCTGTGTCAAAACAAATTCGAGAAAAAGGGTTAAAGGAATTAGCAGAACTTTTCCTGTAGACTTTTCTTCCTTCATCACAATTGAATATATCATTCTCTAATCGTATTACGACACAGAATAAATTTAATGCAGACAAACAGTGATCAGAATAACTAACCAACTCTATGGCCTATGTAACTCAAAGGTTCAGTACCGGGTTCACTAAAGCTCTCCATTGACTTCTATCTTTAGTCAACTAAATCTAGTTTCTACTTTGTATTTCTAATTCTACGAGATTCATCATAATATTATCCTCCCATCTGCGCCTAGAGCTCCCTAATGGTCGTTTTCCGATCGGCCTTCCAGTTGAAACTTTGAAAGCGTTCCTACTTCCTTCCATTCACGCTACTTGACATGTTCACCTAATCCTCCTAGAATTGATGACCCTAATAATGTTGGGTAAACCTAAAAAATTATGCAGTTTCCCTTTATGAAGTTTCCGCCATTCACCATTTCCGTTCCTCTTTGGTCCGAATATTCGTCCCAGGATCTTGTTCTCAGATACTTTCAGTCTACGTCCTTCCCCCAGAGTAAGCGACCGTGTTTCGCAACTATGCAGAACAGTAAGCAAGATTATCGTATTACACATTTTAAATTTCAAATTGCTCGACAGAATTTGCGACGACAAGAGATTTTGTACTGAATAATAACACGAATTTTCTGCTTTTAGTTGAAGTTTAATTTCTTCGTGAATATGGCTTTGGCCTCTTAATATTGATCCTAGATATGTGAAATTATCCACTTTATCAAAAATATTATTTGATATTTTAACGCATCCATAATTTGCAGTATTACGATCTTGACAAGCTTTCATGTATTTAGTTTTCTCTGCATTTACTTCTAAACCCATGTCCCTCCAAGCGTTTAGTAGGACCTCTGCATATCAATCTATTGTTCTCCTATCATCCCGTATTAAATTTACATCGTCAACATACGCCATAACCTTGGGAATACTATTCAACTGTATACCCTAGTTACTTTCTTCGATTTTCGTTATAGCATACTCCAAAACAAAGTTGAATAATAATGGCGACAACGTATCTCCTTGTTTCAGGCCATTCTCGACGAGAAAGGTATGGACAAAACTTTTTCTACCCGGACTTTACTTTGGGATTCGTTCAAACATTTTTAATCAATCTAATTAGCTTTTTCCGTATTCCAAATTCTGTAAAGACGTTTACAATTGTTCTCTCCTAAGTGAGTCGTAAGCCTGATCTAGAATCAGTAAATAATTGATGAACTGGAGAATTGTATTTCCACAGAATAAGTAACAAGTTTTAAAATAGAAGCAAATCACAAAGGCATCGTGTGGAATAAGTAGACAGGAGAATAAACAAAACAATGTATTGTAATGAGAAAAGCCTTCCATTGTTCACGATTATAAAATTAAACTGTTCAAATCTTGATTGAAAAGAACTATTGATTCTATATTCAAGATTTCCTGTTTCAAATTCAATTGAAGGCAATGTAATTTCATGACCTCTTTGAAAATAAAATCTATAAGTATTACATCCCACGTTTATGCCGGCTAGGTTAAAGGAGACGGTGATGATGAGAAATGAATGAAAAGGTGGACTGAAGAAAGTAATCCAAAGAAACTAGTTTTTAACTTATCTACCCTTGTGTGACTAGAAAAATTTCCTCAAAGTTGGAGTTTTTGAAATGTTACTTATGTCAAGAGTAAATGTCCTCAGAGATGAATAGCTTTCTACTTTTACTTTCTGAACTAATTTTAGAATGCTGAATCTAACAGATCCATTTTACCATTTATCTGTCCATGGGATCATAAGAAAAATGACCTAAAATCAGGGGTTTTTGAAGTACAATTTTGGTAATAATGTGCTTGTTTCAATACTTTCTAATTGCATGTCTGTATTAACTTGATAATTGTAAACCCAACAAAACTGTTTTTAGACATATCCGCTCATGGGATGAGACGGAAAATGACCGTAAATTCAGGATACTTGAAATACAGTTTATGAGAATGATAAAAGTGTTCATTTTTGGATATATTTTTAAATGCACTTTTGATATAATTTCAGGACACTAAACACAATGAAATTATTTTAAAACTATTCCATGCATTGGGTAACGCGGAAGATGACTTCAAAACTGAGGAAAATATACAGTTTTCCTTTACTGATCATAAACAAGGAATTCATACAAAAAATTAAATCAAATCTTTGAGTTTAACCTCCCACTATTATGCTCTTTAGGTAAAGGAAGGCAATGATTAAAACAAGTGAATGGTGATAAATGAATTGGTGGTAAATGAATGAATAAATGAATAAGAAACTGGGAGGAAATGGGAGTACCTTAAGAAAATTCACGGACACGAATTTGTTCACCACAAACTAACCTGGCCAGGATAGAACCAGGGACTCCACGCTTCAGAAGTAAGCATTGGCCCACTTTCTTCTCAGTAACTTAAGAATCTAATTACTATGTTTTACTCGTTTAACCCATTTATCCAGTAATCAATAACGACAGGGACACGAACACTGAGAAGAGTTAATATTCCGAAAGCTGACCTACCAAGAATCGAAGTCGGGAGCCACCAAAGACGCACGTGCTAGCCATTAGATCAGCGGAGAGGGCACTGAGCCACTGTGACCCCCAAGAAATTCATTAAAATGTTGTACTACAATTATAAACCTTCTTAATATACATGGGCACATTTACTATATAATGGGCACATTTTACTAGTTGCCTGGTGAGATGTTATGTGCTATTTTCTCGGATAGATTTATAGAGACACATCCAGGGCCTATTGATTTTTCATAAGATGGGATTTACCTTTGAGTAAATTGTACAGTTACCAGAAAGAGAAAATTTTCTACGTTCATTCCACATGTGTCAGGGCAAACATCAGCAATAACAATTACATATTATTTTTAGCTACAATAATATTCTCCCTTTAATGTATCTCTATTTCTTAGAAACATTTGCAATTTATGAGCGATAACACGTAGCAATTAATAATAGAACTAATTACAATGAGTGGAACCTTTTCTCTCCAGGGTTTAAAGAGAAATAGGCATAAAACTAATTAAAATTCAATTTTACGCATAATTAAATTTCTGCGGTCAAGTTTTACATGCTACATAGCAATAATAGAAATGTATATTTATACTATTTATAGTAACGTGAATGAAAAGCTGTACTTAGCGTGAATGAACAGCTGTAGTAAAGTTTTTTTTTTTGCATAGAAGAAACAAAAAAGTAAAGAATAAAATAAGGAATTTGCTGCCAAATTATTTTTAAAATGACAACCGAAAAGATTATGAGACGTTTTCTTTAAATTTTCGTACGTTGCATTCGGAATTAAGTGATACTTGAAATAATTAATGAAAAGATAACACTGAATTTTCGGTAACACACATACAATTGTAATTAGCAAAACATATAGTAAATTTTGAATCGAATAATAACAGTTGCAATAAAACAACAAATTAATTAAACTGAATAGTTTCAAAAGTTTAAAAAATGAATTTGTAAAATCATAATACATCTACAATCGTACATCTTATTTTATCTTAATGATCTCTCATTAATTATCAAATTTCGAGAATACCCCTAAACATTAATATTGTTTGGTAAAATTAAATTTGATATTTTTTCCAATTTTTGATGAAATACGATTTTAACATAAAAATGAATAAAATTCCTGAATAAACTTAATATGTTTGCTTTCTTTTTGACGTTGTATAAGCCAATGCTTAGGTAGGTATGTTAGTTTTTAAAAAATCCTTGATATTTTCAGGGGAAAAGAAAATTCTGTCACGGTTTAAAAAGTCTTAGAAAACTTGAGTTAGAAAAATAGAATATTTATTGAAGAATATGAATATTTGTATGAATATTTACTGAATTACCACTTCCTAATTTCGGAATATTAAAAGGTAGAACTGATAGGGAAGACGTATGTATATATATATATATATATATATATATATATATATATATATATATGAATATATGATTACACAATATGTAATGTATCATAAAAAAAGCACAAAATCTTCAATAAGAATGCAATATAACCGCATGTGGTAAGATTGATAGAATTGAGCGTTTTTTCATCTAGATCAAACAAAAATTAATCAGCGTTTCAATGTGAAACAATTTTATCTTACATATGAGATTTTCTTAACTTTCTTAAATACATATTCAGCAAATGTGCTGTATAGTGTTTCGTTCTATATTATTTACTAAGGTTATCTGTGTTTTCCTTCAAGGTTTTAAGTTCTAATTTCATGTGGGCAATCGTTGTACAGTATCACTTTTTAGGAGATTCATCAAACAGTACACATTAAGATTTGACTTTCCCATTGATGAATTAAATCCATGGTTCACACTTCAACAGCATTATTAAGTTTCTTTTTATATGTTGAGGCACATCTCGGATTATGAAAAGCCACCCAGATTTGACATCTCCTACAGGAAGGAATGCTAAATACAAGTTATTTTACACAAGACTTTATGTCTAGAACTTACCTGTAATCATCTGTGAGTTATAATTCTCGACACTCTCTCCACAGGAACTGATTAAAATGGAAATTGCGTCTAATTATTTTATTTTCCCTGAATCGTGTTTTGTAGAGGTGTGATTGCGGATTGTTTAGACTTTTGTGCTGGTTTATCATCAAATATCTCTCCTTGTCTCGCATTCACTACTTTCTTCAGGACTCTAGTGCTGTGTGTTTATAGTATTAGCAGTAGCTTTTCATTTTTGAATTAGGTAACAGGCTATATGTACGACTTGCGCACTCATCTTATATATGTCGATTGCTTTCTTTCCCTCCTTTAATAAATGTCTAATTTCTAGAGATATCACCACTCAAGCACTGGGATAAACGTGTGCTGACAGTTGACGCCTATTTAACGTTATGGATATTGTCATATATATAGACAAAAAAAAACACATTAAGTTTAGGAGTTCTACTTCATTCCTCGTTCCTCTTTTAATACTGTTTAATGTTATTAGTGTGGTAATAATTTTAATATTATCAATATATGAGTAAAACTCATCTATGTATATAGATAAGAGATCTACATGCTTTTCTCACACTTTGCACGAGCTATGTAAAGCAAGTGTATTCTGTCTCAGGAAAGTTTTAAACTGTATCGCAAATGAGCAAGAAAAACAAATTTTATTGTTGTACTGCAAATATGATTGCCAACCGTCCAGTATTTTACCGAACTGTTCGGTCTGACATTCTTGTTCGGTGTCCGGTACGATCTCAAAACTGGACGTTAAATGCCCGGTGATTTTTCCTCTTACTAGCCACCTCCAAGTAACTGCTATATCGAACGCGTAATCAGTGTTATGAAGTATCTTTTGAGTGACGAAGACAATCGTTTATCGATGAAAATGGTTAAAGCAGAGCTTATAATTTGCTTTGATATCGTTCCGTCGTGTACGGAATTTGCTGAAGAATTGAAGGTAGGAAAATTTACTGAACTTACCGAAACTGCTAAAGATTAATAGAAGTACAGTTTTAAGAGCGCAGGTAGCACTGCTTCATTCTCAGCTGCATCTTCCAATTAAATTAAGCATACACATCTAGTAAAAGTATGGAGGCATTATGAGACATTACTAGCCCCAGCAAAGCTAGTAAGACTTAAAATTACAACGTATCAAAGTAAAATAAATTATCACACGGTCCCCCGCAGGGTTTCAGACGGAATCCAACTCAAAAGTTTTAAATCACACACACACACACACACATCGTTTTTCAAGTGTATATTGCGCATGCCATAATTACATTTGCTTTTTTTGTTTTAAATACGACGTACCATTGATAGTCTTTTCGTTTACCTCAACCACAGGTTGGTTGGCAACATTGAAATTTTAAAACTTTTCTCCCCCTTGGGAGAACTGTTTTATACTTTGATAAGGTCTTCTTCTTAACTGTATGTTCTGTAGATATATCCATCGTCTTGCTCTTCCTGGTTTTCCTTCAGTCTTTCCGTCTATCAGTACTGTGAACCAATCGGAGTACCGAATAAGATGGCCAAGCATGCAGTTTCTTCTCTTCCCTATTATCTTCATGATCTATCGTCCTTCATTAGATGCGTATAGTACGCCTTCATTTCTTTAACTTTTGGTCTAACGTATGTAGAGCATTTTGCGCTAAAACAGCATTTCAAATGCTTCCAGCTTGGATATTTCAGCACCTGTATTCCTCTTATTTGTTTGTTATCTTGAACTGTCTTTTTTCCTCCATCATTTCCAATATTTCTGCATTTATCCACGGTTTATATTGGGTTCTCGTTTCTCTTTCTATGTGGTGCATTTGTAATTCCTGTTTCATAACTTCCCATTTCGAGTTGATGTCATCTCCCGCTAAAGATATCTTACTAGGAATGTACTTGAACCTGAACCCTTAAAGTGGGGGTGATGTATATAATTCCTCAAAGTTTGGGTCAAGGTAAGATCAAAACCGCTTACCAAAATTGGAAAGGTCTCAAGCATTCCGATAAGCCAGTGCAAAATAGAAGGGGGTCAAAATATCAACACAATCTTCATTACAAAGTCTATGGCTACTCGCATGAATCTGAAACGGTGGGATAGGTGTAGAAACAAAAACACAGATATGTCATTATTTCAAAAGTATAATGACTCAAAGTAAAAAAGAATGTTAAACGGTCCCTCGCAGGGTCCCAGACGGGTCCAACTCAAAATGTTGAAATGGAAAGGGATTCACCTTGAGTGTCGTATGAAAGCTCATGCTAAGTGAAAGAAGAGGAAACAAGTCTCGGTAAGTCTGTGCAAAATGTCGGTGGGTCAAAATGTAAACACAAGCGTCATTGAAAAGTCTATGGCTACTCCTATTAAATTGAAACGGTGAGACAGGGGCAAAAAAACTAGATTGTATGAAAGAAAAAAAATGTCCCAGGTTTAACCGCAGGATCAAAGACGGGGTCCAACTCAAAAGTTTCAAATGCCAAGGGGAGTAAATAAGCGCATCATGTAAAAGCTCGTGTTAAATGATACAGAATTGAATATTGGACAAGTCTCGATTGTCGATAAGCATTGCAAAATGACAGCGGATCATTTCCTTTGATACATTCTAGTTTTTTTATTTTTACCTGTCTTTTTGTTTAGTTTTTGCACCTGTCTCACAGTTTCAGATTAATAGAGTGGCCATAGACTTTATCATCAAGAGTCGAGACTTGTTTCCTCTCCTTTCAATTAACATAAGCTTTCATACGATACTCAACTTGAACTCCTTTCCATTTCAACATTATGAGATGGACCCGTCTGGGACCTTGCGAGAGACCCTGGAACATTCTTTTTACTTTGAATCATTATACTTTTGAAATAATGACATATCCGTGTTTTTGTTTTTACATATATACCACAATTTCAGATTCATATGAGTGGTCATAGACTTTGTAATGAAGATTGTGTTATTTCGACACCCCGCTATTTTGCACAGGCTTATCGTAGAGGGCCGCGACTTGATTTATCTTATTTTATTTAACACCAACTTTCATATGATATGGAAGTTGACTCCCTTTCCATTTAAAAATTTTGAGTTGCACTTCGTCTGGGACCCTGCGGAGGACACTGGGACAATTTATTTTACTTTGATACGTTGTAGTTTTGAAATGATGAAAGACTTGTCTTTCTTTTTCATATTTGTCTCACCGTTTCAGATTTTTCGGGGTTGCAACGGACTTTGCGGACATGCTTAAAGGTGTTAATAAAAATGAGTAAAGTGTTGTCCCCAAGCGGAATGCTTGAGACCTCCCCAATTTTGGTAACCGGTTTTGATCTTATCTTGACCCAAGCTTTCAGGAAATAAATACATCATCCCCACTTTGTGGGTTCAGGTTCAAGTACATCCCGGGTTAGACGTATCTTTGTTTATCGCAGTTGCAAATTCCCTTTCCAGGTTTTCCTCTCTTAGCTGGATTCTGTTCCATCTTTTGTTTAGTGCTACCACTCTTTTCTTCTTCACTCGGAGTTCGCTCTTCATCAAAACTAAATTATGGTATGAGTCAACGTCTGCACCTGGATAGCTCTTACTCTTCTTCACTTGATTTCTAAATGCTTGTCGAGCCAGTATATAGTCTATTTGGTTCTTTCTTTGTCTACTGGTCTTGTTCATGTGTATCTTCTTCTTAGTGATTGTTCGAGAAGAGTGTTTATTACAGTCAGATTATGGCTTCTGTAGAAGTCAACTAGTCGTGCACCTCTCACATTCCTTTCTCCTAGGCCGAAATTCCCAGTTACATACTTTCCTTTGCTTTCGCCGACTACTGTGTTCCAGTCCCCCATGACGAATAAATTATCCTGGTCTTTAACTTTCATTAACTTGCGCTTACACTTGTGTACAGTGAGTGGATTTCCTGATTGATCCACATATACGTTTGTAGTGAACATATCCTTTTCTTTCTGATTCAAGCACATTTTGGGAAGTTCTCTTCTGTTTGTACGCAGACTACCTATCAAGGTCATCTGTTTCTTTTTCAAAGATTCGGCTCATTTTTTAACCTGTAAGAAAAGTTATCGCAAGTAATATTCAGTCCTCTGATGAGGAAAGGATCCATCGTTTTCAGAACAATATATTCGCCTAACTGTAAGTCCCGACGTCGTTCTTAGTAGTTTTCCAGGTAGGGAAAGACTTTTAGTTCATACCGTGACTTTACAACTGCAAGCAACCAAATTTGAATCTAAATTTTTCAGGCTTGTTAGCAATACATTACATGAATTTGCATCTCATCTTAGTAGAGAATAACTGTTCATCTACACAAACATTGTCGTGGGTTTTACAATGCCTATTACAATTCTCAATGAATAAGTTCTACACAGATGATGCCAAAGCAAACTTGTTTGCTTTTAGCCTTAAAGAGCTAGTACATTTTTCACCAAATCGAAGATACTTCATTATTTCAAGAAATACTTTTCTTCCCATAATCTTTCTGTAAAACACTGGTCTATAACTTACGTTCTATAGTTCCTTTACAGGTATATCTGAAACTACACGAAATATCAATATTGCTAAAAATGAAAGTGTTCTGCAATTGACAGTGGCCAAAGAGAATCTTGACGATGTCTGAGCTTCAACAACGGGGTACATTTCAGAATGTTTCTCAACATTCTTTCGTCTATGAGCAAGCGAAAAGCACTACCAAAATCACCATCTTCAATATGATGTAACGCATACAGGTTTCTCGCGAAGGATGTCGTGTGAGACAGTATGCCCAGCGTTGTTCTGTTTGTCCCGTGAGCTGCTATAAAAATAGTTGATCGGTTACTTCTGGAAACTTCTGTATCTGTTTCCTTCCTCTTATCCGAAGAAGTAGTTTCAGTCACTGCATTCTCACTACTACTGCTGTCTTCATCGAAGCAGTCTCCCTGTTGTTTTTCCAAGCGAAATTCATTTTCACTCAAATCTTAGAAAGCACGTAACATTTTATCAGGCGTCATGTTGCTTTTGTAATTATTCATATGTACCTTCAAGAAAACTTTTATTTCTACAGAGAACAATGTTACCAAAGAGATACGAACATAATTGAAGAAGAAAATATATTCAAAGAAGTGCCATATATCTTTTCCCTTACAGCATTGAAAAGCAGAAATAAAACATTTCAAATAGCAAGTTCGTTGGAAAAAATAAAGTAAAACATTTCAAAATTTATTACTTCCAACAGAGATACTACCATATAGCGTACAACTTATAAAACAGTCCACATCAACAGCAAAATATAAATTTTTAAATGAGGCAGTCAAATTGACGGTCTGGTCCTTCTAGGGGTATACAACAAAAATATGTATTTATTTAAAATAGACGCACAATGTTTATATGCTATATCAAATCTCCCTTTAAAATAATAAAAGTCCTAAAGTATGGTTGCGTCAGTCAAAGAAATATATGAGATATAGAAAATTGTTTTACGTGATGCCGTCAAAATGACGGCTTGGTCCTTCTAGTGATATATATATATATATATATATATATATATATATATATATATATATATATATATATATATATATATATACAGTGTGTTAATGAACTATAAAGACAAACTGAAAGCGTAAGGGAAGTCATGCATGTGGAATTCAAAAATGCATATTTCATCAATGTTCAATGCGTGTGCAGTGTATTCTCTACAAGGTGCTATTCTGAGGTATGCTCCCAACAGTGTTTTCAGATATGCCCTCATTACAAGATAAGTACAAAGTAGACAAGATGTAAGCCTTGACAACAATGCACACCCAATGTTTCGGAGGGAAGTCGGTAGTTTTAGGAACCGGCAGCTTCCACGGTTTTTGTGTTCATCATGGTTTTACGTTTTTTGCACTTATAAGAGAACATCGTTGCACGCCTGTTTCCGAATATTTGAGAAAATACTTCTGACAGTCCTTAACACTTCCGCTATCATGCCAAAGATTGCATGTTTACTGCTGTCAAAGCTTATCGTTTACCTATTTTGAATCAAGCATAAAGTTAGAGCACATCTCAAATTTAGTTGACAGCATGTCTGGGAATTACATTCTGCAGGGAATACTCTGTACACCTATTTAACATTAATGAATTTTACATTTTTGAATTGTGTATGCAGGACTCCCTTTACCCTAATAACTGCCACCATCCATAGTTTCTCCAATTCAAAATAAGGCCTGATGAAATTTAGCTTTTTCGCGATTTTCGGCAGCCCTAGTTCTGAAACTATGCACTTTTCCCATAGGCTCATATGAACTTTTTCTCTTATTTTGATGTGAGTTATCACCTCTTTCAGTTAGTGGGTACAGTTCATTAACATCCTGTATATATTTTTTTACATTGTAAAATACCGTATTGCTAATAGCCAGAATGACCTACCGATTCGGTTCAAAGAGTTGATACTATGTCTCGCACCTGCTGAAGTAGGAGAGAGAAAGAGTGTTCCAGTGACCGAGTGTTCCAGAGCTACAGCGCGGTGGAAGAGAGAGTAGAAGAACAATAGAAAACGAATAAAATAGATGTAAAAAGGTCGTAAGGTATGCATCGAGTGGCCGAAAGGAGATGAGGGTTCCTCTGTTCCTCTGGTATCCGAAATAAGAGTAATACAAGTGAAAAAAGTAAGTAAAGCAAAAGATTAATACTTAAAAATAATAGTTTATCAATTGTGTGGCTGCAGTAAGATCGTATGAACAAGAGAAATATACTTGCGCTTATTACGTTAATTTTTCAGATTGTGGAGAAATATACTTCTCGTCGAAACTGTACAATGAAAATACGTATATACCCGAAAGTCCCTATGCTTTTTTCCCATAACAGTAAAGTGGGTGCTGGCGGCTCTTCCGCCGATCTCTTAACCCTCGGATACCCATGATATTTTAAAACTCCGGATTCCCAATGGGGCTAGAGATATATCCCAATACAAATTTTTGTCGTTAGAAACATCCTTATTTGTGGCATCGATATCATATTAATATGTTAGTTTGTGTTGGGTTGTTCTTTGTTAGGTTAGTTTTCTGAGTGAAGTAGCTCAAGTGGTAGAGCGTTGACTTCGCATTCGGGAGGTCGTGGGTTCGAATCCCGCTGCCGACAATCCTGACTGAGGTTTTCCAGGATTTCCCTTAGTCCTACCAGGCAAATGCCGGGATGGTACCTACTAAACAGGCCCTGGTCGATACCTTCCCAAATCCTTTCCATTCTTGTTGTTATTGTTGGATATTCAGTGTAAAATGGCCTCTGAGCTGTATCTGGAGATTGTTAAATAAATAAGTTTATTCAGATTAGGTTAGCGAAACGGAAATTCTTTTATACACTATAGAACAGTTTTAATTTCATATTTATTTTTTTTTATTTTTTTGCAGGATAGGTTGCAATCTTGGAATGTGAATGCAATATTGCAACGGTATATTGCAATAGGCTCTAATATTACGTCTTCTTTATTGTACTCTTTACAATAATATAATGCAGCAATAAAATACTTTTAAAAAATATGGTAACATAAATACCCAAGGGGATACAAATGTACTCTAGTGTAGTTTTTGCCACATACGTTAGCAAGTAACCTTACAAAATAATTGTTATAGAGGAAATATGTTTCGTTACAGTCCGGCCTACAATGTGAAGAACGATAGTCAACCTTGGGTGCCTGTGACATAAAATATACAGTAAAACATATGCATGGGGAACATTTGTACCCCGTTGGGTATCCAGAGATTAAATAGTCCAGGAATGGAGCAGACGATTTCATTCCGATTCAGATCTCGATTGAAGCGTGCTGCGTGAGCGCTTTTCCGACATTTCTTCGGTTTGAAAGATACGTTGAACATGTAAAAAACTTCGTTTCGTAATGACAGAGCGGGATCGCACGGTATATTTCAACTTTAATTTGAAATTTTCATTCGGGTTTTACTAACCGCGAACTTTGTTGGAACATTCACAATTTAGAAACAATTTGTAAATGACTTGTTTTAGAAGCACTAGAGTTCAGCTTTGATAAGAGTTTTATAAAACGTTCAGTGACAATACCCAAGAATTCTTGACCAATATTCAGTATTGCTATTACTTATAATCTGTATTTATAAACTTGCGTGTAAAACATATCATTCTCTTTGCAACAAACATACCTCGTTGTAAATCAAACTTTTAGTTACTTCCAATTTCAACTTATAATTTCATTTGTTCCAGCCAACTAGATGAGTTGACAGTAGCAAAATGTTTAGAAAGGTAGAAACGTAGCGATATGGTATTTAGATTATATTTTGGTATATAGTTCCTCTTTGAGCTACGCCCACTCTCGCAACTATATAGCTTTCGCTCAGTTATGTAATATTTTATATATATATTCCCATTTGATGCTAAACGCGGATGCCTGAATATGTATAGACTCTTTTGTGCTTATTAAATTCAATGATATATCAAATCTCGTTTCAAAGAATTAAAATGAAAAAGGAGAAAGATGAAAGGAAATGATTTTTTATTCCTTGCAATAACGTGTGCAGAAACGTATTCGAGAGTCATCTTTAAGTTATGTATATATATATATATATATATATATATATATATATATATATATATATATATATATACTTTGATGTTAATTTGTATGAAATATTAACTGCTTGTGGAAATATTAACTTCGAGACGATATCAGGAAGAGAAGCGTTGGCATTACAGCAACAGTGTACAAACTGTAGAGGAAATTTCGCTTGAATTATTCAATGATATGTAATGTCTACAATGTTCTGAAAGGAATTTTCTGTATTTCTCTATCTTTCTTCTGGAGATGGTTTGACGTTTCTCGCTTGTCAGCTGTGATCTCCTCTAAAATTACCTGCAAAACCAATAGCTATCATGTTTTCCTTATTTCGTATTCCAAAGCAGCTAATACAGAAACAAAGAGTCGATTTTGTCTTTTCTTGCTTTTCGAAGTTCATACCAAGAGTTATATAGAGAAGAGAGGAGAGTTGGTAATTACTCTCAGACAATTGACTCTCTAATAAATTTTGCAATCTAGATTTTTCTTTAATCATAGATAATGAACCACTAGATACACAACAATTCCGTTAACAAAACAGCTTTAGTTATAGAGACGTTTTCCTCATACTCTTGTGTTAGTTTTGTGTTGTGAGCGGAGGAAGTCCAGCTCAGTAGAATTTGAAGACGATTTATCCAAGATCTGAGTTTTTTTTTAAAAAAATTCGAAATGCATATAATAGCAGCAATAACATGCCAAAGTGTTTACAAGGACAACTGAAGTTGCGGCTCTAGCAATCTCATAGACAAGTTTTAACTACAGGGTCAGCGTGGGCCAGTGTAGTTAAGAAGGGTAGACAAATCTACTATTCTTGTAATTAAATATAAAAGTGGCCGTAAAATGAACACAAAGCAAAGCAAAAGGAAATAACAACGTAAGTGAACAAATATGTGACCTGCGCCAAGAAAGCCAACATTATGAAAAAATGATTCGAATGATTCGAAATTTCTATTATTATTTTATTTAACATTTACAGTGAACGTTTAACGAAGAAAGCATTAATCTAAATTTGAGATTTCACGATTACAGGACAGATCATTAACAAAATCAGGTATCCATATGATACGTTATTATATCTAAAATGGAAGAAGGAATACGGGAGATGACACTGGGAAATTATATGGAATGGAAATCAACATCAAAAAATCGAGAGTCATGAGAATATCGCTGGAAATTTATCCTTAGAAGTCGATAATTCTAAGTATCTGGGGCGAATCTTGACAAGAGATGCTTACTGCACCGAAGAGATCAGGTTAAGAATTGCCACTACCAAAAAAGCATTCAACAAGAAAAGATCACTCTTAACTAGCAGGCTCAATATTGGACTTAAGGAAAAGTTGATAAAATGCTATGTATGGAGGATTGGACTATATGGTTAAAAAACTTGGACATTACGAAAGTTAGAGAAGAAATACTTAGAGCGCTTCTAAACCATGGTGTTGGAGAAAGGTGGGGAAGATAAAATGGACACACAGAAAGGGTGACAAACTAAAATGTTTTAAAACGGATAGGAGAGAAGAGAACACTTTTAGCCAGTATCCATAGCCATAGAAAGAAAGATGGAAAAAGGACAAGGAATAGGAAGAAATAGATCAAAATTAATCAATAGAAGAAAATATTGGAATTAAAAGAGGAAACTGAAGATATAGAGAAGTGGGAGAAATATTTCCAGTCCCGAACCTAAAGTAATTAAATAAATAAACAAAAATGAAAAACAATCATTAGTCACAAGACCTCTCATGCCGAATACTTAATAATATTAATATTTTATATATTTTTCTAAGATTTATTTTTGGTCTATACCAAACACAATTACAAGAACAAAAAGCTTTAGATTCGCACATACAAGAGAAAACGTTCAGTTATCATTGTGTTTTTTGATTCTCACGAACTACCTGCAGCAACAGTAGCTATTCGAAACTGGAAGGGTAGGCAAAATCCATAAAAATGATGGATGATCGGATGAATGACAAATAAAGCTAACCGCTCATTTTCACTCTCTTTTCCACATTGAGGGTCAGCTACATGAAAAAGGAATCCAAAATGCTCTTCTTAACAGAGGTTAGTATTTTCCCAAATAATATCATTTTTGATTGGTTTTGGCAAGTGTTTATTGTGGGTACACAGTAGCACCTAGTGATAGTGTTTATCATTATTATTAGTTTCAAAAATGATTAAGTCCAAATCCCAACTTGTACGAGGGCAATCCCCAACAAAAAGAAACTCCGTTTGCGCATGTGTGAAAATGGCTGGGAAGGGCGACGTTAGTCCTGCAGCGCTATGTGCAATTTTTCAGAAGATAGCGAGCAGCGGAAGGAGAAGGTTGTGTCGTGGTTCACTCGTCCGCTATAAGAATTGGAAATGAACACTGCAATAGAAAAAACAGCCAAATGTGTAGTTCGCTGGGTTACACGATTTCTAAGTGGGAAAAAACAATTCAGCCGCTGTGATTCATCGCGAAGTGTGTGGTGTTCACGGACCAAGCGTGATGAGTGAAAGTGCCTTACGTGAATTGTGTCGGACTAACTGACATGCACGATGCGGCAGAAAGTGGGAGCTCATCTTTAATCAGCACTGAACTCATGCAGGGAAGTGATAAAACTATTCGTGAAGTCCGTCGATTCACGATTTCTAAACTTTCTGCTCTATCTTCAGGCATATAAAACAGTGGCTTGCGTCGAACCGCTTCGACAAGAACAATGTGCTTCACAATGCTGCTAGCGGGTGGCTTCATTCCCAGGCCAAAGACTTCAAGTTCAGAAGGAATTTTAAACCTTGTAAAACGTTATGACAATTGCTTCAATTTGAATGGTGAATACGCTCAAAAGTAATGTAATGTACTTTTCTAATGTGTATAATAAAATTTCTGTACCTACAAGTGTATGTCATTGATAACTAAACTTTTTTTTCGAATTGCCTTCGTATGATCCAAACTCTCAAACCAAAGATCTATATTGGAAATTTTTTCACGTGTGTACTAAACGACTCAAGATTTAACCCTATATAAGTCCACTTAACGAATACTCAGTTCTGTAGATCTTGTATCAAATATACCGTCCTTGGAGTTGTTTTCTTTTTATATAGGGAAACATGAAATGAACAAGAAAAATACATTGTTTGGAAACAACATTATTAATAAATGAATTACCACATTAAAGATTATAAATACTCCACTAATAGGTCAGAGGTGGCAAACCATTTTAGGATTGGGAGACACTTTTCATTTCAGAAAGCACTGTCGGTTTACTTACCTGTATAGTAACCTGCTATAGAGAACAATAAAACATATCAATAAAGACAGTTTGACGCACAGCAAACTACCTCTCACGACTTGATTCTTCCACCAACCCTACAATAGTGGTAGTAACTATCATTATATTCAACTATTTAATTAGAGGCAGTTGCTAATGCAGAAACTTTGAGTGGAACCACCTATCACAGGATAATTTATGTGTAGAGGGTGACGAAAATAATTCATACTAAGTTCATAACTCAACTTATATTGAATATTCACAGTGTCGAAACGAAAATGACCGGAAGCGTCAATCTTAATAATTGTAATACTGCAAATTTCAGAAATAACTTAAATGTAATCACGTCCCACGATTATGTCCTCTAGCCTACGGGAGACGATGATTAAAGCAAGTGAATGATGATGAAAGAATTGCTGGAATGAAAAGTGGGAGAAAACGGAGTACTCCGAGAAAACATGCGGACGCAATATTGTCTATCACAAACTTACTTTGCCGTGGATCGAACCAGGAACCCAACGCAACAGAGGTAATCAATCAACCACTGAGCCACGATGCCACTACTTCAGAAATAACCCTGTCTAATACAGGGCAAGCATGAATGAACTTTACTTAGTGACAAAATACTTTTTATTATTTAATGTGTGTCGCAGTAAGAACAACTTTGAGAATCACTGCTTTAAATGGCAATGAAATAAAGTATAGTGCTGTTAAAATTCGAATATTTGTATTATACATTCTTCAAATATGCATTTTCGAATAATTCTTTGAATATTCAAAATAAGAGTAGAAAATTATTGAAATGATTAATAAAATAGTCTTAACAATACCAGTGGAAGACATTCACGTAGTTACCTTTATATCCGCGAACTGGTACACAAAGTAGAGAATGTATGGCGCTTTTGAATGCACAAGGGAATTAAATTCACTTTTGATAATTATGGACACATTTAACATTGTAAGGTTTCCTTCTCCTCTTGTATAACAACTGCAAGCACGTGTTTTAACCAGGAACACAGGGTATTGTAAACACCGGAAGGCGTATACTGAAAGGACACGATAAAGGATCGGAAGAAAACCGAAGACTGCCAACCTCTCCTCACGGACCTCCGCTTCATTAGTACATGCATAAAAGAAGACTCCAACAGGATGGAGACATCAGTGTACTGTTGATCAATAGCCTACTAACAAATCTCTCCGGAGCCGCAAGGGAATCATTTAAACTAGGATGGGCAAAACCGGTTCTTATAAAAACCGGAAACCGGTTTCTAGAAAACCCGGAACCCGGCATTTCGGTTTTCTCCAAAACCGGTTTTTTACAGAAACCGGTTTCAGTCTTCCCCAAAAACTGGTTCGGTTTTTCACCGAAACCAGTTTCGATTTTGTCCAAAACCGGTTTTGGTTTTCTTCAAAACTGGTTTCGGTGAAAACTTTTGGAAAACACATTAAACTATTTCTGTGGAAACGGATTCGGTTTCCGGAGAACAACGAAACACTACTCTGGTCAGAAATACAACAAATTTTCGAAAAAAACCGGAGCCGGATCCGGTGGAAAGCCGAACCGGTTTTAGAGACCGACACCGTTTGTTTTAATGTTTGGAAACCGGTTCCGGTTTTTCTAAAAACCGAAAAACCGGTTTTTGTGCCCACCACTAATTTAAACCTATCTCTTTGATGGTGCATTGTCTATATTGTCCTTCGAGGCCTCTGTGGGGAAACAAGATGCCCTCTGACATTCAACTCCGGTGACCTGTGAGCAAAGGAGTTCCGTTCATAATACGACAATCTATACTTTCGCTCCAAAGTCACTACTGTGTGTTAAGGACATATAGAGCTGAAAACATTTAGAGATTATAAAGAAACATTTCAATACTATTATTTGATTTTGTAATAAACTGGTGGAAGATTTTATATCCTGGACTTTTACTAAACTCTACCGAAGAAGAAAAAACATTGTAATAGTTAAGATATTTATCTGAATCTCATTTCAAAGTTGAAATGATTCGTTTCTAGATATAGTAAATGACTCTTGTAATGTAGAAAAAGCTATCTTAACTTTTCCATGTACTCAAATGAACGAGCAACATATTCCTTACAACTTTGCTAATTAGGCTTTGTTTCCTTAATCTTTGAACGCTCCATATAGGCCTATTAGCATAAAAGTGTGTTACATTATATTAGAAGTTGTTTTCTGTGCTATAGTTTCTTGTAGTATTAGTTTCTAAGCGATAATATTCTAATTTTCTTCTTCTTTTTGTTTGACAGCCTTCCGTAGTCTTCCGCCACCTGCATGAGCACTATAATCTGAAAGACGCACTTCGAACACGAGATGAAGATCCCTCTCCATCACCCCACCACCACAAGCACAAGGAAGAGCCTCCACACGTACCCCATGTCACGCATCACGTTTCACACCATCATCCACATCACGTAAGTTCCTTACGTCTTTTCTAGTCATTCACGCATCGTGGTTCACACACAGAAGAAAAATGTTTAACTCATGTTAATCAAGTTCTGGATGGGTAAATGAAGGTTTCTACGGAAGAGCTTTCTGAATATTCATAAACGGTTTTACTGATAAAAAGAGGTGAACTGGAAGACAAGATTGGAGTATAAGGAATTCTGAACGTAAAATACACGTTAATTAAACAAAAGGCAACTTGGCGCTAAAACTTTGCAAATGAAAGTGAATATATGATTGCAAGCTTGATAATCACATCAGAAAGTACGAAATGTAAGGTAGAACACAAGTGATGTTTCCAGTACAGAATTTAAGCATTATATATAGTATGTGGACAGAAAATGCTTTTAAATTGTGTACATATTAGCTTTGTTTATAGAATGTTGAATGCTTCTGTCGATTAGTTTGTTTTTGATGACGTTTTATTGGTTTGGGGTACGGTATAAAGTCATAAAAGTATTATGCAGTGAGACATTGCATTGAGTAAACGCTAGAGGTGATATAATTTATAATATATCTGCTTATGTTCGTACATGAATAGGAAAATGGGGGCCAAAATTT
The DNA here is from genome assembly GCF_964235325.1 of Thermobia domestica. Lineage (NCBI taxonomy): Eukaryota > Metazoa > Arthropoda > Insecta > Zygentoma > Lepismatidae > Thermobia > Thermobia domestica. The sequence continues at coordinate 264,546,191 of NC_137463.1, forward strand.
ATACCAAACTTGAGTATCTCACGATTTTGTGAACTTTTTTGGAACATGTAACATAATATATAAATTCTTCATATATATTTGTATAAAAATAAGTGTACCTATATATGTATGTTCCAGGGTTCAGTGTACCAAGTGTACCAAGATCTTTAAGGGTTTGGTATTTCAAAATTTATATCAAAAGTACCATATATGTTTTAGAATTTTTGGCAACCTTTTATTCACACAAGAGAATTACGTAAATCATAAAAGCTTACAAAGATGGATATCACGATTTTATATTAACTTACTAAATATCTAAATTTGGCAATTTCTAAAATTTAATGGTAGGGCAAATGTACTTCTCCTAAAATTTAGGAATATCTCAAGGTACCAATGTTTAATGAAATAAAGTGGGTCCCTGTGTTCATGTATATGATCAATTTGTAATAAAATATAATCTTACAATCATTATAATTTTGTTAGTAAATCATGAACAGAACATTCAAAATTTCCACCTCATATTAATTCAATTTTCCAGATATATTCAGGGGTAACTTTTGATTACTTACTTTTGACAATTTTTTACCCATAAAAATTGACCAGTAGGGCCTACCAAATTTACAAAAACATATATTTAAGTTTCAGAGAACATTTTTAATTTATAATTGTTTGACAATTTCCAAATTTGAGGAGTGGCAATATGTACCCTTCTAAAATTTTCGGAAAGACTTCATAATGATATCTATGTCTTATTCAAGAGAATGAGTTACGAAATAGATCAATATGATCATATGCTTTAATATGCGTAACGAAGAAAAATATGACAAAAACAAATACAGGAGCACATCTCAAATACCACATTTTGGCATTTTTTTTTTTAATTTATGAGAGAATAAAGTGCACCAAACAAATTTTCAAAGGCATATACTCAAGTCCTTTTGACGATTCTCAATTTTCAGGAATGGGCCAATGCACCCATCCCGAAATTTAAGAGGGTACATCTATATACCTATGTGTTATGAAAGAGGGCATACTCCTTAATTAAACCATATAACGTAATATAGCCTTATCAGAGAGGATAAAGTAGGTCGAAAACTGAAGTCATTTTGATTATTTTTTTGCATCTTTTACTAATAAAAATGAAATGAAATCTTTAAGTTTTACGTCCCACAGTTATATCGGTTAGGCTAAAGGAGACGGTGATGATGAGAGAGATGAATAAAATGTTGGAATGAAGAAAGAGGGAGGAAATGGGAGAACCCCGGGAAAACCCACTAGCACAGTGTTTGTCTACCACAAAATCCACGCAGCACGAGCTCGGATCTAACCAGGGACCCCAAGAAGCGGAGGTGAACGCTTTACCACTGAGCCAAAATAAAATAAAAGGGAACGAGCTGGACCAAGCAAACTTACAGAGGTGCTCCTCTGTCTCAAACTACCATATCATTATCCTTTTTTAATTTGGCAATTTCCAACGTTCGAGGGTAATGTTATACACTCCTCCTTAAATTTGAAGCTGAACCAATGCACGATTACGAAATTCCAGAGAGAAGATCCTATGTACATCTAGGCCATTGCCACTGGTCTAAGTCACCTGAAGATAATTTTGCTATCTAAGGGAACAGTAGCCCTGTTAATACTACTTTACATTGTACAAGAAATAATAAAATGATATTCGGAAGAGTTCGTGCTAAACAAGCTAATAACGACATAATTAGATACAATTGAAAGTATTTCGCTTTTTCACCATGTTGTCCTCTTTACTTTACTTTCTTTCGTTTCGCAACCCCACGATAAAAGGAATTTAGAAATTATATCTAATAGGTAGCGAAGTCTAGTGTTGTTCACAGCCAGATATAACAGTAACATGTTTGTTAACCACGTACCATGCATGTAGCAAAATCGTCAAGCACCCTTTAATTACATTTTATGCCTAACTAGTTACTTCAAAATTCAGTGAGTACGATTTTTGAATTGTATAAAATAAGATAATAGTGATTCCCAATCGTGAATAAGATAAGATAATACTGATTCCCAATCGTGAATTGTATAAAATAATACTGATTCCCAATCGTGACTTGTATAAGATAATACTGATTCCCAATCGTGAATTGTATAAGACAAGGTAATGCTGATTCCCAATCGTGTAACTCAAATTCGAATCTAGTTTCGTTTGTTACTTAAATTTGTTTACTGGGAAAGAATTTTTATCATTGAAATTGACCAAGGTTTTCTTTATTATTAATTAGTATTTATGGTTCTGTTAAATATATTGTGAAAATAAACATTTTGGTTATCTAATTCGACTTATTATCAATAGGAATATCCAATATTCTATGGTCCTCACGAGGAACATTACTACTATCCATCTATTAAGGTAAGAGATTTTTATCTTTTTTTTAGAAGATAACAATAATAAATTACTTCACTATTTTGTATGAATTTTTAGACTTACTTATGAACTTTCAAGGTTTTGAAATTCGCTTTTGTTTTGTTCACTGTTTTGGAGTATTGGACCAAGCGTTCCGTTTCAGTGCCGAAGCTATACGAGACAGGTTTGTGGAGCTTTAACATAAGGTCCGAATAACATAGCTCTCATTAGAAAACCGTTCCCAACGCACCCGTAAGGAAGAATATGATGTTAGTGATTTAGTGGTTATTCGTTGCTCTCAAGTCTATTAATATTCATACTATTGATCTTTGGTATTGAAATATAATTCAAGCCACTTAGTTTTGTGAGCTAACAAAATATGTTTAGTGACATAGGCATCCACAGATTTCTGGATTAATATTGACAAAGCCTTTCTACAGCTAAGTCATTTCAGAACGCCTCCCCCAAAACAGGAATTTAAATAATAATAATAATAATAATAATAACAGTAATAATAATAATAATAATAATAATAATAATAATAATAATAATAATAATAATAATAATAATAATAATAATAATGTATCTTTCTCTCTGTCTGTTGACAAATTTCACGACCACCTAATACCACTAAAGGAGTCACCTAATACCAATAAAGAAGTCACTTAATACCACCAAAATTCTGTGCACAGATAAATTTTCACCAGCTCTCTTATCCTGTTCGAAAACATATTTCTTTCAATTTTCGGCTTGGAGAGCGGTTTTTGATGGGGTGAAAAACGTATTCAAAAATGGATGATGCATGTTTTCCGAGATTTCTAGAATTCCTTGTCTGTATGCATCCCACTTTGCGCCATGAATGTGTAGGCTTACATAACATCATAGAATAAGTACAGGAAAATGGAATAATGACATCTTTTCTTTCTTTTAACCGTAATTGTGAATTAAAATCCACAACTTGTACTTATTCCATTTTAGCAGGTTCTGAAGTAAGACCAGACAACGATGGGTCCTTACAGCTAGTTAAATAAGTAAATATGCCTACATTTTTAGTTTTTCAAAACATTTTGTACTTAAATATTGCAAGCATTTACTTATCATCAACGAGTAGGAGTATGTTATATTGTTACTAGTCAAATACGACAGCGACCTAAATTATTTATAGATATATAGTAATTTTTTATTATACTTCATATATATCGCATAGCAGTTGACGATACAAAAACGTAGAAATGCGATACAAATTGAAAAATGTATTTGCATACTGCGATGCATCCTTGCATCTTTCATTATTATTGCAGAAGCTAAAAAACAGAGCAAGCTGAAAAAATATTATTATTATTTCAAGAATTTTTTTTCTTTGAAGGGTCAGTTGCTTCAAGAAAAAATGCCTGAATTTTGAGCTACAAAATAGTTTTCCATTCTCTTTTATTCCTTTGCCGGTTTGTTGCTAACGGGTCATCCTACAGACCTTCTCTGGTTTCGGGTCATCCTATCCTTGTTTCTGAGTTCCTATTAAATAAATGTCCTTTAAGAAAAGACTTTGGCAGCAGAGAAAACAAGTTCAAACTATATTGGACCTAGCCGATATATGGTGTAGGATGGATGGAGCTTGGATATGGTTGTAAATCGCGGAAGTGTGTACAGTAGAGCATTGAAACAATAGCTGCATTCTTCTGGGCCGAAAATATATTTAAAAATGCACTCGTCTTTCACTCTCCCTTTGTATCGCAATTTGCTACACAAAATGTAAATTGTGATAACAATGTATATATATGTGTATATATGTGTATATGTGTATATATATATATATATATATATATATATATATATATATATATATATATATATATATATATATATGTGTGTGTGTGTGTGTGTGTGTGTGTGTGTGTTACAAAGGTCTTTATATTTACAAAGGTTTCCAGCATGATGCTGATATATATTACGCCACTAACAATAAGCCGTTCATGACAAAAAGGTATAGTGTCATCTATGAAAGGTAAAATGATCCGTTTCACCCGTCTAGAGGCGTCAATTCTTTGGAAGCAGTTATTTGAATCAGTAGTTCCGCGTTAAGCTAGCATAGTGTATGACAATGCTTCAGCCCACATGAGTGATATTACCAAGACTACGTGCTAAATTTGGGTTGTAGAGAGAGATCTGATTCTTCTCTGGGCCAGAGTTTTTCACTGTAGCTTTGGCAACACCTGCCAGTGTTGTCTGAAACATTGTCAAGGAGATGTGTTCTCAATGTACGGTTACTGGTTCAATGAATACTTCGAACAAACAGACGCAGCTAGGCAACTAAAACTGATACGTTGTTATTCCATTGAACACAATATATTCCATGAACCACTTATTATGAATGATACGGCATTAGTGTCAGAACAAAATGTATGTTATTTGGTACAAAATTAAAGGGAAACTGAATCTAGAAGTAAGTAATCAAATATTTAAAAGTAGAAAATTCCAAATATTCGTATGTACTTAATACTTATAAACGATATTAAAGAAGTGACAGAAAGAAGCTAAAAAGGACTTCGAAATTAAGCTATTAACCATAGCTAAGAAAGAGAGTTAACTACTTGACAAAATAATACAACTCTATAACAAAAATGTGATGATGCCAATAATAAACAAATGCTCAGGGATATGGGAGCATAAGTTGACTTAAAAGTCCTCACATTGGATTTGTCTTAAATGGGACCCATGCAATTTTCTGCTGACGCATTATCAAAAAAACATTACTGTATTTGCTATTTCTCTATCTTTATTTATAACGCGATCATGAAGATACCGAAAGTTCTGTATGCTGTAAAGGTACAGGATATTAAATGTTGAAGACAGTTGCTCATTACCGTCTCTTCCAATGAAACTTACATCAAGTTATATGGAAATGTAATGACGGGCTTGAGTTAATATTCTAACATACTGGCCACGTGTGAACACCTCTTGCATAATTGAACACGCATTCTGACCCTACCATTCTTGTAACAAAAATACATAGCATCGAATGTTGAGTTTGGGACATTATTAGAAAAATTTAAAAAATGAGTCTCGTTTCACATTTTACAACCGTTATGCAAAATCAATACTGTAGTAGAAAATAGTAGATCTACAACTTTTGGCTGTAATAAAGGGGATAACTTCAGAGATGGTGCTTTTTTCTAGCAGTAGAGAATCCATATCAGGAAATTGCTTCTCTGTTTAAATTACCATTCTTTTCTACTATGAAAATCAGGTTCAAGCTGAAAATCCTAGATTCCTAACACTTCAGGTTTGAATAGAGTGGCAAATCTTTAAATAGTGAAGCGACATCAAAAAACATTCCTTACTATATGCTGCCTGTGTTGCTCTTTGAAAATCAATATTGAATACAGAAGTAGCGGTTAATTTCTACCGTTTTCGGTTTTAGTAGAGAGGTGAAGATGGAGATAGTATCTTTTCTTGAGATGATGAATTGATTACAAAATACCCGTTACCCCTGAATTAATTGAATACGTCGCCGTCTATTAACATATTTATTCTATTGAAAGCAATATCGAAAGCGGAAATCGTTAATGTTAACTACGGAGTATGGAATCTATTGTTGGAACACTGAAACGATTCCAAAATTTTTTCTTTTCGGCATATGATACAGTTTTTATTTTCTTTCTCAAAGACGATAATCGTTAATTCCTATCTCTTCCAATTAGAATTGAATGTTAACTGGGAAAATGAAACTTATTGCTGTATCGACTCAAAACACAGAGCACTGATTGTTATTGCTAATTGTTTCTGATTTATGGAGACTAATATTAAACTATATGTAGTGGTTTCAGATACGTACTAAGGTTTCAGATACGTACTAAGTTGGTGTCTTTCTTTGAGGTGCTACATCGGACACTTATCGCTATTTATTACCGTTCTCGCTCTACGATGATAAATGTTGAATCCAGAAGTTTGTTAATTTCTAACATTTCAGGTTTGAATAGAGGGTAACAAATGACATGGAAACTTCCTTAGAACCTAAATCGCTTCTAAGAAACCTGATTCTCTATGTCTTTAACCGTTTTTGTTCTGATACATATTATCAGATAGACAGGCGAACGGATATAGTCATTATACAGGGTGGCTCAAAAGTAGGTATACACCCCTGCATTAATCAAGTATAGCATTATAGTTTATAGGTTTATTTGCTTCGGCTGTTCCGTGCTTAAGATATAAATAGAAAGACACTAAGAACAAATAATAAAGAAACTGTCTACTTGATGAGTAACAATAAGAAATGGTATAAAAAGCAATGAGTTGATCAGTAGTTGACTGTATACCTACATTTGGGTCACACTGTATAAGACTTCCGATACTTATGTATAACATAAATTGGAATCTAGAAATGACCCAATTTCGTCATGAATAAAGATAGTGATAAAGTAAAGGTACAGGTGTCTTTCTGAAGGAATGACTGCCACAAAATGACGTGTCCTACGGTTCAGATTTAAGAATTTTGACACAAATTCAATATGAGATTCCTTCCACGAAATCTATTTTCTAGCGAGGGCGACGCTTATTTAAGTGGTCCAGAGCTCGATTCCCAGTTGGGAATCATTTAAATTCGAGCACAATATGACAATTAAGAATATCTAAATTATTTCCCCTAGATGTTTATGCGACCTGTAACTCTTAAATGATTTGAAGTTTCTGTGTGAAAGTTGCTCACAGACTGAGACGTTTCTGCTTATGACAAGGATTTGTTTGTTTGTTTGTTTTTTTTTTTTTTTTTTTTTTTGTAAACTTTGTTCAGAAGTTCACTAAATTTTATAAGAATTTATTTCAAGAAAATTCGATTTAAACAATATGCACCAAAAGATTGATCATGTTACAATAGGCAAGTTGAATATTTCTCTTTTATAATATTGCCTTTAAAAAAACTCTTTAGTTTGTAGCTTTCAACCCCATGAGTACACGCATATCTTCTGATATGCAAAATACTTACTGTTTTTTCTCCTGTCAAGATTCCAGAATACTTGGATGATTTTTACATAAATTCATCAAACTAATTTATAAAACGTGATTAGAATATTATACAATTTATGGTTTAATAACTTTTAGTAAACTAATTGGTAAACAAATACGTAATCATGATTAATTTTCCTTTTTACTTAGACACTTAACATCCAACGGGTTCAACTAAAAAAAAATAGTGCCTTTAGAAATCTGAGATTGGTAACAGAATTTGAAATGTTTCGCACATCAAACTAATAAAATTGATTCACAATATGAAGTAAAAATATAGCAATTTCTTACAGACCCTCAATGTTTACTGGCAGAGTTAATAATGGAAGTTCAACTCCATGGTAAAAATATCTGCAATTATCCTCAAAATTCTGCAGGATCGTAAGACAGAAAAAAAGTGTAGTGATAAATATCTACGTTTAAATTCAAGTAAATTAAATAAATACATTTAATTTGTAAGCATGAAAGAAAATTTATGTTTAGTTCTACAAGAAAGTTAGTTCCTTAATTTGTTTGAAAATAGATTTATTTAATATTAAAAGAAGTCGTTGATGGAATTCTTTAATATTTCAGCCGTACCAGTACGACATTGGCCAGACACCAGAATGTGCATTTGGCAACAAAGTGCATTATAACCTAAGTTTCTGCGTTGAAGATCCTCACTACCCAACGTAAGTATTGTACAATACTCACTTATTTATAAAGCAAGAACAAAGGAAGACATTTAAAGAATTATCCAATGAATAGAGAACCTAAATAGAAGCAGCTTCCTAGAATCAATTTTATTCTCATGAAATACTTAACTCTATAGTTAAGCAAGTACACACACTAAAAGAGGGCGTATATATAACCAGGTTCAAGACCATCATCGTGATTAGAGTTCTCTGTAATTTTAAAAATTACACGCAAAAACAATTAAATTAAATTAAATTTCTAATTTTACGTAATACTTCTATGCATTGAAACAAACAACATGTGCGTGGATTGTCTCCAGGTTCACCCATTTCATCCCACTTTCTCCATTCTACCATTTCATTCATTTCTCATCATCACCCTCGCCTTTAGCCTCACCGGCATATCCGTGGGACGTAAAACTTAAAAATTTCATTTCATTTCATTTAGCCTACCAGCATAAACGTAGGACGTAAAACTCAAAGATTTCATTTCATTTTATGCACTGAAGTCTAAAATAGACGGAATATTAATCAAACGGAAGGATCTTGATAGAATTGGTCCAATTAGAATGTAAGGGGAGACGGGAAAATCCCAAAAAAACCGCATAAGATACGATGTTGTTCAATACAAACTCACATATTCTGGAATGGAACCCGATTCCCTTCGCACTAGAGATGAGCACAAACAGAAAAATACGTTGTCCTGACAGCGGTATATTGTACAAATATACAGTATCCTCTTGCTTACTATAGAAATCAGTACGGAGCATACGTTATCCGTATGCTACATAGGCACTGCCCTTAGATGTTACATCATGCCTTTGCAGGATGTGTGACATCTAACAGTTTTCCGTATATCACATGCATATACTTATGTCACCTTCGTCAACTATATGTTATATATGCCCATTTGCATATGAGATCCCGACCACCTACATTGTTTCATACAGAAAATACGTATAGATGGAACAATTATACAGAAAGTATAATAAAACATGCGTTTTCAGTTATACGTCTGCTGTACGTTAAGTCCAAAAACTACAGGAATTACGTATGTAACCTATCTTTCTAAGTACGCCACCTACATTTTTATCTCAGTGCACTCTACCACTGAGTCATCGCTCCCCTTATTATTAGACAGGAACTAAAAATAGATGTCATTGGGACTCTTGATTCGTAATCAGGGTCTGGGTTTCGAACCTCATACTTTGGTATTTCACGTGGGTTTTTTCTGTAGTTTTCTTTAGTTTCTGGAGACAAATAAGGGGCCAATATCTTCAAACATAGACCTGGCTATCTTCTTCAATTAGTTTTCAAATTGTTGTTATATGATAATGATTCTTAATCACTTCAACACAAACACACATATTATGATTCGTTTCGCAGATTTTTCTTGGAAGTGTAATATATAATAAATGAAAATGAAGATTTAAAAAAAAACTTTTTTCCTACAAGCAGATCAACAAAATATTTTCTTACTCAAAGTATAATACAATTTGTAGTGAATAAATTGATAAGGTGATTTTCCAAACATTATTATTATTTAAATAATATTATTATAAGTGTTGTGCTATGTGTGTCATAAGACTTGGCTTATGTAGGGAAACTTTTGTGCTCCCATTAACTTCCTCGTTTCAAATAGGGCTTAGTCTATTGTAAATTATTTATAAAACACCATCTTTTTCTTTTCACTCGTACCGAACATCAAGTCTCTCGGAATACTATTGTTTCTAAATGACATTATAATCATATTAATTCATCTGTTAACCATATGCGATCCCGTGTTTTCCCATAGCGTTTTACTCTGAGCTAGGCATGCCTACACTCCAGTAGACGGATCAACCGCTTTCAGTCGCCACCTTCGATAGGTGAAGATTTAGTGGCGAGTCGTTCATGAACCTCGTATACTTTAACAGGAGCTGGACGTGAGCTTCTTTAGTATTTTTGCACCTGTATTATTAATAGCCATATTTTTTTACTGAGAGGGCAGCTGAGCTTGGTTATGAAATGTTAAACGTTGTATTCTTTTTACTTACCTTCCATTTGTAGAAAGATACACGTAACAGTATGATTAGCTCTTTATCAGTGAAACAAAGAAAAACAATGATGTTGTGCTACAGAAATGTTAAGGATCATTGAATAATTAATCGTTGATTAAAAGACATGTTTATACTGAACACCATCGATATTTCCTTACTCTTTTCCGGCAACTGCTTCTGCTAGTGAAGCAAAATGTTGTCATATGTTGTAAACTGTCTTCACTAACTCCCCTAATTTACATTCGAATAGCTTGTTCGTGGTTTCAATAACGGAGAATACACCTTGATATATATGACTACATATATGATTCATTGGACTTTAAAGTGAAATATGTCAAAACTAATAACACAATGCGTTTATACTGATAAAAAACGGAAGAAAAATTTAAACGTTTAATTTCCTATATTTGTATGCATGACTCATTGCGAAAGATGGCAGCACATGTCTAGTTTCCAAAACGGAGCCTATACATCAGAAAACATTATGTGTTTTGGAATATGAAAAATATTTTTTCGCTGTTAGCGTACATAGTGCACTTCGCAGTGTACAACGGCATTACGAATTTACCAAACCATTCTGTTTGCATAAAACTTAAAACACAAGACCTTCAACGATGAAACAGTGGAACTAGTTAGGTCGAGTTCCGTACCAAGCTCACAGAAGTCAATACTTGTACCAGTCGCAAACTTGATACTCTGCATTCAACTGTATGGAAAGTTAAACAAATCCAATTGCAATAGAAACTGTACAGCATACTAGTATTACAAATGTTAATACTGGACAACCTTCTGAAATGACACGAATTTTGTAATTTTCAGTAGAGAGTTACGAAGCCGGTGGTTTTCTTGACACTCTACTGGTTAGTGACGGTGCAACATTCATATGAGTGGTAATATTAATCGCCATAACGGTCTGGGGTACCAAACAACTAAATGAATGAGATTCCTCATAACTCAATGTATCTGCTGCAGTGTCTAACACAGAGGTATACTGTCTGTTTTTTCTTACAACGAACACTATGAGGGATACAACATTCGTCGTTATGCTACAGTTATAGTTGCTTGCACAAGTAAAACAAAATTGAAATATTTTATGATTTTGTTTCCTTTGGAAGCATGTGAAAGAGACAGTTTTTGTACCTCCACTACCAACAATCTTAGCTGAGCTGCAGAATTACAAAAGAGCTGTATTTAGATCATAGTAGGGATATACTGGTGCACGTGTAGTTGTGCCGCATAGATGTTTGGGGGTCATATCGTAGAAAAATATTTCGTCCAAAGGACATTTCGTCCAGAGACATTTAGTCCAAAGACATTTGGTCCAGGGACATTTGGTCCAAAGGACAATTCGTAAGAAGGACATTTAGTCCAAAAGATAATTGGTCCACAAAACATTACGTCCAGAGGACATTTCATCCAAAAGACAATTGGTAATTGGTCCAAAGGATATTTCTTCCAAAAGACAATTGGTCCAAAGGACATTTCATCCAAAGGACAATTGGTTCAAAGGACATTTTGTGCAAAAGACAATTGGTCCACAGAACATTTCGTCCAAAGGGCATTTCATCCAAAAAAAAAAAAAAAAAAAACAATTGGTAATTGGTCCATAGAACATTTCGTAGAAGGACATTTGGTCCAAAGGACATTTCGTCCAAACGACAATTAGTTCAAGGAAAATTGCGTCCCGGAATGTTTACTTCAAAGTACATTTCGTCCAAAGGACATTTGGTCCGGTAACGCTTGGAAGTCCGGGGTTTGTTTCTATTAGAATTTCAAAAAGTGATGACCATAACATTATAACTCGGTTATCACCCTTTTCGCCCAAAGATATTTCCACCAAAGGACATTTCGTCCGAAAGACAATTGGTCCAAAGGACATTTCGTCCAAAGGACAATTGGTCCAAAGCACATTTCATCCAAAGGACAATTGGTCCAAACCACATTTCGTCCAAAAGAGAATTGGTTCAAAGGACATTTCGTCCAAAGTGATTTGGTTCAAAGGACATTTTTTCCAAAATACAATTGGTCCAAAGGACATTTTGTCCAAAAGACAATTAGTCCAAAGGACATTTCGTCGAAATGGCAATTGATCCAAAAGACATTTTCTCCCAAGATATTTGGTTCAAATTACATTTCGTCCAAAAGACAATTGGTCCAAAAGACATTTCGTCCAAAAGACAATTGGTCCAAAGAACATTTCGTCCAATGACATTAGGTTCAAAGGATATTTCGTGTAAAAGACAATTGGTCCAAAGGACATTTCATCCAAAGAAATTTGGCCCAAAGGACATTTCGTCCAAATGACATTTGGTCTAAGGGACATTTCGTCCAAAAGACATTTTGTCTAAAAGACATTTCGTCCAGGGATGTTTAGTTTAAAGCACGTTTCGTCCAAAGGACATTGGGTCCGGTAACGCTTCAGTGTCTAAGGATTGTTTCTATTAAAGGAGTAAAAGTAATGCCTAAAACATTATGACTCAGTAGCTTCTTATTTCTAAAGGAAATTTGAAATAGAGATTTATTCCACAATTTTCATTTCGATAGAACAAATATATGCTAGGATATTCAGAAAAACGTAAACGTCTAATAACCAAATGGCCGAACAATAGGAATGAGGGAAAGGTTGAAGTGTGAAATATGCAATAACTGCTAATATGACATCTAAAATTTAATGTTGTGAATGAAATAGTTTTCAAATAAGTACCGGTAACTAAAATTAATGGTGTTTAAATTTGAGTAAGTGAAATATTAGGTATTCAAACCCTTGTGTTAGAAAAGTGAAAAATAATGTGTGCCAGGTTTGTTTGAAGAAATACTGAGAATGGTGACCACCCGGTGACCACCCTTTTCGTCCAAAGATGTTTCATCTAGAGGACACTTTGTCCAAAAGTCAATTGGTCCAAAGGGCATTTCGTCCAAAAGACATTTGGTCCAAAGGACATTTCTTCCAAATGACATTTGGTCTGGTAACGCTTGGAAATCCGGGGTTTGTTTCAATTAGAAGAGTAAAAGTAATGTCTATAATATTATAACTCATTAGCTTCTTATTTTTACAGGAAATTTGAAATAGAGATTTATTCCGTGATTTTCATTTCTATATAACAAATATATGCTGAGATATTCAGAGAAACATAAATGCCTGAAAACAAAATGGCCACTTGTTTTTGTATTCATTAATAATTTGACAAAAATACAGTTTTATCTTCGCAAAAATACAGTTGCAGCTTTATTGGTTAAGGAATTCACATGCTCCCGAAATGATAAACAACCCTTTGAAGAGGAAACTCCCTCTCCATTTGAGGACAACATTGCCTCTGCATAGTTTTGTGAATCTTCTATTTGGTTTGAGACTTAGCAATGGATATCTTAAATGCACTGTACTGTACCAAGAAAATTAATATGATAGCCAAAGTATATACTGTATTTGCATGAGGAGTAACACTGAAATAGAAATACAAGAAAAGTGAAAAATTCTGGTTTGTCATGTAACTCACTAGTTATGTAGAAACGCCTGCCGAAGTTACACACTATAAATAGTCTACGAATAGAAACCAGACTTGTGGTTAACCTGAAAAGATACCTATATTCTACACGAAATATTCTAACTTTCATCTTATATTTGTCAATCACTTATCACAATGTTGCAGCCAAGAATGTGACTGTTTAAGAGTATTATTAACTGTATATTTCACACATCTGTATTTTTCTATTCTCAGTAATTCTTCAAAGAAACCTCACACACATTATATTTCACTTTTCTAACACAAACGTTTGAACACCTAATACTTCATTTACTCAAATTTAAACTCCATTAATTTTAGTTAGCAGTACTTATTTCAAAACTATGTCATTCACAACATTAAAATTTTAGATGTCATATTAGCAGTTATTGCATATTTCACACTCCAACCTTTCCCTCATTCCTGTTGTTCGGACATTTTGTTTTCAGGCGTTTCCTTTTTTCTGAATATCTCAGCATATATTTGTTCTATTGAAAAGAAAATTGCGGAATAAATCTCTATTTCATTTTTTTTAGAAATAAGAAGCTACTGAGACATAATGTTATAGGCATCACTTTTTACTAATCTAATAGAAACAAAACCCAGACCCCAAGCGTTATTGGACCAAATATCCTTTGGACGAAATATCCCTGGACGAAATGTCCCTTGGGCCAATTGTCTCTTGGACGAAATGTCCTTTGGAACAAATGTCTTTGGGCGAAATGTATTTTGGACCAATCGTCTTTTGGACGAAATGTTCTTTGGACCAATTGTCTTTTAGACGAAATGTCCTCTGAACCAAATGTCTTTGAACAAAATGTCCTTTAGACCATTTGTATTTTCGACGAAATGTACTTTGGATCAATTGTCTTTTGGACAAAATGTCTTTGGACCAATTGTCTTTTCGACGAAATGCCCTTTGGACCCAATGTCTTTGGACGAAATGTCCTTTGGACAAATTCTCTTTTGGACGAAATGTTCTCTGAACTAAATGTCTTTGAACAAAATGTCCTTCAGACCATTTGTCTTTTCGACGAAATGTCCTTTGGACCAATTGTCCTTTGGACCAATTGTCCTTTGGACGAAATGTCCGTTGGACGAATTGTCCTTTGGACCAAATGTCTTTGGACTAAATGTCTCTGGACGAAATGCCCTTTGGACGAAGTATCTTTGGACGAAAACAGTGGTCACCGCATAGATGTGTGGCGTGTGCGGAAGGTAAACTACATCGAACTTTCGCAACAGTATGTACAAAAATTGGACAGCTTCTGTATATTTTCAAGTAACAACTCTTATTAGATAGTTCTATTTTTTTTGTTTTAATACGCTCTTTTAAAGCCGATTAATCGTTTATGATCACTATGTACATGAGAAAAGAACCATCGTTTCAGAGGGTAAATCAGATATGAGGTACTTTAGACTTGAATATCCGATACATTTAGTAATGAGAAATTTTTAGCGCCACCTACTGACTGCATTAATTCGGTTTTCTTAATAGTACTAGCACAATCAAATTTTTCTTTTAGAAAAATGTTTTGTTTATTGAAAGTTGATTGAACTTATGTTTATCTCTTTTAATAGTATCAAGGCTAAACAAGAAATGGATCTCCACAGCTGGCCGTGAAATATGAACCGAATAAAATTTAGCTGGAAATTGAAACGTTTTGTGCATCAAAATTTCATATGGAGATACGAACAACAAATGAATAATTTCAAACGTAGAGCCGATCAGAAACGTGGGCAAATTAAGTTCCAGCGCATATTATTTAGAACATGCGGAAGCTTGAAATGGTCAAAATATATTAGCATAAAGGAAATATTGCATATACTATGCAAAACTGGATATTTCAGCAATGAGTAATGGGCACCGAAGAGATTCTCCGCAGGGTACAATTCCCACAAATGCTTCCAACAAAATTTCCAGATATGCACAGACTTAAAGCCTGATCAGAAGATAAACAATTAAGCCTTGACAGCAGTAAATACGGAATTTGCCGCTAAGGTATCAAAATTGTCAGCAGCCACCAAGTAAGCAGGTCATTTTGTTCGGAATAGCACGTGCAGCTATTGTAATCAGCATTTAGTCTTAAAAATGTATTCTAGGATCCTCTTGTAACTCCTCAGTGAATACTTTTAGCGAATTAGAAATTTGCTCCTAAAATTTATAATCTCCTAGGATCCGCGATTCAAACTTCTAAAATCTGAAAGTATTGTTCCAGTTCAAAACTAACTTCTACATACAAGTCTTATGATAAACTTTAAAGCTATAGGAAAGTAAATTTATGTAAGGGAATAAATAATTAAGTAAGTTAAGTTCTGTGCTCTTAGCCATTTTAAATCGATGCCTTCTACTAATATGCGGACATTGAAAGAAATTTTATTTACTAATATGGATTAAAAGTTTCCTCAATCATTCGGCTCGAACTTTAATCTGTATAAGTGTTCCATGAACCTTAATTTTTCCTGAAGTTTAGAGACAAATTCCCCCACTATTCAACTGGAAAAGTGAGAAAGAAACAGAAAGCAAATTTTGTGAATCCTAGAACTGAACTAAAAATGACTTCCCTAGAGGTTAGTGAGCAACATTGTAAAGAGGAAAACATATCTATCACGCAAAATGACTTCTCAACTGATGAGTGAGCAACATTATAAGGAGGGAAACATTACTGTCATGTAAAGACGAGAAACCGATTAGAAATTTTGCGCACATATTGATAGGTATACTACTCCTAATAATGAAATAACAATTACTTTCTTCTTGCTTTATGAATATTTTAAAACCAAAAATACTGCACTTGTAACATGTTACATTATAACATCTGATACAATAGGTCACAAATACAATACTAATTGTAATGAATAGTAAGTAAATTTAAACTTAGCAGGTTATTGCCCTTGTTAAGAAGTGAAGATACGCAAATTCTTTAATTCAAAAGGGTTTTAACATTAAAACAAAATAGAAAACGTCAACGTTACTTTATGCATGTTAAAGAGGAATTGGCTAGTGCTAGTTAGCTTTCAATTGTACTTATCTTAAACTGTCTGTAAACTTACTGCACCATCAGTCAAACTCGTGTATACTCTTACTTAACTTGAAACTCTTTATTCTTCCATTAAATCTTACCTTTGACCATAAATTTTTAACAATAAACTCAAGCTTTCCCAATTCATATAATATACTTATATAATCTTTCTGATCTCTGTCCTTACGATATATATTCTGTATCTTCGTTTCATCTTCATTCCATCTTGTTTATCTCAACCACAACCTTATCACTTCACAACCACAGACTAACTAACCTTACGCTAAACAGCATGTATATTCTACCATGATATTTCTTGCCAACACTCTTCTTCTTTTACATTTTTGATTTTATATTAAAACTACAACTACAGCTCTCTAAAGAACTCTTAGGCTGTTTTCGTTCTTTTCTCTTAGCTGTATCTTTCGAGTGCCACTTTCCTAACTGCTTCATAAATCTAGGTATTAGTTAGAACCTGTTCTTCGTAGTTTTACCCGTGGCAACTCTGAAACTACGCCATTTCTAGCAACCCTGGAAACTACGCCTTCATTATCCTCCTTGATCCTGTTCTTCATAGTTGTTCTCCTGGCAACCCTGGAAACTATGCCTTCCATACCTTCCTTCTCTTGCAGTCTTGTCCAGTTAAAGGTATTATCCCGACTTGACTTGTTTAGGCTAAACTTCCTTCTATTAACCTACACTTCAAAATTTGAGCTATATTGCTTAGTTTTCCATACTTTCTTCTCTATCTTCGCCGCTTCTTCCAATTGACGACTTGCAACATTTAGTGATAATAATAATAATAATAATAATAATAATAATAATAATAATAATAATAATAATAATAATAATAATAATAATAACTTAATTTCACGTGCTGAGTACAACTGAAACGCAGCAAAAATACAACACTGTCATATTCTACAATATTATTTTAACACTATAATATAGTAAAAGAGATAACTGATGTTTAACTTTTTAACTGGAATTGATAATAAGATAAACTCTGATAATGTAATTTATATCAATTTCAAAAACACTAAGACTTCAAAAATTAAAAGTAAAGACAAAAAACACTACTAAGTTATATTAAAAATTGTAAAATAAATTCAAATATTAAGATACTCTTCTATTATAGTTCGTTAAAAGTCTAGAGATTAAAATATGTTTCCTGTCATGTGGTTGCAATAAACCTGTTTATCCTTGTACCGTATACTGAAACTTTAAAAGCCGCATTTTTAAAAATATTGTCCGGGTTATATCGGTTACCAAGCGACTTTTCTAAAAAATACAGAGTCAATTAATTTTCTTTTGTCAGCCAATAGTTCCACTTAAAATATGTTTTCCAGAATTCATACATGCTGGAGTAATGACCCAGTCGTAACTTAAAACAAACTATTCTAAGAAAACATTTTCATAATAATAATAAAAGCACGATGGCTAATGGTAAAATGTAGCAAGAGTTCGTTGGTTTGATCCGAATCCACTCGAGCTTGTATTGGAGATCATATCCGTGACTTTTCCCAGATTCCCCCCTTTCCTCTCGTATTTTCCTATCCCATTAAGCATGCTATACTCCTTCCGTGTCAGTAATCTTCCACCTTCTCAGCCTAACGGTTAAAATCTAAAAACAAGAATATTCATTTCATTTCAATAATAACAATAATATGAAAAGCAAGGGGAAGGAGTATGATTCTAAGGCTTAACAAAATTAGAAAAAAACAATTATAAACATTCATCGAAAATTGGAGAGAAAAGAACAATAGTCGATAAACTTAACCCTACATGGAACAGTATAGAAAATCAATTTATTGGAGTGGCAATATACGGTATGATATTAGGGGGAAAATGGGGTATAAAGAACATTATACTTGAGTTGACAGACGATCTCAAATCCAGCCATTCCTGCAGCACTGGGAACTATAAAACATGAAAAATTGCCTTAAACGAGGCAAGCGACCAACCATTGATGGCATAATACTTTACAAAGGATCATATCTTTCTCTTAA
Source organism: Thermobia domestica (assembly GCF_964235325.1). Taxonomy (NCBI): domain Eukaryota; kingdom Metazoa; phylum Arthropoda; class Insecta; order Zygentoma; family Lepismatidae; genus Thermobia; species Thermobia domestica. Next base: position 264,564,784 of record NC_137463.1, read on the forward strand.
TGATTGCTATTTGTAAATATGAGAAGGGTTACATTCTACTTTTCTCTTAAGAATCACAACGCTCATTATCTTTTATTTGTCCATAACAATTTGTCTTCACAATTACGGAAGATTAGTGATGGTACAGAGACATAGTATTGTGCACATAACACGGAGATAAAATAATGGGGAAATACTGCATGATGGTACACAATTTAAGTAGGTAAGACGATAATTGGTTGAAGGGTAGAAAGAGGTATTTGAATATCTCTGAAAAATGTTTTGCAATAATAATAAAGACATCTAAATTCAGTTAATACTAATATTATTGGTGCTACCCTAATATTATATTACCTTCCTAGGGTACCTAAGGGGTTTCCTTCTGCATACATAAAATGGTTCTCTCTTCAACTTCCTCTTACGGAGAGGAAATAGCATGTTTGAAGAGTCTTTCAGGTCTTCCGTAGCTATTTACTTCTTGTTTTTATGGTAGAAAAAGTTATGTTTAATATTTTTATTGAAAAGCTTGAAGCACATCCGTTTTCTTTTACGGTTACGGAGTTTTATTATTTTCTATTTTCAAAACTTTTGTTTGTAAATTTTTATCAGTAGTCAACGTTTGCTATTCCCAGCAACTCTATGGAAAAAAGAATCTTCTAGATAGATATACTTGAAAAAGTGCCATGAATGTTGAGTAACGAGTGAAACATACGCTGGTATTCTTGGGGAAAAGACTCAGAGAAAGCAAACACTTGTCTTTCCAATTCAAATACTCTCTTTTATTGCCGGAAGAAAACACTCAACATTTGTTATTTCCTATGAAAGCAAATAATGAAATGGAAACGGAAAGAAACCTAGTATGTATTCATGACGTATTCTTGAATCGAATAGTTTTATGTCATAAAAAGTAGAGAAACATTTCGCCAACATTCAATTTCCCTATTTCGGTTCTCTAGCACTCAGGAATTCCTCACAAATGTCTACCATTTCAACAAAAAGTATGTATATCACTGTATCAGCTGTCAAGCACAGATAAAAATCACATTCGCCATTTTAGGTGAAATTCCAGTTCTCATTTTGCCTAACTCTCATTAGGCCTAACGATCTTATCAGGAAAGAAACATCTCCTATATAAAAGATCGACAGTGTTTCCATACTTATATACATATACAGTACATCTATTTTATAAAAAAAAACTTACATCAAAGAAATTACCACAGTTACTAGAAGAAATTATTACGACATTACTGGAACAACTTTCTGGCAAGGTTGACTCTGGCTACGTCAGCGTTATTTTTTGAATTGTTATTTTTCTTTTTTCCTTTTTTCTTTCTTTGTTTCTTTTTTATTTGCTAATATATGTTACGTATTACGACATACAACATAATTTAGTAATTATTTTTAAAAAAATTAAATATCCATAGAATTTTATTTTTTTATGTCGTAGGCTTTTATCCGCGATTTTTTATAACTACACTAGATTCCGGATTGGCCTAAGTTGTAGGGGTTATCAAACAGATATTTAATTTTGTTTTGCTTTCTTCAGCATTACAAGACTTCACTCACATCCATACTTGTTAATAGTTTGTGTAATTAATTGAACTAGCATGTTAATGAGTATCTTAAGGCTATACGGCCTTCTTATGATATGTTAAGCTTTTTGCCATATATTTTGTATTCTAAGCCAAGCAGGTTATTCTCTTTGGATTGCAGTCGATACTAGCATTGTTACTTTCCAAAAATTCTAGAAACATCTGACTTGAGAATAAACTGTCTTATGGAATATGACAGAAATTATGGTGGAAACTAATAGAGGGAGTCGGAGAATTATGGTATTTTTCTTCCAGTTAGTTTTAAGTAAAATGTAGGTTACAAAAGAACCGGTGGAGGGGAATATTTATAAATCAGAAATATATTTACCAGTATGGAACTTAATTTCATAGCAATTATTGGCCTTGAAGGAATTCGAAGGAATTATGAACAGTGTGAGGGTTAACGCTTCTTATCGGCGTACCACCAATCAAGAGAAATCGCCACAGAAGATTCATCTGTTTCTCCTCTTTCTCAGTGATACCTGAGGTCCAGTTTGTTTGATGTATATTGTACCGTATCTCATTAATTGTCACAAGCAAAGTATTTTATTTTTATTTTAGTTCAAGCACAACACAACAGGCTCTAGGCCCAATTATTGTGTTGTCTTTGACAGCGAAATACATATTAATACAAAACAATGAGATATACAAATAATTAATAGGAATACACATTACAAAATAGTCAATTAAAAAAAACACATTCATATTGTCTTTAGCATATGAGCTCCTTATATCCCGTTTTCAAAACATGCCTGGTTAATTATTCTTTTGTACACACTTTCCGACATGCTAAATATATCAATATTGAAGTCTTTTTCGACCTCATTGTGGAGAGTGCTTATCCTCCATATAGGAGATTTCCGAAGGATATTTGTTCTTGCCTTTCTTTGATAAAACGTAGATGTGTTTCCTATCCTCGTTTTGGTTGATGGGACTTGAAAACAAAGCAACGAACGCAGCTCAATAGAGTTAATCTTATCATGTATTAATTTATATAAAAATATTAGATCATTATATCTTCTTCTTTTGTATAAAGTGGGTAGTTGATAATTTTCCAGTAACTCTCTGTAAGAGTCATATTTCAGGTAAAGCCCAGTTTTCCTGTACGTTAGAAGTCTTAAGAATTTTTTCTGTATTCCCTCAATCATATCGCAGTATTTTTGCATATTTGGTGTCCACACAACAGTAGCATATTCTAATTTTGACCTAACTTAACTGAAGTACAATTTCATTAAAGTTAAATCATTACGAAACTCTTTACCTAGCCTCATGATAAAACCAATTTTTCTATAAGCCTCGCTCGTTACTATTTCCATATGATGCTTAAATGTTAAATTTTGATCAAAGAAAATTCCAAGATGTTTGATATTCTTGGGAGAGTTTAATTTTGTCCCATCAATCGAATAAGTATAGTCTACATAACTATTCTTACATGTAAAACGTAGGAAGTTACATTTATTTACATTCATTTTAAATTTATTTTTATTACACCATTCCATAATGTTAGTTAAGTCTTGTTGTACTTTCTCGCAATCATCAATTGAATCTACCTTAATATATATTTTGAGGTCGTCTATAAATAGAAGACAGTTAGCATGTTTAATTCTAGTCGGCAAATCATTCACTGCTAAGAGAAACAAAAGCGGTCCGAGGTTTGAGCCCTGGGGAACTCCTGACAAAGCATTGAACTTTTCAGAGATGCACCCTTTATAAACAACTGATTGCCTACGGTTACTTAAGTAGGAAGATATTAACTGTTTGTACTCTTGAGAAAAGTGGAAAGAGTTTAGTTTGGCTAGTAAAATGTCATGATCCACTAGTTCGAAGGCTTTAGAAAAGTCAGTATAAATTACATCCACCTGATTACCTTTATCTATCTCCGTTGAGATGTAGTTAGTAATGATGGCCAGGTTCGTGGATGTTGATTTATCTCGTACAAAGCCGTGTTGATAGGTCGATAGCACGGGTTTCACATGATTTAGAACACTTTGATAAATAATCTGTTCAAATACCTTTGAAAATGGTGACAATACTGATATGGGTCTAAATTTATCTATATCACTAGTTCCGTTGGCCTTCGGTATCGGACAGATTATGGTTTCTTTCCACTTTTCTGGAAAAATTCTTGTCTTTACTGAGATATTCGCTATAATATTTATGGGATATTTAAGAATGTCCATACAACCTTTTAGTATATAAGGTGGTATGCCATCTGAACCACACGACGTTTTTGGCTTCAATTTTCTTATCGCTTCTTCTACTTCTTCCATTTTTATTTCATTGAGTAATTACGATACAGTACTGTATAAAGTTTTAGGTAGAGCATGGATAAGATACCACATAAATTTTTAATTTGTGATATAATTGGTTAATTTGTTAATTTTACTTTTTACGGTAAACTAAAGACAGTTTTCGTTAATGTTTACTAGGATTTCAAATGTTATTGTAGGGAGCAAAAGTAATGTTCTGCCATTCAAAATGATGTGCTTTTGTTTATCTGTTTGTCTGTTGCACAATAACTTTATAAAAAGAAATATCCAGTTTTAATAAAACTTGGGATATTCCTTCGAAGTTTGAAGTCGCTGAGGAATAAAAGATGATAACTTTATGCTAACTTGAAAGTTTAAATTTATGCTAAATGGTGTAACGGAACGGTTTTCCGTGGTTCAACATCTCTTGCGGCAATTCAGTACAGAATATTTTTATCTGGAAAAATACCTAAGCTAGCTGCATCATTGGAACTCTTAGGTTCATCTCTATTGCCTTCAATCCTATAAATCAACTTAACCGGAATGCATATAAATATAATGAGGTTAAAAAAATAACCTTTTGTCCATGTTTAATACTTATAAATCAGTGCTTTTAACAACCTCTAGAGGCAAGTTTTACCAAGTCTATAAATTTTAATAAATTTGAATACTTTTCCCTCTTGGAATAGAAGTCTAATAGAAAATATTCTCGTTATTGTACCTCGGAGCTATACCAATCATTTCACATTGAACACTACATAAAAATTAAAAAGGATGTTTTTGCCAAACAAAACTGTTAAGTTCTTCTTTAAAAAACTTTGTTTTGGCTATAAAACTGCAAAATTGAAAATTATATACAATGCTTTTATATTTCAGAAAGTTGTAAAAATGAAAACATTGAAACACTACACATTTCAAGATTTTCTACGACTACTATATAGGCAAGTTCTGATCATGGACGGAGCTATTCTGATTATTCGCAAAGTCACATGTCTAGATACGTTTCCCACAAATAAAAAGTTTCTTAACAGAAGTCCAGACATGTATTACATGAAATCAAAACTGAAATGAAATCTTTGAGTTTTACGTCCCACGATTATGCCGGTTAGGCTAAAGGAGACGGTTATGATGAGTAATGAATGAAATGATGGACTGAAGAAAGGAGGAGGAAACGGGACAACTCGGAGAAAACCCACACACACGTTGTTTGTCCACCACAATGTTCACTTGGCGAAGGCTGGAATCGAACCCGGGACCCCAAGCACCAGAGCTGAACGCTCTACCACTGAATCACCGCGGCCCCACATGAAATCAAGGTTTTCTTCGTTACATAATATCCAATCATCTTTAAAATCACTTTCTTTGAAGTAGTACAGTAGACCATAAAAACCGCAAAGGTCTTCATCCGCATTCTTAGTTTTCTGTCGTTTGATCAGTTTATTTTACAGGCGAAATTTCATCTAAATGACACGCTTAGGATTCTTTCAGCGAATGGCGATGTGGAAGAGAATGTACTTGATAAATTTATACAGGCTTTGAAAGAGGAAAATGGTACAGCGAAAGGGCTTACTTATGGTTGGACCTGTCTTTAAGTTGTGGAGGGACATTAGAATTTTCATTGAAGTTTGGCGATGGGAAAAACTTTTCCTGGATTATAAAGGATTACAAAGGATATACCTGTGCATTGGAACTCTTTGATAGCACAGGCTGTGTTGAAATCCTGTTCCAAGTGGCCGTAAATATTTTTCAAAGCACAAATTCATTGATAGTAACATCACGTTGGTTGTGGAGATGTTCCAGTGCAGTGTCATGGTAAAATGTTTCAATTGAGTTAATAACATTTTATTTAAAAATTGCAAGGCCTGTGTGGTGTATGGTGGAACAAAGAGAAATTCTATGCAGTATTCTATTCAAACCTCACACTATTATGTGCAGTATTCTATTGCACATAATAGTGTGAGGTATGTCCGTCTAGATTCAAGATACATTTTCTTAGTACGCAGATACTTTGGAAATACTGAAATCATAGTAAGAAGACGTATTCGCTTATGTAGCCGGAGTATGTATTTTCCATCAAAATACCTGAAGGAAGATCCTTTTGGAACCTACGTGAAACGTCTTCCCTTCAAAATTATCAAAGATGGAGTTAATCTACAAGAAGCACTACAGCACACTACTGAAGTTACACTGTCGTCTCTTTCTTTCTACATATGAAATCTTAATTACTTCACCTTTTCCTTTTCTGCCACAGTTTTTTTGGCTTGTTGTTTAATAGAAAACCACTTTGATCTGCATTGAATTTTTTTTCTGGTTTAGACGCATACTAACAAACCTGCCCATTACAATTTTGCAATACAAGCCAAAAAATCTTCTTCAACCTTTCTATTTATCCCCCTGGTCCTAGTCTTGGAAAGACTTTCTGTTTTCCTCAGCGAAAACTTGGGATATTGATTCATAAATCCAGATATACAATAATTTCCAGGTGCCTTTATAGTACCCCAAGGATAACAGTTTTTTTCTCTGCATATCTAACCCTAGTCTGTTTAACTAGTGCAGGAGTGATTGTGAATACTCTGCTTGTGAAACCGAACGACTTTTGTGCCAATTCTTTCTCTTCATCTATCGTAAAGAGGTTGGATACCCAAGTGCTTTTGGAATGAAACTCGTGTTTTCTTTCTAAAGGACCTGGGCTTCTTCTCGCACACCAGCCTTTATTCTGTGGTATCTTATGTTACAAGTTGAAGAAGCCCACTGCGTCCTTTAATTTACATTTCCACGCAGTACGCTTTAAAAAGACATATTCATGTTGTTCTCCGATTATTTCATTCAAAACTCTTTCAATTAGTACAACCGCACCACATACGACTATAACAAAAGTTATCGCCATTAGTTTTCGCAGAGGAGTGGCATAAAATCTGCTGATCGATATACCTTGGGAAAATGATAACAAAAACCCCCAAAAGGCGTTATTTCTTTCATCGGTTGGCTACACTACGCTATACAGCCTATACACCAAGTACATAAATGACTCACAACTCGTATATCTAACCTACTGTACATAACATGGTTACTTACTTCTTCATAACAATACGGCAGATACAGCTTAAGTTCTAAAGCTAATCTGTTTAACTATCTGAAAATACACGTGAAGATTGCATACCTTGTTCCGAAAAAAACATCTTTTTCAGGCACATCAATTTCCGAACAAAAGCAATGACTCAATTGTTTAGGTTCTTCTTCACCACTGATAGAATGCAGTTTGCTAAGTCTAGCATTAACAACGCTTTCGAATTGAATATTCTTTCGTCAATTGATTTAGCCTCTGCTACCCTAATTTCGGTAATAGAAAATAAATTAAAATGTACAGTACTTTGAAGTTTAATATAAACTATTCTTGTCAATATTACTATTGGAAAATAGATTTTAAATAACTTAAAACATAGTATTTTGGTTCGAAGGATGTTAAAGCCAACCTTTTAGGAATATTAAAAACAAGAACTCGAATCGTTTTTCTTCAATCTACTATTATAAATTTTTCGTAGAAAGCCACTACCTGAATTTTCATTGTAATATTAGTTACCAGTTAAAACAATGAAAATGAGTCCTACACCATACTGAGATAACTATAGTTTACTTTTAATGTAAAAACGAAATTCAGCGTTTTTTACTTTCAAATACTACTACATGTATTGTACGTTAACCTATTTTCAGTTGGAATATTTATATGGGTTATTTCGGTTATTTTGCTCATTTCATGATTACTAATTATACTATATCCCAGCAGAAACCATTATTATTATTATTATTATTATTATTATTATTATTATTATTATTATTATTATTATTATTATTATTATTAAAACTAAAAATAAAGATACATACCATTTAGGAAATCAAACTTAATTTACAGAATATTTCTATTAAATGTCATTCGGTGCATTAGAAGCAAGAATTCGACTGCATTGCTTAGTTTTGACCAATCAGAAGCAAGGTTGATATTTTGTTCCGCACTTTCTCTTATCACTTCATTTCGTGATTATACTTTTTTCAGCATCTCAATGAACTTATGTGGAGATCTCTATTGCAATACGAGAACTTTAAATGAGTTGTACAAAGTGTACTATTTCAATACTTTAAAGTAGGAGAGAAAGTTAGACCTATTTAACACCTGCTTATTCAAGGGCTTCGGTAAATAGGTTATGAAAACCCTTGTGTTACCTTTTCTTCAAAGAGAAAGTTTTAGTATATGTACGTTAATATGAGTTTCAAAATCGAAAGTCAAATACATTAATGTTACATTGAAAAGTAACTTTCCTCAAATTTGAGTTAGGAAAACTTGAAAGTGAGAAATGAATAACGTTTTTCGTTATTTTCTTTCTTAATTTGTTTCTGAAAGAGCAACTTTGCAGTGGTTTCGCCAAAATTAAGCTATAAATGCTCATATTTTACTTGGTCCACTGTAAAGCAGAATCAAGTGACATAAGTAATAACTCATATCGAGTAAAGTAGAGTTTTTAAATGGATGCTATAAAATCATTTTTTTAAATTCACGCTTTTATGCATATAGAAGTTTCTTTTTGCACTTCAATTTTACTGAACAAATGACAGAGCGTCCTACTTTTCTTCTTATTACAACATGAAGAATTGTTTATGTATTCTGAAGAAAATTATCACGAAAAATTCAGGAATCAAAGAAAAGCTGTCACTCGAAAGGAAAGAAAGAAAAAAGAATGAATCAGAAAGGGCAATGGGGTTTCTAATTCAAATGAATTGTTTGTAGGAATAATATTCAACGACAAGAATGTTTTAGCAAAAGGTTTAATAGAGGTAACAACAACTGTCCTGATAATATTCTAAGCAAATTTCATGGAACAACTGTGAGATCGTTTACAATTCTTGCATGAGCTTACACTTCAATTTTAAGAGCTAAAGACACATTTTAGGTAGGGGACTACGCGGAATAAATATGCCTACGTATATCCAAGCATAGATTGAAGCCATTAAAATTGTAGGAGATGTGGTTTAAAACGCAGTACCCAAATTGCCTATTTCAAACATATTAACGCGATGTAACAGTAAAAGGAAAAGTAGTTTTGTGAATAATTAACTTATACTATTACTAAACTAACAGCATACTAAAAGTGCCACTAATAGCTATAATATTGTAAAGTCAATTTATATTTGGTTTAAATGAGACATTTCAGTTCTCAATAGTATTTCCTAACAGATAGGGAAATGAAAGCGAAATCTTATAACAAAACTAAATTGCCTTTAACTGCCAGTTTGAATTTGTCTAGCATGTTAAACATTTGTTACCAATTATGTGGAATACATTGTCAAAGGACGGGTGTTTTGCACTGTGTTTAATGTCTAAAGATTACAGCTCTTAGTTAGGCGCCACCGTAATGAGAACATTCTTTGGTCCTAACAATCATGTTCAGTAAAGTTTGGCGCAGGATTTCTGGAGGGATGGATACAATCCCTCTTCAGATACTGCCCTTCAGTTAATTGATGGTAGTGGGAATTGTGGTGTACACATTCTGCGTTACATGACCCCAATTGAAATTGTCCGGTGGAGTTAGATCGAAGAATCTAGGTGCCAATGAATATCACCGAATCTGGAGATGACTCGTCAGGAAGCTACTTCGAAAGGTTATCATTGACACTACTGCTGTATTAGGATTATGGATTAGGAATCAGAATTCTGGGCGTTAGGCACCAGGTTATTCTGTAACACTTATGAGGGATGATGTTCCTCGGCGATTACACTGTCCAAGGAAATATAGAAGAAAAGGGAAATGGGGTAGGAACTGGCCTGGGACCATTATGTTAAGTATTATCCCTGCTTTTGCGTGGTGTGAATGGGGACATCCCAGGAAAACACACTCAGATGGCTGGCCTGCAAAACTTGTTACATCTTTCCGGCCGAGTGTCTCAACCGAGAGTCGAATCCGGAACCGCTTGCACGAAAGGGCTTACTGCAGTATGAGGTCGTGGCAGTATCCCGCTGCATCCACATGCCCCTGAGGTCAAGTCGTCTTCTTTTGGGAATGAAACAGGTTCGTAATATTGTGTAGTGCCATCAGTGCTAACTCTGACAATGTCGTTATGTTCGTTCTAAAAATGCGGATCTATCCTCAGACATTACTCACTTTGCACCACACAGTAATCCTATTACTATGCAATGGCGTTTCATGCAACAGTTGCAGATTATTTTGCTACTCTAATATCGACATTTTTGTTTATTGGCATAACTACTGAGATGGAAATTAGCTTCATCAGACGTGATAAAGTGTTACGCAAAGTCGTTACTTTTGCTGATTAATCAATCACAGTAAGTGGTTCGTTGAATATTATCTTGATCAAACTTTTAAGAATCATCTGTCACTTGCATGGATACAGTTGCATGGATACAGTTTAAAAACTATCTGTATATATATATATATGTAGTGGCGATCATTAAGATTAGGTCAACATTGTGATTACTATTATTCGGGATTCTAACACCAACTTCCATCTGATTCAGTTCGGCATACATTTGGCTCGAACTCAAAATAATCCTTATAGGTGGAATCCATATATACAATCACTCGTCGACTCTATATTCATATCAGCCATCTCATACATATCAGACAATATACAAATATACGGTACACTACTTCAAGCCTCAACCAACAAAATAAAATACAGTTTTGACGTCATCACAAATAGATCATACTATATGCATTTTATTAACTTAATTGCATTTGTTGTTTAATTTACAAACGAACGCATGCATATATATAAGTACGTATTAGATGATCACTGAGCACATCGTAAGGTGAGATGAAGTAGTTGAGGTGACCCGAAACTTATTTATTCAGACATAGCTTCCATCTTATTCATATCACAATAAATACACAAGACACTGATCAATAATAACCATTAACAGGAATATATAAACTTTCTCAAAATTTATCAATCAGTGAACTACATAAATTTAACGTTTTCACCATCTTCAGTTCGTCGTTATATATTTAGAAGTCATAGATCATACACATAGGGAATTTCTGTCACAACTTCACGCATTACGTCTTCGAATGATGAAGTGTAGACTCATAATTTTTTAATGTTCAGGATATCGCTTTTCCAGATTCCCTTAATGTGGTTTCCTGAGTGTCAACGGTAATCACTGGCTTCATAATCTCTTTCCTTCTTTTGATACTTACATAGATATATACATACAACTAATTGTGACTGACGTAATTTCGAACTTCAAGGAACAAATAGTCTCACCTTAAACTGAGGACGACAGCTATACAGACAATGGAGACTAGAGTATGAGAAATACCATAAATCGTTAGGGCATCTAGGATTCCACATTAGCAACACAGATAACATTTATCACTGGCGCCACAAGCGTGATTACTCATGAAGGATTCAACGCACTTACAATTACATATAAAAGGGTTCGGCATTTACTTCGCTCGAACTACCCATTCACAAGGCAGTTTCCCTCCGTAGCATCACTATGACTATATTAACTATACATTTACCTGGTTGTGTACAGATGCGAATTTATCAGGCACATTTACTCATACTTTGTTAGTGAACAAATTATAGTGAAATAACTATTAAGCATATCGCCATCATCATTAATTTTCAGGTGGATTAAGTATCATTGGCTCAATAAATTACTTAGTATCGCAATAATAAAGAAGGATTATAGCATCTTGTGAGGTGAGATCGAATCATTTGAGGGGACCCTGAACTAGTTTTAGTTGTACATATTTTTTATAGTACACATTGCAAAATTATACTTTAAATTATTCACAACAACGTCAAAATCGTTATGGGAAGTGCTTTAATTATCTTTAATTAACTTACAACACATCTATATCTCATATAAGATTGCGAAATCACTGAAAGCAGTAACACTTAATTTGTAACTTTTCTTTTATAATAATGTATATCAAGACAATCTTTGATTTCGTCATGTTTTCACACAACGGTTCCCCAACAATTTCTACACGTTCGTCGATTGATGTTGGATAACTTCTTCTCCACAAAATACCTCCACAGGCTCTCGCAATCACAAGCTGGATGCAAAACAGAGACACTAACGCCCTCTAGCGACATCCTGGCTGGGTCGCCATTTTCAATGCCCCGGTATTCTGAATCTATACTGTGCATTACATATATTGTAATTTGTGTTTTGTAGTTAAATTTTGTTTATTTGTATTTTAAGAAAAATTAAATTTAAAATTTTAATTGTTTAGTGTTAAATATTTAGATGTGGGCAATTAGTTTTGTTGTCCGTATCATTCCTAGAAACAAAAATTAAAAGAAGAAGAAAATGTATTAAATTAATGATTATCTGTATTATTGATCTGAAAAAAAGTTTTAAAACGTCTGAAAGAAGAGAGGAAAACTTGCTGAAGATAATTTAAAATTATTGAAGCTAATATTATAAAAGTGCAGAAAATATAATAAAATAGTTCTGAAGAACCTAACAGGTAATTTTATAATTATTAAAATGGGAGTACATCTGTTCACAATTTCACCATCTATGACATGACAAGGTAAGATTCCACGAAAATGGACATTGTCAAAACTATAATCAAGTCGTTATTGAAATTGGATTATACAATTCATTTTAGAATTTTATTGTGTTTATGAGAGTGAGGTGGAACAAAACGAAACGAAGGAGAAGAGAAGCTTTCCAACAGATAAAAGATAAATAAATGCGTGTCAAATAGTGTAAGAAGAGTACGAAAGCTATGGAAAGGGTCACAGGATGAAGATTTCGATTACCTTAAGGCTGAAAGCGAAATTAAAGAAAGATTGAAACACAAGCCTACTTTAAATAATTAAAACTAGGAAGAAGAACAACGGAAACAAAGTGAAAGAAATGATCCTGAATGTTCATCGAAAGAAGAGAAGAAGAGTATATGAAATTCGAAAAGGGATTCGTAAACTGAGGAGAAAATTGAATAAAGATATCTTGACTTCGAAATACAAAAGGAAACCTAAAGCATGGAAACGGAAGCTTGGAAAAGAGGAAACGAAGAACTGTCATAGAAAGAAGAAACGAAAGAAAACAAGGGAAGTAACTGTGGGAGTATGGTTTAAGATGAAACGGAATATTGACCAACGGCAACAGAAGAAAGGAAAAGAAGAGATGAATTGGAAATTCCGAAAGAAAGTTAAGAGTAGTGAATGACGCCTAATCCATGTAAATTTTGCTGTCACGTTCCTTGTTAATTTATTATTATTTATTGTGTATTTGTCCAGTGTTGTTATCTGAGTGTGCCCGGTTATTTAACTACCTTGCACTAAACATTTTTTAAAAATATATATATATATATTATTTGAAGACGGGGCAAACTGTAATGGACCCATTTGGTCTCCATTAAAGTAGAGCATTATTTTTCTTTTTATGCGCCCTTATTGTTTACCTTAACCATTTGCAAGGGCATATTAGTTATTGTTAATATTGCATTCATGCCATACAACCTTACATGCCAAAATTACCTTACAACCCCAGAGATAATGGCATTGTGGTGCGATGTTTAATGTTATGTTCCCTACAATATTTTTTCCACATAGATGACAAGAACTGTGGCCCTTGATCAGTGGCTATTTCATCCTGTCACGGTCGCCAATTTTGTAGTGCCCTTTCTTACACCGTTCTGATACGTCGCAGGCAATCCCACAATAACAGTTGAGATAAACATTAAAGCATCGGACTTCCGAGTGCTGATTCGTTGCCAACGTAGGACAGGCTTACAAGGAAAGAAACAGGACATAAACACATCAGGAATAAATACACAATGCGTTCCATAAGATGAGAATAGGAATTAAACACAACTGTAGAATGTTGACTAGTTTTAATTCTGTTACTGTATATAACAAACAAACAGTTGTCGTCTCATCATATCGGTTACAATCAAGACGGTTATGCCAGTGTGATTATGATAGTGTACACATCCATATATCCAAATTCATCAACATTAACATGTGAGTTATGTACGTAATAGCATTCCTGTTTGACCCACCAATACACATAATTAACATTTATCTACTAATATCTTCGTATTCCAATGCATATTTAGTCCTTTTAAATCGTCGTGTTTCATCATATATATGTATATCAATAACATTTATATTACTTTTAGTGACTCGGTTTTGCAATAGCAGAAGGATGATCATTTAATCACAGGAAGCAAACCTAATCATTTGACATGGCATACACAATAATAATAAAACGACTACACTATCATATCTGTACATGCATCCGAATTGTTATTTGTAATTAACTTCTAAGATGTTCTATTCATCCTGGTGTGAAAGATATTATTTATAAACAGGAGAGAAGACATTCCAGTTACGGAATCCTCACGGATTCCAGGCTATTTAAACCACTACAAATTCATGTTTTCTTCTCTTGATCAACACTACTATATACATAGTTATTTCTATTTCAATCACTTATTGTAAAAACAGCAGAAAATATCAATTAACCAGAAGAAAACAAAGATAACTGGCTATAATTTCTTGGCCATTAACGCCAGTACACCGGTGGCGCAGATTAAATATAACCCAACATTAACTTACATAATGAAATAACAGAAATAATGGCATGAATGCAATATTAACAATAACTAATATGCTCTTGAAAATGGTTAAGGTAAACAATAAGGGCGCATACAAAGAAAAATAATGCTCTACTGTAATGGAGACCAAAAGGGTCCATTACAATTATGTTAAGTATTATCCCTGCTTTTGCGTGGTGTGAATGGGGACATCCCAGGAAAACACACTCAGATGGCTGGCCTGCAAAACTTGTTACATCTTTCCGGCCGAGTGTCTCAACCGAGAGTCGAATCCGGAACCGCTTGCACGAAAGGGCTTACTGCAGTATGAGGTCGTGGCAGTATCCCGCTGCATCCACATGCCCCTGAGGTCAAGTCGTCTTCTTTTGGGAATGAAAGAGGTTCGTAATATTGTGTAGTGCCATCAGTGCTAACTCTGACAATGTCGTTATGTTCGTTCTAAAAATGCGGATCTATCTTCAGACATTACTCACTTTGCACCACACAGTAATCCTATTACTATGCAATGGCGTTTCATGCAACAGTTGCAGATTTTTGCTACCCTAATATCGACATTTTTGTTTATTGGCATAACTACTGAGATGGAAATTAGCTTCATCAGACGTGATAAGGTGTTACGCAAAGTCGTTACTTTTGCTGATTAATCAATCACAGTAAGTGGTTCGTTGAATATTATCTTGATCAAACTTTTAAGAATCATCTGTCACTTGCATGGATACAGTTGTCAATCCTTTCTAAGGATTCGCTGTATACTGATACATGGAACACACACTTGAGACACACTTGCCGAATTAGGTTCTTTGAATTTAGTCCATAGCATTAGACACACTTTTAATGTTTATTGCACGACGTGGCGATTGAAATCTCTCAGGGCACCATGTTTTGTTCGCTTTTGAGGACTCACAAAAGTTGTGAACAGTACGCAGTATTACATTTTGGGGTGGTTTCACTCATCTCTTAAAATGTTTGAAATGCCGTTGTGTTATGATGAAAGAGCTTTCTCTATTGAAGAATGCCCCATGACCTACAAAATTTCAACAGCGGTTACACCTTTATCATTCCCTGTGACAATGGAAGGAACGTGTACCAGAAACTCCCATCCTTACACTTTCTGTTGAGCTTTATGAGAAACGTACATTACTATTATTGCTGGCAGTATTCGAAATATAAATATCTAGCATCAATATGATTCACTATATATATCTCTAAAACTTCACATTTCCGTACACTCGTTCATATCCTTAAATTGATTCTTTTGGCATCATCTTTCATCTCTCTGAGTTTTGTACAGCATCAGGGAAACACCCTATATATATATATATATATATATATATATATATATATATATATATAGGGTGTTTCCCTGATGCTGTACAAAACTCAGAGAGATGAAAGATGATGCCAAAAGAATCAATTTAAGGATATGAACGAGTGTACGGAAATGTGAAGTTTTAGAGATAGGGGCCGCCGACAATTTTTCGCAACGGTACTACTGTGTGCAGCTCATAATTAAGCTAGAGGCTTCATGACTATCCAAAACATCTGTAATGAACACTTTTATCAATCTCTAGTTGCATGTTTGTTGCAGATGTTCGAAATATCCAATATTTCTTTGAGGAGTACCCTTTCGCCACCCTGCTTTCAATCCATTTCAACAATAATGAAATCCGTTGGTTAAAATAATGCACACTGCCTTTGACCGGACCTCGATATAATCTTCCATTCCTCTGAGTTTTGCACAGCATCAGGAAAAGGAAACACCATATATATATATATATATATATATATATATATATATATATATATATATATATATATATATATATATATATACTGTATATAAATATTTACAAGGTGATAAGGTTATTACGCGCCAGTTTAAAAACCAATTAAGATATCCAGGTCCTTACTAGTAGTCACCAGTAGTGAACGTTGAAAAGGTATGATTTTAATTGCAGAATCCACTACAAGAGTTGAAAACTGGCTCTTGAATAAGAGAGACACACAAAGCTAAAACAAGATTACATCCTTTTTCCCAAAAAGGCCGACATTTTATGAAAAAGTCTCAATCCTCAAAAGGGCACAGCTTTTTCATCTTTGTTAATTTTTTTTGTATTTCAACTACAGTTCATTGTTTGCTTCTTTGTATAAACAGATATATACTAATTAATAGAAAAGCAGATCACAAGCGGGGAGAAACAGAAAGACGAAATTTTACTTTGAAGATGGATTTGATTTACAACACGGTGAAGGGGGAAGTTTGCTACAAGGAAATCAAAATATTAACTTAATTATTTTAAAATTAAAAAAAGCCAATTTACCATCAAGCAGCCGTTTCTCAACAAAGGAAACAATGCACTTGGTTTGCTTTTATAACTAAGAAATCTCTCGAAGCTGGCGATCTCCTCAATTGCGAACACGGGTTTATATTTACAAGGAAATTAATGCTATACTTTACATCTAACATACCCTAGCGTAGGTAGTGCTTGAGTTTTTCTCAGAAAACTTGGTGCAATTTTATTCTATTCCTAAGAAGTGCAGCGATGTGTTATTTTCCCTTCCTCCTTCTGTGCCTTTCAGGTATGAATATCTTAATTAATCACCTTAAACAGTTTTCCTCCCCATCAAAATTAAATATCAGAACACCCCCAAAAGTGTGTTTAATTCTCTTAAATAGAAGTTCAAATACCAAGCTTGTAAATTTAAGGGATTCTGAGATTAGGACATACACATATTGAAACGAAAATGCCTTTTGAAACAGAACAACGTACACAATAATATGCCAATGAAGACACCTATAACAATCAGAGCAGCCCTAATAGAACGTGGAATGGAATCATGGAGGTTCTGATTGGTCTCAAATGGAATATTACTAGAGGCGTCCAATAAGTTATCTACCTAGACAAAAAGGAATGCAGATAGGCTCACCTAGTCATCACTGTTTTTCGACGTAGTCCCCATGGAGGTCTATGCATCGCCGGCACTTTGTGGACATCCTAAAAATCACAGAGATAAAGTAGTCTTTGTCATGGCCTGCAAACCACTGGGAAACAAAATGTTGGACCTCGCTTGTGGATCTGGATAGATGCCTGCTTGCTCTCAAGATCCCAATGGTGAATCAAGGTTTTGTCCCCTGTTACCAGTTGAGCCAAGAATTTGGCCTGGTGATCAGTAACTTTTTCAGTGTCAGTTTTATCAGTTTTTCAGTGTGATCAGTAACATTTTCCGTGCGTCCATATTATGCAACTCATAGCAGATTATGATTATCTACACAGATTATGAAAGGTGTTCCTTTTGTTCCGCACTACTTGCACCGCAGTTGCTGAATGGTTCGGAGTAACAGTCCGCTTTGATGATCGGCGGGAATTGTCACTAAAGGCTTTCTTCTGACAAAGTTCTTCTTTGTTAATATGTTTATTTCTTTTGTGACTTTTGTTCGATATCATTGGACACAGCACCCCAACACATTCGCGACTATCGTTACTGTCTCATCACATAACCTACCGCCAAGTGTGCCCACTTCGAAAATCAGTGGAGTCGGCATTTTTAGACTATCACCGTCTACTAGCTTCATGTCACACTGCTATTATACTCCTCCTCACAAAGTACTAGGTTTACTCCAACGCACCCTCAACAGTCCAACGTTGCGGTCACCGCTTAATCTTTGATAACACAGAAATATGCACTTACAATTCAAGGCGTTTCCATAAAATTAAGAAGTACCTATTATTTTAACACTTACAACAACTATTTTACATTTTACACATCGAATTATAACATATTTTCTTCTCCTCTACGTGAAATATCAATAACGCTGAAATACGTGTTTATTTATTTGAAGGGAGAAGATTGAATTTAATTTCTCGCGACTGTAATGTCTCTAGCTTAAATATTTTGCTTTAGGTCTATATTATAGGGATAACATTGTTTCTAAAAGGCACTTACTATAATATGCTCTCGCCAACTCTTTATGCTTTTTCCAGTTGTGAGAACGCCTGGACAGATGAAACCCAACTAACTCGTAATTTTTTGGCACTGATAGCAGGTGGCAGCACTGCATCTGGTCTCTATGCAAGGAAAAATTGTGAGTAGGTGACACACGAAGTAGTTCTCTATACTGAGATGAATTTCTGTGGTTCAGAGCGTGTTGTCCAATGAACATCCATATTATTCTCAATATTGTCGTGTATGTAATGTATTATTTCGTTAAATACTGCATACTCGGAGAAAGAAATATACTGACCATGCATGAATCAGAAAATGGTAGCAAGTAGGTGAAAATATCAAATCTAAAACAACTGCTAGAAATAAGTTCGTAAATGATTGCCTCTATTGACAGATCTCCAATATTCCTCATTCCAACATCTTTTTTTTTTAGGAAAGCCCTTGTTTGTCACATTCCGTATGCATTCAAATTCATATTGAAACATTTGAGGAAGTTTGAACCTGTCCAGGATTTGAACCGGGGTACGTCGTCGGGAATCCTGTCATTTCATCTTCCACCTAAATTTTTAGTTAGTTCAATCGTTGCATGTCAAATATACACAACTATTAATGCTCGTATAACGTGTCGCTATACGGGCATTAATATCTTGTGTATAGTTTCATATGCAACGATTTTAACTACATAATAGTTTAGGTGGACATGTTCCTTGGGAGAGTGTCACAGTGACTTACTCGAGGTTTCCATCTTCAACTCAAAACCAATTTATATAAACCTTTGTCAATGAGAAAAATATCACGAAACGTTCTTCAAGTTGAGGTTACCTTATCGTTTGTAACGATGGTCTCGATTTAAATTACCATTATTCGTCCTCACTTTAACTTCTAATTTCCAAAGAAGAAAAGACGGCAAACATTATTTTAGCTTTCTTTGAGTTGTATCAACAGTGTAGAAAAACAAAGTAATAATTTTATCTTCCGTAACTACTAGTTCATTTTCTTATCTTTCAATGAGGAATTGTTAGCAGAGTGGCAAACCATAAAACAAGTATGGCAGATACCCAGGTTTGAATCCCATCCTGCCAATTATTTTTTCTTTAGTGGAAAGTGTTGTTTAGGTAATTGGTGTGCAATTCTGTTATTCCGTTATTATTATTATTATTATTATTATTATTATTATTATTATTATTATTATTATTATTATTATTGTTATTATTATTATTATTATTATTATTTGAAAGTTCAGACTTGGCTACAAATTTTATATTTATGAAGTGTTTGATTGAATTTTAAGTCATTTTGTTGCCATGGAACGTATCTGAAAATTGCTCTAAACGTTAATATTTCTAGTAGTAGTAGGAGTACTCGTAGTAGAGACTTAGAAGCAATTTTTGGGAAACGTTTGTATTTGGTCATTTTTATGGTTGACCAATACTAACAATATGTTAAACGTATTCAACAATTGTACGCTAAACACGTTACATTCCCAGACAGTACGAATCTACGTTGATACGACTGACAGCACTTTCATAGTTTATCTTTGTATTGCGAGTGCACTAAAGAAAGTTGTCTCAACACACAGACAGAGAAATTGAATATTTTCATTGTTATATTACATTAGAAGTACCAATATTACAAATGGTAGAAATGCCCTTTAATTACCCAACGGGAATCGAACCAACAACTACTGGTATGTGAAACCAACGCTCATTCCACTATTCTAAGACATCACTTTTTAATCCAGAGAATTTGTGTGAAACGTCATCATCAATTGGCACACTTTTACGGGTCCAATATTATAAAACTCTTGTTTCTGTCATAATAAAATACAAAATATTATGTGGAGTCAATGTAAATTGTTGAAAATGATTGTTAGAAGTAGTATTAGTGGGTGTAGTTGTAGCATATATATATATATATATATATATATATATATATATATATATATATATATATATATATGAGGAAGTTTAACGCCCTGCTTGAACATCGATGTTAAATTGTTATGTGAAGCTACAATATAAATTTATGTCTTTGGGCATTTCTTAATAATTATATTCTTTCACGACGCATTAATATGCATTGCAGATTGTCGAGTTTAACATTTTATCCAGTCGATATTGAAGAAATCAAAATCTCTAACCGTTGGTCCGCACACTGAAATGAATTTTTTAGACTTATTTTCTGTTTATTACGTTATTTTGTATGGACGTTTTGCTTTTGTGAAATGCAGAAAAAGAGAATGTATAACGTAAACAACCTGAAACTCAAGC
Organism: Thermobia domestica; assembly: GCF_964235325.1. NCBI lineage: Eukaryota > Metazoa > Arthropoda > Insecta > Zygentoma > Lepismatidae > Thermobia > Thermobia domestica. The sequence goes on from NC_137463.1 coordinate 264,585,414, forward strand.
TACTCCATGCCAAAAACGGTGCATCAGCGATGGGCAACTAGTGACCACTCAGCAAAATTGGATCCCGCAGCAAATGTCAGTTGTTGCTTCACACCATCTCTATCGATGGCCTTAGTGATTTTGTTTCCCCAGTATCGAGTAGAGGGGATAAATGCTGAACTCGACAACCAGCAATGCATAATAATGGCTCGTGAAGATTATAATTATAAAGAAATACCCAAAGAGATATATTTAAATGTTTTATGAGCTATTTAGTTTCACATAATAACTTAGCCCTCATTAACAAGCATGGAGTTAAACTGCTTCATATCTAAATGCTGAAACAACATTCACTAATACTACCTCAATCACCCGTTTTCAAAAATGTACATTGACAATTTAGATTTCAATGCTCGTGACTATTGTTTCTACCAAATACTTTGTGTTTTATAATGGCAGAAACAAAAGGTTTCAAGTATTATAACCGTAAAAAGACGCAATTTGCTGAGGACATTTCATATCAAGTTTTTCCATTTAGTTAATTAACAGCGATGACTTAGAGTAGTGGGATGAGCGTTGGTTTCACATCCCAGAAACTTTTATCATTTGTAATATTGATATTTCCAATCTAAGATAACAATGAAAATATTCCATTTCTCTCAGCATTAGTGTTGAGACAACTTTCTTCAGTGCACTCGCAATACGAAAGTGAACTATGAAAGATTATGTCAGTCGTATCAGCCTTGATTTTTACTGTCTGGGAACGTTACATGTTTAGCGTACAATTGATGAATACGTAAGCCATATTGTTAGTATTGGTAACCATAAAAATTATCAAATACGAACGTTTCCGAACAATTGTTTTTAAGTTTCTACTACGATTACTCATCCTACTGCTACTACTACTACAAATATTAATGTTTAGAGCAATTCACCATTTCAGATAAGTTCCATTGCAACAAATTGACTTGAAATTCAATCAAAAACTTCATAAAATATGTTGCAAGTCTTGACTTTCCAATAATAACAATAATAATAATAATAATAATAATAATAATAATAATAATAATAATAATAATAATAATAATAATAATAATAATAATAATAAAAACGGAATAACAGAAAAGCAAACCAATTACGTAAGGAATATCTTAAAATAAAAAATGCCCGGACAGGATTCGAACCCGGGTGTCTGCCATACGTGTTTTATGTTTTACCAATCTGCTAACAATTATTCATTAAAAGATAAAAAATGAACCAGTACTTGAGGAAAATAAATATTAAACTTTCTTTTTCTACACTTGATACAATTGGAGAAAATGAGAAAATAATGTTTGCCGTCGTTTCTTCTTTCCAAATTAGGGGTTAAACTGATTAATAATCATAATAATGTAAATCTAGGCCATCGTTACAAACGATGAGGTAGCCTCAACTTGAGGAACATTTCTTGATATTTTTCCATATATCTCGTTTTTGATTTAAAGGACAACATCTTGAAAAAGTCATTGTGACACTCTCATAAGGAATGTATCATTATACGAGCATTAGTGTCTCATGTATAATTTGACACGCAACGATATAACAAGCTAAATAGATCAGGTGGAACATGAAATGGCAGGGTAGGTAAGTAGATAACACATTGAAGTTCTATTCGGCATACCCGGGTTCAAATCTCGGACAGGTTCAAACTATTTCAAATTTTTCACTATTTCAAATGTGACAATCAAAATATCTCTGGAAAGAAAAAATATGTTGGAGTGGGGAGAATTGAAGGTCTGTCAATGGAGGCAATCATTTACAAACTTATTTCCACAAGTTGTTTTAGATTTGATATTTCCATCTACTTACAAGCATTTACTTATTCATGCGTCATCAGTATTTTATTTCTCTAAGCATAAAGTATATAACGAAATAATACATTTCATACACAGCAATATTGAGAATAATATGGACGCTCATTGGACAACACGCTCTGAACCATATTCATCTCAGAATAGAGAACTATTTTGTGCGTCATCTACTCATAAGTTTCCCTTTCATGCAGATGAGACTGAGTGCTGCCAACTGCTATCAGTAGCTAGAAAAGTTATTAGTTAGTTGGGTTCCATCTGTCCAGGCGTCTGACAACTGCCAATTAACTGGATTCAAAGTAATGAAATTAGAACAGTTAGGACGAAATATTTATCTTGGTTGTAGTACATTTGGCAATTTCTAATATTGTCGTGTGATTATGATATTTACAAAATACCTCTCATTTCACAACATATCACAGGGAGTTCCTATTTCTTGTGTGGGGGAATATAGTGATATTAAATAATAGTCTACGTACGGACCAGAATATGCGCCTTTTTTCAAACTATCGCGGTGGTATAATTTTGCGCCCTGCTGTTTCAGACTCTGTGTTTGTTCGGGGAACTAAAATTCTCGGTATGCTGTCTGTTAGTTGTCGATACCAAAGAAATACTTTTGCGTACTGCTGTGTACACTTCTCTGTGTGAGTGGTCGCAACGAGAGGAAGTTGGTGGCTTGATATACTGGTATAATTCCAGATGTTGTTTTGATTTTGGACAAATATACATAGTTTCTTTTTTGTTGGATTAAGATATCACTTACTTTGATAAGCTCGTTCATGTCCCAAGGTTTGAAGAAACGAGTCTCACATGGACTCGCCATTTAGCTGTGCCCAGGAAATGTTATTGAATGAAATATTTCAGTCGACCAACTATTTGCGAAACTTTTGCTAACATCGCGTGTGTCTTTAACCTTTTGAATAACATAGATATAAGAGTATAACTTACTTTTATCTGAAGTAAAAAGGTTCTGTTCTTGGAGTCACGCATATCTTCACTCATTTCGGGGAGCAATTTGCTTCTTTATTTGTAATAGTAGTCTTGATCGCTGCAGTCGTGAAGTTGCTGATTTGGTGGTAGTCTTGTATGCTTTAGAGAGTGTTTCAGATTTTAGAACACAAAATCTGAATAGATCCAAAATTTGCATGTCCAAGAATCTTCAAACGATGAAACATACAATTTCACACTGTTTGCGTAGTTTATCTTTGTAAGTCCGAAACGGAACATGAATATTAATACACGTTTTCTCATTTTGTTTTATTACAAGAAAGCTGTAACAATGCAAGTAAATAATTTACTAATGTTTATGTGTCAAAGTAAAGCCACATTAGCTCAGTTGTTGGAATGATTGTCCAGATTTCGTAAGGCCACAATCAGGATGGTTGTAGACGTAGTCTTTATTACATCACGGTGTTTCGAGCAACTCTTCGCTTATTTTGCTCTATACACAAAATAACCCAGAATTCACCACGCGGGTGGAGGTTGCACGAGCTCTGCCCACTCACACACCCGGTAGGCTTATGTTGACTTTTCACATTAGGTCACGTAGTTCTTCTTGGTCTCGAAGCGGGACATTCTTGCTCCAGACTTCAGTTTGGCTCTAATGCAGATATCTCTTGCCTCCTGACCACACTTTTTGGACTCTGCGCCGGGAACTAGCTTTACTGTACGCTCCACAGCTTGACTATGGCAAGGGAATGTTGTTGTTAGAGTAGCTGAGGCTCTGCTGATTTCTTCAGGCTGCTAATCGGTCATGTATCGTATAATTAAGGTAAGGTTTAGACATTTACGTCAATTAATCATATCGTAGTAATTCTCGGCTGTAAAGTTTAATTTCGCAAGAATGAAGTCACGTGGGCGGCTTGATCTCAGAGTCTTCTGACTGCGGTACATTTTTATCCTTCTCCGGCCTAACGTCCGAATATCCGGATTTTCATTTACTGTTATCGCTACCAGGTTGTTGGAATTAGTTCCCATACGCTACCGAATCCCACGGTATGCCCACAACCCGGCAGAGTCCAACCCAAACCGGGAACCCCAGGCAATGCCCGAGGGGGCTTGCGTCCCGGCCCTCCCTACATATATCGTTCAACTGCCAACCGCCATATGTAGAGGTACCACACACACGTCGAGGTGCTTCAACACCTCATCCTGGATCCAATGGTACGTGTTAAGCCACCATATGAGTTTGGGGCCGGCCCATGTCCTACAAGGGTTCCTCCCTTCCGGGGGAATTAGAGCCGTTACCCAGGTATCTGGGATTGGTCCTTTCCCTCTTCCGTTTGGTCCTATCAGGCAGGAATCCGACTCTCACCTCCCGGTAGGATCGTCCAAGCAATACGGGACTACCTCTCTTTTACGTGTTGAGGTATCACGTACACGCTGAGATCCTCAGTATCTCTTCCCAGACCCAGCAGCACGTGTAAATCGCCATTTGGGAGAAGGGCCGTGGCCACTGCTCTCCCCCGGTATGGCCGTCCAATGGAGTACGTCAATTTTACCGTGTTGAGGTACCACTTAAGCTACCAGGCCAAATGGGACGCGTTAGTTTCCCATTTGGGAGTGACCGGAAGACCCATAGGAATCCCTCATCCCCTGGCAGGGTTTGGGAGGAAGAAGACTCGGGGAGTCAATTCCTCACCGGAATGCATGCATTCCTTGTCAATTGTCTGCCTGTGCATAGGAGCTCGTCATCCGGATCCCTCCGAGTTGGAGTTCGTTGGTACCCGATATTTACACTATTTACAAGGTTTTACTCCTGCTGCAGACTATGTCAATTCCGTTGTGTTCCTGTGGGAGATCACACCTCTGTCTGAGACGCTCACAGTATCCTTCCTTGTAGAAGTCAGATACTGCGGTGGTAATCCTTCCCAGGTCTCCGCATAGTGCTTCAGTTCGCAGAGCGTCCGTTAGCGGTATATGCAGCAACCTTGCTCGCTCAGCAGGGTGGACCTGCTGAACGAGCTCGCACTCGAAGACAGTATGTTCTGGGGTGCCTAGGGCATTCCCACAATCACACTGTGGCGCTCTAGCCAAGCCGAATAGATATAAATTAGCATTGTACGAACCCTGTCCTGTTACAAAGTGTACGAGACTTTCCCTAAGCGTAAGCGTCCCATTTGTAGCTTTTGAGCCACATCCGGGAGCACGTCATAGGTTCTTCTTCCCTTTTGGAAACATCCCAATCCTTCTGAGAGCCGCTCACTACCCAAGCCATTGTCTCTGCCTTTGTGAGGCAGAGCTGGCCGAGTATCTCGACTGTCTTCTCAGGAACACCTTTCCTGATCCAGTAGTTAGCAGCTCGTTCGAGAATCCTCAGATGCACAGGGACTATTCCCAGAACTGCACAGAGTGCGTTTCTAGGGGTCGTCCTGTATGCTCCACTCAACCGCATAAGGATCGAGCGTTCTAGTCTGCTCACCTTTCGGATATTGTCATCGCGTACAACAAACCTATGTGCCCACGTGATGGCGCAATATGCCAACACTGAGGTCCACAAGGTGTCATTGTACACTTTAACGTGGCCAGGTTGGAGTTGGAACTTTCTTCCTTCTAGAGAGAGGATTCTCTGTGCTATACTACTTGCTCGGTTGCAGGAATACTCGATATGCTTCTGCATATTGAGCCATTCATCCTGAATCACTCCGAGATATTTTGTATGCCTAACCCTCTTGATGGTCTGTCTGCCGAGTTTCAGAATTGGGTCCCGAAGGAACTTCTCCCCAAACAGCATATAGACCGTTTTGTTGACTGAGACAGTCAACTTATTCCTGCTGCACCAGGCATCGAGGCGCGCCAAAATAGCATTCCCCTTTGCCTCTATTTCTCTGCGGGAGTCTCCTCCCGTGAGTAAGAGCAAGTCGTCCGCGAATACCACCAGATGTAATTGTCTCCGGCATTCCCAGTAACTCCGTTAGAAGTGGTTCAGTCGCTACATCCCAGAATGTTGGTCCGCACACAGATCCCTGGGGACAGCCCTTGGTGCAGCTTTTGGAGACGCGAACACCTCCAGGCTGGAACCATATGTTCTTGTTGTTTCAGTAATCGAGTAATATCTCGTACAAATTTGTAGGGCATCGCATCTACCTGAGGCGCCCGAAAAGGGCTGTCCATCACGCATTCTTCTCTGGTCTGCATCGTCCTCCTTCAGATTCTTATTCGGATGGAGGACTTTGAGCAGGAGCTCCCTAGTTTCCTGCCCTCCCTCCGTGAGCGCATTAGCACGTTTTTGGAGGGTTTGCATGACCTCCGTCTCTTAATCTTTTTGCTGACAATTTTGTAAGGCACACCCCTGGGATCGGTTTCCAGATTGCTCTGGAAGTAACTCTCCCATGAGGCAGCCCTGGCAACGTTGAGAGCCTTTTCGAAAGTCCTCTTCGCCGCCCTACACCTTGCTAGTCTGTCGTATCGGACGTCCGGGTCTGGTGGAGGCTGGTGCAGCCTCCTTTCCTTTCTGCTGGTCGCTTGTAGCCTCGAAAGACGTCGCGTCCAATAGGGCATGGAAGCTACTCCCAGCGGACGAGGTGGCTTCTGGCTGCGTTCGATAGCATTCACAATGGCTTCTTGTAGTCTGCGAGCCGACTCGTCTATCGTTGGTGCCATGACGTGAGTCAGATTCAGTACATCCGTAAACAGCTCCCAGTTCAGGAGCCTAGGGCTGTATTTCGGTCTCTCTGGAACTTCTGCCCCTTGGACTTCATTCCTTTCAACTGTCAGTGCAAAAGTAACCACATTTTGGTCGCTATGCGCGATAGCATCATGCACTTTCCAATCCTGTACCACGTCTATGTCTGGTTCGTTGACTAGAGTAACGTCAATGTTCCCATTAGCTCCAACTCTATTAGAATAGGTGGGAACATGCCTGTTTGCCACAGTCAGCCGAAACTCGTGAATGAGCTCTTCTACCAACTCACCCCTGTTGTCCAGCACTCGAGAGTACCAGAGGGGATATTTGGCAGTGGCATCAGACATGATGACTACCTGCCTTCCGGGAATTACGGCTAGAATCTCCTGCACCCTGTCTAAGAACGGTTCAATGGGATGGCAGAACTGGAAGTACTTGCACACTAGAATTATCGTCCCTTGCGAGCTCTGCACTTCTGCGCAGATAGTGTGCTCATCCGACAATTGTGAGACCACCGTTATCCAAAGATTCCGGTTCAGCAGTACGAGTATAGCTTTTGGCTGCTTTCCTTTCATCGCTACCTGTGCCATGAGAGGCAAGGCCGATAATTGTCCATAATCTGTATAGGGTTCTTGCAGAGCAACGATTTCTAGCAACATATCTTCAGCAAGTTTGCGGACTTCATACAAAATTGATCTGGATCGCATTGCGTTCAATTGTAATACCTTGTAGGTATTACGTGCTCCGACCACTCGATTTACCAGTTGTGTTGCCGTGTTAGCCAAATTACAGCCCACAGTCGGTGTGATCGACTATCTTTGCAACTAGACTGTATGTGGCGCATTCCTTGTCCTTCCCGGAGCAAGTTCGCTGACGCTTCTTACAGGGGATGCAAGCAGCTTCACGGTCCTTGCAAGGACATGCTTCCTTTTTGCGGTCATTAACACCACAATGGGAGCACATCTGTTCCGACCTACAGTGTTTAGTGACGTGACCTAGGTCCCGACACTTCTAACACTGAGGCACGACAAGGAAGTCCTTGACTGCCATGGACTGAAAACCAATAAAGATGCGTTTTCGTACCAGTAGGTGGTTCCGCATTTTGGCCGAAACCTCGACCACGTGATGGACTGTTGGCTTTCCCTTTGGTCCAGCTTTAAACCGCGGCCTGAAATTCTTTAAACTCAGAAAGGGGCAAGTCATCACCCACGTTTTGGCTGTGCACCTCTTCAATGAGTTCCTCAGAACTTTTGCCCTCCGGTATATCGTAAATGATGACCAGTGGATCCCGTTTTTGCGAAAGCTCAACCCTAAGCTTCGCCGAGAGTTCCTGATTCTCTTGGATTTTCCTCAGGTCTGACGCCGATTCAGTCTCTATCACCACGCTGTTTTTTGTGTTCCTCACCGCTCTGATCTTAATTGTCCTTTGCAGGTTTAAGGACCTGTGTCAGGGTCTTATTTATGTCCTTGGGAGTTTCATCAGCTTTTAGTTTCATGAAGAACTCATGTCGAGGCTGCGCCACTGGTTTTGATCTGGCGGTCTGTCCCTGCACGGTCGAGACAGCCCTGGCAGCTACCTGTGCGAAAGACACAGGTTGTGGTTGGCTCTCCTTAGTTTGGGTAACGTTAGCTCCAGGGCTGATTGAGCGTTAGCTCCTGGTTCATGATTGGCAATTGCTCAATCTTCCCCAGGAGCCTGCCCCATTCGATGGCCCATTTTATCAGCCTGTCCTTTAAGGGAAGCATGGCCTTTTCAGTTACCCTCTCTCCCACTTTGAGAGTGGAATCAAGAAATTCCGCACTCTCCATCAGCAGACGGTGGGAATTTGGTACCCTTTCAATTTCCTCCGGTTGAGAACCCGACGTGGAAGTGCTTACCTCTGAGCCACTCTCGGTGACATTGCTGTCATTAAGGGATGGTTCAGGTTGTCTGCTCGGTGGCTGCCTTGTAGCCCTTGGCTTCTCTCCAAGTTTTCTTTGCTTGGCTGTCACTTTCGTTAGCAGCGTCGTTAGCCTTCCGAATCGGTTTGGGAGACTCCTTGCCAGTGGCTCGGGTCTTCCTTCCCTTATCTTCCGGCTTCCCCTTTGAGGGTGTCATACTTGAACTTATTGGCCTTCCCTCTCTTGGATAGATTCCCGCACCTATCTACGTAAAATATCCCAATTGGGACGCTAATCACTCTGCTAGCTGTGGCCTTACAGCTGTTGCCCGAAGACAGTGATATTCTGGATTTCATGAAAATGACTGAAACTGTGATATGTTGCACATATTATTATCCTGAGAAAAAGTCTCAATAAACACAGCCACCATCACTGACCGTTTGGCCACTACAGGGCCAGTTTTTAAAAAAGAGCAAAAGGTAATGGTATTCTGGATTTCGATGTAATTGCTTGAAACCGCGATATGTTGTAGATATTGTGATTCTGAGAATAAGTGTTAATGGGCAAAACCACCAATCACTGACCACTACCAGACCACTTTTATGAAAGCACTGAGACGAAGATAGTGATATTCTGAAATTCGATCAAACTGACAGAAACCGTAATATGTTATATATTTTGTCATCCTGAGAAAAAGTCTTAATGAACACAACCACAGGGATACTTCATTGAAAACAGCCAAGTATAACGATCTTCTGAATATCGGTAAGAATGAGTAACAGTGTGATACGTTGTAATGTTATCGTGAGAAAAGTCTTAATGGACAAAATCATCAATTATTGATCGATTAGACCGTTTGCTACAGGTCCAGAGATTTGAAAACAGCCGAGTATAGTGATATTTTTATTTCTGTGTAAATGAATGAAACTGTGATATGTTGTAGATTTCGTGATCCTCAGAAAAATTGTCTAGAACTTTCTGGAGTTTTCCTTTATCTCAGAAGATGAACATCGGAATGTTGTCTAAGCTTAGATGATGTTAGCCGCTACTTTACCAATTCCTCTTCCGGGTTGTGGGATACAATTTTTCAGGGTTTCATACAATTCTATTGTTTATTTTCATAAATAGAATCACAATCAAAGACTTGTAAATTAACCATAGAAACACGGTGCATATGATGTAATTATGTTCTGCGGTGTATAGTAGTTGATTGACAGCATTGATAACACGTCGTATCTATGCAGAAGTTACGTATTACTTAAGACTTTACTAATATTGTACTTCTGGGCTCTTCACTTCATGCAGCTCACATAAAAGTGCTTATAATAATTTCCCTCTTTATCCTGAATTATGTGTTATTGAGTTCATTGGTATTATTATAGTTAGAAACACTTTAAATCCAGAGCATACATCATACGAGTTTTCTAATTCTATTTCCTTTACCTACATTGTTGGTATTCTTTACTGAAAGAAATAAAAACAATCGAGAAAACTATGTCTTCTAGTTCCTAGTTATTGTCTTACCCAAATCTAATTTAACATAACGATAACGAACCCTATTCTAAGATAACCAAACATAAGGAAGTATCATAGTGCAATACGAATTAGCTTATAATAGGTGTTTAATATGAAATAGGCATTTTAAGCAATAATTATAGCATAACTACTTTCAGGAGAAATGTTGCAAGTGAACAACTTAAAATGTTATGTATTGTTTAACCGCGTGCTGTGGGATTACTAAACTTAAATTATATTACAAAACAACGTGAAATTGGAATTTTAATCTTGGAAAATGGGTACAAATATTGATCGAGGAAATTAACAAACAATATTTAAGATTTCAAAAAATAAGGGTCAATTACTAAGTGAAATGAATCTTAAATTTTCAAATTTCGTGGAATTATCCTTAAGATGTTCCATGACGGAGAAATTAAAATAACGCTAATTTTACAGTAATTATCTGATATCTTCAAATAGATAAAAAAAAAAAATTCGAAAAGTGAAACAAGAGCTCGCTAGTCAATATTATTTTACATGATATACCGTTATCATAGCTCACTTATGTTTTTCAATTAGCAGCTGTTAAAAAGTTGGCATTTATTTTCACGTTTAAATGATTGCAAACTAGGTAAGTCATGATAACGGTACCTCATGCAAAATAAAATTGTCTAGCTCGCTTTTGTTCCACATTCCGATTATCTTTTATCTATTTAAAAAATATCACATAATTACTGCTAAATTAGCGATATTTTAATTTCGCAGTTCTTAGGCCTCTTAAGAATAGAGGAAAAGAAATATATTTAGACCACATAAACTCAGAACACTATAGACGTCTGGGATTTTATGAATACGAGTCCGCGAGATATTTTGTTTGACCTCGAATCTTATGTGGGGTTATATATCAGTAACGTGGGTTTAAAGAAAAGAAAGAGGGACACATGTATGATGCATTCAAGGCCAGAAGATGAGAGACTTATCTTTGTGGTTTCGTTTTACGATGTTTACTCTGTAAGTTAACAGCCTATTTCATTCTCGTAAAAATATCTTTATTGTTTTCTACCCTACTTAATAATATACGGATAGGATCAAGAAGGTAATAAACAAATATACCACGTCACTTCTCACCTGCCTCTTATTGATGTGTTCATTAAAAACAGCTAATAACGTTATGTTTTTAACATTTTGCATGATATTTATTATGAACATTCTTCATATCTTCTCAAATCTTGAATAAAGAACGAATGTTATTCAGAAAGTTTGTAATTTGTTTATTGTACTGCATCTAACAAACTAAACAATGAGTTAACTTAATTAAATAGGTAACGGCTGTTTCTCATTAGGAACAGATCGTATGAGTCCAAAGAGTTGAGTGAAGGTAAAGTTGCGAACTTCCTTGTTTTTACACATAGAGGAAGTGATGTGTATATTTAACATAGCACCACACAGTGACTACATTTACCACTCCAGGATTTTCGAGGTACATATTTTAAAGATGCAGTGTAAACTCCCTGAAACGCGTTGGAATCACGGTAGAATGACAACATACACTTTGGTATTGCCAGTAAAAACAACCACAATGTACAAAATTGAACAAAAGCGGTCAGTAATTATCGTTAAGCAAAATTCTCTGAGTTTATTAACATTTAGGAAAACTCTCTTAGTATAATGATATTTACAGATTCTTAAAAGTTCAGATGGAACTTTAAGGGGGAGACTTAAGCTAAATATGTTAGTTACATACCCTTTCATCACGCTAATGTTTGAAGCTTAAATCTCACAAATATGTTTGTGATATTTAACCCAAAAAAATTGTATTTGAGATTAAACTGCCAAATAACAACAAAACTTTATGCTTTCTGTATATACCCTTTGATATCTCAAGTACGCAATTTGTTAACATCAGAAATATATTTTTTGATCTTTAACCAAATAATCTTTGAACTAAAAATTTTTTTACCTTTTAACCTTTCACAGTAATATGGTTTACATACACCATAATGACACAGTAATTACGTACAAGTTACCGCATTTTATAAAACAAAATATATACGTTTATACAAGGATCAATGAAACATAAAAATTACTGTTTTCGGTTTCATTATGAACTGAATAAAACACAATTATATATACTATATAAAAGTGGCGTGTGGTGCTGTTGCGGAGCGGGGAAGAGGTCATGCATAGTAATATACCTTTCGATATTGTCAAATACAAGTTAATATTAGCATGCGTTCAATATAGAAAACATATGTTCATTTATTTTCTTGAGGCTCTCTTATTTCCTCCCACATTATCATTCCATAAATTATTTTACAAGCATCCGTCTTCTTTAGGGTAAATCATATAATTGTTGTGCTTTAAATATTTCATTTCATTCTTACATGTGCTTGGCTAACACTGCGGGTCATGCATTTCTAATAACATCTGTGAATCATGGAAAACATTTTTCGACCTATCACAGTGTTCGAAGTTACTACGCCTGTTGTTTTGTGTAGTAATATTTCAACACAGGGAAACTGAAAATGCCATCTTATTTCTTTAAGCATTTCTTCTGCTACAAAACTGCTTTGGTCGTTTTAAATTATATTCGAAGTTCCAACAAACGTAGTTCAGGACTAGCTCAGGAGAGTAATGCTCCCGGAAGTAGGAACGAAAAACACAGTTCTGATTGGTTGGCGTTATCTATGTCTTGCCACTTGCATTCAAATAGCAAAATTCAGATGATTATTGTTGTCGGTCCTCGTGGCTGAGTGCCATACGAGTGCGAAACGTCGACGAGAACGGACGTGAGGAAGAGTTCTCGGAAGACTGTTCTTACTGTGTTGCATAGGAAAGTTAGTGAGACGTACTGTTATTAATAATTTTCTGAGCTTATTGCTCCTGTGTATTGCAGGTACGTGGTTTATTCTTTTGGCCTGTAAAAGTGAAGTAAAATGAATCGTGTAAATACGATTCAATTTCTATTTGAAAATGGCGCACAGAAACCCAGTGCTTTTGAGTTGCATGATTGGATTTTTGAAACTTTTCATTTGCAAGAAGACGAAATCGCTGTTATTCAAATTCCGACAACCCAACGTTGTGTTTATTTAAAATTAGTGTGGAAAACTCGAATGGAACAGATTCTTCGTGACGCTAATGGTGAACTCACTTTCAAATATAATAATGGAGCCGTTGCTAAAGTATTGGTAAATGATGCTACTTTAGAAGTGAAAGTGTTACGCATATTTAATTTGCCCCCGGAGACTTCGATTCCTTGTATTCAGACGACTTTAAGTGCCTATGGTAATGTGTTAAGTGTTACACCTGATGCATGGTCTAGACAATATCGATATACTGTAAATAATGGCATTTATCTTGCCCGTGTCCAGCTTAAGCGAAACATTCCATCATTTGTGATGTTTTCAAAATATCAAGGTCATATTATTTATGAAGGACAGCCTAAAACTTGCCAACGGTGTCATTCAGAATTACATGAACGCTCTAATTGTCCTTTAAATTCTCGCCTTACTGTGTTGCCCATACCCCCTACTTTTCCCCGTCAAGTGCCTGTACCTCCCCCCTCTGCCATCCAATCTAGTACTACGGACAGTGAATTACATGTAACGAAGGAAGAAATTCAATTCAATTCTAATGATGTTCGACCTGTAGCTCCAAGCGAAGGTGTTGAGAACCAAACACAGGCAGAAACAGCTGACGTAACACCAGAGGAAGTAGCTGGTGTTTCTCCCGTGGAACTCGCTCAGACCAAGGTAACTGAAGGTCAATTCATTTCAACAACAACAACAACGGGGAGTATCGATAGAAAGCAACCAGAGGCTTCTTGTGTGCTTCAAACTGATACAAACGATAATAACTCTGACCTTCTCAAGGACGCTGACATCGATAGTAATGATGATTTTCCGTTACTACGATTTAGCCAACGCAAAATTAAACGTTCGAAATTAGAGAATAAAAGAAATGATAATGCATCGCCAAAAAGACGGACACGTCAACAAAGTGCGCTTCATCTGCAAAATAATAGTACTGCCTCACAAAAGAAATTAAATACGGGTGATAATCAGGAAAGCAATATGGACTGTTCTGAAACGGCGTCTGTAAATACCTGAATACTTCGTTTTCCTTTAGTTGTTTACATTTAACAGGAAATGAGTGTTAAGGTTGCCTTGTGTTTACTGTGTTTACTTGGTTTACTAAGTTTACTGTGTTTACTTATGTCTTTATTGAGTTGTGTTACTGTTAATGTTAATGGCATGAGTTCGGAAACGAAACGTCAACTGTTTAAACAGTATACCGGTATATTTGACCACGATTCCGGAATTATTTTTTTGCAAGAGGTAGTTGAAGATAATTTTGCTTATCTCACTGGTTATAAATCTTACGTAAATTTGGGAGTGAACCGGAGAGGTACTGCAATTTTGATCAAGCACGAATTTGAGATTTCTCAGTTGCGTATGACACCAGATGGCCGTGCTATTGGTTTTCTTTGGAACAAAATATTATTTCTTAATATATATTCTCCTAGTGGGCATAATAAAATAAATGAACGTGAGATATTTTTTAATGAAACGTTAGTGTATATGATTAATCTGACATATGATCATGTAATTTTTGGGGGAGACTATAATTGTATTATTCGACCTGGAAAAGATGCCACAGGAGACACTAGTTATAGTATTGAATTACGATATTTAGTCGATGGACTTAGGTTACAGGATGTTGCTATTTTTAAAAAGAAAGACCATTTGTACACGTATGTCCGTAGTAATAGTACTAAGAGTAGAATAGACGGATTTTATTTTAGTGATAGGTTGTGTACACCACAAGTGATGTATGATGTGCGTGGTAATTCTTTTTCCAATCATTTTGCAGTATAAATATGGATCCCTTATGATGTACCACGAAAGTTAATGGGTAAATCTTATTGGAAATTAAACTCTTCTTTGTTAGATTTACCTGAAGTTAAAGAAAACTTCCGAAACTGTTGGATTAAATGGTGTGAACGTAAGCCCCACTTCAACTCTATTCTTAATTGGTGGGAGAAAATGGTTAAACCCAATATCAAAACCTTCTTTATGCGCATCGCACAAGATCAGGCTATACAGACTACACATACTTTGCAATTTTATCACAAATGTCTCCAAGAATTGAGTCACAGGAATGATCTTTCAGATCAATATCAAAGATTGCAATTTTTTAAAGCAAAAGTTTTAAATTTGCAACGAAAAAACTTAGAAGGTTTTACGGCAAGAAGACGTGATCCTCTGACGATTCCACACGAAAGGTTATCCATCTACCAACATATAAAAGAAACTCGCCGACGAGAACGTCTCAGTATTCCTTCTCTTCATACAGGGGATGCGAATGTCCTTCAGAAGCAACCTGATATAGCGGCTTATATACTCTCCGAATACCAAAATAAATTTAATGACATACCTGATCCTACTCAGTCTGATCCGCCATTTCCTCTACCGCAAGTGAATTTTCCTACCTCTGAAACACACCTCTTGACCCAACCATATACAATGAACGAAATCCACCAAGTAGTTAAATCTTGTAGTACATTGAGTAGTCCAGGAGTTGACGGAATTCCGTATACTTTGTATCAATGTTATTAGGATATTATTGCCTCGGACTTTCTTGAAGTCGCTCATTATATCCTAGAGACGGGTCAGGTGTCTACCACATTTGCTACGGGGGTCATTGTTTTAATACCGAAGAAAGATAAACCCCAGGTCTTGAGTGATTACCGCCCTATTACATTACTCAACTGTGATTACAAAATTATTGCGAAATTTCTTGCTCGTAGATTGCACCCTTTCATGCCTGATCTACTTCATGACGCCCAAAGTGGCTTTAGTATTGGTAACAAAATGTTAGATGTTCTAATGGACTTCCGCGACACAGATGCTTGGTTTGATACCACTGGTACTAAGGGTGGTTTACTGAGTTTAGACCTCTGTCAAGCTTTTGATAATGTGCGACATTCCTATTTATTTCATGTTATGCAACATATAGGGTTACCTCAGAAATTCATTCAACAAGTCCAAACCCTGTTTTTACATGCAGCTTCTAGACTTCAAGTCAATGGTTTCTTGACACCAGCATTCCCAATTCGTAAGTCCATACGCCAAGGAGACCCCTTGTCGTCGGTTTTGTTTAGTATATATCTCCTGCCTCTTATTACGGAACTCGATCGCCAGCTTACTGGAATTCCAATGAACGGCACTAAACTTGCATTGCGATCTTATGCAGATGACATTAGTGTCATTATCCGTTCAAAAGAGGATTATCAACAAGTTATGCAGGTTATGGCTCATTTTAGAACATCTGCTGGAGCTAGTCTAAATATGCATAAATGTAAATTTTTAAAGTTTGATGTTACAACTCCGACTTATCTGCCGACTACTATATCTGTTGTGTCGCAAGTCTCTATATTAGGTATAGTCTACCAGCCAAATGTTTCCTCAATGATTATTTCTAATTGGAAGAGAGTGATCACTAATATAAAGTTACTTTGTCAGGATATTCGTTTTCGACCATTTAATTTGGAACAACGAATCTGGATTTGTCATAGCTATATTTATGCAAAATTATGGCATGTTGCCCAAATTTTGCCGGCTCCGAAGGATAGTCTCCGTCAAATTCAATCTTTGAGTCTTTGGTATATTTGGCAAGGGCAAATCTTTCGTGTGCCTTATTCAATATTATGTAAAAGGAAGGAGAGTGGAGGTCTTAATTTGATCAATGTCCATTTAAAGTGTTATGTTCTGTATTTCACAAAATGGTATTGTAAACTGTATCAGGAATCTCCTTCCTTCACTAAAGAGTGGGCCTTATTCTGGTATGAAAGAATCGGTATACTTGCACCGTTAAATATAGGTAACTTACTCCCATCGGTCTATTATTTAAAAGAACTCTTATTGGAGGGCAGTTACTTACAACGAGATCCGGCTCTTTCTTCTCGAGAGCTTGCAAAAAATTTGTACAATACAAGGTTACTTTCTGACCATACCACAGTCTCTCGTGTCGAAAGAATAAGTCCCACCTCTTGCTGGACGCAAATTTGGAAAAATATAAATAGTCCTGTCATACCACAATATATACGCATTGAGTGGTATAAAGTCGTACATGATCTTCTTGTTACAGCTGCTCGGTTAGTACGCATTAACTTACTTGCAAACAACGTATGTCACTCTTGTGCACAGGAAGATGATTCTCAACATCGTCTCACGACGTGTTCTAAGGTTTTACCAATATGGCATTTATTACGGGCCATGTTAGGATATATATGCCATTGTGGAATTCAAGCATTCCCAGATACTTTATTACGCCTTCCTGATTTTTGCTATATGCCGCAGCCTAAACAAAATTCGATGCTCTAGTTGTGTGCTTATACGGTGTACTATCTGGTTACTCATGTAGATTATTCAGAATACCAATACAAATTGTTTATGTACGGTGCGCATGTCAAATGTCAAAATGTTCCTTCTTATTATGGATTTTTTGCTAATTATTTGAAGTTTTTGTTTCCCCCTCATAACTTGGGGCGGTTTTTTGATCAGTAGTTCTGTTGTATAATATGTAGTTTTTGTTAAATTGCACAAATGTATTGTTAAGCTGTCAATAAATCAGTTAAAAAAAAGTGCACTAGCGCTATATGCTAGTAACGAAAATCTCTTTTGGCGTGAGTTCAAACCCGGCCCGAGGAAAGTTTTTTTAACATTTTTTTTACATTTTTATAACACTTTTTAACTTAAAATAATACGAAAATAATACTCAAAAATGTGATTTACATACTTTTGTACAGATAAGTAGTAGTAGTAGGAACGGGTTAGAAGCCCCGCAGGGCTCGTTTTGTTGCCCTTGTACTCCATGATATAAGGCTCGTCTTGTTCCCCTTGTACTAAATGATATAGATTTTGTGTCCAACTTAAAACAACTGACTAGGATAGCGCGTAAAACAGCTGGCCAGAGTAGCGCGCGAAAAAACGTACTTCCGGGAGTATTACTCTCCCGAGCGGGTCGTCGTAGTTCGCCGAATGGTTTGCAAGATTTTAATCATATTTTACAATCAGGTGGAGCATTTCAATCAAATAGGTTTCGTTTATTGACTGATTACTCTCTCTGTGTTACTATCTCTCTTTTCCAATCTCTGCTTTACTAAAGAAGACCTCTAGACTAATCAGACATTCTCTTTTTCTATTTGATTTTACATTTTCATTAATTTTAATTACCTCATACCGATATTGATAATTCTATTTGACCGTCAATCCTACCATTCCTCTGTAGTAAAGCACTCTCTCCAGTGTATGAGGTTTCTGGTTCGATTCCAGGATATAGGCCTATGAGTTTGGGTAGAGAACATCGTATCCATAAGTTTCCCGTCCAACCCGTTTTCTCAAACATCCTCGTTCTAGGAGATATTTTATATTAATATAACATTTGCCATAAGACTTCTTTAGCTTAAAGACAATAACCTAGGTACACCAAATAAAAATTTTGTTTTTTCTGTTATAGATACAAGCTCAATATCATCCGAGTAGAACGCGTTACTTGAGGCAAAACTCAAAAGGTACACACTAAATGCCATAAGAAAAATATAGTAAAATTTAAAGGAAAAGAATCCAATTCATTTTTGCGACTATCTCTTCTAAACGGTAATACTGACTTACATCAACTTTTCCATAGCTATTATGATTACTGTTGCCAGATTTAGACATAAGAGAAGATCGAGCAAACCGTTCTGCTTAAATAATAATCGGAAAGTACTTTTCGGAAGAACTGTTTGGAGAAAAGCGACGTCTAAGTATATCTTTCACTTATGAATGAATGCTTGATAGTATTTAATAATTTTCTTGAAACGCAAATAATGTATGTTATAATGAATAAGAAAAGTTTTTAATTATGTTTAATAGCTTCGCTCCAACTTCAGACTTGGCAATTTTATGTAATACATTTCTTTTTAAATTGCAGAAACAATTTAATTAGTAAATTTAGAACTTCAGGTTAGACTAAAATAACTGTGCTCCGAAAGGTTAGTTGAATATAAATGTTGTTAAAGACTTTATAACATGGACAAAGGTCGTTTCAGGTTTGTTAACGATTTCAA
The DNA here is from genome assembly GCF_964235325.1 of Thermobia domestica. Classification (NCBI taxonomy): domain Eukaryota; kingdom Metazoa; phylum Arthropoda; class Insecta; order Zygentoma; family Lepismatidae; genus Thermobia; species Thermobia domestica. The sequence goes on from NC_137463.1 coordinate 264,604,357, forward strand.
TCGCTAGGTACAAACATGCGGAAACACGCCTGAGAAATTATTACCTGTAATTCGAATGTGATGTGTGTTAACCGTAGAAATTATGGAATTTACGTGTGAGTGATCATAGTACTCCTAAAATTGACCTTTTGTGGGGAGTAACCTACGTTTATGTCCTTTCCGACATACGTTATTATTATAACCAAAGAGTGAATAGTGTATGTAAACAGGTTTCCGTGCATCAGAAAAAGGAATAAATTCTGATCTCAATCGCAACAAAACGGGCATCCTTGCTATTGTTGAGCCCTATATTGGGCATCGCAGGTATGTGTGACCTAGAAGTACCCTGATATGCTGTATAAAATGCGTTCCTTGATGCGCCTTAGAACTCAGGGTCTCAAACAATAATAACAAGATCACCATGACCTTAAAGTTAATATTTACTGAAGATTCACACTTGGTAAAAAAAAGATGAAGTTCCAGTTTACATGTTTCGCCCATAACACAATATTGAGTTGAGTTGATTTTGAGTTTAACGTCCCGTTCAGCAGCGAGGCTATATGAGACGTGGACCTACTGATTAACGTGGAATCCGAACTACGTGAGTTTCCGCCTAGAATCAAACCCGGGTCTCCCACGCCAAAGGCGCGTACGCTAACCGCTTAGCCACGAATGAGCCCATAACATAATATTATAGAGTTCTGTATTATCATCATCTTACATGCAAAAGGTTGTAGTGTAGGGTCTGTAGTGTGTCTTACGAGACATGGGCATATCTGTTCAAAAATATATATATATAAAACTATGAACATCTTCTATCGTATCTATGGTTTCTGAGAACGTTGTGCCAAATTTTTCCATGCTGCTTTAATTTTGTTGTTAACTACTGTCATAATCACAAACTTACGCTACCAAGAGTATACTAGAAAGGATAAACACATCTGAAAATTAAAAAAAACAAAATCTCACTGTTTGAGTTTTGTTAGTTACAAAATTTCAGTAATCGTGGTGAAAATAAAAAATAAATCAATATCTGATACTTTTGAAGTTTAATAATAATTTCCCTCGGTGGTTTTTCACATATCTCAGAAGGTGATTGTCCCTTAGTTTGGGATTACTGGTCTATTGAATTTATGAACAAGAATAGCATGTGAGATGTTGCCATTTATTGCGAAATGCAAGCACCCATTGGGAAAGAAATCTGTTCTTATGTTTGTGTTGAAAAGTAAACAAATAAACTAAATTTGCATTATAATGATAATAACATGTAGAAAATAAGTTTTTTTTTTTTTTTTTTTTACAACGAAAATCCTTTCTTACGATGCTTTGTTTTAAAGTATTTCTTGCACAAAACTCATCACATAGTTGTCAGAGTTTCGAGAAGAACAAAGATAAAACATGATGAATCACCCACGGAAGTCTAGACTTATCCTTCATTTTAACGCAAATGTCTTTCAAACTGTCAGGAAATGCATCATGTATCAGAACCTGTCTCTTCAGTAACAAACTTACTTCAATCATCCCGCTGCATAGTTCTTGCGTCTTCCTCCCATATGAGCTTTAACAGAAAAACTTTGCCTTCATTTAAAATCAATGTTAGTAATATTTTTTTCACATGTACTCTTATACTAAGTTTCTGCTTCAATATTAGGTTGGCGCGACTAAAATGTCCCTTTGATGTGTCGCGGGAAACTTAGCAACACAACAGGGATATAAACTTATCTAACGTCACAAACTCAATATACGTCTACTTATAGCAAGCTAGGTCACCCTGAAAGTCAGAAGCCAATGCATTGTTGAGGGTCGTATGAAAGTCCAAGCATGGCACTAAAACGATAACAGTGCATCTGGATCAGTTGGTTTATACAATATCGTATCGTTGACACAACATTGCAAAGTAAGCCCCGCTAGCACCAACCAACAGAATATGGACTCCGCAAGAACACCGCGTAAGTAGGCCCTCGGAAAGGTGTTCGTGTCACTGAGGCGTGCAGCATATAGCTGTTGCTTGGCGGGTCCGTGCAATCGGTAAAGTGAAGAAGTTGAACTCATGAGTTACAGATTAGTTGATACAGATTACAAATTAGTTGATTAATTAGCTGTATTTTGTACTCGCTAGAATATTACATAGATATTGCTGTATTCTTTGCTTTGTCTATTGTGTTGAAAATATTAAAAATTACGAGAGAAGGCAGATGGGAATGTTAAAGAAGTCAAGCAGAAATATTTTTAATCGGGAAAGTCTTGTTAGTGCACTTTCCAGAACCAGTTTTTATCGAGGTTGTTATCAAAGACCTTAAATACGAAACTCTATAATCTCATATACAGAGCAATTCGTATTCTTCTTACCCTGTATTTTAAGTTTACATTCTCCAGCAGTTACATTATTATTAGAGACCGGATGTCTAGGCACTAAAAACATGAAAAATAGGAGGCAAATAGGCATTTAAAATTTAAAAAATAGCCAGTAAAATAGACACTAAGATTTAACTGAAATAGTGGAGATAAATACACAATACAATTGAAACATAAATTCAAGTCATAGATAATATTAAAAAGAATATAGAAACATACCTGTTTGTCAATATCTTCTTTTACTGTATATATAAAAACAAAGCTTGACATATTCCATGCATATTTAATAAATACATTCTCTGCATCACTTTATCACTACACTTAACAATCCAAATTTTATACATTTATCAGTACACACAGCAGTTCAAAGTTCACGGCATGGTACCACTATAAACAACACTTATATTTCTCGCAACAGGCAGAAGCCTTTCTTGGAATACTAAATTATATATTTTCCTCCAATAAAGTCTTATTTTGAAGAAAATACATAGAATAAGCAACATGAGACACTAAAGCAATTATTTAGGTAGGAATTGGCGAAATAGGCAAAATAGGCAAAATAAAATCGGCTTAAATTGAAACTAAAACGAACTATATAAACTTTAAAACGTTATTTTACACCACATTTTTAATATTAAAGGATAGGCATTTTGCCTAACATTCGGTCTTTAATTATTATCATACTGTACGAGTCTTCTAAGTATATAAATAAATATTCGATTCTTTTTAAGGGAAGCTATCAAACATGAGCTGGATCGTCATCGTCATTTGGTTCGACACTTGTTATCTGACATCACTTACCAATCGGCTGACAATTTAGTGGATGGCTTGACCAAAGCAGAAGAGGAAGGTTATACGTACGAGCATTACTTCGGAGTGCCTCACGAAAAACATCACGGACTACCAGCATTCATTGAGCCTTACATGTAAGTATTATTTTAGAAAAAGACAATTATGTTAAGTTCTAATGGTTTTACAATTTGTGACAAGCTATATTACCTGTAGCAAGGGACTTTGTTAGTGTGCATTTTCTATCCTAAAGTTATCCGTGAGTAACTATTAATAACTCATGAGTATGTCAAAATCTTATTATTGCTTTCTTTCTTTTCTATTTCCTTTCTTTTCTTTAGTGTGGATGTTGTTTTACGTGCATAATCAACATTTAATACACACATAACAAAACATTCGAAATATTTACTACAAATTTCTAGTTCAATTAATATTTGTTTATTTAAATTTGTACAGTTCTTATTTTCTCATTATTTTCTTCCTCTCTGTTACATATTTAAATCAATGTTTTCAGAATGATTAGATGTGTTATAAAAATCCCTGCACCCACACGTACTATAAGCCACATATATATTTTTTTAATTATAAACACTTGATTTCACAATTTGTAAATAAGTAGTGGCAGGCCACATTTTACGTAAAGGCAAAAAACACGAAGAATCACGAAGAACTCCGACGACCCCTCCACAGGTTCTCTCTCCAAGGGATGGCTATAAAAGAGAACGTTGGAACCGAGAAATTGTCAGTATCATGTACTGATCATTAACCTACAATACTTTCTCCCTAGACCGCCATGGTCTACGAAAACTTAACCTACAATACCTACTCCTGACATCACTATGAGTTACGGAGGACTATTTGAAACCACTTAGGACTAGAATACCTTTCTATTAATCGTAGGCAACAATATATACCCAGGGGGCCCCTTCTCATCCAACCTTGAAAACATTTATTTAAAGTGATTAGAAACTTTGAGAAATATTTTATTGAGACTTTGTATGATAACTATATATACGACATTTTTATAATAAAGAGGTGAAGGGCTTGTACGTTATTTACGGCTACCTTGAGAATATTACAGTTTAATTTTTAAATTTACTTTTTGGTTCAGTGGTAGAATGCTTTTCTGCTGCGAAGGTCCCTTGTTTGATTCCAGCCTACTTGATCCTGTGGTAGATAAAATTGTGTTCATGGACTTTCTCAAAGTTCTACCGATTTCTCCTACGTTATCATTCCATCAAATAATAAATAACAACTCATTTTCATTAATACACACACACACACACACACACACACACATATATATATATATATATATATATATATATATATATATATATATATATATATATATCAGTACTTCTTTCTTACGTTTCTATAAAAATAATATATAATAATCCGTAAATTTATATCAGAGTGTAACTCATCGTCAACTATAAACCCATTCTCATTCAATATTAAAGCAGAATGATACCCACTGTGTATTGCTTTAGAAGTAAGAGGAAGTGCACTGCGGTGAACATACGAAGAAACGTTTGTACAATATCACTCTTAAATCCTAAGATGAACGTTTACAAAACGTAATTCGTAAGTGAGTGTGGATAGGGAAATGGAATTTGAGAGGCAGACGAGGAAATGTCTATAGATATTATGGGCATTCAAAAAATCTTAGACGCTGTTGGAAATGGGAAGTTGAGACTATAAACAAATTATTTTCATGAGCCTAGATTATGAGATAAAAGAGTTCTAACGAAACGAAAGTCCTAAGGAAAATGAAAGAAGCTAATACTTTTTAAGGTCTTCAGTCAGATGCTCGACACAGCACCCGAGTACGAGTAAGAAACAAAAACACCTAAAGACAGGAAACGAGCTTATCTCTCCCTGTTTTTCACCAGATATTCGAAACAATTGCAAATAGCAAGTTAAAATTTCATATTAACGTTTCCGATTACCCTAGGCTGCATTTAGGATGGTCCTCGTCTGTGAGAATGAATTTCTAACAAATGATTCTTTTACGCTCCTTTCATTCAGATCTTCTAAACTCTTAGGTATACTCGTAGCAACTTTAAATTTTATGAAAAGATCCTCTGTAAATAAAGTGTTGTTCAATTTTCAAAAATGATATGCCGTAAGGGGACTCATTCAACACTGAGTAATCACAGCCAAGATAAAGCTTTAGTGGAGACACTCAATACATATCATCCTTAATCATATGTGTGTTATTAATTAATTAATTTATTTATTTCTTAGAATGAACCATGAAACCGCATTATTAAACTCATCTTTCAGATCACACATATTTAAGAGAAAATGTTCCTGGTTTGACAACAATTTGTGCCAAGTGGGTCTTGAGGTGGACAAACACCATGTGCGTTGATTTCTTAGAGTTCTCCCTTTCATTCCTACTTTCGTTATTCCACCATTAATTCTTTATCATGATCACTGTCTCCCTTCATCTCGTTCCTTTTCAGTCATAAGACATTAAACTAGAATTTTATTTTATTTTTTAAGGCAAACACTTATGTTCATTTACACATTCAGTTTTCTTATTTGAGAATCTGCTCTATTAAAAATAATTTGTTTTGTCCTTCAGTCTGTCATCCGAGCGCCTATCTACCCTAGAAGTAAGTTGCAACTTTTAAATTCTGAAAATTAAAAGGATGTTGGAAATTGTAATAGATTTATTGCCGTAGTCAATGTTAAAGAAAGATGACCTATAAGGGTCCAATTACAATATATTAGGACGAAATTGAACTGACAAAAATAAAAGGTGCAGTTACTTAGCTCTCTCGCACTAGTTTCTTAAATTAGAGCGTAACATACTGTGGAGTTCTTATTGATTATAAGAAATGGAAAGTTACTTCATCTGTTTTAGAGAAAATCATCCGAAGAAAACTTAATTTCAAGAGAAAACTACTCCTTGTGATGATCTTTTAAATCAAAATGATTTATGCTATATTTTAGGGCTCTTTTAAAAATGTTTATTTGTAAAATACTAGCAATATTTGTCGAAACCTTTCCGGAACATTGCCCGGAAAAATCTCTACTGCAATAGTCAGTGGCGTATTTACGATTTTGTTTTGGGAAGGGGGGGCCTTGCAAGAAAATGTGAAAGATCTGCAAGATACTATACTTTACTATAGTAAGTAAGATTTCGGGGGACTTAAGCCCGGAAGCCCACCTAAATACGCCACTGGCAATAGTAAATTGACTTTGGTTCGTTTTTCCAGAAAAATTACTTATATTGTATTAAAGGTTTGTTAATTGAAGCACTGATAGTTGAAATATTAACAATAGAATCGCTGACATCGAAATATTAACAACAAAATCGCTGAATATTGAGTCATCTCTTAAACAATGGTTGAGTCAAAAATATCCGAGGCATTATTTGCTTAAATAGAAATGTTTCTGTTTCGTCTATTGCCTTAATTTTCAGATGACTCAATAACTTTTTTTCTAACATAATGATAAACATTTTTTTTATTTGTGTAATATCAAACAGTCGATGTACATTAGCATACACGTATTTTTCGGTTGCAATTACTTATGTATGTACATTTATAAAATGGATAATAATGGAAGTTGTGATCTCCCTAAGTGGAAAATATTAAAGCATAAACAATAAAACAGTTTTATCACATGATCAGCAATGCTTGTATGTGATTTAACTTTCTCTAATTATGGAAACGCATTGATGATATATTTTTTGCAACATTATCTACTCACATCCAATATTTTTCCCATCCTATTGGGATTTCCTGTCATAGATTGCGTGAATTGACACCGACATTTTGAACCAAGTAATTTGTCACGCACGGATAATATACGCATCCGGTATATAGCAAATTTGACTGTTTGAAATATAATTATTATTTCACACTTGTAATGTGGGCGTTAATTTATCAGTCTTTCAGATCTTCTGGATTAGTCTTTCAAATTAAATCTTTCAAGTATCATCACGTGACATAGCTTCTTTCTTTTTCGTTTATTTATTTATTTATGTAGTTATCCTGACAACTACACTGTCAACAGATTCTCGTACAAGCGTGTAAATCGTGTTTCCATAATTTATTTTTGCATAGCTTGCTAGGCTCGCGTCTCAGAACAGATATAATTCAAATTTTAATATATATGAACATTTCTGTCCTGAAGCAGAATCTCTTAGCAACCAATGTGGAAGAATTGTGAAAAAGAAAACATCGTACATTAATGCAGTCTTTCTTAACCCTCGCACTACATAGGTAATTCTTCTAGCGCGACTACCTAAAGGGGTATTATCTTGTACCCACCTGTTGAGATTAAATACAATTTGCAAAAGCTACAAATTAGAAATTCTAACAAAAATCGACAGTGACTGAAGTGAACAGTACAGTGGATAAGGCTAGACAGCTAGGAATGACACTTTTAAATTTCAGTCACATCTATTACCAATAAGGAAGTACTTTGTGCGCACCAACCTAAAATAGCAAATTTCTGAGCTACACTAACGTTCAATTTGCACCACCGTGAGATATAAATATACGTTTTAGATAAACATGTTAGCAACAACATATTTTTCTTTACAATTTTAACGAAACGATCAGAAGAGTAATTACAAAAGTCATACTGTGTTGAGCACAAAATAATTCCCCCTTTGGTAGTATGAGGGTTAAGAGAGTATTGTGTATAGTTTTCATAGATTTAACAAGCCATTTGCACGAGCTGTGTTTATTCACGGTGTATAACTGTGAAATGTGTAATGAATTAACATGATCATCATCATTATCATTTTAGTTAAACATTGTTATTCACAGCTGGATGAAGGTCTTTCCAACTCTTTTGCACAGCTATCTGTTGCTGGTAACCCTTTTCCAGATTACTCCGCAGTGCTTCTCGGTTTTGTCCCACTACCTTCCTGGTGCATATAATTTCTTTTCCTAGTCTTGCAGTTGATTTCTAATTACATATGTTCCTCCATAGTTTGGTGTGTAGCATGCAGGAGGCTGCCAACCTCTGATTTCATCAGTGTCCATGCCTCGATTTCTGTGTCGAAACAAATATAATTCATTAATTAAAAATGTTATACTTCAAATATATTGGCCTTTCCAATATGAAACTATCCCTTCCGAATTCATTTACTCTAAGTGATGCACATGTTGAACACAAAATAATTTTGTCAATTATAAAAAAATCACAATAATAATAATAATAATAATAATAATAATAATGATAATAATAATAATAATAATAATAATAATAATAATAATAATAAACTCTGGCAATAGAGATCATGCGAAATATATATCCACCATTAAAATCGCTATTACCTGTTAAAGTGTTAATGGCTTAGCTTCGTTAACGAACTCAATTGAGCTAACTGCTATATATATATTTAATGCAAACAACATAATCCAAAAATTCGCTTAAAATTAAAATACAGTGATTGGTGGTTAGTGTTGAATAAGGTTGTCTAAAAAGGATTGAGTATTCCGCCCTCCAATGTTCCAATATCGAGTCACAGGTGGTCAAGCCTAACATCCTTAACAGTTTACAGCTAAAGCTAATAGATGTGCTAATAATATTGAAATTTTTCTAATCAAATTAAGCTATTGCGTCGTCAACAAGAGTGAACTTTTGATAAAACTTGCTTTATATATATATATATATATATATATATATATATATATATATATATATTTCGATAAAGATGCAAGTCCTGCGCACGCTCGTGAAGAAGTTTGTGCTGAGTATAGATAGAATATGTTATCAAAAGGAAAATCCAAACGATAGTTCAATCGCTTTTGTTTTGGAAATTTTGATGTTCAAAATGTTTCTTCAAAGTGACGACCAGTTTCTGAAAAAGAGATAACATTCTAGCAAATTCGAACAAGACCGACACGTAAGAAGTCATGACATTGCCAACGCTCTAAACATTCATTACCAAACAATGTAATGAGAACCTGTTTCAGAGAACCTCGAAGAACCACATTATCTAACTCAAAATTATTTACTCCATGAATTTCCATCTGTAAATCTCTACCTTTAAGTATCGAACTCTTTGCATGTTGCTCGCGAGTGATGGAAATTAAATAACAACTTATGTTAAGAATGGGCAAGAAAAATCATGGTCGAAGTGAGAACTCCACCGTCTGTGGGAAAATCCATACTGATCCCCAGGAAGGTTATGCTTTGCGTTTGGTGGCATAAGAAGGAGATCATGCATCACGTGCTGCTGCTGCTGCTGCCATGCAAAATGATTGATTCGGACCTTTAATGTCGACAATTAACGTGGCTGCACCCACCAATTCAGAACTTATGGTCGGAACTCTGACAACGCCAGAAGCATATACCTATTTTTGATGGCCCGTCAACAATTAAGAGAACTGGGCTCGGAGTTTCCAATGCATTCATCACATAACCCGTACCTGGCATCATTAGAATATCATCAGTTTTGGTCTCTGCAGAACTTCCTGAATGGTGTTAAGATTGTTATAAATGAAGCCTATGATAACCGTGTTCATATATTTTTTGACCAAATATCACAGAATTTTTGGAGCGACCGGACCACGGTTCTCTCTGAGAAACGGGAGAAGTTGATCGATCATAATTGTGTATATGTGATTCGTTAATATTATTTTCAAATAACAATAAATATGGCCTCAATTTTGACTCCAACAGCTCAGTAACTTTTGGACATCCAGATATTAACAAATTATTTTTAAATCTCTATTAAATGTAATAACTTCCAGTTTCAATCCCCTTTTCTTCATTCTTTACACTATATTTTAATGTGGGCCGGAACGTAATCCTTAAAACCTACAAAGCAAAATCTGTCAGCGTAGAGTCCTTCAGAAAGAAGAAGATAAATCCCATTTTCTGAATAATCTCTACTTAAGGCATGCACCATAATGAGGTTTGAATTTCCAATTTCCATTGGAATGTAATATATATCCTTCGGAAATGCTTTAAACATTAAGCTTCAGAATCATTTAGAAACACATATGCGAGTCCACATATTGTTTAGGAATTAGGTTTCGTACGCACAATTAGAATTTAAATGTATTTAATTGCAAATTGATATGTTTGAAGTGCGTCTCCGCATAGACTACTTTATTCCTCCGTCACAGGAGGAATGGGGATTAATTTGTTTCTCTCGTACAATATGCGGATAATCTCACAGATACATCCTGCCACACTCTGCACGTACAGAAGCAAAAGAGAGATACAGAAGAGTTATTTAAAGAGAGATACAGAAAAGTTATTTAAGTAAGATAAACGAATTAGATCAATTGAACTTGGATATTGTCAGCGGTTGCTCTCTGGACACCTCAATAAATCTTTGTTTTAAGGAATTTGGAAGAATGGATACCTAAACTTTAAATATCCTATACTAGCATGAATTACCCGCTTCGCTGGGTTAAATTAGGAAAAAATAGTAATATGTCTTTCGTTAGTCAGTCACTTTTACTATTACTAAAGCGCTCCTTGATATTAGTAAATTTTGATTATATATATAATCAAAATTCCCCCTCCCCTCCCACAATTTTTGCGGGGCTTGATTTGAATTTAAGTGACATCAGAAGTGTCACTGTTTATCTCAGTGACCTCAAAAACTCTAGATTCGACAAAAATATCGGTCATTTTCGATCATTTGTAAATGTCTTTCCTTTCTTTTAAGACACGGGGGCGCGGTGGCTCAGTGGTAGAGCGTTCACCTCCAGTGATTGGGGTCCCTGGTTCGATCCCAGCTCGCGCCGTGTGGACTTGGTGGTGGACAAACGCCGTGTTCGTGAGTTTACTCGGTGTTCTCCCGTTTCCTCCCACATTCTTCATTCCACCATTTCATTCATTTCTCATCTTCACCGTCTCCTTTAGCCTAACCGGCATAAAAGTGGGACGTAAAACTTAAAGATTTCATTTTCATTTTTCCTTTAAGTCACATCGTCAAAGTGATATCACAAAAATCATCTCATGTTCGAACTTAATATAGGTTGAAAATTTGATCGAGATCGGTCCGGTGGCTCAAGAGTTATTAAGTTTTATTTATTTTTACATATCCCCCCTCTTCCCTCCTCTCCTAAGTTCTATCTTCAAAGTGAATAGAAAAATACCATCTCAAGACAGAATCTCATCTATACCTATGTTGAAAGTTTGATCAAGATCGGTCTAGTGGTACAAGAGTGAAGTCACAAAAACAGTCAATTTCATTTTCATTTTTTTACATATATCTCCGCCTCCGCCTCCCCTCCCCTACGATGCACCTTCAAAGTTAAATGATAGAAATTATCCCAAGCCCGAACGACATCTATGTTGAAAATTTGATCGAGATCGGTACCCCGTATTTGAACCTTATCTATGTTGAAAATTTGGTTAAGATCGGACGGGTGGTTTAAACGTGACAAAGTCACAAAGATAGTCACTTTTATTTTTACTTTATATATATATATATATCCCCCTCCCCTCTCCTTCGTTGCATAGTAAAAGTGAAATGAAGAAAACATCCCAGACCCGAACTTTATGTTGAAAGTTTGATCGAGATCAATCAGGTGGTTCAAGAGTTATTAAGTTTTATTTATTTTCATTTATTTCCCCTCGTCCCCTCCCCCGCTCCTAAGATCTACTGTCAAAATTAAATGATAGGAACGTCCAAGGTTTAAACTTCATATATGTTTAAAATTTGATTGAGATCGATCGGAAGGTTCAAAAGTAATTAATTCACGAACATAGTCACTTTTAGTTTTATATTTATTGATTTTTTATATCTCCCCCTCCATCTCCCTTCCTTACGTTGCTCTGTCAAAATGAAATGATAAATATCATTTTAGTCCCGAACCTCATCTACATGGAAAATTTGATCAAAATCGATCAGGTAGTTCAAGAGTTATTAAGTTTTATTTACTTTTTTCTGTTCCCTCTCCGCCCCTCCTCTAAGTTGTACCGTCAAACTAAATAGCTAAAAATACTTCCCGACTAGAACCGCATCTACGTGGAAAATTTGATCGAGATCGGCCGGGCCGTTAAAGAGATTATGAGTCATTCTCACTTTCAATTTTATAATATAGATTACAGGCTGCCAACTGTGGTATACATATTATATTTGTAAACTCCAGTATACATAAATAAAATAAGTACTATGGAATGATCGTCGGCATGGCTGTTCACAGGTATCAAAGCAATAAACGTTAAAAAAAAATGCATTGTATCCTTTAATGCAAAAATAATATCAAAACTCAAGAAGTAACATAAATTACGAGACGTGCTCGAAAAGAAACCGAATTTCTAAAACGGTACCCTAACCGGCTACTGAGTACACATAGCGACAGTATTGGAAAACAAACTCTCGTTTCCCTCGTTACGCAATGACTGTTAGTGGCAGAGTCACAGCCGCTGAAGTTAGGAAGTACACAAGCTGTTCGTTGGATTAATGACACAGTGACAATGAAAGAAATGGAAGAACAACATGTGTTTGTGTGTGTTTGTGTATGAAAGTTTGCCTCAGACTTGGTTAAGCATTTAGAGAGACATTAGTTTGCCTCAGACTTGGTTAAGCATTTACAGAGACATTAGTTTGCCTCAGACTTGTTTAAGCATTTACAGAGACATTAGTTTGCCTCAGACTTGGTTAAGCATTTACAGAGACATTAGTTTGCCTCAGACTTGGTTAAGCATTTACAGAGACATTAGTTTGCCTTAGACTTGGTTAAGCATTTACAGAGACATTAGTTTGCCTCAGACTTGGTTAAGCATTTACAGACAGTAGTTTGCTTCAGACTTGGTTAAGCATTTACAGAGACATTAGTTTGCCTCAGACTTGGTTAAACATTTACAGAGACATTTCAATTGCTTTTCAAGCCATTCAGATTCTTCTCGTCCAAAAGAGGCACGCATGAAAAATGAAATGAAATGAAATCTTTGAGTTTTACGTCCCACGGTTATGCAGGTTAGGCTTAAGGAGACGGTGATGATGAGTAATGAATGAAATGATGGAATGAAGAAAGTGGGAGTACCCCGAGAAAACCCGCGCATGCGGTGTTTGTCCACCACAAAGTGCACGCATGAGTCAGTCAAAGACAAAGTTATGTTGGTTTGTTATTTTTTATTGGAAAGACATTGACTATCATGAATTTGTATCAGATAGTAAACAAACAGTTGTACCAGGAGAGTTTAGTGTAGTTGAAGGATGTTGTGAGCAGGAAGAGGCCTCACTTGTGGAAAAATCAAACTTGTTGCTAGGTGCGCTCAACAGATTAGCACCTATTCCGGTCGCTCTCCTCTCGGTTAGCGCGCTATTTCAAAGTTTCGGTTTCTTTCTGAACACACCTCGTATATAGTAAAGTATACCGTTTTCAAAATGATAGTCCTTATTGATTACAAGAAGAAATGCAACACAGAAAAATATCAGATACTTGCGGCAAATAAGGTCCACCTAAGTATAAATGCTTTATTGCTTAAATACATATGATGCAGTAGACAGAAATTTATAGGCATTTTATTTGTCGATGCTGTATCCATCTTATGGTATATTTACTTTAACTCAAACAATGAGCTAAATGTATGGAAAACGTATTGAAAGAGGAACATACAAAATGGCCTTAATACCCGCACGGTAGGTAAATAAGGTCCACCATTTGAAAGTAAAATTTTACAACCTGACAAGTAAACCTTACGTTGGGTGAATCGAGTTGCTGACTGAGACACATATGAAAAAATTGTACTAAATGTGGTCAGTATTTCAGTGAAATTGTAGGTGCGAAGCTCCGGGGGTTTAGGAGATACAGCTACCAGAACATCACATGGAAGTACAGAATAGTCTTCATACAGTTGGAGGTAAAAGCCCTGTAAGACCTCTTGTAACGACAAAAGGTGAATAACAAATATATGGGTACATATTAGGACTAGGGGGAAGTCATATAGTAAGGGTATACTTGACGGCGGCCATCTTGAAATCCGCCATTTTGATTTAAGGTTAAGTTTTTAAAATAGGAATAGGGTCATGTGATACATGATTTAAGGCACAAATTTAATCAGAAGAACAATGGTGATGTTAATTTTGATTTACACGCAATTGGTAAAAAGTTACAGGGAAATTAAATATTGTTACAGCAGATGTATTAGTCCTTATTTGCTATTAATAAGGTGTCAATGTTATGCGTTTTGTTTAAAACTTCTGTCTGATTCAAAATGGCGGATTTGAACATGGCCGCCATCAAGACAACTCTTACCATAGACCTAATATTTATCCAACTGCTTTGTATTTAATTATTATCATTAACACAAAATTTACAAGATGGGGTTGCAACTTTTTACCAATTGCGCATAAATCAAAATTAACATCACCATTGTTCTTCTGATTAAATTTGCGCCTTAAATCATGTATCACATGACCCTATTCCTATTTTAAAAACTTAATCTTAATTCAAAATGGCGGATTTCAAGATGGCCGTCGTCAAGTATACCCTTACTATATGACTTCCCCCTAGTCCTAATATGTACCCATATATTTGTTATTCACCTTTTGTCGTTACAAGAGGTCTTACAGGGCTTTTACCTCCAACTGTATGAAGACTATTCTGTACTTCCATGTGATGTTCTGGTAGTCGTATCTCCTAAACCCCTGGAGCTTCGCACCTACAATTTCACTGAAATACTGACCACATTTAGTACTACATTTTCATATGTGTCTCAGTCAGCAACTCGATTCACCCAAACGTAAGGTTTACTTGTGAGAGACCACTGGAACTCAACACCTAACATTTTTACCACAATTCAAATACAAATGATAAAATATTTAGTAACAGTATGGATATGAAATTTCTGTATGGATATAGGTAATTTCCCTTGTGTTATGCAGTTGTTAGTTAAGTCGTTGCAACTTACTTAAATTTAAAGAATAAGCTTGGACATATAATAAACAAATCACCATTCGAAACAGATTTCACACAAACTGTCAGCAATGTTACACTTGATAACACTTGTAAAAAATGCATTCTTCATCATTGGTGTCGATCAAGCCAATCCATTCGTCGTATACCCATACATCACACCCTCTACAGCTTCGCATGTCACCGTCCATTCATTGTCACATTATGAACGATACCACGAAACTTCGAACTCTCAGAACCGCACGAAAAATTGTTTAGAATATACCCAAAAACAGTGGTATGAGAAATTCGCATGCATTAAATATCGAGATTTACATTATGAAAGACACCAACTTAGAACTCGAACCTGAAAACCCCCATAGTCAACAACTAGGTCCGAACACGATAGCCCGCCCTACTACGAAGGTTGACACTGGCCAAGAAACAATAACAAACTAACACACATTCAAGTTGTTAATTTCAAAGTATTTAACAATGCATACACGTTTTGTAGAGTAATGAGGGCCAGTAGATTTTTTATGGGCCTTATTTAACGACCACGTACTCGTCATTTCATAAATCATTATCTACAAACATGCTTCGGACAAAAACGAAGTAACTACTATCTCAAACACTGAACACTATGATCCTCACAAATATACAAGATGTCTTGGGTTAGCTTTATTAAATACAGAATAATGAACTTACTTAGCCCCCCTAAATTATATCAACACATGGAAACTAGCATCTCAATGCTTCAACACTGCCAGTGTTCCGTCTAACCATGCACAAGAAAATGAACTCTGTCAAGCAGGCATTGTGTGCATAATCGCTACTTGTGATGTTGTCAGATTTCTCCTACAGTGATTCTAACCTATAAAATTTTGCACTGGGCCTTATTTCCCTGCGGACCTTATTTGCCGCAAATACCTTAGAACAAGTACTGTAACAGTATTACGTGTACACTATACCAAAGATTCTGGTTCTATGGTGTGATATTTTCTCAATATTAAAGATTTCTGCCACTTCCGGTTTTAGGAGAGAGATAAGATTGAAGCTAGAATATATTCCTGGGATGATTAATTGATTCCAATAAAACTGTCTCAATTTCATCAAATAAAAGAGACAATGTATTGCACAGGTTACTAGTGACAATTGGACTAACGCTTTTCTTAAAGGTAAAACGTATTAGCATAGCAGTTCAGCAAAGTAATGTGGCTTTCACAGTAGGTACTTTACCTCCTGGCAAGTTATTAGAAGAGGTGTTCCTTTTATAACTGAATGTGCAGAGTCAATTCATCATCTAATAGATTTGAATATAAAATATTGGATTCTCTTAAAGTATTGTGGGAATTAGATTAATCGTTTATATCACACATGACACATGACAAATTTGAGAAATACTAACTAGCCACTATATATTTTGTATGAATTCAATAAAGTGCTTTAGTTTCATGATATTCAAAGAAGAATCACACTAATATTTGAGTGACACAAAAATATATTACTAAAAACTATATATATATATATATATATATATATATATATATATATATATATATATATATATATATATATATATATATATATATATATAATTTGGGTCCTCGTCTGGAGACACGAATTGCATTATGCCACAGATAAAGAGCCATAGAATAGCGCGGGTATCATTTAGAAGGGGTAGGAGAGAGCAATTGCCCCCTTCAAAAATGTAAGGAATACATATACTTAAATCGATTGATTGTCTACTAATATACTAGTTGAAAACGTGAAAATCTTATGTCGATGGTCTCTTGCCCTTCTCAAGCGAAGTCTGAAATGATGATCCTGTAGAATAGATCTACCAATCTATCAAATAGTTACATCGATTCTTTCCAGATGGCAGTTCAAGTCGATAGACCTTGACATTAGCACCATGTATTAGCGTGAGAATCGATGTAACTGTTTGGTGAATTCCTAGAAAAATACTAATGCTTTCAAGTTAGATTACGACTTTGCCACATAGTGACATTTTGATTACTTATAACTGTTGAACGAGTCGCCGGAGGGTGTACCATTATATAGCATTTTCGCTTTATTTTGACCTGTAGAATAGCGATCTGTTGCCCATGAGCGCCATTTTTAGAAGACCCGATATACAGGGTGTTTCAAAATAACACCGACGTTTGGAAGGTGATTCCTGACACCAAGTTAAGACAAAAAGTATAGACCAACCTGAGTGCACAAATGCTTCCTGTCGGAGATATAGACTGCTGAAAACATGAAAAGAAAAAAAAAAGAGCTTTAAAGATCCATGGCTTCAAAACTATGGGACCTATCGTAGTTGGGCCAATACTTCACTTAGGAACTAGTGCGCCGTTTTCAAATTTCCATTTTCCAGAACCCTGCGATACTTCCGCAACAATTTTTATATAGGTAGTTGATAAGTACTTTAAATTATATGACCGTAGCCAAACACCCTCTATAAAAATTGTTGCGTGAGTACCTTAGGATTCTGAAACATGTATTTTTGGATAGCATACATATTCAGTTCTTAACTGAAGTCTTGACCCAACTACGTAGATCTGATAGTTTTCGAGATATGGACCTTTAAAGTTAATTTTTTGCGTTTTCGGCAGCCTATATCTCCGAAAGAAAGCATTTGTGCATCCAAGTTGGTTTGTCTTCAAAGAATAGTTTACGCGTGTTAAACCTTCTAAGAAAACTCGAAGTGGTAAACCTGTCACTTTCTGATCCAATATTGGATCTTCTCTCTGAAGAAAACGCAGTTAAGAGCTACCACAATTATTTTTGCAACTGCATTTAAATATAACATATTCGGTTTCAATATCCAATTCCAATAGTTTCGAAGTTTAGTGCCGCTTGGCAATGTGAATCAAAACCTCCTTGTTTATTACTCGGTACATTCATTCTCATGCTACGCATATGCATATCTCATTTTCGTCGTCGTGTAAACAAGAAATGAACTAGAAGCCACCCATTTGTTTCACTTAGAATATGTAGCCTATTCAAAAGTACTTTTATCCTACTGCGGTGGTTTTGAAATTCTTATGTTATTCACATATATGAATGTATATTGTGTTCAACTAATACATATCCATCGAGTGTGGGTTTTATCAGTGGCACATACTAGTTTGAAGGCATGGGCTACCACTGATTTTGTATATTATTATTATTATTATTATTATTATTATTATTAGTAGTAGTAGTAGTAGTAGTAGTAGTAGAAGTAAGAATAATAATAAACAAAATATGCATAACAATCAACAACAGTGTTTTTGTGTTTTGTTTGAACTTTTGCTTTGAGATCATTAACGTTTTCCGCCGTAAATGAAATGCCATCACACCTCTGTGTTGTTAACTTGTCGTGGATTGCATTCGTAAAATGTTAATTTTTAGCAATGTCACTTCCGTCATGAGTCGCCTCTGTTACTGGCGTTGGTTGTCATTTCATACCAGACTTCGCAAATATTCTAAGTACAGCAACGTAACGCAAAAATACATACAGTCATTATACTTGTTATGTCAATTATCGCTACCAAAATCGTAAATTTTGCCTTGTGTTAACGCAAACAGTTACGGAATGTGCTTCGTTATTCCATACAATATTTTTCGTTCGTCAATTTGCTTCCGGAAATAAGTATAGTGATTTTCCTATTTGGCAGTGGCAGCTTTGGCGGGTAGGCCAGGTAGGCAAGGGCCTACCCTAAAATTTTGAAAAATATTTAAACGCTAAAAGATACAATAAAAAGTAAATATATTTTTCACAATTTATATTAATGGTAGATAATTATTTAACAAATAGGATCAACCACTACTGTAAACGTAATTTCCTAGTGTCATTAATCAATCAAATGTGTATATATATCCATAAGCGAGGGAGCAGGCTTACCCAAAATTAAAATCCTATTGGTCTTAAATCTGTTAGTGTATTTATTTTGGTCTTACAAAAAGCATTATACAATCATTTACTTTGTAACAAGAATAAACATTGATAATTTTCATCGTAGCATTTCATTTTCCCGCTAGATATTACTCACAATGTTCACCAGAGTAATAGAAATTAACACAGTCTCCAATCTATAATACTGTCTGTGGGCATTATTTTGTAACGGTTGGCGCAAAATCGGCGAATTCAACTCAATGCAAATAACACAATAAGTAATTATAACTACAATAACAATAATTGCAAAGTAAAACACAAATATTGCAATGCGTTGACGCAAACCGCTACGAAATGATGCTCCGAAATTCTCAGATAGATCTAAATCGCTGTTATGTCATTGTTCTTATCTTCGATGTATGATCTGTCAGGAAAGTAAATGTACACCTATTTTTCGAGTCTGGCATTCCTGCGCTCCATCCGTGGAGAGTATGAGAATTAAATCAATCAAATGTTTACTGAGGGGCAAAAAGAAAAGCTTAATCTGAATAAGACATTGCAGAGGGGCACAAGCTGTGAATACGAATAGTGCATTGTGTAAATAAAGGACGACACCGAAAGAGAAAGCGAGAAACAGCTGTTAAACTTACAAAAAAAGAGTAAAAATTGTCGAAGTGGGAACATAAAACACAAACACAACAAATACGCCGACAACTAAACGATCACCATGCCATGATCTTGGTGTAGTGGTTAAGGTGCTGGCTTTCAAATGCAAAGGACGCAAGTTCGAATCCTCGGCAAGGACATTTTTAAAAATTTTTGTTAATAATACATACAACTCATGAGAGATGGTAAAAGAGGTCGTATTTAGTTTTTCGTAGCAATTATTATTGGTAATGTTTAGTACTGATAATACTTTTTGTCTTTGCGTATTGCTTTTGTTCTTGTCTTCATTTCGAAAGAGAAGAATATCCGAACAAATGCCACCAAAATTCGTCATATTTTGAATGTAAACGCCATTTGCAATTAGTAAAGAATAAAAATTGAACGTTCCGAAGTAGCTGCAAAAAGTAAAAGGAAAAACATGGAAGTCGACCATACTCATGGTTACTAAAAATACAATTTCTACATGCCTTACACCTCCCGACCACGTTTCTACGTTAGCAAGTAAGAGGCTTGTGTTTAGGTTAGGCTCGTCAATACGTTTTGCAAAGGGGCCCGGTTTAGCTCTGACGCACCACAGAGATATGAAATTACACATTGAAAGTGAAGTAAGTTGTGTAACGTGTTATTTGAAAGAATAATATAATAAATGTGCATTCCTCTAACACAGAGAACTGTAAATCATGTATTTCGAGTTCGGGAGCCTGAATGGCGAGGAGTGTTATTTGATTTGCTTTTTAGTAACACATTGCATTGCAAATAAAGGTAGGCAACATTAGTGGTAAGTAAAACAAAAACAATAATAATAATAATAATAATAATAATAATAATAATAATAATAATAATAATAATAATAATAATAGTAATAATAATAATAATAATAATAATAATAATAATAATAATAATAATAATAATAATAATAATAAGTGTTGTTTGTGGCAAGGTAATATCTTCCTCAGTTCTTCTTCAAACGTAATGATTGTAACGCCATATCTCCCTTACAAACAAAATATTAGCAATTTATATCGAGAGAACGGGAAACTGTAGAGCGATGGGACCAACGTTGGACAGTATGCACTCATAGTACTCAGAAAAGTAAGCGATTTCAATGCAAAAGAGAAGAGTCATTGTCATGGGTACTCATGGGGCCACGGCAGAGCCCTCTTTAGGCAAAATGTCGATAGCTTATATCGAGAAAACAGGAGGTGATACTGGGATGGGACCAACGTTGGACACCGTGGACCCATAAGGCGCATCGAAAAAATTAGGGAGGCGGGCGCCAGCCAGCCTTACTTATTTCCACATAATAATATAAAATTATATTGTCGAAATACACACACGAGTTAGCTACTAATATTTCATATTATTATTATTATTATTATTATTATTATTATTATCTACAGCGTCTTTTCATTACATGAGCATGTTTGACATGAAACCAAAGAGAAAATCCATCCTGTAGCGAAAAGAAACAATACTTTCTCTCAAATGGATAAAATATCAAGCCGAGATTGATTCGAACTCGCATGGACGGCGCAAAAAGCCAGTGCTTTGTCCACTGTTTTTTTAACTGACTCACTGAACGCGTTTCAGTAACTTACTTATTGCTAATTTTACTTGCTTCACTCGTTTAACTTGCTTTTTCTAATAACTTATAACGACAGGGACACAAACACAGAAACATCGAGAACAGTTAAAAATCATAGATGCTCTCCCGCCGAGAATCGAACCCGAGACTCCATACACCCAAGGCTCACGTGCTAGCCTCTAGACCAGCGACGATGGCAACGCTCACTTCCTGTGTCGTTAGGGATTACGACCACTGTATTGCCAGCTATCACTTCAGTGGGTTGTATACTATGATCACATGGTTCTTCTTTGCTGGAAGAGTAAAACCTACATTATATGTAATACATGAGGTATTTAGACCTACATGCTCTTCATATAATGTAATAAAAGGGTCATGGTGTCGGATTTTAATACATGACGTACCGGTATTGCAGTATACAACATGCTTTGCATTACTTGTTTGTTTGTAGACAGCTACTAGCTTAGTGTTCTGAAAAGTTGTGTATAAACTAGGGATAGCCCGTTCCGGAATTATTAGTTTTCGGACTCCCGAAAGTAAAGCCGGACAAATTCCGGAATTCGGAAAATTCCAATTTTGTAATAATTTCGGAATTCGGAAAAAAACCGGAATTTAGAAATTTCTGATTTCGTTAACATTCCGGAATTCGGAAAATCCGGATTTTTTCGAAAGTCGGAGTTTTTCTCAATTCCGGAATTTTCTAAATTCCGGATTCTTTCCGAGTTCCGAAATTATTCTGAATTCCGGAGTATAACTGAATTCCATAATTTTGCGAAATCCGGAAAGTGAAAGTTCCGCTTCCGAAAAATGAATTTATTTTGGTTAATATGAATCGTGGCGGAAACAAGTCTTTGACCAGGTAATGGCGACTGCTTTGAAAGAAATGGGGAGTATGAGAATTCAATCTGTCATATTTGTAGTTTCGTGTGGAGAAAGAACGAACTTGTGAACCAGTGGTTTAAGAAAAACTCAAGTTATTAAAATAAACTTTGCCGACTTCATAAAAGAAATACGAAAGACATTTTGAATCGAAAAATATAACATACAAGTTTGCAAGCGGAGACAAAGAAACCTAATGTAACCAGACTAAAGACGGATCGTTTACCGCGTAGCGATCGCGGTTCAGTGGTCAAGGTGCTTCTGCGAATGCACGTTGCAATTTTTTTTTCTTACTTTAGAATTTTTGATGGCGATTGATCAGCGATAACATACGTTTTATTATATTCAGATATTTGAATACTCGGATGTTTCAATACTTGAACTATCAAATCTTCAGGAATAATAATAGTAATAATAATTATTATTATTATCTCGTAGAAGATTAAAAGCTAGAAGCTAAATTATCGCTCAGGTCATACCATTACAAGGAGAAACGTGACATTTGGAAAGAATATTTCGGTTTGGTTTAATGTTGCTCACGAGAAGAGGAGTTTCTCATTTCGTTTCTAAAACAAATAAAATAACATGAGAATTAACATTTTACATTCGAGACGGGTCAGGGCTAAATCAAAATTTTCGTCTCTCTTTGGAGATGAGAATCGAGACGAGACGAAAAGTATCGTAAACATTTCCCGTCTTGTCTCGATTCTCGAAATAGTGTATGTCCATTCTTTAAGTAACAATTGCTCTGTAGACTGAATCTCATAGGCTATTTCGTTACATTGTATTTCAGAGCTCATTGAATTATGCTCTGTGTAGGTATTTTTGTAGCAAAGCTTTTATATTTACCTCTGCATATTCTAAAAATTAGTTTATTATATGCCTTACTGTCGCGTGATATTCAGTTATATTTATTACAGTTATTCTCCTCAAAACATACTTTCTACATGAAACTTCAATAAAAGGTTCTAGTTTAAAATGTTGGTAGTTTCAGAGGTGTGTCTTGAAGGTACGGAACCCTTTCCCCGAAATCTCTACTTTTAAGTAAGTTTTGCCAAATTTCAGGGCAAGTTTAAAACTATTATTATTATTATTATTATTATTATTATTATTATTATTATTATTATTATTATTATTATTATTATTATTATTATTATTATTATTATATCAACTCCATGTATAATCTTTAAAAGATATACGGTTTGTATCTGAATAGTAAAAGCTAATTGACTGTCGATCTCGGTCGTCTGGAAGTCTTCAGGAGGCAAGGACATCGGTCACGTTCTGGGTTTGAGTTCCGAAGGGGCAAGTATTCGGGCTCGAGCAAAAAATTGTTAAAAGTTATAGGCTTCATCCAAACATATTCAAAACAGCTGGGACTGGGTTTGGGCTTCTCAACGGCTCGAGCGGCTCGGCTTACAGCTCATTCAATATCGAACCGAATCGAGAAGTGAGCCGAGCCAACAGCTCACCACACCGATTTGAGCCATCGGCTTAGTTGAGCTGAGTCGAAACGTGCTGATGAACTAGTTTCAACTTAGCTGGCTCGAACCGGTTCACATGAGCCGAGTAGGTGACCCATCCCAACCGAGAAAGCTCGAGCCATCGGCTCAATTGGGCTGAGTCGATGGCTTGTTCCAACTAAGCCGGCTCGGGTCATCGGCTTATCCCAACCGAGCCGACTCGAGCTGTTCTGTTCGCTCAGTTGATACGAGCCGAGCCGGTTGATATCACTACCCGAGTTGGTCTTCTGCTTGGGCTCAAGAATTCGACCGTGCAGATCTCAGCCTTGATTTTAAGAACTACAGTATATACTTATATTGGTGATTACGACATTTGAGGCTGTCTCGTAATAATAATAATAATAATAAACTCTTGTCTTCTCGTTATCTAGACGAGACGAGATACACTAAAATTGCCCCACGAGATGCACTAAAATTACGAGATGAGACGCACCTCTGTCGTGAGCAACACTAAAAGTATTCCACATTACTGCTTACATTTCTCATGGCTTTTGCTTTCCAGTCTGATCAGGCCAATATTTCAAAACGAGTTAAAACGAGCTGAACGAGCGAGAGAGCCATTATCAAACTCAACTCAACTCGAAACTCGACCTCGAAAACAGCGACTTGGCTCGGAACTCAATTCAAGAAAATTACCTTTGACTCGACTCAAATTGTACTCGAGTCGAATTGAATTTTGGCTCGACTTGTGCTCATCCCTATTCGTGTTTGTATTTTATGTTTCCACTTCAACAATGTCTACTCTTTTTTTCTCCTTTTACCTGCTGTTTCTGGATTTCTCTTTCGGTGTCGTCCTTTATTTACACCGTGCACTATTCTTATCCCCAGCTTGTGACCCGCTTCAATGTCTTATTCAGTTTAGGCTTTTCTTCTTACATTGACTTCACATGTGATTGATTTAATTCTCACTTTCCGCGCACGACCGATGAAAATGTTTTATTATTATTATTATTATTATTATTATTATTATTATTATTATTATTATTATTATTATTATTATTATTATTATTATTATTATACTATTGAACGTGCACGGCGAAATTACTGTATAATACGATATCATTTCTGTAATTTTACTCCATTGTATGTTATTTAGTTTATTAATGGGCACTAAATTGTCTCCAGATCAACGAATAAATTAACTACGGCATGCACTTTGGTGGAAATATCATTACAATAAGATTATTGGTTCGTTCCAAACATGTTCATGTAATGATATTTCCACCAAAGTGCATGCCGTAGTTAATTTATTCGTTGATCTGGAGACAATTTAGTGCCCATTAATAAATTAAATAACATACAATGGAATAAAATTACTAAAATGATATCGTATTATACAGTAATTTCGGCGTGCAAGTTCAATAGTATAATAATAATAATAATAATAATAAAACATTTTCATCGGTCGTGCGCGGAAAGTGAGAATTAAATCAATCACGTCAAGTCAATGTAAGGAGAAAAGCCTAAACTGAATAAGACATTGAAGCGGGTCACAAGCTGGGAATAAGAATAGTGCATGGTGTTAATAAAGGACGACACCGACAGAGAAATCCAGAAACAATAGGTAAACGAAGAAAAAAAAGAGTAGAAATTTTTGAAGTGGAAACAAAATACAAATACGAATAGGGATGAGCAGGAGTCGAGCCAAAATTCGACTCGACTCGAGTTCAATCCGAGTCGAGTCAAAGGTATTTTTCTTGAGTTGAGTTCCAAGCCAAGGCGCTGTTTTCGAGGTCGAGTTTCGAGTTGAGTCGAGTTTTATAATGGCTCTCTCGCTCGTTCAGCTCGTTTTAACTCGTTTTGAAATAATGGCCTGATTAGACTGGAAACCGAAAGCCATGAGAAATGTAGGCAGTAATGTGGGATACTTTTAGTGTTGCTCACGGCAAGGGTGCGTCTCCTCTCGTAATTTTGGTGCATCTCATGGGGCAATTTTAGTGTATCTCGTCTCGTCTAGATAACGAGAAGACAAGAGTTTTTTTATTATTATTACGAGACAGCCTCAAATGTCGTAATCACCAATATAAGTATATACTGTAGTTCTTAAAATTAAGGCTGAGACCTGCACGGTCGAATTCTTGAGCCCAAGCAGAAGACCAACTCGGGTAGTGATATCAACCGGCTCGGCTCGTACAAACTGAGCAAAGTTGTTGTATTACTATACATCTGCTTCCGCCCCTGTCAAATCTGGTCGATCTCGTTGACGCGACATATTTGCTTTTTTATACCCCTTTCTTCGTTTACTGAACAAAACAGTAACTATTCTGAAATATACTACTGCGCATGCCTCGTAGATAAATATTTCTGATGCCAATAGTTTCCGTTTTGTCCAAGGAATGTTATTTTTCTTATTCCCAGCATGACCCTTTTATTACATTATATGAAGAGCATGTAGGTCTAAATACCTCATGTATTACATATAATGTAGGTTTTACTCTTCCAGCAGAGAAGAAACATGTGATCATAGTATACAACCCACAGAAGTGATAGCTGGCAAGACAGTGGTCGTAATCCCTAACGACACAGGGAGAGAGTGGTGCCCTTCCCGCTGGTCTAGTCGCTAGCACGTGCGCCTTTGGTGTATGGAGTTCCGGGTTCGATTCCCGGCGGGAGAGCATCTATGATTTTTAACTGTTCTCGATGTTTCTGTGTTCGTGTCCCTGTCGTTATAAGTTATTAGAAAAAGCAAGTTAAACGAGTGAAGCAAGTAAAATTAGCAATAAGTAAGTTACTGAAACACGTTCAGTGAGTCAGTTAAAAAAACAAAGTGGACAAAGCACTGGCTTTTCGCGCCGTCCATGCGAGTTCGAATCAATCTCGGCTTGATTTTTTATCCATTTGAGAGAAAATATTGCTTCTTTACGCTACAGGTAGTCCACTCTTTTCGTATTTTTCGCTGTCGTTCACAGTTAAAGTAACTGACTATTATTCTTTCTACGAATGATGGATCTTCTCTTTGGCTTCATGTCAAACACGCACACGTAATGAAAAGACGCTGTCGATAATAATAATAATAATAATAATAATAATATGTAATATTAGTAGCTAACTCGTGTGTGTATTTCGACAATATAATTTTATATTATTATGTGGAAATAAGTAAGGCTGGCTGGCGCCCCCCCCCCCCATTTTTTTCGATGCGCTTTATGGGTCCACGGTGTCCAAAGTTGGTCCCATCCCAGTATCACCTCTCTATATAAGTTATTGACACTTTGCCTAAAGAGGGCTCTGCCGTGGCCCCATGAGTACCCATGACAATGACTCTTCGTTCCTTTTGCATTGAAATCGCTTACTTTTCTGAATACTATGAGTGCATACTGTCCAACGTTGCTCCCATCGCTCTACAGTTTCTCGTTCTCTCGATATAAATTGCTAATATTTTGTTTGTAAGGGAGATATGGCGTTACAATCATTACGTTTGAAGAAGAATTGATTAAGATATTACCTTGCCACAAACAACACCTATTATTATTATTATTATTATTATTATTATTATTATTATTATTATTATTATTATTATTATTATTATTATTATTTTACTTACCACTAATGTTGCCTACCTTTATTTGCAATGCAATGTGTTACTAAAAAGCAAATCAAATAACACTCCTCGCCATTCAGGCTCCCGAACTCGAAATACATGATTTACAGTTCTCTGTGTTAGAGGAATGCACATTTATTAAATCATTCTTTCAAATAACACGTTTCACAAGTTACTTCACTTTCAATGTGTAATTTCATATCATCACTAACAATCATCTTGTTCCAATAGGAAAATAACCCCCTCCTGCAAAAAAAAAAAAAAAAAACCTGACCGTAGCGAACGGGCGTGAACCTTCTTTAGGCGATTAATCGGCTCCAATATTTCAATAAGTTTCTGCACACAAATATTTCAGTAAAAGAGGAAAATTTATTCAAACTTTCTGAATACCTATTTATGGGCAAAATTTGGTTCCCTTGGAACTTTTTAAGAGCTTGAAGGGCCACCATTTTGAACATTTTCATCTGATTATTCTGGTTGCCACCATTTTGAACATTTTCATCTGATTATTCTGGTTAACGAACTCATCAAGATATTTCAACAATTAATGTTTGTGCCAAGTTTCGTCTCAATCCGCTGAAAATTAGGGTGGTTATGGCATTCACAAATAGCGTTATATATATACAAATAGATAGATAAATAGACACACAGAGGGAGAGAGAAAAAGTGTTTTTCTCCCTTCTCGCATCTGAGGTGCGTCAGAGCTAAACCGGGCCCCTTTGCAAAACGTATTGACCAGCCTAACCTAAACACAAACCTCTCACTTGCTAACGTAGAAACGTGGTCGGGAGGTGTAAGGCATGTAGAAATTGTACTTTTAATAACCATGAGTATGGTCCACTTCCATGTTTTTCTTTTTACTTTTTGCAGCTACATCGGAGCGTTCAATTTTTATTCTTCACTAATTGCAAATGGCGTTTACATTCAAAATATGACGAATTTTGGTGGCATTTGTTCGGATATTCTTCTCTTTCGAAATGAAGAAAAGAATAAAAGCAATACGCAAAGACAAAAATGTATTATCAGTACTAAACATTACCAATAATAATTGCTACGAAAAACTAAATACGACCTCTTTTACCATCTCTCATGAGTTGTATGTATTATTAACAAAAATTTTTAAAATGTCCTCGCTTAAGATTCGAACTGGCGACCTTTGCATTTGTAAGCCAGCACCTTAACCACTACACCAAGATCATGGCATGGTGATCGTTTAGTTGTCGGCGTATTTGTTGTATTTGTGTTTTATGTTCCCACTTCGACAATTTTTACTCTTTTTTTGTAAGTTTAACAGCTGTTTCTGGCTTTCTCTTTCGGTGTCGTCCTTTATTTACACAATGCACTATTCGTATTCACAGCTTGTGCCCCTCTGCAATGTCTTATTCAGATTAAGCTTTTCTTTTTGCCCCTCAGTAAACATTTGATTGATTTAATTCTCATATTCTCCACGGATGGAGCGCAGGAATGCCAGACTCGAAAAATAGGTGTACATTTACTTTCCTGACAGATCATACTCGCTTCGTCTACACAAACCGCTCCACAGAGAGAAACCCTGCTTGGTTGTCTGTCGTGCTCGCTAGCACACTCTTACGGAAGAACCTACGTGAGCGCGCAAGCAGTTAGACGTTTCTCTCTGCTGGCAGTAGTTGATAGTGGTATCTCAGAGGTTGCCAAATAATCAGTGTCTACGAGAGCGAGAGGGATTGCGTAGTAAGCGTTAACACATTTGCGGAAATATAGAGAAAAATGAAATGAAATCTTTAAGTTTTACGTCCCACGGTTATGCCGGTTAGGCTAAAGGAGACGGTGATTATGAGAGATGAGTGAAATGGTGGAATAAAGAAAGTGGGAGGAAACGGGACAACCCCGAGAAAACCCACGAGCACGGTGTTTGTCCACCACAAAGTTCACTTGGCGGAGGCTGGGCTCGAACCCGGGACTCCAAGCACCAGAAGTGAACGCTCTACCACTGAGCCACCGCAAGAACCTGAATAGGTTAGTACTTTGTGATATCAAGCACGAGCATCATATATGGTGCTCATGGCCTCACAGAGAAGCAAGGTGAGCACCACATATGATGCTCATGGCAGTCAAGCTGTTAAAAGCAGCTCTAAGTAGCAGTATTACAACGCACCGCGCCTTTTCGAAGTCCGTCCTTTATCCGCCCCTGCAGCATGGGCGAAGCTGTAGGAGCATAAGGGGGCATTGCCCCCCAACTTTTTGACAAAAAACAAAAATGCTACTTATAAGATCCTTCAATTCTGATTTGTATTAACCGTGCCAACCTCCCAACAGACAAAAGGTCTGCCCCCCAGCAACCAATTCCTAACTCCGCCTATGCCCTGGAGTGAAGCAAGTAATGACTCTATTGATATTTCAATATACTTTTATAGAGGAGCCAGCAAGAGAAAGTCTCTGACAGCTCGCAGTGACTTTGCAACTACTCAAGTGTCAAGGGCTTTTTTTGGTGCATCTATGGTGGCAATTTAATTAATGGTGTAAGATAGAGTGACCGTGGTTGGTAACACTAGTACCAAAGTAGGGGCTGCATTGTCCATCCGTATGTGGTCAGAAACGTTAGAGACCATCTCTTGTTAGCCATGCTATAGAAAAGTAACATTTAGTTGGAGCAGGCTCTCGAGGTATTCCTAAGTACTGTGATAAAGCACATCCTTTATCATTTACATCACAGCAATGTTTCTTGGTCGAAATAAAATTAAAATCGTACAATCATGTATTTTTGATCAGGATTCAGCTTAAATATTAAATTCTTTAATGTTTAAAGTTTTTCTAGAATATGATATGTTGTGAAAATAACTCATGGATTTCTGCAACTCCGATAAGTGAAAGCAAGAAAAACAAATTAATTTACTTAACAAATGAGCGTCTCTTTAAGTAAACCTTTAGTGGCTCGACTAAACTTTTAATATTAGATGTAAACTGGATTGCATCTTTTCAGGTATTCGGAACACCAACAAAAAGTACTGGATCCGACTTCATGGAGTTATAACAGTTCCGGAGGGAGACACTTTTTTTTCTGTTGTCTGTACAACATACTTGCTAAATTTTATAACCCGACGTGTGTTTACATTAACCCCAAAGTAGGATGTTACTAGCCCACCCTGGAATTTTGACGTCGATAATAATCTGAAATAATGAGATACTATGTTCGACATTATTATTCAATGTTATTCTGGAATATATTATAAGGAAAATCAAAGATGGTAACTAGGACTTAGGTCTGAACGGTAATCAGATTATGCCTTATGCTGATGATGTAAATCTGATAGGGGATAATATGAAGACAACAGAAAGAAACGCAGAGGTCTTACCAAGCGCTTGTAGAGACGCAGAGGTCTCACCAAACGGGTTTAGAAGAAAATGCACAGAAAACTCAATATATGGAAATTCGACGAGATCATAATACTGCAAATTATCGATGTGTTAAAATATCAAATAATAGTCTTGTCAAAGTTTATATTAGGAAATACATAGTTATTTAGTCTTCGCCAATTCTGTGGAAGAATTTGAGCTAAAAATATATAAAACGGTAATTATACCTGTTGTACTGTATGGTTGGGACAGGTTGCGTACTTTGAGGGCAGAATGCAGACTGAAAGTATTTCAGAATTAACTCCTGAGGTAAATTTTCGGACACAAGAGGAATGGTAATGCGGAAAAGAGAAACTTCATAACGAGAAACTGTATAAGTTTAACGGTTCACCTAACATTAAGTCATAAGAGGCTCAAGTCTAAAACTCATGTAGCCAGAATGCAAGAAAGTAGAAAAGCTTTCAAAATTTTAACTGGAAACCATTGTAGAAAAAACATTAGAAAGTCATGACCACAGATGTGAGGACAATATTAAAATGAATCTCGCAGAAATAGAAATACCAAGTAGATATTAGATTCAGTTGGCTAAAGACAAAAGTTTATGGAGAACTTTATTAAATGAGGCATTGTACCTCCGAATTTTCGAAGCCATACAGTTATTTGATTGTGTAATCGGATTATTTTAGGCCCTGGCAACACACGTTCAGAAATCTGACTATTTGTACTCCACATTTTCTTTTCTAGATACTTACTTATGACCTATAACCTTTCGAGTGACTATGTGCAAAAAAGTAAGGTCTTACTAACCATGTTCTAATAGGATTATAATAGCATCTCTCAAATGACGTTTATTCGTATTCAAAAGCTCTCACGATACACTTCTACTAAACTGTCCGCATTTATTTATGGGCTTCTCCAAACTTCCAAACTACTGAACAACACATTCAACATTCATTTGAGATAAATCTCAATAAATGAGAGCTACACATGTTTTTTCGGCTTCGCTTCATCATAGTTATCAACCTTCATGTACTCCAACCTTGTAATTACCTTGATGCAATCCATAACAATATTCTAATATCTCAGGGGTTTATCCTGAAACTAAAAGTTTCTTCCTTGTTTTCACAAACTTCTTAGATTTCTCAACATAATTTATTATATTAATGCATTTGATTCGTTGAGGGATGGATTACATTTTCATAAACAATTTACAAACATTACCAATTTAAAGAAACTTGTTGTTGCACCGAGTCTAGGGCTTACTGTGTGCTCTGTTTTACATCAAGATTAACTAAAAGTTCAAATTGTTTTTATTTCGCATTTTTTGCTTTAATTTACCCTTCAAATTTGCAGTTACACAAATATTACTTCTCAGATCTAAGTATGATTATAGCCTATTAATGATAATATAGTTTATGGAGATTAGCAGTAAAGCTTGTTTAATATTGTACTGTCCTAAAGGTAGTCAAATGCAATATATGGAGTATTGGACTTTATGATTCAGAGACTTGGACATTACGAAAGTTAGGGAAGAAATATTTAGATAGGTTCGAAATGTGGTGTTAAAGGAAGATGGAGAAGATAAACTGGACAAGGAGAGTAATAAACCAAGATAGAAGGGAAGAGGACACTTTTAACCAGTATTTTTCGTGAGAAGGCCAACTGGATTGGACACATCTTGCGAAAAAATTGTGTTCATACCGCCATAGAAGGAAAAATGGAAGGAAAGCAAGGAATAGGAAGAAGAAGAACACAACTGATTGATTAATTGAAAAATAGCAGAAAATATTGGGAGTTAAAAGAAGCAGCTGAAAATCGAGAAACATGGAAAAAAAATTTCCACGCCCAAACTGAAAATTCAGAAGAAAAAACTCATTAGTTCCAGAACCTGACAGAAGGCAGAATACTTAATAATAATAATAATAATAATAATAATAATAATAACAATAATAATAATAATAAAGGTAAACGGTAACAACTGTCTGTCGTTTATATACTGTGCTTATATTCTTTACTTAGTAAATTATATTGTGCTTTGCGTGGTATAAATACTTATGGATTTTATAAAAGTAATTACAATCTTGTTTGCATTTAAACGTTCTTGTATTCATTGTAAACAGCAAAACACATTGATGTGCAAGATAATCACAATCCGTTTTCAAATAAAAACAGAGAGGTAGGCAGACATGAACATAGCATCTTCTAGGAATTAGCGTTACCCAAAAAAAATGAGATCTTTTCTTCCGGACAATCTTTTAAAACTCGTAAATTTTATTGGAGTCTAGAATTGCTAACTAAAGTCCTATTTTCATGCAATTTGTTGCAAATGACCAAGGAAGGATGGAAGATTTGTGGGACTATGTTTGCTAGTTTAAATTCATCATGAGTAATATTTGCCACACCTCAAGAAAAAACAGCAAATATTCGCCAGAGTACCATACAATTGGAATAAAGTATTGAATTTTTGAAGTGGAATTGTAGAATACAAATTAAGTGTTAGTAATCGCACTGCACCTTATTCCAATTGTAAAGTACACTGGCGAATATTTGCTGTTTTTCTTGACGCGTGGCCGATATTACCCTGGATGAATTTAAACCAGTAAACTTTGTTCCATAAATCTCACATCCTTCTTTGATCGCTTGCAACAAATTGCATGAAAATCGACTTCAGTTAGAAATTTGACACCCAAATTAAATCCATGAGTTTTAAAAAAAGATCACCCTGTATTATAAGTAGGTATCCTAGTAGCTTGTCAGATTTTTCGAGATGATTCAAGTCGTTTGAGTATTGTATAGTAACTTTTGAGCTAACGGGTAGCAAACTTTGATTCAAAGAAACAGAAATAATTACTCATGAAAGCCAATGGGGTGGCAATATGTCATTCAATTTCTAACATCTCACCGTCAAGTTTACATTTTGTTAGTCTCTAATGATTTTCAAACAATGAACAGAATTGATTATAAAAGAAAAATATTTAAAATAGGAAGTTTGACGAAATATGAGGTGTGTTTCTAAACACATCGAACCTTAATTTTTGACGCGTAAACCAATGAAGCGCAGTTAGATTTTCCTCAGTGTAGATGTAGAACGGACACTCATGCGTAGTTGTAATTGAAGACCTGAAGTAAATTTGAATCTAAGTGCCATTTTCTGAGGTTTCGAGTTATAACCGGAATGATGATCTATGGGCCAAGCCAGTTAAAATATATTCGGATCTAAGCGCCAAATCTATGCATAGTGGTCCAGATCATTGCCAATAGAATGCGTGATGTGTATGTGAACGGCACAAATTCTTGAGGAAAAACATTATTATCTCAAAACAGTTCAAATGGCACTTAGATCTTAATTTACTTCAGGTCTTTAATTTTTTCCCGCCCATAGAAAGAGTCTGTAGCTGGTAGTCGGTCAACGAGTGAAGTCGTATAGTAAGCAATCGTCGGATTACAGTTCTTTCAAAATGACAGAAAAAAAAAACTTGGGCTTCGATATTCCATCAAATTTTGCCAAATGCTTGGCGATACTCAAGCGAATTCCATTCAGTCGGATCGGTACATTCAATTTTGAACGAGAATTTGGGTATGGGGAGAGTGTCTGCAAAATCATCGCCAAACACAACATTTCCGTATGTCATCAGGCTCCCTACTCACCCGACATGGCTCCGTGTGACTTTTGGTTATTTCCAAAGTTGAAAATGTTGCTAAAAGAGACCCGATTTGAATCAAGGGAAGACATCGTGCGGAATTCAATGGCATGGCACGGATGCTCCTATTCCAAAAACAGCGCTTTAGAATTGTTTCCAAAAATGGCAGGAGCGCTGGGAAGTGCGTGTTTTACCAAAGAGACTACTTTGAGGACATTAGTGTTTTGGATTTCCAAAGCAATAAATTATTTTTGTCAACCAAACGTTCGATACGTTTTGAACATACGTTTAGTTTGTTTGATAAAATTAAATACAATTTCCTCTGATGTTAAAATTTTCTAGTGAAAACTTCCTAAATACAGTAGGAGACTGAAGTTCATTGATTTCTAGAATTGGAATATATCGTCAAGACAATACGAGAAGTGGACCTACAGTTTAAGGTTGAACACAAATAAATCGCAATGCGTTCAAGGCTCTCTTACCGGGAATTGAACCCGGAACTCCAAAGGCTCAAGCGTTAGATGGCGGAGAAGATGGAAACGTAAATTTTAGAATATTCTTATTTATGATACAACCTTAAATGTTCACAAATACTAAAAATGAGTACACTATTGTGGACAAAAAAGATGGAACATATGAAGTAGTTATTGCTGGTTTCTTCTAAGACTAACGTTACAATGTAGCATACATAGAAGCAGAGAATATCTACAATTGTGAGAGATTGTTTCAAGCAAAACAACGTTTAAACATCTAAAATTGCAGCAGCGGTTTCCCTAGCTTCTTGCAAAAATCTTAATTATGCATTAAACTTGACTTATAGTTCTATAAAAACTTTAATTATGACAACAAAGTTATGCAAGAACGATCGTCCCTAAAGAATTCCATGAGAAAAAAACATTTAAAAAACAGTATGGATGATAAAATGAACATCCGCGGAAAAGATATAGCTCTCTAAATTATTTAGGTCTTAGGGACCGCAATTGCAGTCAATTATCTCACATTATTTGGGGAACTTTTTGTCATTTGTGTTTCAGTAGAGCTTTCTCACAAAGTCATTTCGTCTACAAACTATTTATGTTTACATTGTTCTGGTTTCTCTTCCACTCACGTTATCCGCATTTCCTTTCCTAATTAGTTTTATCCGTTCTTCTTCTTGGACTCCGTTTACTACAATTCTTGTGTTCTCTTCTGTAATGTGTTCCTTTAACTGCCTCCTGACCTTCTCAATCTTGTGCGTAATAGCATCTTTTAACCGTGCCTCCTCTGGTATTTAAGCAGCAGTTTCCCTTTCTTTTACGATCAACTATTTATATTATTAAAGTTAAGCGTTCCTTAGCAGAAGTTCTATAATATGGTCACTAATTATTGTTTCCCTTAATTTATTTCTATTTGACAAAAATAATTAAATTTCGGATTCCATAATGTAACATATTTCCTGTTGTTATTGTTTATTGAAGTTTAGCAACTCTTGTCAATACCAAGGCTGTATGAGGTCTAAAACATGCTCCAAAAATGCATCAAAGGATTGTGATATTGGCCAATAATTAGTTTTTTGATTAGAGGCCACAAACTTTTTTAACGGCCCCTAATTCGAAGTTTCGTATTTTCTACGGAAAAACCACATCACACTGAGTTAAGTGATAATTTTGGTTTGGCTACACAATACGTAGTTTTCCAGATATAAGGTGTACAAGAAAATTTTTCGATTGAAATATATTGAATCTTTTGACCCAAAAATAGTATTTGTTCATGAACCCAATTCATAATGTTTCAACGACGTAAATTGTATGTCTAAGTACATACTATATCGCTAACATTCTTTAGTAGAATACTCTTAACATACTTTAGAGGTAATAGTAACTAACTTTTTTTTACAATTTATTTGATGTTTAATGATGCCACTATTTTGTTTAATGTTATTACACAAACACACTAAGTAGAAGCAAGTAATATAAGTTATTTTTCGCAAGCTGGGTAAATTCACACTATTACTACTATTTTCCTGTATTTTTTTCTAAAAACATATTTAAACATTTTGTTCAAACTGAAAGTAAATAATACTTTTTTTTCCTTCTGATCAATTTCAATTTCACACGAAAGGATACATTGGGAAACCTCAAGGGAATCTCATGTGACGTACATATGTTAAAAATGGAATTTAGTCTCTGCTTGTCACTGCTGTGAAGCTATATTCTTCGGTTTATTGAGTTTACAAGTGGGACTTGTTAATGTGATCCTAGATGTTTGACGTGTGTAAAGATACGGTATTTTAGTTAAATATCAGTGCGTTGAAAAGTTCGTCCTTGTACGAAAGTAGTTCTTATTCAAATATGACGATTTTATAAAATAATATATATTTCGTTACAAGAGTCACTTTGGGTCATTTGCTGGATTATAATGTGTAAAAGGTGAAAATAGTATAATCGTATTATTATATAAAATTTCTATATTGTATATGTGGGGGAAATTGGCCAGATCTGATGTAATATATTTATGTATTATTTGTATAATATTATTATCTAATGTAGCATATATAATTTATTCTTAAAAACATTTTTGCCTCTAAAATTTCAATTAACTAGATGGAAACACTTATGTCAGTAATTTCTTTTTCAAAGCTTCTTTTGGGAGTTCCTTCTCCCATATATTTTTTAGAATTTCTTTTTCATTTTTTCTACTGTCTCAACAGTATATAACAACGAGTGAATTTGGCTAGAGCAGAGGTCTAGCTAGGATATAGGGGTTCCTCGGTAGAAGGCAGGAGATATATTAAGTTCTACCTTTTAGTAGGTTTTCATTTTAGAAGGGGCTTCTTACTTGGGCTAAAATGAGGTCCTATAAGAAGAAGGGATATAGAGAGTAATTCTTGCACAGATTCAAGAAATAAACTTTTGCTAGGGAATTTGGTCCTGTAGAATAAAGACAGGATTTGATCCTTGAAATGCTATATTCCATATTTAGGTGGATATGACATTTAGATTAGTTATTCCCTGATTTTAGGATTTTAGAGTACGTATTCAAAACTGAAGCTGTATACGGCTTTGGTATGTTTTAAAGTACATTGTTCCTATTGCAGGACACAGTAGGTTTTTATGAATATTCTCAACTCAGATTCTTGGGTTCGATCCCTCGATGTAGACTCGTAAGAGGCTACTGATAGAATTTTTAGTTTTTTTTTTTAAATCATATCATCTGTTTAAGGGAGTATAGTTCTTACCTAACCTTTACTTGCCAGTTCTATTTAAAAAAATTTCGCTACTATAAGGCGAACTTATTCTCCTTTCTT
The DNA here is from genome assembly GCF_964235325.1 of Thermobia domestica. Taxonomy (NCBI): domain Eukaryota; kingdom Metazoa; phylum Arthropoda; class Insecta; order Zygentoma; family Lepismatidae; genus Thermobia; species Thermobia domestica. The sequence goes on from NC_137463.1 coordinate 264,641,657, forward strand.
AGTTATCCTTATAATAAAGTATTTAAAGAGATATCCTTCTAGAGAGCATTTCTTATATAAGGGAGTACTCGAAATAGGGAGGTAGGCTGGGGCTTTTGATACAATGAGTCAATGGCCTTTGTAACTTAAGGTAGGCAGGGAACGCTTTTAATGAGGGCTAATCCTTCTGTCCGCCTCAGGCACATAATTAGAAAAACCTTAGCTTAATAGAGAATTCTAAAACTAGAGATAGATTAGAGAATTAGAGAAGAGAATACACAGCAGGTATATCTCATGAACGTTTAAAGAAAGCTATTTCATAGAATTTATCAACTCTTTCTAAGTAAACTTTTAATAGAGGTAACTCAAGTGTTATGATTTTATATGTAGATAAGATCCTGAGTTATAAGCCTATTTATTAAGATAATTACCCTAGACATTACTTATTTTGTTTTAACATACGAGTCAGAATATAATTTATTATATTCTATTTTTTTCTAAAAGTTTGTCGAAAATTTAGTCCTAGAGACACGGATAGTCAGAGCTCACAGTCTAACGGATTACTATACTACAGACAAAACAAAAATTTTCGACAAACATTGCATATAAATCAGAATCTACAACAACTGCGACTTCAATGTCGTATCCTGGGTACTGAATCGGACACTAAACTCTAACCCAACCAACACCAACTTCAAATCTCTTATAATCTTGTCTCTTATATAAATTATCTTCATTATATGAAACTATGAATTGAATAATGCTCCATCATTTTAAATTCTGTATAGGTGCTTGATAATATGAACTCATAACAGTTCAAAAATAGATATTTCTGCTTAATGCAAGTGCGAACCATGAAACATATTAATGTTTACTATGTGACGACCTGTGAAATTTGGAAATTAATATACAAGGTACCCAGGGGATGTGGCAGTAGCTGGGAAATGGTAGTATAAGTGATATTAAGCAAAAATGTTTATATGAACATGGGTCCGATTTTGGATGATAACTGAGATATGAAAAAAATTAAAAATACCAGCATCAAGATCAACGTACTTCATGTTTCGGAAGTAAATAATTTGAGTTGAGTTTGAGTTTATCGTCCCGTTCAACAGCAAGGCTATATCAGACGTGGCCCTACTGATTACATGGTATCCGAACCACATGATCTCCCGCCAGGAATCGAAGCCGGGTACTCCAAACCAAAGACGCGTACGCTAACCGCTTAGCCACGATGGAACTCGGAAGTAAATAATTTATTGAAGTAGATAGAAGCTACATACTCAGTAGCTGGTAGGTAGACAATCACATTCCATGATATTTACTGAATAGTAGTTTCGAGATCACCTGTTAAAATGATTATCGATTCCGAATTTTTCATACTAAGTTTGTAAAGTTACCAACAAGTGGCGACACATGTGACAGTTATTCATCGAAGCGTCACACCTACAGTGTTGTGAGAGTTTGTACCTGAATCACGTACACATTTGTATTCTCCTGTTAACTGTGTTGTTTCCGAAGCATTTCATGCACAGTTGATGTAAAATGACACTTACATATACGAAAGAGGAGTATGTGGATATGGTGTTTGTTTGCGGGTTTCATAATAGAAGTGCTCACGCGGCTATTAAAGAATATAGGAGGCGGTTTTCATCACGTTAAGATGCCAAATAAGACAATGTTTAATATTAAGTTTTATGCATTAAATGAGCATGGAACCATGGAACAGTTCCAAATGTTAAACTGACTTCAAAAAACGAAATCTGACAATCTGTGGAAAAATAAAACTAAATACCCGTAATTGCCCTAATGTCATAACATCATACCATAAGTACCAGACAAACCTCAATACATCTCTATCTTCCACATACCCATATGTGGTGGATACTACATACGGACAATTTGTATCCATTTCACCACTAACCGATGGAATACGTACATCCTACTGAATATGCTTCCTACCTTCAATTGTGTCATTCGTTACTAGAATTTGCAGTACAAGTTGCAAACATTTTATTCACCGATGAGTCGATCTAAAACCAATGTGAATAACAGCTGTAATAAACACACTATCTCAAGGAAATCTCTAACACTAGCTTTGTCATAGAATACCAAGACAGACTTTTCATCGTCTAGTGTGGCATGGTTGGCGACATTCTTGTTGGGTCATTTGTCCTTCATGAACTGATGAATGCACAGTGGTACTTTCATCTGTTACGAAATGATTTCTTGGACAAGTTAGACCACGTTTCTTTGCAAACAAGGCGGGACTTCACCATGCAGTATGACGAACACTAGCTCAAGCTAGTCGGTTGATTATTGACCATCTTATTGCTATCTACTCTAATCGATTGATTAATCTAGTTACTTGACCACCTCGTTCTCATCATCGCTCTTAATTTATGTTTCCGATGTGGATGAATCAGGAGGTTTACCAGGAAGAGGTAAATACAAGGTATGAACTGCAAGTTCGTATTGTTAATACTATTGAGTTAATCCGCTAACATCATTGACAGCTTTGTAGTGGAACATAAAATATCTTCCGACGCATTCTTCAGAAGTTCATTCAGGTTGATGGTATTTTTCAGAATCTGCTGTGACCAGCATATATTAACCTGTATTTCTTTATTAATTGCTTATTTAATTATTTATCATATACTAATAACTGCTACACCACCAACTAATATAACAGTTAATATCAGTACGTCCCTTCTTGTATTTGCTTGCATAAACACCCTTTCATTCCCATGTTTAACATCTTAATATTTTTGTTTGCGCTTCTCTACTTCATTTTTACGTCTGTTCATATCTCAATTATCGTTCAAAATCAGACCCATGTTCGTAGGAACTTTTTAGCTTAGGATTACCTATAATGCTTTTCCCAAAGCATTGCCACTTCCTCCAGATACACAATGTATTTATTGTTAGTATTTCTATACTATATTACTTACAGTTAAATTTCTATTTTAATTTGGATGAACTCACCCTTTTGATTCTGACGGGTCACAACATTAAATAATGGACTAGACTTGCTCTTTTCTCCTGTAATCTTTTGTACTGGATAAATAATGTTAGATCTCTGTTTAGTCTACATAAAACCTTAAAGAGCAAAAGGTCGAATTCTACCATTGCACCATGTACTTTGTTATGCTTGAGATGTTACGTCCTTCTAAGAAAGTTAACCTTAATAACTATTGCACATACTGCAATGTTCTTGACGTCAAATTGCTGGGTTACATGACAGAAATGTTCACGTGATAACAACTTTCTTGGAAGTTCTTCTATGGCGAAGAATCCAATAACCTGCAAGTGGTTTCTTGTCTACAAATACGTGTAAACATATTGTCTGAAATATTGCAGGATTTTCGCGTTAAGGAGTTTGGAGCTCATAGGCAAATCAACTAACATGTAATAAGATTTTATGAATATTGTAGTATCCTGACCATATTTGGCTGTAAACAATAGCAAAACACACATCATCGATCAACAAGCCATTACATGATCCCGAAGTATGGATACGTCAACGATAGCAGTGCCAGCACCAAGGATGGATTACAAACCCCGAATATCCAAAATAAAAATGAGTACGCCGAGCCAAACACCTCGAGATCAGTCTGCATGGAATTGACCATTTATCTCTTAGTTGCTTCGACTTTGACCCTTATCTTTCTTACTAACTGCCTGGGTTGGGAGAATCTTATTCCGACTGCTTGAGTTGGAATATCCTATGAAAACTACCCACTCTTGTTGACTGCTTAGTTCGAAGAGTTAATCCGTCTTCGGACTTCAAGGACTGCTTGGCTCTGGAGTTCTCCTACACGAACGCTTTCCTCATTCTTGTTTTGCTGCATAGAAGGGAGACTTATACAAAGGTAGATAACTACGTAACTGGAGCTAGTAGGGGGGGGCGCGGTGGCTCAGTGGTAGAGCGTTCACCTCTGGTGCTTGGGGTCCCTGGCTCGATCCCAGCTCGCGCCGTGTAGACTTTGTGGTGGACAAACACCGTGCTCGTGGGTTTTCTCCGGGTTCTCCCGTTTCCTCTCACTTTCTTCATTCCACCGTTTCACTCATTTCTCATTATCACCGTCTCCTTTACCCTAACCGGCATAACCGTGGGACGTTAAACTTAAAGATTTCATTTCATTTCTTGGGGTTAGTTTTTGTAATAGGAAAAGGTTTTACAATAGTGTTCTATAATAAAAGATAGACTTTAAAGTATCAAATCATAGCATAAGGTATAGCACGATTTTAGTTCATTTTAGTTCTTCTGTATTGGGAATGTAATATTTTAAAAATGATTGTCAGATTCTTTAAGTATATAAATTTAGACACACTGTATTAAGCAAGTGAAAATTTTGTGAGATCTGACTGACTGTTTTTAAGCAATAACTACAGTAACATTAAGCTAAAATGTTATTTTAAAATTGTTGTTCTTAGCTTTTCTTCGTTTAAGATAGATAGAGAGCTTGACAAATTTTACAGAGTTGACAAGTAATTATTTATACTTAATTGGCTTTTATCTATAATGTGTTTTATGTTAGTTTTCCATTTTTTAACGTTTTCTTCTAAATCTCTCAAAATGGTTTGGAATTTTTCAGCATATTTAGCAAAGACTACAGAATTATTTTTAAAAGGTCTCGGGTTATGGAGTATTTTATCGACATGTCTCTTTCATGGAAGGACTTGAAAACACAGGGGTAGCAAAGCAAGTGGGTATAGTACGTACAGCTGCACTTACATTAACTTTGGAATTCATTTTCCTCACATTAATTCATTGAGTTTTCGGTATCTATTGTTTTCTGTGTTTTCTTTTCTCATGTTGTTTTCTGTTGAAAGGTTGATTTCTATGAACATAAATTTTGAAGATGTCATTGAAAAATTTAAAGTCTAAGTTCCATTCAACAGAAATATGTCGTTATAAAAATTTGTTGTACATTTCCTACTTCAGCAGTTTACATTGTGAAGTAGGACAAAATTTTCACCCGGGCAAAGGACTTTCTGGCGCCCCCTAGTCCTAGTTTATATTTTACATTTTATTACAGTGATCCCCCCTCCATTCTTTCTTCAACATGCCATGTCTCCGTTTGTCAATACAGCTCTCCTAGTACTATGACTTCTTCCATGCTGGAATGGAAGATGATGTGATTGACGCTACTTTACAAGAATATAAAACAAAAAAGTCAGTAGAAAACACGTCATAAAATTTACTTTTGGGGGCTCGTTTTGGCGCTCCGGGTAGGTTGCCTGACCCTTGATCCGCCCCTGCATGCACTCTTAGATTTTCTCAGATATTTCATTTTATACACGCATACTTTTCAGATATTGGATTCATACATTCAGTTTCTTTAATAAATATTTGCCTAACCGTATTTATTGCGTACAATGTTAGTCTAATTCAACCCCAACTTGCATTCACACTATCAAAATTTTGCGTTTGTTACAGGTTGAAAATTAACATGGGTACAGTGTTACATCTGTCAAATCAGTAGATTATTAAAATATTGTATTTTTTCACCACTTTCTCTTCGTGTTGCGCTAAAATCTCACCTTATCATGAACATGCTTCACCAGTGTGTGGGAAAAAATGATAACTCTAGAGCATGTTTACATTTGGGGAACAAATTGATAACTCTAGAGGATTCAACATCCAAGATAGCAAAAAAAAAAAAATATCCAATTGGCGACTCTTTTGACGATTTTTTAAAATTACAATTTGCAGAATTACTTATAAATCTAGCGATTTACGTGCTGTATATAATTTTTCTGCAATCAAGTCATTCGAAGAAACTTTCCTGTTTCGTTTTGTTTGTTTCGCGTGCGACGACGAGTTGCGCAAGTGTCTCGCGTGACCACCACTCCACAATTCAGCTTTATTTTCTTCTACCCTTTCCCAGGTAATGGAGAACAACTCCACCCTCCGATGTCACTTAATTTGCACAGTTTCCGTTCGGAGGGAAAAGTAGTATAGCGCTAAAAGCAAGCACATTAGCTGTAGAAGTGTAAAATGAAGTGCTATCTTTTTGGTTGTGTAGTTTTATTTTTATTTTTTTTTATTTTTTTATTTATTTATTTATTTTTTTTTTTTACTTTAAGAAACCTCGAAAATAATATATGGCCAAAGTAAACACTATTGTGGCAACTACGTAACATATCAGATTACGTTTCTGACGAAGACATAAGTATATTGTGAATACTAACAGAAATTACTAATAATATATGTTAGCTTTGGTCCTGTTTTATTTTTAAGTTATAGGCAGAGCCGGCCCTAGGTAATTTCCCTCTCCATGTAATATGGCATCATTTGTCGGTTCTGACCTTTTTCCAGAAAGAACAAAATTGAAAAGCCACGATTTTAAATATAATACCCCATAATGAACAACGAAGGGAAAGAAAAGATCACGCGCACTCCGAAAGGCCTACACACTACAAATACATTCTCGTTGTGTCTCTTTCTTTGTTTAAATAATAATCTATTATGTAGCGAAAGATAATGCAAACATATGTCGAGATGGTTTATAGAATTCAATATCGAGCTTCAATCTCAATATATGTTGCCAATTGCAGTGTAACGAGCTCTTTTATCTTTATTTGTTGATTTTCCTTCTATATCTGTTTAAAAAAATAAAAAAGAAACTTGTTTCCACCTTCAACGATGCAGAACTTGTTTGTGACAAGTATAAGATTACTTTTCATATCTAAACTGTGATAACTAACTAAATGGAACAAGTGTTCTTTACTGTTCGAGAATTGAGTTCTTGTATTTGACAACAATCAATCAATTGAGGCTGAGATTTATTTGACCATTTGCTTTAGCAGTGTCCATGTGACCAAAAACTAATGGTACCTAAACATGAATTATGAATGTAGTATTCAAATAGAAGATCAGCTTTGTAAAATTAACTACCAAGAAATATTTATCTTTCCATCGAGAAATATTTATTTTAAATAATATAGTTATGATGGATTTTGCCACTCTTCGAAACTGGCTGCCTCGTGCAAATACACGTGTTACACGTAAGATAGAATGAAGTACGACTCTGGTTGTAGGATGTACAAAGTTAGAATGAGGAGAAGTTTTGAAAATCGTATAGAATAAGTACTTCATACTGGTGTGCCTGAAATATTGTGGCTCCACTTTTAGTGACTTTTCATCTCAAATTGGAATTATTTAATTTTGCCTTTAGTGGCCTTTTCGTGTCATTGTCTTGGCAACACTGTGCTCCTCCTACAGTCCTATCCCTGTATTGCAATAGGAAGTGATCGATGAAGTATTTCCTCTTTCAATATTGAGACCCTTAGTTTAAAAGTTTCCCGTAGTTTCAAAACGAGCAAACCCAACTCACTTGTTGTATGGAATGCGTAGTTATTTCTGTGTATTTAGGAGTAACCAATTCTGGTTTGTTTACCGCATCTCACCATCAACAATTCTCCACTTTATCAGAAACAAAGAGTGATGTTAGCTGAAAAGAGAAAAAAACGAAAACAAACACCTATGAGAAAAATGGGCGAGCGAACAATCCGATAGGAAACATATAGGGACCACATACAAAACGCATACACTACGCATCTACACATAAACAAACACACACATAAAAAAAAAGAGAGAGAGAGAGATCAAAAGGGCCAAATTGATACGTAGAACAGAGAATGTAGTAGTAGAGAATGCTTGTAGTTGCAAGAAACAATTGGAATGGATAGACTATAATTCAAATAAACGGGGACGCCAATAGATTTTAATTTATTTCCCCTTTGCACCAGGTAACCCAAGCTTTCGACAAAATTAAAATTTAAGGGTAGCGATGTCACCATCTAGTTAACAAGTAAAAAAAGAGCTTTGGAAACTAGAGAACGTTGCGTCGTCACATATTTGTTCCTGATAGGATTAGGTAAACAAGCGTAAAGTGTCGAAAAAGGTTAACTGATGTCTTAGTTCATTTTTAATTATTTTTTAATTTGAATTGCAATGTATTGGTTTTCTATGTTATAAAATATTTAATCCTCAACTGGTATAGTGAATTTTTAGTGCATAGTTAGTGACATGAGGTCCATGAGACCCCTTACTAGTTATTAAATATAAAAAAGGAGCACAATTACATTTGAAAGACAAACTTGTTTTAATTATACCTTGTAGCAATAGGATATAACACACCGTAGATATAGTAAAGAAATATAGCAATGTGCATGGATATAATGTGTTCAAACCAGTCTGGTATAAGTTTTCTAATGTAAATAAAGATAGCCTTATATATGGCTACACTAACACTGATATGCAAATTATAATAAACGAACGCCTCAAAATTATTGTCAATGGAAGGCAAAACATTTACAAATTACTCTTACCCGTTATACTATATATTTGGAATATTGATGTTAAAATTTTTAATTGTTTAGCACTATAATCAAATTGCAATTTTGTTTTCTTTCTATAATAGTACGAAAACAATCTTAATGAGCTAATACGTTTTATGACTTATATATGCAGTGACGTAACTATGAGGCGGGGTAAACGGGGCTTGTGCGCCGGGAGCTGGATTAGAGGGCGCAAAAGCTGGGCAAATATTTATTTTCACTATAAGGCAAGGAAAGGAGTTTTAGCAAACTAAAGATCATTAAAAAAAATACCTCAGAAACTTAACAGGACAACGACTCATCACCTTAGGATCATATCCATAGATCATACGTTAACCCCAAAGCTATCTTTTGAGGACATTGTAAACATTTTTGCAGCCAAAAGAGCTCTCAAAGTTAAATTTTAGTTCAAGCTTTTACATCGATTTAAAAGATTTGAAAAATGTCCGAGTATAATACTCGGGACAACACTTTGTTTGTCATAATTACATATTCTATTCTAAAGCAACAGACTGTTGATTCATTCTACACGTACGAAAATCACGAATATAATTCCCAAAACATTGTGACTTGCAGGTAATATAATAAGACTCTAAGAATATGTCAAAGATGCTACTTTCAGATTATTTGGCAATCAAATGCTTATTAGTTGGTGTTATATCCTGTGCTAAAAATTAAATTATATACTACGATTTTGAAATCAAGCTTTACCACTTGAAGAAAAATGGAATAAGAGGTGTGGTTGGGAAGCGATTTAGTTTGTTTACTCAGGGGGCACTAAGGCGAGTTCCTCCCCGAGCGACAACTAATGTAGTTGCGTCTCTGTCTATGCTAAGATTGTGTACTTTGCATGCACTTCCGGTCTACCGTCCAAGTAAACAGATACCTAGACTTTACATCCTTCACTATAATGAGGGAAATCCTTAAACTGAAAGTTTGCATGGGATCTCCTCGGATTGTTCGTTTTTTCTTCTCTGTCTACAACTAGAAAGGCAAATCAACAATTTAATTCCTATATTCAGCTCTAAAAAGGAACTATTCTTAACATATTTACTTTACCGTCTTGAGATGCCTTCTGAAAAAATAAGGGGGATATGTGTTTCCCTCATAACACTCAAGTACATTTGTATTAGGACCTACTCAGTAGAGGGATTTCTCTCACAAGTACGTGTAACTAGTACATGGGTACTAGGTCAACACGAAATAGTCGTACTCCATAACCTCTCTTTGGACGTGTTTTAACCAACACCCTTAACATGTAAGGTCTGCTCACGATGTAATGGTAGTGCTTCGCAAGAAATCAGTCTAACTGTGAATGTACTGTTAGGAAGTAACTAGTCTTTCGCGATTCTAGTGTAACCTTCTCTAGCTTCGGAAAGGTGGCAATACCTTCATAAACTTAAATCGACCGTAGTAAAGCCTGGGTTAATTCAGAGGAAATGCTGTGAGCTTGTTCATCGTCGTGGACTCCACATGCATGTATGTGGATATATATTTGCATATTACGCACACTGAAGGTCAAAGAAGTATCCTGTGAAGTGACTTATGATAGCTTACTGCGCAATGTCAGAAATATTCCTTGAATTCGTTTCCCGGAACACTATCATGAGAGTTTAGAATATCGTCATACGTTTGTACTTTTAAAGTAGTTTTACTAATTTGAGAATAGTCAAACAGGACATGGTGCTAAGTCAAGGCAATGAAGGTGGTTAGTTGAGTTTAAAATTTTAAAAATTCTGGCCAGGAAATTGCTAATATTAACTCGTTCTTTCAGATAGCTCTCAGTCATAAGTCGTGTTATTTCTTCTTCTACCGGTACGTCGTGGAGATTGGGTTAATTCGTTTTGCATCCGGCCAAGTGAATGCTTGAACATTTAGAATCGAATAATGCCTCTACACTGCAAGTTGCTTAGAGAATAACTAGTAGGGTGGAGCGAAAAATTCAAATTTTAGAGTATCGAGTTCTAATAGGGCTCACAAGTTGAGTATTGGCATGCTAATCAATGGGAAAATAACATAAATAATCACGCTTTGGATCTTTAGTTCTCGCAAACGGCCTATTTTTTTTTTTTAAAAAAAAAAGAATGTAATCGTGTTTTTCCTGCCGTTGTTAAAATTCTATAAGGATAAGCATTCATGTGCATTCACCCCAGCTTTACTACGGCAGATCACGATTGCATCCGCACTTATATCTTATTGAAACCGAAGCTGGGCACACAGATCAATAAAATATAAGTACCGTAAAATAGAAATGTGTAAATTATTAACTTTAACACAAATATTAACGAACGAGAATTACCCTACAATATAAATCACAAAACCTGGTTAAATTGTGCGTAAAATATAATATTACTAAATTATGAAATACACAATTAAAATGACACTAAAAGATAACAAGCAACTTTTGTTTGTAATTCTTTGATCGTTTCAACCTTTCATTTTTAATCCTATGTGATTTCCTTCATTGAAGAGGTGACTATTTAAATTTGTTAACAAATTAATGTTTCACTTACTCACAGTCGATCTTCGATTGATCATTTAATCCATCGCTGATACCACTCGGGCCCTGGCGTCGAATCCGCTGGACAAAATATCCACAAAAAGTTCCTATACTGGAGCCGGACTAAGTCTGGATCAGTGTCGATTAATTTCGAGGTCCCAATTCAGTTTTCCGCTAATAGGAGTAAGCGAGCGTCCTAGCTGGTGCTATTTGCTCCTGCTATTCGATAGTTTGAACTTAAAAGTCCATTATGAAAAATTGAGATCACAGACAAACACGAAAATGTTGGTACGTATATAAATCACTTCACTTGAGATTTTCGTACACTGTTGAGATATTGGTTCTCTACTAATGCGGAGAATATCACTAGCGATAACTATAAAACATTAACTTTTACTTATGCCAATAACGATTCAGCGTGCGAAGCTGAACCTTTTTAAGGGGAACACTTTCTCTTAAAAAGAAATACACCCCACTCGCCTTTGTGGGTACTTTTCAAAGTGACAGGCATACGCGCGTACCAAACACACACTGAGCGTTCTAGTTAGCAAACCAAGGCTTGTATATGGCCAACCAGGAAAATCCCGATTTTCACCCCTAGCGTCGGGACCAGAATTATCGTCCAATGAGCTACTGGTTATAGAAGTGCGTAGGTGAGAAGTGATTGTCCCGAAAATCAGACTCAAAGGAACTTTCACTAAGCATGTTATTATCACGTGAACAGTCCTTGTTCCTTGACCATATATGGCCGTAAAAATCGAAGTGAGGCCTACCAACACAAATGTACAAAATATCAAACTGGTGTTGAAAGTTTCAAGATTGTTCCTTTTATATACGAGGGTTGGTTAATAAAGTTCGAAATTAAGTCTGTCTTTTCCAAATGTCTTCGCCCACAGCTATGTCCAAAAGCTATCGCCCACTCTCTCCATCTTATCACTTATGCATGACAAATTTGCTCATGAGTTTGATTTCTTAAATTTTCCATGCCATACTCTGGAAGTTGAAAGATGCGTCAAACTTGTCACAGAGTTTGGAATAAAAGTGTGCGGAGAAGAAAAGGAATATGGCTCCATGAGAGCAACCTTGTTCTCAAGACTCACAATGCCAAAATTTCATTTAACAAGACTGCATTTTAAGACAACGTCCTTGACTAAATTGATATAATTTAGCACACCCTAATTGGTAGGATAGTTGGATAGAGTGTGGGTGGAACTGGAGTTGCAACCACCTCCTCGTGGTGAGTTATAAGCCATTTCATGAAAAAAAGTTGACAAATGGGCGAAGAGCTGCAAAAACGATATAAAAATAAAATATATAAAATCACTCACATAACGAATTATTAACAAACATGACCTCACACAAATAAAAATAAAGTACTTCTACAAGTGAGAAAAAGTAATTTGTATATTTCTTGCGTAAAGGTAACTTTTGGAGCATTTGTCTTTTTATAAATTTTAGGCCGTTTGCGCGAACTGAAGATCGGCAGTGTAATTTTTCTGATTATTTTGATTAGCATGCGAATACGCAACTTGTGAGCCCTATAAGAATTCGATACTCAAAAATTTGAATTTTCGCTTTACCCTAATAACTGTTTTACGCCATGGTCGTTTCATGTATTACATTTTCGTTATGGATGGCAAAACCGAATAACACTCTTTTTTATAAATTGCTCTATGTTCTTCATATTTTATAAATATTTCATTAATAATATAATGTCACAGCAGTGTTTCTGTCGCTTACCAAAATCGACTAATATTGTTTAACACATTGAATGTGTATGACAGGTGAAACACGCGGCGTATTTCGCCCACGACTTGTCTATCATTCCTGATACACAACGAACGTTTCTTTTTATCGCCACAATTTATGCAATAAATCATGAAGATATATTCAGAAATTTTTAATAGACACTTGTTTTGCAGCTTGAGATTGTCCCTAATATCAACTTGACGATAACAGTAAAATTTATACAAAAGTACTCTGGAGATCAATGCGTTAAAGATGACTTTTGACTGGACTGACCGGATGACTTTTGACTGGAAGGTTGAATGCAAGAACTATCTAACAAGGAGAAAACAAACTTTGGTAAAAGAACTTTGGGGCCATTTTTTGCAAGGTGATAGTGCACATTAAAAGTGTTCATATTACAAAGTGGGAGAGCGCAACGACCTAATATAGCATAGGAAAAGCGTCTTAAAGTTTTCGACTCGCCGCATACACCGTATGTCGTACGTTGCGCAAAATTTACAAAGTGACGGCGTCGCAGAATTAGTAGCATCTGTGACTCACGTGCCAAGGGTCACGGGTTGGATTCCCGCTGGAGTCAACTTCTTTTTCTTAAGCCAATAAAGTAGCCACTTCTAGCAAGAAGTAAAATGTTAATTCACCATATGTTTATAATTTTAAAACAATAGAAATATTCAAATCAGTTCTAAAATCTTTCAATGTTTCATGTTAACTAGCAACGAAATGTAATCTACTTCATAAATATATTGATATTACGAGTTATATTATGGTTAGCACAGTTGTGTAAAAATGTTGTTGACGCTTCGCGTCTACATCTGTTGACAGTGTGTGTATTACAAACACTGGCGCAAATGGCATTGGGGATGAGGGGGACATGTCCCCTCTAACCTTTGAACTGAGGGACAGTCTCCCCAATAATGTGTTTTTGGGGAGAAATGTGATAATGTGTGTCCCTTGCCACAAAAGAAAATTAGATGAAATTGATATTCCCCCAGAATAAGTCTCAAATCTGCCTGCCTCCCAAAGTTCAAGACAACTCTGCTCCCCTGAAACTACACAGCATTGTTTTTCAACTTCATAAATATTCTGAACATCGCTTTAAAAACTACGGGAATGGTCTTACTCGTCCTGCCCCTAATGTTGGGGACAGATTTTCGCCGCTTATTACAAGGGGAATAAGGGAAAAATCTCCTTTGGTTATAGTAACATCCTGTATTACCAAAGAGGATTTCCTTCTCATCCCCCTTGTAATTCTTACACTGTCAATAGATGTAGACAGGAAGCGTCAATAATACTATTTTACACAACGACTGACGTAACCATAAAATAACTCGTAATATCAATATATTTACGAAATAGATTACATTTCGTTGCTAGTTAACATGGAACATTAAAAGATTTTAAAACTGATTTGAATATTTCTACTGTTTTATTTATTATTGACATATGGTGAATTAACATTTTGCTTGTAGCTAAAAGTGGCTATTTTATTAGTTAAAGAAAACAGTTGACTCTATCTGGAACCGAACCCGTGACCCTTGGCACGTGAGTCACAGATGCTACTAATTCTGACACGCCGTCACTTGATAAATTTTCGCAACGGACGACATATGCAGCGAGTCGAAAACTTAAGAACGCTTTTCCTTTGTTATATTAGGCCATTGCGCACTCCCAGTTTGTAAAATGAACACTTTAAATGTGCACTATCTCTTTACAAAACATGGTCCCGAAGTTCATTTACTAAAGTTTGCTTTCTCCTTGTAAGTTTACTTTTAGTTTTTTTTTTTTTTGTTTTTTTTTTTTTGTTTTTTGTTTCAGAGTTACCTGTTTCTTGTTCTAACTTTACAATGAACAATGTATGTGGATACCTCGTTTGTATTATAATACTGAATATAATCATCGGATCCACATCATTCTTGCACACAATGTAGAATGGTCTTTTCCTACTGGAACATGGGAAATCTCTAATTCAATTTAAAAAATAGACCTCCTGGTTCTTGCATCCAACCATTCAATTATAGTCCAACTGAAATTTAGTGCAAGAAGAAATGAAATGAAGTGAAATCTTTCAGTTTAACGGCCAACGATTATGCCTGTTTGGCTGAGGAAGACGGACGATTAAAGCTGATAACGGAAGAATTGGTGGAATGATAATATAGGAGAAAACGAGAGGAAGCCCCGAAAACACTCACAGACACGATGTTGCCCACCACAAACTAATTTGGCCGGTGATTGAACCAGGGACCAGAGGTAAGCATGCTACCACTGAACCACCTTGCCCCAAATTTAGAGCAACAGGTCCATATATTTTAAGTTTATGTTATAACTTCAATACACTATAAATACAAATTGTTTTTTCTTTCTTGTTCATGCCGTATTTATGACTCGTATCTTACATTTACAGAGCGATCGATAGAGCACAACATAAGAGAGGCATTGTTCGTTGTTTCTCAGGCAACAGTAGGATTGTCAGAACAAACGAGAATCGATCCCCAATAGAATGATACTTCTTTCCTTATACGTTAAAGTGAATAGTTCGTTGTTAAGTGTAAATTTTTCTAACCTTCTAAATGTAGTAAAAATTAATTTCCAGTCCTCACATTTTTCTAGTCATAAAAGAAGAACGTATGACCACGACTATGTATGTGTCTGTATAAATTATTACATAAAGATGTGTTCTTAGTTGATATTGCATACTAACATAGTATAATGTTGCCGTTGAGGGTATGCTTTTGTGCAATATCTTCACTCTTTTTTCAGTTATCATAAGCTGTGTGAAAGACAAAATTCATGGTGATTGGAACGAAGCGGTCGGTGTCAAATATAGAAGTAGGAGGGGAGAAAATAAAACAGGTTACTAGTTTTCGATGCCTGCGTAATATTATTACTGATGAATATGAAGTGTAAACGTGAAATAAAAGCAAGGATAGAAATATCGAAAGAAGTCTTTAAGAGGAAGAAAAGTCTCTTTTGTGGGACCTTGAATTAAGAATTGAGAAAAAAGTCAATAAAATGCTTCGTGTGGAGTAATGATCTATATGGGTCAGAAACACGGATATTATGCAAAAATGATGTAAAGCGATTGGAAGCTTTCTAAATATAGGTGTGGAGAAGAATGAAGAGAATTAGTTGTGAAGAGTGAAAACGAATAAGACAGCGTTAGAAACGATGGAGGAAAAGAGAAAAAAATAGATATTATTGAAAAGAAGAAGAGACACTTGTTGGAACAAAGTAATACATTTCTCCAAATGATCTTTCAGTTTCAAAGCCCTACTTTGTATGAAGCGGCATATTGATTAAAAAATAAGGTTCCACATGGAAAAGACCTTATAGTATCCGAAGAAAAATGACTGTCTATCAACAATTGCTTCCTTGTTAGAACAAAATAATATGTCAAGGGAATATAGCGGACGACGAAGGGGTAAAATAGGCTTTGTGAAACAATGTTTTCTTGACTTTCTGGGTAAGACTACTAGAATCTAATACTCAAACAACTTGTTTATGATGTCTCTTCGATTTACCTTCGCAGCAGCACGAAGTTTAGCACCAGAATTCTCTTATATATATTCCACTCTCAATATGGGCACAAACTAGTTAATCAGTGTGGATTTCACCCTTGCCACCCCAGAAACTGACTGCATAAGTTTATTAGTAGTAAACTTTACACGGTCATATTTGAATGTTCCATTGTTTACTGTCAGCTTTAGTCTCTAAACCACGATGATACACGGTATTTACATGGTCACAAGATTATTGTAAAAGTAGTTCTCATTGGATTCAAACAGAACCAACGCTGCAAATACACGTTCATCTCGATCCTGTTTCTGGATAGCGATTAGCATCTTTTATTTATTCAAGTTATCATATCAAATTTCTAATACCAAGGAATGCAAGAATTAAGCAATACAACCTTCAACCATATACTACGAAAGTTTCATACATATAGCACAAATTTTCCCCAATAGTCCCAAAACTTTATTGATCACGTCTCCTACATTCTTTTGGACATGTTTCCGGATTGCTGTTCATTTGTTGTTTGCATTAAACAAAGTTTGAATTAATTTATATTTACCCTTTTATTTTTGTTTCGTTTTATTACAAAAAAAAGTAATTATTTGTTTCCTAATTGGTTATTATTTACTCATACAATTTAGAATTAATTAATTTTCCAAATAGGAAAATAGTTTCAAATAATATTTTGTGATCAGATTAGTATATAATAATTGAAAACCGAATTATTTTAATCAAAGCACAGTACACAATGTAAAATTATATTTGCTTTTTCCGTGAGTTGATGATCTTATTTTATAAAATGTAAATAATAGCATAAAATATTTTGATTGAAAGATTATATAAAATTGGTTATACAGTTTACTAATCTTCAATTACAAAATTTTATCCGCGTCGATTATTTCAGTATTCAATATAAATGTGTTTCTCAATTACCCACTTTAATTGTTTTACTATTATTTTGCTTTAAAATCCAATTAGGGAAATTAAGACTAATAATAAAGGCTAAATGCGGTTAGTTATCCAATTAAGTATTTGATCAATGCAAGACTGGAAGGAAATAATACAGGTAGGTGCTCCTTGCAAACCTCACTCAAATGTAGTCTCAAGGCATAAGTTTGCCTTCAACCTCACTTTCCCTCACCCATATGCCTTCTCATGACCGATTAACCTCATTCGCTCTCACCCTTACCACCCCTCTACCTCAAGGGAGAAATTTACTATCACCCTTACGCTCCCTCACCATCCATCAACTTCACTCACTCTCACTCTAACAGTACTTCACCGTCCCTCGGCCTCACTTTCCCTCACCTTCATGCTTCCACACTACCCTCCTCAACCTCAAGTCAGAAACATGCTATCACCCTTAGAATCCCTCACCACTCATCAAGCACGTTAATCCTCACTCTATCAGCAGCTGCCTCCTCTCGGCCTCTCTTTCCCTCACTCTCACGCCCTCATATTACCCTTCAACCTTACCCCCTAAACCTCAAGTCAGAACCTTGCTATCATCCTTATGCTCCCTCATCATTCCTCAACCTTGCTCACCCTCACTCTAACGGCAGCTCACTGTCCCTCGGCCTCACTTGCCTTCACCCCCAATTCCCCACACTACCCATCAATCTTACTCCTCCTCAATCTCACATCCCATCAACCTCAAGCCAGAACCTTGCTATCATTCTTACGCTCCCTCACCACCCCTCAACCTCGCTCACCCTCACTCTAACAGCAGCTCACTGTCCCTCGATCTCACTTGCCCTCACCCTCACATTCCACACTACCTTTCAATCTCACTTCCTCTTACCCTTACGCCCCTCAACCTTAAGTAAGAAATTTGCTATTGCCCTAATGCTCCCTCACCACCCCTCAAACTCACTCAGCTTCACTTTAATCACCTCACCGTCATTTCTCTCACCCTCAAGCTCCCCACAGTACCCTTCAACCTTGCTCTTTCTTAATCTCACACCCCCCGAACCCCAAATCAGAAAAAAACTATCAGTCTTACTCTCCCTCACCACCCCTCAACCTCGCTCACCCTTACTCTAATAGCACTTCACTGTCACTCGGCCTCACTTTCTCTCACCTCACGCTCCCTTCCTACTTTTCAACCTCACTCCCCTCAATCTCACGCCACTTCAAACCTCTCAACTTTAGGTATTGAATTTGAGCAGGACTGTGGTTTAGACACCTTCATGAGCCAATCATGAAAGCCATGTTCCTGCCATGAGGACTACAGTGTGTAACGTAGGAGTAGAATTTTACAATCAGAGCTCAGACAAAGGGAGATGTTTGAGAAAAAAGGGACAGAGGAGATAAATGGATAAATGAAACAGATTTTGGTTAGGTACGATTACTCATGGACACGCAAGTAGTGTATCAGCAAAGCTTTCGGTTACGGATGTTTTCCTGTCACTACGACTTTGTAAACGCTAGGTTTGATATATTCTCCTTGTTCCCTCTGTGTTGTATACTGAGAATGCGAACTTACACTCGAGGGTCCCACAAGTTGTCGCTAAAACCTGATTGACACATACCACATCTGATAGAGCATCATGATAAATGAAAATGTGCAAAATTTAAGGTGCTATGGACCAGAGAAATAAAAGCTACTGGGCTTAAAAATTTGAATATCCAAAAAATTATACCATAGAATTATGTACGTTTAAAATAAATATCTTGAAAACCGTTAAAGCAATCAAAACAAAAGTTACACAATATAATGAGAATAAAATGCCCTATCGAAAACCATAAACAATGTTGCCATAGGTGAAGCAGTGCTGCCAACTTAGCATAAAATATTTTGTTTGAAATAGCACCATATGCAAGTGTACAGAGATTTAAAATGCACTATTATCACTAAACAAAACACTGAAGTGTAGTGATACAGTGTTCCACACAATTGGAACTATGTGTGCTGAAAATGTACAATGGAGAAGTCTGATACGTGGCAACAGATGATAATAAAGGAATCTGGGTCTCGTACTATGAATTTAGTTTAAATGCACAACACAGATAGTATAACATAGCAAAATGTCAAAAGTGCCACAAAATATTGATCCATTTAAAAAACTAAATTGAGTGATGAAATTTTTACATCCTGTATCAGCTCCGAATCTATATAGAAGTGTAAAGTGGGATGCGAATCACTATGAAAGAGAAAGATTACAATGAAATGCAAGGTGAAAAGTACAACAAAAACATGTCCGAGGCGAGATTGGAACCCGCGATCCCTAATATGTCAGTTGTCCAGCTTCTAGACCACACGGCTATCCTGGCCGACTAGAAACGAAATGAGGTAGTAACAAAAGAGTTATATTTCCAATGTGTACATGGTAATATTACAGTGTACAAACATAATCATATGGTATGTACGAGAGAAAGTAAAAGAATATGTCACTTAACACCAAAGACAGAAACCAAGAAAGTACTTTTCCAAATATTGATAAGATAACCAGTTTAAAGAATTAGAAAACCCATGTTCGTTTCCTCGCGTGTATCATTTTGTTTTCATGACTGCTTATTCATCGGGGCTACAGACCTATAACGCAAAATCCTCACTTGTTTCTAATGGATACTTTTTTACCCTTTATTGTCACCTATCAGACTTCTCTATTGTACATTTTCAGCACATGTAGCTTCAATTATGTACAACACTATATCACTACATTTCACTGTTATGTTTAGTGATAATAGTGCATTTTAAATCGTACATAAATAGCTAATAGTACATAAATAGATAAAACCGGATTCATCTATCATAATGTGTGCTTTAAAAAATTAAATTGAAATAACTTAATAGTTTAGAAACTTTCATGCTTGGGAATAAAGCACAACTCATTACAAATTTTAACACCGTGTATTAAGACAACTTATGTATTTAATGAACTTCTTAAAGTAAGAAACGAAATAATAGCAACTTTTTATTTAAGAAATTTTTGATATCATACCACAACCTCTTATGACTCGAAATGGTTTTAATTACAAAAGTTTACTAAATTGTAATGACACAGAAACATAACTCTTATGTTTATTTAACATTGTAAATGGATGTAATATTCACTGGTTAATTTAGTTTTAATGATTTCCTAACATTTATTTTTCACTTTTAGATTTTAATTCAAACTCCCGGAGTTAACTCACCCTACCCTAATAGAACTACCATTTTTTTGGAATTTGGGTGCTTCCTGGTTGTAGCGAAGAGTTCAACTCAGAATTTTTAATGATATTTTTTATTTTGTTATTTTTATAGGAAAACTTTTATAACTGTATTGTGATGTTTTGTTAGCTGTTTTTATTTCTTTAAATAAATAGCAGGATTGTTGCTTTTTTATTTTATAACAGTTAAAATATTTTTTTAAAAAAAATATATATATGTTTAAATTTTGTTTACTTTACAATATTTATCTTTAAAAATTCAAATCTGACTAAAGAAAGCCTTTAGTTTAATAATTCGTGTTGCAGTTTCCGTAACATACTCGTATCAGACATATTTATTTCATTTATCTGATAAAAACAATTATAATTGACGAAACTATAACATGGATTACTAATATAAGTACGTTTCTATCAGATTTATTTATTTATTATTTGGAAAGTGTAGAGTTTTTTTGAAGTGCTGGACGGAATGGAACAAATTTTGCAGTTCTGTGCAGAGGGTAATTCTTTGCTATTATAGAGCTGCCGTGCATTTAAATATGACTCAAAGCGAGACGTTCAGCATATTACAAGCCATAAGTATGTTTGCCGTTTTAAAAATTTAATATAGTTTAACTTCTTTCTTCCCTTTTTTCTATCTTTTATTTTTATTTTTTAATTTTTTGTATGAGTATTATAAACGCATTATTAATAAAGATATTTACTTTCTTTTTACTCAGTGGGTATGCTTACTATGAAGAGTATTATAAACGAGGAGGTTACATCTGTCCATCACATATATTTTATGCCAGACCAAAGAGAGCTAAAAATACATATGGTGAGTGGAAGATCATCGTCAATCTACCGAAACACCCTCATGAGCATAAAGACCCAGCGGCCAAGGGACACTCATATCCGCTGGAGAAAGTTACACAAACCCAGAGGATAGAGCAATGCATGTACGTATACTTTTCTAAATTGGAAATGAACAGTTTGTGCTAATTTCACTCACTATTACTCAGGTATTTATATGAAGCGTTTAGAGCACAAGGAAATCAACTCCAAATATAAAGTTCATACGGTGTGTTGAAGTACATGGAAATATTAACCCCTTGAATCCCAACCCTATAGATATAGTGCAGAACCTCATGACCATGCTAAGTGGAGACCATCAGGTAACAAATAGTACAAAAAGTCATCAACTACATTAGTTACTAATACCACAATTGTTTTAAAATTATTGAAATTCTCATTTGGATGTCCTATAGTCTTGCGGTTAGAGTGTTGGACTAATGCCTGCATGGTTCACAAGAACAAAAACACACGTCTCATAAATAGCCGAGGTTCGTACTCTCAACAACAGATGGCATAACGATCGTGTTTTCCTCATTGCTTGTAAAGATTTCGTGCTCTAGACTTCGGTTCTCTCCAACCAGAATCATTCGTACGTTTTCGTGGTCATTACCATGCAAGAATATTTCCTCCTCAGCTGTTGGAACCAGCTATGTACAGCGGTGGACACTTCTAAATGGTGCACCTTAGCCGTAAATCTCCATATGGCTGTACCATTTAGAAGTGTCCACCGCTGTACAAGCCGTACATAGCGGTAGGGAAGAATGCAGGCTGGATTATGTACAGGCCATACATAGTGGTAGTCCAGCGGTTGCCACTGTTTTTCCATTACAATATAACATCTGGACGTGTACATTTTAAGACATAGTATGAGCTTCAGAAATCTTATATGTTCGGAATATGTCTAAAGCCAACAAATGTGGACTTGATTCGCTTGTGCACTGAACGCGTCATGTTTTTGTAATTAATTAATCATTAATATGTATTATTTCTCCTTGAATCGTATTGAAATATTTCTCTCGATCTTAGGCCTCAGAGTCTA
The DNA here is from genome assembly GCF_964235325.1 of Thermobia domestica. NCBI lineage: Eukaryota > Metazoa > Arthropoda > Insecta > Zygentoma > Lepismatidae > Thermobia > Thermobia domestica. The sequence continues at coordinate 264,663,769 of NC_137463.1, forward strand.
ATGTTTTCCATGCCTCAAATCTAATTACTCAAACACTGTTGTTCAAGACTTACGGGTTCTTTTGAATATTCGATCTAAATATGTTATTGGAACAATTGTTCCATCATTGGGAACGCATATTCAAATAATTCTAGCACCACTGCTCTCTACCAGATCGAGAAGTAAAACTTGTTGCCAATAAAATATATCAAAGAATCAGAGAAGTGTAGCAAAATGCAAGTGTTTAGTATTTGTATATTATTAAGTAAATAATCATAGGACGCCTTATGCAGAGTCTTTAGACATATGATTAGCGCCATACTAAGGTTTGACTAACGCATGGTTATCAGAAGTGTATTCACAAACTCTGACTAACACGTAGTACTTGCCTAAGTTAATCACATCCGACTAATTAATTTAGAGCAGAAGGTACTCCGGTTTAACCACGGTATAGCCACAATAAACTTACATTATGAGAACACAAAGACAATTAATTACTTGTCTTTCTTCCCTTTCATCTCATCTGTTGAGTTAACTATAAAGCAGCTATTAAGCCAAATCCTTTACAATAGCAAAACTGTTTCTTAAAGAGAACAGTAAGAGATCAGTAGAAAATTTACAGTTTTCTGAGAGATACATATAAAATGATCGATAAATTATCTTCCCTCATAATTACAACATAAGCCATCTATTGTCGCTAATATTAATTTGACTTCTATTATTTCCCTCAGTAAATACATCCCTCAGAAATGAATACACCATCATAAGTTGATTTCGTAACTATTTATAAGTTGTTGTGATGTCAAACCGCAAAGAAAATATTACGAATTTCGTATTTCAAGTATTTTCGTTTTTTCAGCCTAAGGTATGCACACGCCTAGATTTCTGTAGTTGCTAAATTTATTTTTCTCACTCGAAATATTGGAGTTATATTAGTTAATCATACCCAAATCAACTTATCAGCTGAGCTCCAAGCAGACTGAATTCCAAAAAGTACACCCTTCTTAGTACAGAGATAATATAACGGTAACTAATCGTGTGACTAACGCTTGATTAACGAATTCTCTCTCAATACCGCCAAGAGACTTTCTGAGGGTCAACAGATTTCTTTTCTCTTTCCTATTTTCTGAAATTTTCCTTCTAAAACACCGACTGAAACCTTCCTCTCCTTAGACCAACATAGCTTATTTAACTATTGTTTGACAACAGTAGAGTGTAAACAGCTAGTCATAACGTTGATGGAAACAGCAAAAACTAAAATATCATTCAATGTTGGCACGTACATTTTGTTGAGAGAGAGAGAGGCAGAGGAAGCGATGCACATCAGAGCGACACTTTAGATGTTTAAGTTATATTTTATCGAGCGTATATTTCTTTAAGAGAGCAGAGAGAATGAAACACAACAGAGCTACACCTTGATACTTGCGTTGTACAAGTATTTTATCACATGTGCCAAGAGAAATAAATAAATATTGTGGCAATAGTTGAGGACAAGAAATACAAAACATAAAGGATGTTTATATAAATTACTGTCATACAAAATATGGTTTCGAAAGTGCAGTAGAAATTGGGGTACTACTATATAGGAGGAATAGACAGTTGAGTAACCACAAAAAGATGAAACTTTGTAGGCACGTTCCTTTGATATATGAAACATTTTTTCAGTGAATAAACAGTATTACGATTTATAAAGTTTTTTATGCTTTATTTCTAATTGTCATTTTCTTTATTGTCTTAATTTAAATAGCTGCTTAAACTTGAAGACTAATGTAAATTTTTTAGAATCTATTGAACTATGTTATATAGAAAATAAAGCAAAATCTGTAGGAGTAGAGCATAACTCTATAATGGTATGAAGATTCGCCTGTAGGATCGCAAGTTTTCTTAGAAAATATCATGCAGAAATACCGGTAATAGATTCCAGAATTTTACACACAAAAATGTAGTCAAAAAATGAGACTTCTGTAATAACAATTCTTAATGAAGGCATACGTATAAGCTATAAAGCTTTGTGTGATATGCCACATTACATTAACATCATTAGCGTCAATACGATGCTACACATTAATGCAAAACACTTGTCTCAGACGTTTGTCGTTAGCTCGTAGAAACTGAATCCAGTATGGTTTCATATGTTAACATTTTCGAAGAACTCTTCATGTTATGAGTTTGGAAACACCGAGTTGAAGAAAGTTCTCAAGAGATGTTGGTTTTCTTGAAATTTTCAGTCATACTTCCCAAATCTGTCTCATCCATACCTTTGATTCTGAAAGCCTTTCATTGTTTATACCATTTTACAAATTTAGTATGTTTAAATTTCTTTTGTAGACAGACTTATTGCTATGTAGGGTATCCTTAAACTACATGTTGAATTTCTGATGTACTGCACTGTGAACTTTAAAACACAGATGCCTTCTCTGTCTAGATGGACTCTTTTAGAAAATATAAATGCATAGCAACATTGGCATATACTAATGTTGCAGAAGATCTCTGACATATTTTAATAACGATTTCAATATTTGCCGAACATAATACAACAAATGTTGGATAAAAGTATTGGCAACACTCCTCCATGTAAAGTCCATGAGTCAGACAGCCATAGATGATCATAGAAACTTTGACGAGCAAATGTGGTAAAGGAGAAAGTTTGGTCATGTCCAATACAATATTCCAATGTCTTGAATTAGAGTTGTTAATTTCTACCATCCTAATCAGAGTTGAAGGGCCCTAACGAAATGTTAACTAGGGTGGAACAACGTAACTGGATCAACATTGAAGTGACACATATTCGCAGGAGACAGGGTTATTTCCAGGTACTCCGTGAGCCATATTTTGAGCACAAAGTATTATATCGAACTGTACAATGAGCGAAATTGTTATAGGAAGGCATTGATTATATTTAGGAAGACTCCAAACTAAGAACCACACTATTGAAATTCTTTCTTCCTTACTGGAAGTGAATCGGCGGCCTTAAACTGTGTGAGTCGATACTGAACTAGGCATATGCCTCAAGTCTCTTTATCACATAACATTCTTGGGTTCCACAGAATTGTAGCTGCGAGAGCTCATGTGGTTTGGATTCATCATTAATCAGTATTTCCTGTCCCATATAGCCTGCTAAAAGGGGCGTTAAACTGAAAATAAACTCAACTCAACTCAAGAAATTGCAACTTTGTGAAATCCGCGACGAATCACAGAGATATAACCTTATTTAATGCGGAACTTGATGCAGTAATACGAGAGAGGTTAGGTGATAGCTTCTCTGATCGGAATATGACTATGAGCAAACCTAGAGCGCGATTTTTGAACCATGCTTGGAGTGGCAATCCAATAAATGGAACCATACTGGATTATCTTTTCCAAAGATAATGTCCTTTTTAATGTGGTAGCGTCAAGGATATATATTTTTTGTTCTATATGCCACCTATGGAGTAATATTTCATCATTCTGTTCGTTCTCCTTTCGCAAGCTGTTATGTTAATTACAACTTTCCTGTAAACAAAACCATCCATTATCGAGATTGGTACAATTTACTTCTACAAACTCTTCGAAATTACCTTAGTTCGTATCCCTTATAACAACATCAGCCACTAATGACTAAAATTCCAACATTCACAAATGTTTCACTATCAACCACTTCATACATTATTTAAAAATAAGATAATAAGGTATTCAGTTGTGATTCAATGTCTCCACACTTTGTTCGATTATTCTTAATTAACACTTTGTCCGAAACCTTACAAACCCTAACAAAAACCTCTCAATCTTTCGAACTTTCGAATTTGTTTTTCTCCATGATCATAAGATTTTTTTTTCTCTTCTATCGCCTTTTAGAAGCTGGTATGATCACTGTCATCTGTAATTCTTTTTTTAAAAGATGAAATTCTGTGGATCAATTATATTACAATTGGCTGTAGCTTTACTGAAAACATGCTCTTCTATCGAAATGTATATACATAGTATGATACTTTGCCATTTCGAAGTTAACAAAAAGCGTTGTGTATGAATTCATCCATTTTTATGTGATTATTTGTATCATATGATAATGTCGTGTAGATAATTCTCAATTAATTAGAAGAAATCCCTGTATAACAATAACACATATTTTACATGATGTAATGTATATCTGATGAAAATATACATTGTTAAATAAGTAATCATAAAATATTAGATGAATTTCAATATAGCAAATGAATTACTTTGATTAGAATTGACTATTCAATTTTGATATCAGCTGTTTTGCTATTTTTAATAAATAACAGTTGTCAGAAGATGAGTTATTTCATATTGGCTCATGTATAACTTTGGAGCGTGCTTTTACAATCTGAGAAATATCAGAGAGCAATATTAGAACAGAGTAAGGAAGAAGATTAGGTAGCAGAATGGAAAAAGCAAATGCTCTGCTTTGTGCACGTAGTCGCAAAACTAAGTTGCGCGCATGCATGCAAAACCATCAACTACACTATCGACATTCTTACTTGCTTACCATTGCTGTATTTTATCATCATCACCTTACCTGGTAACTCCTCCACTTCGCATTTATTGTTGTGAAAACTAGCAAATTGTGATATCACAAGTTGTTCACTAAAGTTAAAAGCATTATTAATCTCCTTTTGTATTCTTTTTCTAGATACCCAAATGCTCCTTGTAGTTACGTGGACAAAGCTTTGCGTCCACGATGCATCCAAAAATATAACTTCGTCAGAATGTTGGCCTATACGTACGAAGAAGGATTTCACATTGATAGTTTTAAGTTACCAGTGGCGTGCTCCTGTCACTTAACCAAGAACGTTTTAATCCCAGGTCCTCCTCATCATCATCACCATCATCTTCCTCCACCTCCACACCATCACGTACATCATCATCAAGAGGTCCACCATGCTTTACCTGTTCCAGTTCCTCATAAACCTCCTCCAGTTGTAGGAACTAAGGGGCATGCTGTGATTCATACGTTTAATCCTCATGCGTTACCATTTGCACCAGAGCTGAATACCGAACACCGTCGAGCACTGCCTGATCGACCCAAGAGGCCACCTACGTCTTCATCTACGCCTTCAGCTCATCATGGAACGTCGTCTTCAACTTCCAAACCTTCAGGGCATATTGTTGTTACACCAAAGCCACGGAAAAAGTAAAAAAAAAATGAAAGTTTGTGTTGCTAAAAATTTTAGTGATAAATTTCAAAAACAGGTTTGCCTGATAAGGAAAGACTCAATACGTTCTGCAGCACTTTAAAGAGCTGTGCTTTAGTTCATCTCATTAATTCAATATGGACAGCATTGCTTGCACGAGCAAATGGGAAACGTAATAAAACATCTTTCAAAGAAAAAAAGCGCCATAGCTGTTTACGAAGTGAAAGTATTTTTGTTTCCTTTGATATTATGGCCTTAAAAGGTGTACTGCTAATATTTCACTGTTATAGATATTACATCAAGAATGTTAAGATACCAAGTAGTGCATATATCGGTAAGAGACACCATGTATGGATCGAAACAACGTACGTTACCGCGAAGTTACTTTCCGACCAACATGTGTAAAATACTTTGTATCATAAATGTTTCTTTCTTTGTGAAATTAGAAACAAGAGGACTAACATTTATAACTTTGTAGAACTTGTGCTGTTCAGCTCTTTATGCTCGTTTATGTATATATGTGTGTGTGCATGAAAAGAGACAGAACATGCTTTTAATAAGCTGATTAATATCAATAATGAGACTCTTATGATCATTACATATTTGAGTGTAAATGTATGAATTAACATTCTTTTAAATTTCATATAATAACTGTTATATTGTATTATAATTTTTGTTTCTACTGTACATAAAAGTATATCTTTTCGTGATAATACATAGTCTTTTCAAACTACTGCGCATTGTAAAATACAAGAACGTGTAATCACTAGCTATACATTAAATTCTATTCGGCGTCGGCTTTGTGGACATCTATATTAAACTGGTACTAATTCAGAAAATGATATAAATTTCATAAAGAAAGACAATGCACAGGTATAGCGTAACGTTTTAGAACTATGGAAGTAAATTGCCACACCAATCTTGCTTCACTAGCAAATAATTCTCGTGTGTCTGAAAGGTATTTTCATGCCTGATAAAGATGACACAATAGTATCTAAACGTTACATCATACGTAGTTTTATTTTGTCAAGTGTGTGTATATTTGTTCACAATTAATATATCAATATGGTAGAATAAGAACGGATCTTTTAAGAAAATCCATAATGTATTGAGAGAAATCATTTTCAGGAAAGATCTAAATTTTGAAAGGGTAAAGATTTTGTGTGACTTATGAAATAAATTTATGATTCTTAATTTTTCATGCAACTAACTAACTTTTCTATTGTCTCAGAGATCCCATAGACAAATAATGCCTTTTGATAGTGAAAGCTGAATTCGAATATTTTATCTAAAAGTCTCTCAGGTAACGCTAGTGTGGAATCAATTGCAGAATAATTGCAATCAGTCAGTTTGAAAAGTTCTAGGTTTAAAATGACCGTTCCCTTTGGATAATCTAACTTCAATGAATTTGAATAAAGAATATAAATCGTTTAAAATAAGATAGATTTTTCGGAAATGTAAAGATAAATTATTAGATAATAAAAACTAAGATCAGTTTCATTAAGGGCAAGTCATGGATGGCCCTAGGGATAGGTGGATTTGTTGCTCTACACTCTCTCTACCGCATCATTTAAGGTTTCGCGATTCGACCATCTTTGCCCACATGTTACTCCAAGTTCCATTTTTAGTGAGTCTGGGTGAATGTTAGCACGGCAAAGGAGCAAGGGTAGGGTGAGAAGGATATCCCGTACAGAAAGTTTCCGTCTTTGGTAGTATGGTATTAAGTAATAAATCGATTACATTCATTGAGATGTTATTCATCAAGTAAGAACCTCAAGTAATGGTTTACTGAGGGTTTGTGCTCAATTATGCAATTTAGTTGTAGAGATACCAAACATTTTCTATATAATTGAATTTCAGATATTATCGTACAACGACAGAGCTTTTTAACCATATCTTGCACATTCCAGTAAATAACCAGTTTTGCCCTATAGCATAGTGTCCTGTCGTTTATGTATTACGTGTTTTCATGTGATAGTTCGTCTGTCTCAAACCAATGCAAAAATTCAGTTTGCAATACCTTCATATATTTCGCAATATTATTGTATGCATAATAAATAATGAGGCTAAAATTACCCTCTTTGCAAATTGCACATCGCACCATGATGCTAATATCAATGTAGTTTACCACACTATGGTTGAATTGTAGTACGTCAGCCACTTCCGTACCCACTGGCGAACGATGCAGAAGAATTTGAAAATTGGCTTTCATTGGTGAATGTAACATGGCTACAAAATAGTAGCTTCTTGCAGCTCGCGACTGTGCCCCATTTTGTTTTTCGCAGCATCGCTGGTGGCCTTGCAGCAGAATCCTTGTTTCGATGATTGACGGTCCACTGCCGCACTAAGGAAGTACCGCGAATGGTTCATATCGACATGTCAACTTCAACTAAGATTTAGTTGATAGAGTTGAATGGGTGAGTCTTTTCAATTATGGTGTCTGCATTTTTCAGTAGTTGTGTTGATCGATTGACACAATCTTGAATGTATGCATGGCTTTCCGTTCCATTCAAACGGTTTATAATCGTTTTAACAGTTGCTAACGGCATATTTAAGACTGCAAGGTTAGTGTGTTAACCACAGTCATAATTTCTAATTATACTATCTTGAGTAAACTTCTTTCTGCTGCTCAGAACCATGTCGGAATGACGTAGTGCAATTTACTGTACCGCATGTTTGCACTTCTAGTGCCACCTATGTTATGTGCATCGTCTATTGGCATACGTTCGATGTTTCCATACTGGGCCAAGTGTTTCCCCACAGACGTCTGTTTACTAATGTCATAGTAATGTATTGGCATTCCAATTTGCTTAATTACTTTCATTCTTTAAAATGTCGTTCTTATACCTATTTCACTTCTCATATAATCATTCAGTATCTATAAAATGTGTTAGGAATAAAACATATACTTCATCCAAATGGGGTTGGCTACACTATAGACTGTAGATCCATCCAGTCTTCCTTTCATAGCCAAGAGTTTATGTGATGCTAGCTTTATCCGAATAAATTGCAGTATACCAGTTTCTGAGCTTTACTTGTGATATGTCCACATATATTATATACTCAAGTCCGTATTTATGCACAAATGTCAGGATCCCAGCCGAAGCTTACAAAAAATCAAGATTGAAATAGCATAAGAGGAAAGACACTCTGTCCACGAGAGAGAAATTTAAATTAAATCTGTACTGAAAACATTGTCCGTACCAAGGTGCGAGCTAGTTTTCTTGTTTCGACGCTACTGGCATAGAAAGAGCTGAGGTATTGCTTATTTGCTGCCAACGTAAAACATCAAGTCTTTTCATTTTGTTAATTTTTGTTTACACATAAATGAATACGAGCAAATTCGGGGGACATAAAGTTTTCTTAGCCCCAGGGACGAGTAAGTGCTATTATTAATGACCTCGGAAACCAAAAAATTAAGTACGGTCCGGAGTACAGTTAATACACTTGGAAAGTTCTAGCGTCCCATATCATCTTCGGAGCATAGTGTTGGATATGACTTTATAATTCATTATAAATATAAGCCTTTTTAATCTCCTTTTATTTTATCTGAACTGATCTATTTGTGATTACTCAATAATGCCATAGTCTCTGAACTGTTACAGCTATATGATGTTTTTGTACATTTTTGTATCATAGTTCTAATAATGTATATTTTAGAATTTTTGTGAATTATACGAACTACATTTGATGTATTTAACTAATAATAAACATTGTGTGAATCTAACTAAACTCTTTTTATTTGATATTTTTTAAAAGAAAATGCACTTATTAACAATTAAATGTGTTTGAATTGCTAAAAAATTCTCAGATAATTTTAACTAATATAATTAATTATAATGAAGATTCCTACTCATGTACTTCTTACCTTTTTTTCTGTTTTTATGAATACGAAGCAGATGGGTAAGAAATAAAATATTCTAAGCAAACGAAAGGAATTTGCACGTAAGGGTCTGATATAATATAACAGAAAGAAGTAATTATAAGCTAGTAGCAAACTCAGTTCATAGAATAAGCACTGCAACACAGTTTGTCCGAACCTGAACTGTGAGTGTTTCGACGAAAAAATATAGCCATAATTCAGTCTCAAAACTAGATCATAGTACACGTTTGTTTAAATTCATCGTAATGCTGTTTTTTTCTACATGTTAATCAGGGTCACTCATATAAAACTAGCACATTAATTTATTCGAACATAAGTGACACTAATAACAAGAATATGTCTGCAAATGAAAAGTACCTTCGGAGGATTTTTAACGTTTATAGCAACTGCAGAATTTGTTCACATTTCTGCTGAAGACGGAGCTGAAAACGTCGTTTCATGTCCCTGACTGATTTCTGCTATGTTGTCAATGTTACTGACCTCGTGTGTAAAATTCTTAGTCAAATTGTCTAGTGTTTATGGACATTTGGTGTGTACACTGCATTTTAAGTAAGTCTAAATGATGAGGTGAATGATGTTGGTGGACACTGATTTTTGGCAACAAGACCACTTCTCAAAAAAACAGGAAATCAGCTCCAGGAACTCCCTTGAAATATGACATGAGTTCCTTCTTTATTATGTGGATAGCGTACACATCCCCAGTGCGGAGCAGCCGCGTTCGATTCCCGGCGGGAGCTTATGTCATTCGTATTCCTCGTTAGATGTAAGTTCACGTTTCACGTAACCTCGATTTTGAAACATAACTAAACTCCAATCAATGTAATGAAACATGGAGTCTCGTTTAGTACTGTCTTCACTCAGGTCCGTACCATCCAGCTACTCAACGAATTCCATGAACATGTGTACCACGTACAGATATGGTTCACCAAAATTTGGTTTCTAATTAATGATCAGGGATTTCAGAACAGTGCGTTAATTTCAACTGTGTTTGTACCTGTGCTTATGAATTGAAAAAGCTACCAGATAATATAGCCTTTTCTGTGAATCATGCAATGTGTAGTGTTCTAGGATTTCCCATGATGAGCTCCTGTAACCAATGGCATTGCTTCATATATTTATTTTCTCGTCCGAGCAACTATTCAAATCATAAATGTTTTAACTGTAATTTCTTTTGAGCTCTTTCACACATTGAGTACAAGTATCGAGTCTATTTGCGACAGATGGTTCAATTATTTACCAGGTGATCACTTCGTTGAGCCTTGCCGTCATCAGTCATACTTGCAGTGAATATCGACTATACTAGCTCCTTTTGTTCCTAAGAGATTCATTCAATTATTTTCAATTAATGCCAGTATCGTATTTATCGTATTTCTTTGAGAGAATCGGCGAATCCAAAATTTTCTCAGATATAGTTGTGTGTAGTTGCGATTGATTTCGCAATCCACTAGTTATTTATAAGGAAGAATCGATGTCTTAGCGCGTACTGCAACTATATAACGTCTAACGCAGTCATTTCCAACTCGCCGAATTTGACTGTACGAGCAGATTTTTGTGGTCAGATTCAGGAGAAAGAGAACATGTTGAGCAAAAAAGGGGAGGAATGAAGAAAGTGGAATGCTTTGAAAGAAGGTTGGCAGTGTTTTCTTAGTCATGACTCCACCAGTATTGTATCTGCAAAGTTATCGACTACCCCTTGTTTCCTTATCACCACTGTCTTCCATCAATAATAGGTTTCCTGAAATCTTCTTACTGTATGTAAAGGGGGGCTAACTGAGAATTTGAACAGCAAACTATGACGTTACAGCGGACTATCCAATTGGAAACGAGAAGTCTAACGCAGCTGGTGGGAACAGCTGCCAATCTCGATGAGTACAAGCACTGTCTAGTGACAAGTGACCTCGATGTACAAGTGGTTGACACGCGATAAAATTCCCACAGTCGCGGTTCAATTTGAAACTAAATCGGACGATTGTATTGTACTCAAGTGCGAATTAATAAGTATAGAAATGTGTTAGTCGTCTATGAATCAACGTGTGTTTATTTGTTTACTCTTGTCCGCAGAATGATAAAAGTACAAGAAAGCAAAAGCATAGTTGTGAGTGGAACCTTTGATATTATTTTCTTAATGTGTTACGTCATAAGAATTGCATTAATTCCACCGAAAATAATTATATGAGACAACTAAAGGTATCTTGATGTCAGTTCTCTCGAAATATTTAGTCTGTTGGAGTGTCATTTACTAATTGAAATAGCACGTATACTTAATCAAGATCACAAAATTGAACTAAAATTACTGCTACGACACATGTTCACAAAGGCTACATGAGAGTCACTTATCAATTACTTCATTTGAAACAACATTTAGCTTATTTTAGTCATTAGTCAGCAGCGGAAAATCATTCCTTATAAGCTGAAATGTAACTTGTTCGTGATCATTGACAACATTAAGATGAGAGGTTGAAAGAATGAGTGTACATCATTGACACTCATTCTTTGGTTTTCTTGTCTATGACAATATTTTTTTTAAAATTCATAGAAAAGAATTTAAATAAAATAAAACAAACAGAAACAGCAACAGCGAATAAAATAAAACCGAAAGCACAATTCTTCTACTGTCGACGTTTTATAAATCCCTGACATGGAGCTAATATTGTACCTTTAAGAGTTTGCAATTCAATTCATAAATCCGGATTTTATTGGTTGTGATTCCGGTGTTTCTATAAACTTTTTTCACTTAAATTACGTATACATTGTAGACCAAAAATCTAACTGGAGCATTCAGGAAACAGCGGAATCAAATCCAATTATTAAAGTTGTAGAAAAAAGGAGACAAAGTTTATAATTACATAGAGAGGTTTACACAGGTTTCTTTCCTTATATGTGGTATTCACAATAACTAGTTATGAATCTTATTTACTTTCTGAAAGGAACTTCAGATAGAGATCTTTCAGTTGAAATATATACAAAATATCCAAAACTGTGGACATAATTTCCTTGTGCACTGAACACGTCAATTGAAACTGTTCTCTCTATTAATTTACACTGAGAAAAATTCATTCTCTGGACAGCGGTATATTGTACAAATATACATAATCTTTATGTTTCCTGGGAGCCGCGGTGGCTCAATGGGAGAGCGTTCACCTCTGGTGCTTGGGGTCCCGGGTTCGATCCCAGCCCCCGCCAAGCGAACTTTGTGGTGGACAAACACCGTGTGCGTGGGTTTTCTAGGGGGTCCTTCCGTTTCCTCCCACTTTCTGCATTCCACCATTTCATTCATTACTCATTATCAATTTCTCCTTTAGCCTAACCGGCATAACCGTGATACGTAAAACTCAAAGATTTCATTTCATTTTTTTATTTATGTTTTCTACGGAAATCAGTATGGAGCATACGTTATTCATACGCTACATACTTTTATTCGCTTAGGTATTACATCATGCCGTTGCAGGATGTCTGACATGTAACAGTTTTCCGTATATTACATATATATATACGTATGTTAGATACGTGAGCTATATGCTGCATACGATCGACTATCTGTATGTGAGATCCGGAACGTCTATATACAGTTCTTTCGTTCGTACGGAAAGTACATTTATTCGGAACACTTATATGGAAAGTACTATAAAATATACTTTTTCAGGTAAAGGCTTCAGTTGAAAAAGTACACTATTTATATTATGTAACCTAGCTTTTTACATACGCCATATACTTTCTTTCTCATTGTATTTATTATATTGATTAGCCTTTTCTTTAAATTATTTTTCTAGTCTGATATTTAATTTACCAAATTGTCCTCCAAAAGTTCTCCATTTCATTCTGTTTTTATAATAATGAAAACAGAAGCAACTCGTAATTTTTTTTAAAAAAAAATCCGAAAACTTATTGTTTGATGTATATACTTATATTAATGCACAAATACAATGTAAATATTTCTTTTGTTTGACTCAGTGCTGATTATTAAACGGTCAGGAATACTTTGCTTTTTTCATTTTGACAAACAAACTTGTGTAATATATTTCTACATGGAATGTTTATGGAAAACAATCAAACATTCTTATAACTTTCATCTTTGTTACAGAAACAAAAACAAAGCAAAAAGAACAATGCTTATAAAAGAATCCTCTTGTTGCTAATGAAATGAATTCTAAAGTGCTTTCGTTTTTGAAATAAAGTCATCAAAGGGAGCAAAAACTGAAACCTAAGATCTTCGCCATTTATTAACAAACATCACAAAGGAAATTCTTGGCTTCAGATGTTATAAATAGTATTATAATTAAAGGAATTTCACAAAATATAAAAATCAATTCAAAGAACAAAGAAAGAACCCAATAAATGCCATAGCTCATGCAAATTCTTTTTCATCAATCCGGGACAGACTTCAAACACATAAAAAATATCTGTAAAGGATACAAAGATGGTTGTTAGATGTCCATGTGCAAATTTTCTACGTATAATTTCCGTATAGATTCTACGTATGCTAATTTTCTACGTATAGATTCGGAGCTGATCTGCTAAAACTCCAGGCCAACCAAGTTATTTTTACTAGCTTAATGATAATGTGAAGTTCTGCTAAGTAGGTAGGGGATACGGTATTAACATATGGAAATCGTTTTCTCCCACTTCCAGTTTTAGTACAAAATTTTCTGTTATAAACAGTATGATACAATGTCACTATAAAAGTATAAAATTCTGAAATAACTAAGATAAATAGGTGTCTCAAAGCCCAGGTAGCCTAGGGAAGGATTCCCATAGAGTTACACGCAAACTAAGTGGGGTGGACTTTGGGATTCTTAATGCTCCAAAGAAGTAGAGAAAGGGCTGAAAGCTACAAAGCTCCTCGCAAGCACAGAGATGTTAGAAAGCTACAAAACTCCACAAACTGGGTAGTTGCTGTTCGGAATCCCACAATGCTAAAGCCAAGCAGAGTGGAGTAGGTTCAGAAGGCCTTAGAGCTCCAGACAAGCTAGAAGGCTTGAGTTAGGTACCTCTCAAAGCTCCAAGCAAGCTAAGAGAATGGAGTTAGATCAGTCAAAGACTGATATCAGATATGGAGGTCATCTTGGTTTTAAAGCTGCCCCAGTGTAGCGGTAGCGCTGGTGTACTTGTTGTCTGAATATGTAGTAGTTTGTAGTGGGACGGATGAAGCGTTATTTGTAAGTACATGCACGTGTTAATTGTAAACAGAGTCCCGTACGTGATATAATAATAATAATAATAATAATAATAATAATAATAATAATAATAATAATAATAATAATAATAATAATAATAATAATAAACGAAGACTCTAGAAGAAAGTGATTTATGAATTGAGTCCAGATGAAGTACTACGATATTAAAAAATAATTTGTTACCACAGCAGACAGAAATGAATATTTCATTCAAGAGAAAAAATCTCCATTTTAAGCTCTACATAATATACATATGTATCTAGTAAAACGTAAACATCAATTTAATAACAAAAAATCTTTTTGTAGCAGATGAGGCATAAATGGTGTTTTAACGTATACTCAGTTTCAGAACCCAATACTAAATGCTAAAACTCAAAAATCAATACACAAAATGATTAGAATGATTCTGGATTTCATTCATTCAATTATTCAATTTCTCTAGTTATAGATCATGCTTACATTTAGTTCCATGCTTACGTCTTCCATTGCTGTATTTTTGTCTCAACATGGCGTATATTTTATAAAACGTTTTCAAATTATCCCCATTAGCATTAATTTGGTTGAGGTCATTCAAAGGGCAAAGGAAGCAAATTCATAAATTCATATAGAATATCCAAGTTTTCCTATATAAGCCGTACAGTACAGATTTTCCATTATGACTATCCTACAAATTAGGGATGGCCAGAAGAGGTTCCTGGTGGAACTGGTTTTCGGGTCTGTAAACCGGATCTCCAAGAACCGGTTCCTCGTGGAACCAGTTCCGCTTGAACCGAAACTTTGTGACTATCTCTACGCTAAACCCGAGCTGCTGGCAGGCTGTGGACAGTGTACTAGATGAAATGGTGGAAGCGACAGACAGGCGCCCAGGCGGCGGCCGCTTGTCTCATTTGGCTAAATAAACTGGGTAACTGACAAACTCATTGGCTAAACAGGCAAACTGACCAACTCATTTGCCTAAACACCCACTGGTGAACCAATTTTTTTCTGGGGGCCAAGCGTGTCTGGGCGGGGATTGCACAAGCGCATGGTCCTCTTTGCAGTGTTTTGAAGGTGAACTTTATGTCTCTTTTACGGGTCTTTGGAAGGCTTCGGATCCAGGTCTGGAACCTGTTCCTAAGATCCGGTTCTGGAACCAGGTTTTCGGATCCAGATCTGGAACCGGTTCTTAAGATCCGGTTTTGGAAACGGGTTTTCGGATCCAGATCTGGAACCGGTTCTTAAGATCCGGTTTTGGAAACGGGTTTTCGGATCCAGATCTGGAACCGGTTCTGAAAACCGGATCTCCAAGAACCGGTTCCTCGCCGGAACCGGGACTTTGTGATCATCCCTACTACAAATTATTACATACATATCTCTCTATAACTTGAGTCACTAAAATCTCTCTCGTTGAGCAACGTTTTGAGAATCAACTTGCTCAGGAAATCTGCAACAGCTAACTATGAACTTACTGGCATTCTAAGATCATTATAGAAAATACGATGTTTATGACACTATATCGAGTAGATCGACTACCGTGGAATATTCCAAATCTTAGTTAATTCTTTGTGAAAGCGTGAATCAGATTAAGAATGAAACGTGATGATGAAATAAATAGGATTATGACGCAAACATTAAAGCGCGTGTAATCAAACCCAATTTCATACAACTTCACATTTACATTATTTTATTTTTAATTTTTACTTTCTTATTATTTGCAGATTAAATAACATTATTGGATATTTCATATAAAAAATACGTTAAATTTTCGAAGGAAGTTTAAAATGTAATGGTACCATTCAACTTTTCATACCAAAGAATATGATAAGTATGAGAATTCTTCACGTTAATCTAGTAGCGAGTTTATATAGATGAGTGTATATAGATGTGTAGCGTTCGACTCTAGATTACGAGGTGCATTTTTTCCAGAGTTAGAGTTTAACTGAAGAGTATACGCATTTCTTAACTGGCCTCCTCTAATAGCACAATTACATAGCAGGCATATGCCTATCATATTCCCTCAAGTACGTGGGAATGTGTTCAGTATGTGCCTTATATACTTATGAGAAAGAAATCACATGGATGACAAGTGATAGTCACAGTCTATGTCCGCCCCTAGGCACATGCCTGACATGTACCTGGGGAACGTGCCTAGTTATATTCCCCATGCCATAAGCGTTAATGAACCACAAAATTACTCCCAAAAATATGTTAAATCGCCTGTATGTGTAATGTGTTTACATTAAGGCGAGTCTAAACAACACTTTAAACAAGTAAAAAAATGTAGGATTACCCTAGGGTGGGTGTGAATCACCAACCTTTGGATTATTAGCCACGTGCTCTTCCGACTTGACCACGGAAGGGATGAAGAGAACGTCGCTTGTAGAGGGGTAAATTATTGAGGTCTTTTGCATTCGGGTAATCAGAGTGCATATATTCGACTATAACCGTTTGGGATCAGACAAAATCTGCTTGCCATGTAATTTTATTACAAAATTGATGATTGTCTACTTTATTTCATGGTTCTTCCATATACATTTTCAAATGATCGGCGACAGTTGCCATCTAATAATGTTGATGCGTTTATTGCTTCTAGAACACAATCGCTTGAAAAAAGAAGCAACAAATTCATCAAATGTGGGAGATGAATTTAGGACATCTAAATGGCGAATGCCTAGCACATTCTGAAACAGTATGTACCTGAAGGACGTACCTAGAACATTATATATATATATATATATATATATATATATATATATATATATATATATATATATATATATATATATATATATATATATATATATATATATGTGTGTGTGTGTGTGTGTGTGTGTGTCTGTGTGTCCCAAATGACGACATAAAATCAAATAACTATTAGAGTGCGAAACTAAGCCAGGTATGTAAATGCTATATTTGTGGTACATAGTTGCAAATATCAATTAGGTGTAACAAGTATCTAAAACTGTAAGTACCTGAAGTACATACTTAGCACATGAGTATGAAATGTACCAAGCGTCGGGTGCCTAAAAAGTAGCTGGGACACGTAAATGGCATATGCCTAGCACATCTTGTGCTCTTAGGGTCTGTGGTTCTATGTTTGTGTCTGTATAGCTTGCAAAATATGAGAAGTATAGCTAGGAGTACAAATTAGTAATTAGATTTCTGTGCTTTCGGTATTTATTGCTATGTTAGCCTCTCAAACATATGAAGATGACGCCGTCAACGATCACAGTGTCGTGGAAATTGTAGAAGAAGAGAATGCGAAAGGAAGGAAGTGACCTGGGATCATTGTTTAAGTATTATCCAGGCTTTTGCGTGGTGTGAATGAGGAAAATCTTCACTCAGTATGCCTGGCCTGAAGAAGTTATAATATCTTTTCAGTGTCACCACCGGAAATAAAAATTATAAAAAATTGAGAAAATTCAATCAATTAAGTCAAAATTAAATCAATTAACAAGAGAAAAATTCAAAATAAAGAATACAAATGGGTATTTTTTGTATGATTTCTTTTTCAATGAAAACAAATTGACTAATACATATTTCAACGGTAAAAGAGGTCCTGAGTTTGATTCCTAGTGTGGAAGTATTCAACGCGCTACACAGGTTTAATTCCCTCTATAGACTTACTGCTGACAAAGAACTTAAATACAAATCAATCAATCAATAAGATTGAAGGAGGAATATGGAGCTCTAGAAGCTTAGCTCACCAATCTCTGTCGCCGTTGAGGCTAAAAAGAATTAGAATCGCGGCAGAGATTCGTGAATCAAGCGAGTCAGCACTTATATTATCAACTGCTCAATTGCTTTTTCCAAAAACATTCAAAACTTGGTACAAAGCGAAAGAGTTATGGTTTCCAGACATCCAATACAAATAAAATAAGACTTATGAATTCTGAAAGATTACCTGTGACTTTTCATCATTACTGTTATTTACACACTAACAAAATTTCATACCCAACAGACTTAGGCTATTTAATAGCAGCACCATATCTTCGAAAGGAGTTTCAATGATAAGTCGGTTTGATGATTAGTTTTTAGGTTCATGTCATGGATGCCATGGTTTTCATCATCTGTGAAAACACATCAAGCTGTAAATCCTCACGAAGAAATGGATGGTAGGGAAAAAACATTCTATGAAATGTATAAGCATTTCAAGTATCCTTCTGCAGATTTTGATGAAAACAGTGTTTCTAGTACAATATTCACTATATAATATGCGTGAATAAATGCATCGGTTGAACAAAATCTGTACGAGATAGGACGAAACATGTAGTGATTTTATAACCAGAACACTATATTTGACTTATCTCCCATTATTTCATGCCACAAAATCTTCGTAGTCCTTGTTATATATATTAGTTTTTGTCACATCTCATAACTCAACGCTGTAAAGTGAATTTAAGTGGATGCATATCTTCCCCCCCCCCTCTTTTTTTATTAAGTACGATCATTCAGAGAGTTTAAAAGCGTTCAGGAAACAACATATTTGCGTGAACAGTCAGGTCAGGTGTAAATATTATAGGTACCGCCTCATTACTTTCTTTGTGAAATTGAAACTCAAGCTACAAAAATAACAATCAGACTTGTTAATGCCGGGTTCGAACGTAATAAAGATAGTTTTAACAGTTCACTTAAATAAATTTCTCAAAGTTGTACTTTAAAGTAATGACCTGCCTACAGTTATGACGTGTCATTTCTTTCTGACTTAGCTTATTTTGGTTGGTTGTGTATAGTTTAGCATCCCTTTAGAGCACTGAGTCGTTACGGGGGTTACATATACGATTTAAAGTGTGAATGGAAACTCTTCAAATGAGTTGAAATTCCAAAGTTATCCCACCGAGAATCTTACTCGGACTCCACATCTCAATGCACGAGTACCCACTAGATGAGCTTAGTTTTATTATTATTATTATTATTATTATTATTATTATTATTATTATTATTATTATTATTATTATTATTATTATTATTATTATTATTATTATTGCTGTATTTGGATTTAAACAGGTTTCAGTTTAATAATCTGACGGCCGTCTCTGGCAAGTGCAGATTATTTGAAGAGATTTTCTTCTCTAAAGAATTTCTTGACCGTATGACAAGTGTCTAGTGTTACTGATTTTCCAAGTCTGTTAGAAGATATTTAGCGTTTATGTGTACAAGTTGTGTCACTGTACGTTTAGGAACTATTATTGTAGTAGAGATAATGATTGGTCTTACTGTAACATTCTGACATTTACATAACATTTTGATTTCGTCAGTCCTGCTTGTTTTCGTACTGAATATTGCACATATGTAATGAGTCAAGGATAGTGCTACATCTATAATGGTTACTTCTTGGCCAATTTTATTGATAATAGTAATGTCGCATTCGATCCCAGTAAATTTTGTATCTATGATTTTCAAGTACTGGACTTGGCTGATATTTGTAGAATGGTTTAGTATCAGTGACTAGTTCCATGTTGTGCCAAAACTGGTAGATGCCTTTTGCAACATTGTTGTGTCTTTTTAGATAGCATTATTATTATCTTACAAGTACATTCTTTCATTTATTGAAAAACATTTCTTTCCTTATGTTATGCAGCAACATTTTGTAGGTTTAGCAAGTTTCTAATAACTCAATCAAACGACCTTGTACGTGTTCTATATCCTCGCTCTCAAACCCGCTTCCTTCAGCTCCTTAATCCCCAAACTAATGAAATAATGAAATGTGTTGGTTCCCGTTCTATACCATATATTTTTCTTGTATAAACGTCCTGTATATAGATATAAAAGTCCATTTATTCATTAGAATAATAAGTTCAACTAAAATTTTATTTTCTACACGTTGCCTTCTTTTGTCTGCATCTACAAAAGAACCAGTTTATACGAATAAACGTTGATTTTAGTCTAGAGTAAAAGTGTGTCTACTGAACAATAAATCCTTTGTACAAAGAACATCTTCCTTCCAAGAAGAGAACGGATGTAATTTTATACAGTTGAAAGAATTACACAATTAAAATTCAATTCAAAGCTTCATGCTGGAGGCCATTTTTTCAGCAAAAGTCTTAGGGTTTTGCCAAGATCTTTTCTTTGTTTCTGAGAGTGTTCACTTTTCAAAAATACTGTAAAAAGCAGAAAATGTTAAAATTATTGAAGCTCACAGTTTCTTCCTAGCTCTGAAGATGCAGACTCAAAATAAAGAGGATGAAATATTAAAACTTTTTCTAAATAAGACAAACTTAAATCTGGATTCAGGGAGTATGAACTGAATGTAACTACATGAAGGATCTTGTCTAATATCCTAAGATTGTGGCCTTTAGACTGAATGAATGGATGATTAAAGAAAATAAATGATTGTAGATGAGTTAGTAAAATGAGAATGTGGGATGGAAACTGGGCACCGTCAAGGAAACTTACTTCACGATGTTGTCTACCCCAAACTTACATGACCTGGAATCCAATAAGTGATCCCTTGCACCAGAGGAGAGCACCCTACCAATGAACCACTGGGTTTGTTTAAGCTGGACGAGGTTTTATATTTAAAAAAATACACATTACCGAGGTAAGTAATTGTAACTTTTACAACAACTTTTTTGTTCTACCGAACTTTACTTTTCCTTACATATGCACAGAAAGTTGGTTTGTTTTTCTTTATGAATGTACATTCAGATTTTGCTCTCGCTACTGTAGGATTCAAATATAATGCTTATTAGTAAATTTTTATGATCATTGAACATTTTGAGACAATCAATAATTTATTTTTGATAATATTATTGTATCCTTATCAGTACAGATTTCTTTGCTCCAATATATAGTGTAACTTATCTCGAATTATTATTTCCTTCGATTTCTTGGTAGCATTCTATTCGATGTTATGTTTTGAGGATTACATTAATTACTGAGTTTCCAGATTCCTATTAAGAATAATGTTGCACTTTGGTGGCACATTGTTGACTCTAGGTATGCCTTTAAGTTGACATACTGTAGCGTGTAAGAATTACAATTTTATGTCACCTCTCATATCGATCCGTGATAACTGAGTCACCTGCCTCCCAAAACAACCGATTTCCATAGTGGCTGGGCCTTTTTGGGATTTTCCTGTATATAACTTTGTCAGACCAATTCAAAAAATCACTATTTCTATGCCATGTAAGATGTTATGTAAAACAAGTAATCAGAGTAATCAAAGAAATTTGCAGTTCCTTGTACTAACTTACACTTAACCTGTAGTTTTTCTCTTATAAAAACAATATTGTTCTATATTTTCAACGAACTTAAAAAGTTTGTTACTGAACTCTGTATGCCCATGTGTGTGTGTGTGTGTGTGTGTGTTATTTGCGTTTCTTTTCTTTTCTTTTTTTTTTTTTTTCAATTTTGAGCACATCATTCGATAGAGCATCATTCGCGTCACTCTTACCGTTCCAGAGATATTGACCAAAAGATGGCCTATTTCCGGAGATTTAATGAGACATATCTCGGGAACCGTAAGTTATAGAGAGAATATATTGGTATTGATCAATAATTAAGATTATGGTAACTAACTAACTAACTAACTCTATGGCCTATGGAACCCGGAGGTTCAGTGCCGCGTTCACAAAAGCTTTCCATTGACTTCTATCCTTAGCTAATTGGATCCAGTTTCTACTTTGTATTCCTATCTCTGCGAGATCCATCTTAATATTATCCTCCCATCTGCGCCTAGGTCTTCCTAATGGTCGTTTTCCTATGGGTCTACCAGTCAAGACTTTGAAAGCGTTTCTACTTTCTTCCATTCTAGCTACATGACCTGCCCACCTAAGCCTCCTAGACTTGACGACCCTAACAATGTTGGGTAAACCGTATAAACTATGTAGTTCCTCGTTATGAAGCTTCCGCCATTCCCCATTCTCGTTCCTCTTGGGTCCGAATATTCGTCTCAGGATCCTGTTCTCAAATACTTTCAGTCTATGTTCTTCCCTCAGAGTAAGCGACCATGTTTCGCAACCATACAGAACAACAGGCATGATTATCGTTTTATATATTTTAAGCTTCAAATTCCTCGACAGAATTCGCGACGACAAGAGATTTTGAACCGAATAGTAACACGAATTCCCTGCTTTTAGTCGACATTTAAGATTATGGTAAACATTTTGGAATCAAATAGTGACCGGTGGCCACTGTCCAACTGGCCACTAGCTAATTGGCCACCGTTCCCGGGATATTGGCCCAAAAATTTAGAATTTCGGGAAATGTAAGGAACCATATCTCGAGAACCGTAAGTCATAGAGAGATGATATTTTGCGATTTTTTGCAAGAAATAGTAGAAAGACCTACTTTTACATGTAGGAACAATGACAGTTATCCCTCCCGCTCCATCTTTCCATTCTTTTTAAGTTCGTTCTGGCAATGTTCTTGAAGCATCCTCAACTGTTATTTTATTTTTCTGAAAATATAGGTGGAAGTATTTTACAATTACATATCGTCTTTTTGGGTGCAGAATAATACCCGTTCAATACTTCATAGACGTAGTGGTTCGAAGTATTGGAATTCCCCAAAAGCTTGGAGCCCTATCAATAAAAAAAATCAGGATGTGCACCTAGTTCAGCAAGTACCTTCAGTAGCTCAAATATCCTCAGTGCTAAAGAGCGTAAGTAAACTGTAATCAATCAACCAATCAAATTTAGTGGCCTTGATAGTGAATGACAAAAGAATCATAGAAGATTATATTTTTAATTAGTTTCTTCTCTCGTTTTGGAATTTCAAATGCCACAGAATGATTTGTAATTATGAAGCTTCAGAAAAGTAAATGACATGTTTCAGGTTGAAAGGCAATTTATATATTTTTTTCAATTTAATTGCAAATGCCGTATTATGTATGCGTAGTAGCACCACTACCACCAGTAATTAAAGTGGTTATTAATCTTTTTATTATCTCCAAAATTCGTATCTGATAATAGAATACGTGGTAAGCGGCAGAATAGAGAATCGTTGTCTGACAGTCCTGTCAGCATGTCGTGGTTGTCTTCTGTAACGAGACAGAAATGGAGGAGGGAGTGCGTGTAGAAATCGTTTTAAGTCGTTAGATTGTTTTTCCTTTTGTCTTTTTTATTAGAGAATTGTTTGGATTTCTGTACAACACCTACCATTTTTTTCTGCATTAATACGTTATGAGAAGACTGATGTAAAGCACTAAAATGGATTGGATAAATGGAGCAATACGAATTTCCTACGTTTTTTTTTTCTGTAGTTGGCGTGATTTTCGCCAGCGCCTGCCTGAATTAGTGTCGTTTCGTTTGATAGATGGCAGTAAAGGCGGAGAACGGAGAGGAAAATTTAATGAGGCTTAGTCCACGCTTTTGCTCTTATTTTAGGAGAATATTCTTTCTACTGATGCGAAAAGCAGAAAAAAAAAGGCATTTAGGTATTTCTTTATGCGTCCTCAGGGAAAATCTCTTCATTCTTTTTTTCTCCACCCTTCTAAAGAAAGAAAAATTATAATTCGACCTAATCTGGAATGAAATATGAACCTTCAGCAGCTGTTCAATTCTAGAGTATCCTCTTTTCCATTTTAAAAGCAAAGTAATACAGATTATTTAAAGTTCTTCACGCTTGCCAGGATCCTACACCCTTTTGCTGGAGAGACTGCGTGGCTCAGAGGTAGAGTGCTTATCTCTGGCACTTGAGGTCCCTGGTTGTATTTTAGATAGGTGACAACAGATTTTGTGATGGACAAACACCGTATACGTGAGTTTTATTGAGGTTCTGCGTTTCCTCACAGTTTCTTCATTCCACGATTTCATTCATTATTACCCCCGTGTATCTTATCCTCGGAGCAGACTCCTGGGACATTAAAAGTGCCTTAGTAAGTTATTTGATTTGAACCTTAATGTCTCTTCTCAGCACCGGGGATGTAAGAGACGTGAACCTACAGGTACGGACGACGGCAGTTTCTTTCCAATTACGGTCACAGACTAACACACAAGTACAGGAAGTAGTTAGATTTCTGGACTTTCAGCATCTATGGCCATGTTAGCCCATCACTAAGATTAGGATTAGGAATTAGATTTCTGGACTTTCGGCATCTATGGCCATATTAGCCCGTCACTAGGATTAGGATTAGGAATTAGATTTCTGGACTTTCGGCATATAAGCCCATATTAGCCCGTCACTAAGATTAGGATTAGGAATTAGATTTCTGGACTTTCGCAAATACGTAAAATTCGCAAATACATCTTGATATACACGAGCACATAATAGTCTAGTTAATGCAGAACTACAACTATATATTCACATTACATAGCTGTAATAACGATAGTATAAATAAATGTACTATACTAATGTACTAAATACTGTAGTGTGTGAGTAAAGATATCTAACATGTTCTCACATCAATTTCGAGTAACTGTACTGCCTTCGCAAATCCACAGAGGGTCATTAACCTTATTGTCCACTGCGAACGTCTCTGCCTACTAGTTATCTTGGGATTCAAACCATAGAATTTTACACTATCAATCAAACTGGGCTTTCTCGTATGTTAACCATATACGTAGGAGGAAGTTTCACTCCTGGTCTTTTAAAACTTTTTAGTTTTTCAGTATTTAAAAGTACATTTCTTCTGAATGATTACCTATAATTCTCCAATACCGTAAAAAGTTGGGAAAGCTGTGCAACCTATTGGTAATCTCAAGTGTACTTTTATCATTACTATAAAGGTAACCAAGAAAATCCTGTCGCTTTTTCACCCACTACTTTCGAACATCAATATGTCACCTAAGACGTACTTAGAAGATCAAAAGTAGTCCCCATTAGCATTGATGACCTTCTGCCAACGTTCTGAAATGCCATGGATTCCATCGCAGTAGAATTTGGTGGGCCGTGAAGTGAAGAAATTATCAAGTGCACTTTGCACCTCTATTAGAGATCTGAACTGGCGTCCCCTCAGGTGATTGTCCAATAAATGGAACAGGTGATAATCGTACAATAAAATGTTCGGGGAGTATGGCGGATGCCATAATTTCCCATCCAAGGAGTAAAATGGTGTCCCCGGTCTCCTAGCCACGTGGGGCTTACCGTTGTCCTATAACAGGACTCCTTTGCGATTCAGAAGTTCTGGCTCCAGAGTTTTGAATTTTTTCTTGAACACGGCTCAACTGCTGACAGTACACAACTGCAATGATGCTCTGATCAGCTGGTAGCAGTTCCCGATGCACGATGCCGCGAGCAGTCCACCAAACACATAGAACTTTCTTCTGGTGCAGTACTGGTTTCGGCTGTTTTGAAACCGCTTCATGGGATCCTAACCAATGATGACGGCGCCATGGAGCTTTGTACAGGACCCACTTCTCATCACATGTCAACACTCTGTCCAGAAATTGCTCCTTCCTCAGACGAGACTGCAAAGAAACACAGGTGTCTCCTCGCGTTGCCTTCTGGCCCGGAGACAAATCATGTGGGACCCATCAATCTAACTTGTAGTGCTTCCCAAGTTAATGAAGGTGCTTCCCAAGTAGATTGAAGAAGACGTAGAGCTAGAGGTCAACGTCAAGTCCGAATCACATGAGTTCCCACCAGGAGTCGAACTCAGGTCTCCAGCTCGAAAGTCGAGTACACTAAGGACAAGTATACAAGGGAAGAGAGTTCTTTACTATCCTTCTGGAGAAAATATTTCAGTTTAACGTCCCACGATTATACTCTTTAGGCTAAGGGTGACGGTAATTAAAACGAAGAATTTGTGCAATGAGAAAGTGGGAGGAAACGGGAGTACCCCGAGAAAATTCACGGATACGATGTTGTCCATCACAAACTTACTTGGCCGAGGTTCGAACCAGGGATCCCTCGTACCAAAGAGAAGCTCTCTACCACTGAGCCACCCTTCCTCCTCTTTCTAAATGGAGGGAGTAACTCACCTATTTACTTCTTGAAAGACATTATATATTTTCATGTATTTACAAACATGTCTACAGGAGGGCGATATCAAGAAATGTTCTCTATGCTCTATTGGCGTGGAAAGGCAAAAGCTAGACTGAATGTTTTTTTTTTTTTTTAATATGTTTCAAGGAATACGCTAACTAAAACAACATACTTAATATAACTTAAAAATCATTTGCGGATGCTGCGCCGGTGCTGATAGAGAAAGCGAAAATATCAATCATCTCTAGAGTATTTCTCCTCCACCTCATATTCACTTCGTTCTTTACGAAGGAAGATTTAATTCCTCCTCTGCTGGTGTATTCATACATTTGGTACACTTCATTCTGGTTAGATCCTCATTTTGAGAGCATTGAAGGTATTACGACAATTCATATTCCACCTTAAATTCTAGGACATTGTCTTTTATATCCTCGGTGTTAAAAAGGAATTTTAATGTTCAACTTGCAAATAAAACGAGGGGAAATCCTTGTAAATTGTAATAGGTGCTTTACATTACATTGGCAACCGTTCATCTCTAATGTCTGGGATCCCTGGTTCATCCCAAATCACACCAAGTAAGCACCTATTAAAAGTTGTGGTGGACAAACATCATGCGCGTCAGTTTTCGCAGGGCTTTCCCTTTCCTTCCACTTTTTTTTTCATTTCAGCATTTCATTCATTTCTCATCATCACTGTCTACCTTAGCCTCGATGCATAATCGTGGAACGTTAAACTAATTATTTCATTTCATTTCCTTTCATTATTCCGAAAATTAAGTAAGACTAAATTAGAAATTCATATAATTTAAAACACTACTACAATGACATCTGCTGTTAGAAGTTAAGTTTTTCTAACAGTTTAATCTTTGACATATTCGAATAGTAAGCAGTATTCAGAAAGCAAATATACTGGATGTTAAATATTATCTTTGTTTATTACATGAAAATTATTGATTTGTGGGATTGAAAGGCCTGTTTTATGTCTGGTGAATAGCCACTCTCTGTACTACAACCAATGAACGAATCAAGATATGTATACATCATCAAAAGCTCTATATATGTCCAGAAGACAGGTTGGGGTGCTAAACTAGTCAAGGCAAAGTATATTGTTCAACAGTGAGAAAGTGCATCTTGAAAACTCACAAATTTAAGTGATTTTTTTAAACAAATTCAAACTAAGATATTTTGCACATGTAAGAGTGAAACAAACAAATATTTGAGTAAGTAGTGTAAATGAATACAATATACACCGTTATATTATGTAAAATTTAATGATCGTGGCATGACTTTGAAAAACTATCCTCGCTATTAGCGACCAGCACCATGTTATGGTTAATTGTTTGGAACACTTTGGAATTGGTCACTAGAAACATTGTTTGTGCAAAAGCAGACGGATTAAGCATACGTCATATCACTATAGTTTGCTAGCAAAGAGCAATCATTAAAGTTTAAAAGATGATTTCATAGTTGCCATATGGGTTCACACCAGACAAGAGGAATCACAGACTGAAAATGTGATGTTCTATGAGTGTACCAAGTAACACAGAATGTTTCTTGCATGAAATATCACTTCGGATAAAAAGGAAATGAATGTGCTGTGGTTGCTTTAAGTAGCCACAAGATTGGCTTGTAATCAACGTCAACTGTGATTTCAAAAGCCGTCCCTGCACTCCAGAAGATGTATTTTCTGATTTAGTTGTCTGTGGTGAGGCTGACACATCATATAGTCCTTTGTCGAGGCGAAATCATTACTGTCGGTCATCATATTGTTAAACTCCATGAAATGGGCACTAGACTTATTTGTAACGCTGCAGCAATAGTGAATATGGATGGAGTACTCTTGTTGGATGGCAACAGATGTCCACATGGCGCTCAAAACACTGGAAACTCTCCATGAGTTGCAGTATGGAATCATCTACCGTATTCTGCTGATGTCTCTCCGATTAACTACTAGCTCTTCCGACATCTGGAGCACTTCTTGGCAGGGAAGAACTTCTCTGATGACAGAAAGATGAAAATGTTATTCAGAGATTCTTTCGATCACAGACTACAAACTTCTTTTCTCATGAGATGTAATCATGAACGATAACAGAAACATGCATCTGCAGCAAGAGACTACGTTTACACCTGGTATTGAAGATTTTTTTTATTTGCGTTTGCAATTGATATACGTGAGTCATACATTTCAATCGCACTAGCTGAATGGTTTGCTTCTTTTGAACAAGAAGTATTGGACATTTTTAAAGTCCAATAAGATATGATTATCATATTGGAAGTACAAATGAATCTAGAAAATAAGGACAGGTCTTAAAGTTGCAGAAGATACACAGAAAGTTCACTAATATTTATATCAAAAATATGTACTATATTCGTAATTAAGGGATAATGTGTAGTGTTGATATATAAGAACCTCTAAGCTTTCATTTTTCTTGTATTTCTCTTAGCTTGATTTGGGATTTATTTTTCATTACTTTTCACAGTGTCCAGTATATTTTGTTGCTGAATGTGAAGGAATGAAACAATCAAACACCTGCTACTATATCTAAAAAAAATTGTTTGTCAAACAGTTTTGTCATGACTATAAAATTTGCAATGAGTATAAAATTTGCAATCAGTATAAAATTTGCAATGAGTATAAAATTTGCAATGGTATAAAATTTGCAATGAGTATAAAATTTGCAATGAGTATAAAATTTGCAATTACTATAAAATTTGCAATGAGTATAAAATTTGCAAATTTGCTTGATTGCTGGAAGCCCAAGTTCGATTTTGGCAGTTCTCATATGGTTCGGATTCTACATTAACTTGTATTTCCACGTCACATATAGGCTAGGAGTTGAAAGTCGTTATAAATTCTTAAGCAATCATTTGTCTATCCGTCAGTCAAGTTCTAACATTTCTATAGTTAGAACATATATATATATATATATAATGTTAAGGATTGCGTTGAACGTGTATTAATAGAAATCAGCACTTTCCGATCCGTCATTCTATTTTTAATTCCCAGGTAAAGTGTTGCTTCTATGCGTGCATATTTCAAACAAGTCAATGCGCAACGCAACTATGTTCGATGCACCGTTACGCTTGCAGCTGTAAGAGCGTAAAAAATTAAAATAAAATAAAATAAAGACAAATTTATGAAGAAAGAGGTTAGGTTAGGCAAAACACAGCAAAACTTTTTGTTTACAATTGCCTTGAAGGGAAAATATTCTTCAGTTCTGCATTCCCTTTTTCCTTTCTTTCTTTCTTTCTTTCTTTCTCTCTCTCTCTCTCTCTCTCTCTCTCTGTCTCTGTGAGTGTGTGTGTGTGCGCGCGCGTGCGTGTATGTATGTATGTATGTATGTGTGTGTGTCTCCTTGGAGATGATTAAGTTTTGAAGTTAAAAACATCGCTTCGGATGTTATTTTATAAATAGCTTAGTTGAGCAGAAAAAGACATTCGTGATTTCTCCATTTTAAAATGTATTGGAATATACACTGAAAAATGAATTTATAATCTGTTTCACATATCATCGTTTGTTGAAAATAAACCTGGATGTTATATTCTTTGGAACATTTCCTTTTGAACTTTATATAAATAAAAATAAAAGTGACTATGTTTGTAACTTAATAACTCTTAAACCACACTACGTATCTCGATCAAATTTTCAACATATCACAATGTTTGAGACTGAAATG
Source organism: Thermobia domestica (assembly GCF_964235325.1). Taxonomy (NCBI): domain Eukaryota; kingdom Metazoa; phylum Arthropoda; class Insecta; order Zygentoma; family Lepismatidae; genus Thermobia; species Thermobia domestica. The sequence goes on from NC_137463.1 coordinate 264,693,460, forward strand.
TTTATTATTTCACCTTTACGATGTAACTTAAAGGAGGGGGACGGGGAGATATAAAAAATATTGAAGATGACCGATATTATCGCCGAATCGAAAGTTTTGGGGTAACTGAGATGAACAGTGACACTTCCGATGCGGTTTAAATCTAAATTCAACTCCTCAACTTTGAAGAGAGCGCGGGGAAGATATGTAAAAATGATCGAAAATTACTGACATTGCTTCAATAATAGCACAAAGTGATTGACTAATGGAATATATTATTATTTTTTCTTATTTTAACCCTGCGCGTGGGTCATTGACTCTAGTGTTTAAAAGTCTTTGAATAATAATGTAATCATTAGAGTTTCAAACTATACGTATTGTATATAAACTTTCTTTTTCAGTATTGGTTCCAATATAATAGGAATTGTAAGGAATAGTGAGCAACCAATCTTTGAAATGGATTTAGCATCCGAGGAACATCTATCCTTGACATTATCTCAGAATTACAACCGGAAGTTACAAATCTACTACATCCGGTTTTAGCATTAAATTTGCAAAGTGTAGAAATCTACTATCCAAGAAGGTCAAAATCGTATCCATGAAGAAATTAATGTCATTTGAAAACAGGGAATTCCTGTCATTATTCAGTTCAAAATCTTCTGTTGTCGCTAATTCTGTCGAGGAATTTGATGCTTAAAATATATACAACGATGATCATATCTCTTGTCCTTTATGGTTGCAAAACGGGGTAACTTACTATGAGGAAAGAAAGCAGACTGAAAGTGTTTGAGAATAAAAATCTTAGGAAGAATGTTCGAACCCAAGAAGAACGGAAATATTATTTATATCCTTGATCAGACATTGTTGGGGTCATCAAGTCTTAGAAGCTTAGGTGGACAGATCATGTAAATGAAATGAAAGAATGTCGGAACGCTTTCAGAGTTTTAACTGGAACTCCAATCGGAAAATGTCCATTAGGAAGACTTAGGCGTAGATGGAACTCGGAGAAATACTAGTACAAAGTAGAAACTAGATCAAGTTGAGTAAAGTTAGAAGTCAATGAGGAGCTTCGTGAACGCGGTAATAAATCTCTGGGTTCTATAGTCCATAGAGTTAGTTAGTAGTGTAAGTCTGCTATAATATACGCGTAAAACGAAACTCATTTGTTACTTCAATATATGCTTTCTATTTTACTTTTCTTACACTTAAATATTCTCTCTTCACTATGGATATGTTTTTCACCTCTTTTCACTCTCATAACGTGGGTTTCGGCAATCATTTTAGCATCTTAACTTGCTGTACAGAATTCTCATAGTATCTTCAAATGTTATTTACACACTACGTCTACTGCGTTGACACTTTCCTCAGATGTTGTTCCTTTGATTTCGTGCGTGCTTCTTCCTTTTTGAGTATGTATCTATATTTGCAATGGAGGGACACTTCAGACTACTAATTTTGCTAATTAAGTTGCCGAAGGTGATGGACTAAAATAAAAAATATCCCTTGATTGAACTTCAAAGAGAACTGAGTAAAGCAAGACACTATAACCACAACATTTAGTCATCCTTCTATATGGTTATTTAGTATCAGACATGAAACTTGAAAGTCTTCCTTTGTGTATGAAAGTTAATTTTGCACACAGAAGAACATGTCAGGAAGTTATCGAACAAAATGACAAAGAAAGCTCGTGTAGAATTAATGATTAGAATTTAGGATCCCTTTCAGCAATGAGGTAGTATGAAACGTGTACTTACTGTGTAATCCCATATGAACATCTGCCCGCAATCGAACCCGGGTCTCCTGCAGCGAGGACGCACGCAGAGATCGCAACAGTGTTCGTTTACCAATTAAAGGGAAAATATTAGGATGACTCCTCCGTAATTTGAAGTCAAGATGATATTCATTTAAGTGTTACCACTGTTTCCTGTTATTCTATGGTTGCTGTTGAGGATTGAAATTAATAGTAATAAATTTCTACCACTTGTGGCTTGAACAGGCGGTTAAAGGAAAAAAAGGTAAAATGAAATCTTTAAGTTTTACGTACCACAGTTATGCCACCAAGGCTAAAGGGAACGGTGATGATGAGAAATGAATGAAATGGTGGAATGAAGAAAGTGGGAGGAAATAGGAGAACCCCGAGAAATCCCACGCACATGGTGTTTGTCCACCACAAGGTGGACTTGGCGCGAGCTGGAGTTGAACCTAGGATAGCATGCACCAGAGGTGAATGCTCTGTGACAGAGTCACTATGGCCCAGGAGGTTAAAGAAGAAGATTAAACATATTTTTGGTAAACTGAATCTATATACGTATATATCGTTATATATTAATTTGTTTTGCTTTGATGCCTTTCGACAGACAGACAGAAGGACATATTTTATAAGATTACCGTTATGTATTTAAAGCATAGCTTCGAAGTCTAAAACTAACGTTAAAACTCGATCCAAAGACTAAAGACGTAAGCACCAAAGAACACTCTAGCTCGATGTCTACGTGTAAATTAATCTTTAGTTTGAATTTCAAATTCACGTTTATGTTCACGTTTGTTATATTATAAATAACTAAATAAGTCTTATAAAATAATTACCGTTATGTCCGTCTGTCTGTCAGTCAAGATATATGCTTTCTTATATATTTAATCAGATTCCTAAGCATAGGTTCCATCTCCCATCTCCTTCCTTAAATATCTATTCAAGACACAAGTAGTGATTTCAGTTTGATCATCATACAGAAGTTCTTACTGTTGGATTCAGCGCCTCAAGGAACGTTTCTGCCTGTGCTGCTATATCCCCACTAAAACCGGAAGTAATTAAGAGTTGAGTTGAGTTGATCTTGGGTTTAACGTCCCGTTCAGAGCGAAGCTATATGAGACGTGGACCTACTGATTAACGTGGATTCCGAACCACATGAGCTCCCGCCAGGAATCGAAGTCGGGTCTCCCACGCCAAAGCACAGTGGTCCGAAACGCCGCATAACCTGCACAAAAATCCAAAATGTCAAGTAATGGAGTATGGAGTATGAGTAGCATACACGTTTAGTCCATACAATAGTGCATTCAAAAACAGCATTAAGTAGTTTTTAAATACGAATAGAACGAACATGTAGAGAAGTAAAGTTCGTGTAATGTGTAATTAGAAGTTTGCTGTACAAAAACTGGAAGCAATACTACAGCACCACTCAGCGTCTCCGTTTGAGAACACAAGTGAACGAAAAGGGAAACCCCATGAAACAGAAACTGTAGGGAAGTAGCAATGAGAGGAAGTATATAACTGCTCTCCGGAAACGAACCTGGAGGAATAATGTCATATAAAATCATAGCATATAAGTAGTAAGAGAAATGCACTGTAGTGGTGATAAATCATTGAGTTATAAAAAAAAAGTACCAAGAAGTACCAGTAAGATTCCTGCATGGGTGTGAAGGACAACATGTATAGGTAACGGACATAGCAAAAATTGTTGCACATGTTTGCACATTTTCAGACTAGTCACCTGTTAACATGGGTCAGTACATAAAACAATGCATAATTTGACCCATACTATATCCGCATTATGTACTGTCTTGACACGTTTCGCTTTTCATTTGGATCAGAAGGAAGATAGGTAAATTACTAAACCGCACATCGTTCGCTGTACTTTCGAGGGAGAATGGTTTGAGAACAGTATGTATAGGACGTGCAACAGTGGAAATCGCAATCTAACGTAGATTTTCTTTTCAGGCCTAATTGCTTTGATATTGTACACATTAGTCTTTGTGCTTATACCAAATGCGCTTGTTAAATTCAGAAAGTGATGTTTATTATCTGCTTTTTTCAGGAATAATGGCGTTTAGGCCTACCAGAAGAGACCTTTTTAACGTAATGCTAGAAAAGGCTGGCAAACATCATTCTGAACAAAAAGGACACTTGGAAGAGTACATTACAGGAAAGCTGCGAATTCAGGATAATGAAGAAAAGTGCAAGGAGATAAAGACAGCTATCAAATTGCTCTGCACCAAGATTTTCCAGCGACTAGATAGTTGTTCCAGAATGGTTGATAGGTTTCTTGAACGATATTCTGATTGGCTAAATGCGCCTGCCAAGTTACCATTTCTGGAGCTGGCAACTGAAGCTGAAGAAAGTGCAACTACGTCTGGCAGGGGGAGACCTGTTAAATGTTTTCAAGAAAGCAGTGAAGCAGTGTTAAGCAGTGTTAAGAGCAGGAAAACCGTTGAACTTCGTGAGAAGTATGGTTCTGGCGTTCTGTCTTATGCAACACAAATGAAACTCCGTAAAGAAGGAAAGGCCACGGCATCAAACCTGGTGAAAGAAATAACACTATCACCGCCAACAAGGCCGAAGAAAATAAAAGAGGCTTGGAAGACTGCTACGGCTGATCAGCGAATGCTATAGTATACCTCAGATGAAGCCTTGTCACTACTAGTAGAAGCAAAGCTCACCAAACACCAATACAACTTACTTCGGACCCAAGCTAAGGCGAAAGCTGCTGACCTGTATCCATCCTACCACCAAGTTCTCGAAGCAAAAAAAGAATGCTATCCTCCGTCTGTCTCTGCAACTGACACTGCAATTGAAGCCAGTCTACAAGATCTTTTAGATCACACAGCTAATCGACTTTTGCAAGTTCAGATGGCTGTTATCACTCAGATGGAAGAGAGTGAAGTAAGAAGTCTCACCCTTTTCTGTAAATGGGGCTTCGATGGTAGTAGTGGACAGTTTACGTACAAGCAGAAAAGTGTTGAAGGGACTATAATTGACAGTGATATATTTGTTACATCTCTTGTTCCGTTGCAGTTATACGCTACGTCATCAAACGCAAAGCAGAAAACAATCATTTGGCAAAATCCCAGGCCACCATCTGTACGCTTCTGCAGACCTCTGCGGCTTCAGTTTCTTAAAGAAACTCCTCAAAGATGCAACAAAGAAAAGGATTACATCGAACAGCAAATTTCATCCCTCAAATCAACGGATGTGACGTGTACAGATAGACATATTTCTATCACTCATCATTTGGTATTAACAATGGTTGATGGCAAGGTATGTAACACTTTAACGGACACATCATCATCTCTGAGATGTTACATTTGTGGTGCTCTCCCGAAGGAGATAAATGACATGACTAAGGTACGGAAGAGACATGCTAATCCATTGCACTTCCAATTTGGGCTATCTACACTTCATGCATGGATTCGGTTCTTTGAATGTCTTCTTCATGTCAGTTATCGTCTTGACATAAAGAAATGGCAGATCCGTGGTCAGGAAAATATCAACAAGGTTGCACAAAGATAGAGGGACATCCAAGAGCGGTTTAAACAACAAACAGGCTTATTGGTAGACATACCTAAACCTGGCGGGAGTGGGACCACTAACGACTGAAACACAGCACGTAGATTCTTCGCTGATCCAAAACTGTCTGCAGAAATAACAGGCATAGGTGAAGTTCTAATTCATCGCTTTTCTTCCATCCTGCTCGCCATGTCTAGTGGTTATGACATAAACGTGTCATCATTTCAGAAATATGCACAATAAACTGCAGAAAGATTTGTCAACCTTTATCCATGGTACTACATGCCAATATCTGTTCACAAGATTCTTATCCATGGCCCCGATATTATCACATCTGCTCTACCCCAATTGTGCAGTTATCAGAGGACGCTTAGGAAGCGCGACACAAAGATGTCAAAATCTTCAGAGAACACCATACCAGAAAGACATCAAGAACGGAAGGAAATGTTTACCTCTTTCATCGGTTGCTTTTAACATCAGATCCTGTTATTTCCACTCTTCGGAAACCACCCCATAAGAAGCTTGCTACACTTTCTTCTGCTGTTCTTCAGCTACTAATTTCACCTACACAGCAGAAAAGTACAGATGCATGTAGTTCCAGTTCTGTGGACGTAATGGATACACACCTCTCTGCAGACAGTTCTCACAGTAGTGAGAGTGATTAAGGTAAAGTAAGTAGGTCCAAACTTCTTAGATACATATATACCTATTTCTGTTTACCTCTATTCATTTCGCCTATATGGGGCCACGTGCCCCGTACTTCCCCCATGGCTACGGACCTGGTTCTCGGACATAATTTACGTATTTTGTTGGGTTTATGTTATAGTACCATGTTTTCCACATAGGAACAACATACACCATGATTTGAATTTCGCTCACACAATCATGCCTTTCGGACCACTGTGCAAAGGTGCGTATGCTAACCGCTTAGCCACCGGAAGTTGTAAGAATCTAAGACCAATTCTGCTCACAATAATGATTTTGAAAGAACAAAAACGGTAAAAAAAAAAAAAACGTAGGAAACGACTTTCAGATATGAATTTTTCACTCTAAGAAGAGGTTCCATACCAAATCTTATCCTTTTTGTGAGCTCCTTCGTGGCTAAGCGGTTAGCGTTCGCGTCTTTGGCGTGGGAGTCCCGAAAGGAGCTTATGTGATTCGGATTTCACGTTAATCAGTAGGTCCACGTCTCATATAGCCTTGCTGCTGAACGGGACGTTAAACTCAAAATCAACTCAACTTATCTTTTTTGTTAAGAGTCCTTACAAATTTATTGTTTATTGTAAATACATATTTTATTTTAAGATACATATTACGGTATTTTAAGAAAAATATAAATATATTAGAAGGAAAAAAACCTTTATTAATAACTGGTTAATAAGCAAAAATAGACTAACTTTTTTATTATTTTTTTATCAGTGCCACAAACTTGTTGGCATGCATCAATTGTCAATTTTGGAATTACAAGTAAAGAAAGTTAAACTATTGCGTTCGTGCAGATGGAAAATTTGCCTCAAGTAAGTCACTTCCTAAGAAAAAAATGATTAATTAAAATAGTTGCAATTTGCCGAAACACACTTTTGACACCGGCAACGGTTATAGTCCTTGGCGAAAGAAGTCTAAACTCTGCGATGAAAAGATATCCTCAACCACACATTATAGCATTCGATCATCAGGAAAGGTCTCCCCTAAAAAAAAAAAAAAAAAAAAAATGCTTGAGATGCCGATAGAGGTGATAGTCTGTGGGAGAGGCATCAGGAAAATACAATGGATGAGGAAGAATTTCATATTGGAATTAATGGAGAGTTTGGAACGTCCTGTCAATAATATGTGCGCATATATTGTAGTTTAACATGAGAATAGCATATGTTTTGAACATTTCTGGATACTTGCGGGTAAAGTTGCAGTGCATTCTTTGGGCTTAGCTCTGCAACGATCCCAATGAATGATTTCTCCTCAACAGAGGAAAAGAATATGGATCACCGTCATCAAAGATCACGTCAGTAACATCTTCCACAGGTTTTGGAAACCAGCCTCTTCGTTGATCACAATTCAACCAAAGTCTGGCCGTTTTCGATTTTCGTTGTAAATTCATTTCTCATCAAAAATGGCATCCCATGCATTAAACTTTTCTCTTTATCCTCTACACTCAGAAAACTGCACACCTCCAGACAGCGACTCCCGTTAGCCAGAGTCAACTGAAATGTCACCCGTAAGTCAAACATATTAATAAAGTTACCCACCAGCCGAAAAGTCTATTTTCAAATTTGAAACAAGACAAGGTTGGAATACATTGAAACTTTAAATGCGTTACGGTGGTTTAGATTCCAACTTAGACTAGAATAACATTTGTGTAAAAAATGAAGTCCAACCAACCAACAATCAAAACGGAAGAGATAGAAATTTCTGGTTGCAATACTGAACCGATGGGGCAGCAATTCTAATGCGTACGTAGTGACAAGTGTTTTCTTACCGTATTACAATTTAGCATTGCAAGTGGTAAATGAGATTTCCTATTCCTTCTTATCTCTGTACTAAAATCGGTAGTTGTAGAAATTCATTTACCACTGCTAAATTTCAATATTACATTATGAGCATAAACTAATATATATATATATATATATATATATATATATATATATATATATATATATGATCCACTATTATGTATCTATTTATATTTTACTACTATTTTATCAGAAAGGATGTAATATAATTCTCTATCCTTATATTATGCTCTATTCTATCCATTACGTGCCATTATTTAATTGTTACTTTATTGTTCTTTGTTGCAGGTCTCTAACCAGTAATTAAGTGAAGATGGCGCAAAGACTGAACATTGCTGACAGTGCTTGGATTGCAGCGAGGATGAAAATATGACAGGCGTTTATAATGGTGCAAAGATGGTGAAGACGGGAGAAGGGGAGACACGTGACTCTGCACGTGAAAACAATAAAGAGATTGCATGCGAATTTATTGCGTTAGGGTTCGGTTACGCACCGAAAAGATGCTGGACCCCCCAAAAGAGTCGTCACTGAAGACGCTAAACCCAGCGCTGCTGCGGCGTTTGTGCAAAGTCCAACGAAGTCCCTGAGACAATGTCATAGGGAGTCTGGTTTATCGTATGGTTCGGTCCAATGGCTAATGAAGGAGTTCGACTGGAGACCATGGAAACAGCATTTTATCCAGACATTGCCACCGGAAGACTGTGATGTTAGAATGGAGTTTGCTCAATCCACATTACAATGGATGCAAACAGAACCAGATATTCCTGAATAAAATTCTGTGGTCAGACGAAGCAGTGTTCCATGTGGGTAGGTTCCAGTGTTCCATAAATCACCATAAGTGCCATTAGTGGCTCCTAGTAATAACAGTTGTATAGAGCATGCAATATTTATTTATATATGTATTTGCATATTAAATTTTTGGTTTATTTACTTATATGGAAATGATTATAATTTTTCGTATTAATATTTTAATTATAGATAGATAGATAGATAGATAGATAGATAGATAGATAGATAGATAGATAGATAGATAGATAGATAGATAGATAGATAGATAGATAGATAGATAGATAGATAGATAGATAGATAGATTGATTGATTGATTGATAGTAAAGAGCTAGTTGTGGAAGCATAATTTTATATTTAGTCAATTTATATATATGTGTAATTTTGTTAAATATTGTAATTGGGGAAGAACTTAAATATTTTCTTGTTTAATTAATTAAATATTATAGCTGCAAAATAAACGAAATAATAAAAAGTTACATTGCTTATTAATTAGTATATTGAAACGTATGAAGGCTTAAGATTACTTAAAAAGTTACAGCGTAAGAGCTCTGTTTGAACATTAAAAAAAAAAAAAAAGCTTTTAAAGACAGTTTTTGTTTTTTACGGTAGCTGTACATTTGTACTAAAGTATATAAAATAGCGTTGCTAACTGTAATAAGCAGCTTATGGGTGTTTGCGTTTGCATTTTGCGTATAGAATTAATTAAAAAATATAATTAATAAACAAACAATAAAAAAGTTTCCATGTTTCACATAGCTATTGTTAAAACAAACAAAAAAGTTTAAAGCTACATGCGAAAACACAAAAAACAATAAGGCATAATTTTTTTATAAGTTGGCCAGTTTTCATATTTTAAAAGAGGATAGCGTTTTTTAGCAGCTATTTTAACTGTTAAAAAATAAGCCTAAAATTTTAAATAACACTAATATTTAATTTAAAAGTAAGAGAGAGTGAGACAATACATTTAAATGCCTTTACCCCTGTAACGTAAATAAGCTTTTACAATTAATTTTTTATATATGTACAGATGTTTTTGAACCTGTAGTAATTGTAATATGTATCTTAAGTTAGGCTGTATCTTGTAATCTATTTACATTTTAATAAAATAAGGCTTATTTCAAATAGTGATAATATCTTTAGCAGCCTTTTTAGAAAAAAAAAGCGTATTGCTAATAACAGCAAAAAAAAAACGGTCCTCGCTAACAGAGGGTTTCTTAAGTAAAAAAACAAACACAACAAAACCAAGATCTTTAAAATCCATTAAAATATACTATTTTTAGGGGTGCTTAATTTGAAAAGTATTTTCAAAGAAAGCTACGTTGTCATGAGAGTTTCTTGGGATCTTTTTCATAGGTTGAACGAGTTCTGGGACCGGACGACACCCGTCTGATTTTAAGAGAAATAAAAGCGAGGATTTCAAGATATTTGAAGAGAAAGAGAGAGAGAGAGAGAGAGAGAGAACATGTGTGGGTGAGGGGTGAAGGAAAGAAGGGATGAATTCTAACACCATAGTACCTGCTGTTCCATTTTCTCTGCTGGGCTTCCTGATATCCTCTTGATGATCGTCCGATGTTCTGCCTGTCATTGATCGAATTACTGTTTGTTCGGCTCGTTTACTAAATTAGTCTCTCCGGTATTCTCTAGTGGACTCCAAAGATTGTCCCAGACTGCTCCCGTGTCCCCGACTGACTCTCCCCGGACCGACTCCGTTGGCAGACTATTGACAACTTCGAGACTGACTCCAAAGATAACTCCGAAGACCGGCTCTCGACAAACTTTGGAGACTAACTCCGAGAACTAACTCCTCGTGTCCGGGTTGAAGAGAGTATTTAAAGACCCAAATCTGGTGGTATACTTGCTGACTCCGGACTAGAGATCTGCACGGGCCGGGCTTGGGCGAACCGACTCTGTTATTTCTTTGGGCCGGGTCGGGCTTGGGCGGGCCGACTCTGTTATTTCTTTCGGTCAGGCCAGGCTTGGGTGGGCCGACACTGATTTCTCTTCAGGTCGGGCCGGGCTGGGGCCGATTAATTACAATTCTTTAATAATTATTATTGACTTTCGTTAAACGATAATTGGAATAAAGCCAAACCTTGAAGAAGTGTGCCCGTGAAAAATGTTAGAAAGAATGCAATAGCTATTTACATTTTGTGTTGCTTAGCGGCTCTACTTTTACTATAGAGGATTGTAGGCATTGCACAGTAAATTAAGCTCTGACCTTGACCTTCACTAAACCCAAAATATGACAAGAAGGGGTGGGAAAGTTTTGCCTGTCGCTAAACAACATTGTCATCTTCACTTTATGCTAAAAATCAATTAAGTTAGATTTTTGTTACAGAAAATAGAGATTTTGTTCTCTCGATGACAAAGTTTTAGGAGGCAATAGTGCCATGCGGGAGGCAAGCGTCAAGTTGTGAACCAGAGTTTAGAAAATGTTTCTGAGTGTTAAGTCAAGTTTAATACTAAATTTTGAGAAAGACTGGGGCTCGAGCTAAATTTAAAAAAAAAAAAATTATCGGGCCGGGGTCGGGCCAAATCTTTTAAAATTTATCGCGCATGTTCCGGGCTTGGGCCAAGAATTTTAAGACTTATCGGGCCGGGTTGGGATTGGGCCGAAAATCTCCAAAACTTTTAGGGCCCGGGCTGGGACGGGCCTAAGTACATTCGGGCTGGATTGGGATCGAGCCGAAAAATTTGACCCGAGGAGGTCTCTACTCCAGAAACATGTAGATGTGATGATTCCGTCTCAACAGGTACTCTTGAGTCAGAATAAGACAGGTACTCTTGAATAATAAGTACTGCTCTCTTCACACTTCCACCGCTAACCTTAGACATGCGAATTTTTAAAAAACACGCATCGCCGTAAGCACTATTTTGATAAGTGTCTGTATATTATTGCTTTGATTAACGTCACTATTCGTTCAGAATAAGATGAATAAAATACATGCAGTACACTGTAACAAAAAAACAAAAGTTCAAGGAATAAATTTCTGTTTTTCAGTATGTCATTTAAAAAAAGCACATATAAAAGAAATCGAAGATAATCAATAAATCATTTACAATACACTGTACATATATACACAAAGCACTAAATAACATTCCATCTTTCTAATGTAATGAATAGGACTCGATATAAACAAAATCATGTAGTAATGCACGTATAGTTGTTGTCGAGTGAACTTGAAAACACTTAGGTCAGCAGAACTGAACATCTTTACTAGGTCAACGTTGTGAAGCTGAAACAATTCTGATAATGTACTTGGCCTTGTTGTATGAGAAGGTAACCACAAGTTAGATGAACTAATCAGGCTTCTTGAGATCCGTTGAGTGAGAGTTAGGGGAAGAAAATGGCGCTGGCGGCCATCTTGAGTAAGCTGAAAATGTCCATCCTCTTAAAGTATGCAGAATGGTGGATTGATTATGTGATAATTATTTTTCGTTTTTGTTAGTTGGAAAAAGGAGAAGAAAAATCAGGACGGTTATGGAACTGACACATTAGCTAACAAATCAGGTGAGTAAAACTGAAGGTTACAATATATTAAAACTGGTGGACGGGCCCGACGTTAAATGCTGTCATGTTGAAAAGTCCTTGGTTCAGGTCCATCCAAATTGTTGTACGGAGAAGAATTAGTGTCCTCTTCTTCTTTTCTTGGAGTTGTTGGATCTTCTTGGCTTCAAACAAGCTCCGTACTGTGATGAGTAAAGAGGGTAGTTTGTAAAGAAAAAGAAGGTTGTGGATATGTGTAGGACCATGAGAGGGTTGGTAATTTGAAATATTAAAATTGAAAATAGGGGTTCATTTGGTACAGAGTCATTGTGATATAACGAGGGAAAAAAATGAAAATATAAGGCAGAAGTGTGGTGGGAGAAATAGAGAGAGAAAAACATGAAAAATTAATGATGGGGAAAAAAAGAGAAATTTCTAAGATGGCGGTAGATCGTTGATGCCTGTTAACGCATGGTATTATGGACTTAAAGATGGCGACGACCATGAAAGTGCAAGGGTAAATACAAGAACCGGTAAACTAATGCTGGTAGGTTTTAGGAAGGGAGTGGGAATAGAAAAGGAAGAGAAAGACTCAAGCCGATATGAATACACATAAGTTAATCGATAAACGTAGTGCCCAAGCTCTTAAATCAAATAACTATTTATAATAAAATTACAAAACTCTAATTTTTGGTTGGGGGGTAGGAAGGAATTGATCTCGACCACAACCCCAAGGCATTTCCTCCGAGGGTGGTGAAAAGGGGACTGTGTTAGTTAAGGTCGCACAGCACTCGACCTGACATTTATTATGGTCAAAATAAAGGATAGGAAGGGAAAGAGGGGTTGTTCGAAGAAAAGAAAAGAAAAAAGAATTCAATAAAAAAGGTTGCGACGACACTTAATCAGAACATTATTTTCTCCTTCAGTGCCAAACATTTTGCGATAATAATCTGGTACTCAATGTAGGACAATGGCTTGATAACTAAGTTTCAACAGTATACAACGTAGTTATTCACATACAAATCCTTTATGTTGGCGTTGGAAACTTCAATTGGTGGTACAAGGGGTTGGTAAACTTCTGTCCCGTGTATAATCTCGTGTACTCTAATTTCTTCGAGAGGTGGGGGAAGTGATAGATCAGATGCTGATAACGAAGTGTCACTCTTCTTGTCCAAAGAAGCGGACATTTCTGTGACCAAAACATCTCATAATTCCAAATTTTCACTGTCTCGAGCATTGACTGATTTCCGTACTACTTACCTCAACAATTTTATCATTCTGTATAGTAAAAGGAAGCCCACAATCGTACAAAGCAATTGAAAAATGTCAACAACGTGACCAATCTCTGTCATCGAAGTCTCGGGTTGTGCATTACACTTCTTACAAAACAATGAACAACTCAAAAATCCTTGTTCTCGCAACAAATATACCACCAAAAGAGTAGGAACAATATTCCAACATAACTCCTGGAATGAAATATTCGTGTTTATAGATAGGCACTGGCGTAGGCGTTTGATCGATAATAGTGAAGGCAGATATATTTACGTGTCTAACACTCGATGTCCATACTTTGTTAAGAAGAGAAGATGTATTAAAGAATAAATTTGGTTGCAAATTTTGATTTAACTGTAATAAGTCGTTTAAGGCGAGTTGGGCGGAAAAAAGATGAAGAAATACAGGTTCCATAAGTTCGTTCTCAAAACATGGAAATTCTGATCTTACGAACAAATTTCTATCTACGATCAGTTTCGTATTGCATGGTATCTTAATCTTGAGAGCACCATATAGCATTGACGATTCAGAAACACTAATTGATGACGTATTGTCTTTTGACTGGACTGTTAACGTAGGTGGTGGATGCGTGATAACAAATTCATGGGAACCAATGTCCATTATATGTGTTAATTTTGACTGAACACAGGTATGATCACAGCTTGCGATAACTTCTCAAACTGTTTGTCCCATCCAAGCAGAATTCAAACAATTGGCTAACCATGAATTTGAAATAACATGAGACGGGATCTTACACAATTTAGCAGAAAAATATCTGCAGAACAAAAGAATCAGATCCAGGTACCGTTGTCAGGTGTTTTACATTCTCCACTACGGAAACCAATGGTTGTACGTCAATACTACAGGTCTGATAGAAGACTGTGAAATTTATCGGTTTAACTTCATACAGCTCAAAAGAAGGTAGATGTTCTACAATAGGTATCTTTAGTTTCAAATAAATATACGACTCAGTTATTGAGCAAGATAGTACATTAATCGAATAATACAGTTCCAAAAATTTCTTGTCTATAGCCAATCGGTATCCATTTCTTAAAACTATGTTTTCAAATTCTGACAAATGCGCATACAAAACTTTGTAGGGTATGATATTGTGGTTTAGCTTTGAAATTCGACACATCTCTAAGGTCAAGTCAGATCTGTAGAAACTGAGTAAACTGTAACAAAATCTGAAAAAAATCTGAAACGAAAACTGTCGCTTCTGGTTCCATCTTATCCGCTAATTGGTTCAAATGGTCGGCGATATCCTTTTCTTGGTCCAAAACTCGCGCAGAAAAATTCCGATTTTTTTAAAATTCTCTTTAACTTGTGCCTCGAAATTCAGAAACTCAGACGTTGAATTCTGGATGAAAAGATTGTTCTTCAAAAGTTGCTTTTCCAAACGAAGCACGGTGTGTTCCAAATTCGCTTCTCTCTCTTTTTCTTTTAATATTGTATACTAATTAAAGTTTTCTCTTTTCTTTTCAGGTAAGTGGAGAATCTGAAGTTTCCAAAATAAAGATGTTCCCCTCAAAAATAATTGATAATAGGACCCTGATATGATAACGAGAAGAAAGAAGAAAACTGCATAGCACTGATGATGAATAACTAAATCCATTCTCTCATTTTGTGTATATTATTAGCGTTAAGATAACTTTAAATCAAATAACCTAGATTAAGTCTTCAACATACTAATGCATTTTTCTTTCAGCTAATTTCATTTAGGAAAATAGAGGTGCATGAGTTGTTCATAGATTTTCTGAACATAATAAACAAACACTATTCTCTCGATTGAGTCAAGATGTTCTTCCAGGAAAAGACGTACTGTTTGTAAAGCAACGAGAGATGTGTCTTCTTTAGGAAAACCGAAGACTCCTGTAGAGATGTTGGGGAACGCAATAGATGTTATATCGTTGTCCACAGGTAATTGCAACGTTTTTAGTAGCAAATTTTCAACTTCTTGGGACTTTGATCATCAGGTGCGCTTACGGAAATCACAAAATCTACGGGTGGATTGTAACCCTGTGTAATGCATACGTTACCCTGGGGAAAGTGGGATATTTTATGACACTCCTCTTGCATTTCTTCTCTTGCAAGACTTTGAATAGCTTTATCCACGCCTCCTCGTGGCTCAAGAAAGCAATTGGGCGAGTTTACTATACAATTACCAGCTAACGTAGTGATTGATCCATAATATAGCGCAACTGTCTTATTAATGTCGTGGTTGACGGCAAACTTCAGTCTCTCCAAACCTTCCACTGGACTTATTCTTGGACCCACCTGATCCAAGATGGTAGATCAGACATGAAGATTACTTTCTTTATAAAAACGATTCTAATTGCGTTTCATTATCTGGATCCTGGAACTCCATCAACAACGAATTTATCTTATCCACTTGGAGATTTTTATCGGGTACGTCTTCTCCTACTACATCAATCTCGGATGTTTCTAATTTACGCAAATTTTTAGGCAGTCCTTCTGAGGAGGATAATACTTTTCTAACCTGTCGATGGCTATAGAATCAATCTTTATGTGACCTCGAGGAGTTCGGTATTGCACTGACGGAAACGACTATAGGTCTAAAGGTCTTAACTCACCTACGAACGTTCGCTGTCCATTGGATTTCTTCACTAAAATAATTCTTCTCTTCCATAGAAACATTCCTTCCGGATAGGGCGTTTTGTTGACAGGTGTGGTGTTGGAAAGGCGATTCTTGTGCTCAAAACCATGGGCGAGTCCCACATCGACTTCTGACCAACTCCAAACATCGGCAAACTGGTAGATTAAGTCGTAAAGACGCTCCCGGTCTCCTGAGTACAAATCTGGGTTGACATCTACTCTTTTCGGATCACACATCTTTCTAGGCTGTTCGAACTTCTCTGGAGACGGCATAGATTCTTCTGATGCTGTCAATGTCTTTCTTTCTGGTTCATCGGGTACTTCCTCAAACTCCTCTGCATCGCCTATATTCGTTTCTTGGTGCAACTTCACGGTGTTGACGGTGGAATTCGTTACAAACACCACTGGGGACTCACAATCTACTATTACCCTTGGGATAAAAAATTCCCAATATTTCCTCTATACGCTGAGGTGGTAACAGTAACGCCTTACCCCCCGTAATGTCCCAACAGGAACGTAACTTCACTAAAGTGCGAACGGGTGATAAAACAGTTTTCTCTAGGACTTTAAAAATAGCTCTAGATTCCCGAGTGATTCTCGATGTTAATACTTCAGATAAGTTAACCTCTAAATTTCTAGGTGGTAACTTCCTGGACGGAGGACGTCCTAAATGATACAAGGTCAAATTCTGCTCATCATAACTTATGATAGCTCTATGTTTTTCTAAGAAATCCGCTCCACCCAGAGGACCATAATCAAAATTTGGTATTATCCTAAAAACATGTGTAAAACATCTATTCCCCAGGAAAACTTTCAGCAAGGCAATCTTGGAAACTTAAATGCTTTTCCCCGTAACTCCCTTTAATCTGGTGCTAAGACGAAAATGTCTTGAGTTCTTCGGAACTAGATTCTACCCGAGACAACCTATCTGGCTAGCGGAATCTATCATGATATTAATTTGCTGACCATCTAAAAGAGTAGAAACATGTGGTAATTCATTAGAAGATATAACGGGGACTAGAACGCACCTCCGAGCAGATTCGTCCCTGTTATCTACTCTGTTTTTGAGTTTAAAGACGCCTTACAGTAGCGTGCAATATGGTTGGGCATGTTGCATTTATAACAAACAATAGGACCCTAACTACCAGTCGAACCCTGGATCTGACGACTATCACTTCTTTCGTTATTACCCTGACCTACATTCCTTTGCTGTCTTTCCCTATTTTGTGCTTGGTCGCTACCTTGATGTTCATTATTTGACGTTAACGCGGATATCTGTAGAGTCATTTTCGATATTTGCTGTTCAAAGTCATTCACTTGATCGCTAATTACCCTAGTCTGCTCTTTTTGTGCTGTGGCTGACTGCACAAAATTCTCTTGCCTGTAAAGCAGACTTTGAACTGCCGACTCCGTTCTCCTACATATCTGACTATCAACTTGACTTGGCAGAAACACTGACGAGTTCGAAAAACTGCAGAACTTTTTAAAGAATTTATCCAACTCTTTCCTCTTGAGTAATAGCCGAGTCTTCTCTTCCTACTAAATCACTCAATAGCGCAACCACCGTATTGTATTCTTTGCGAATGACGACCTTGAAAAAGTCGGGCAACAACCCTTCTATGATAAGTTGTACCTGCTTTTTCTCAGGCGCGTTAGAATCTGGTCTCAGAATGAGATCCTATTTTGCATACACATAGTCAACAACTGACTCATCATCGCATTGTTCCCGTCCTCGAATTTGAGCCTCTGTCAACTGAGGAATAAAATTATCCTTAAACGCTGTTATCAATTCCTGTTTAAATTGCTCATAGGACATCTGAGCAAAATCCGGCTTTCCTTCCATAGATGTAAACCATGATTCGGCTGAACCCCTAAGCAGATTCCCAAGTACTTAGTTTCCGTCTCATCCCATCCCAACCATTAATGTCAGCTATAAACTAATATTTTCTACAAAACGTTCCACGTCTTCCTCCAGCCTTGGTAGAAAGGTTTTGGTCTAACTATGGTGTTAAAAAATAGGCAACGGTTGGTTATCACCTTCTGACGCCGTGTCTAAAATGGGTTTCTCACCGGTAACTTCCAAAGAATAGGCTGTAATATCGGATAAGACCTAAGAGAATTCTAATTTTTTCCGAAGCTGGTCGAAATGGTTTCTGGTAAACTTAGCCCATACAGGGGAAGAACACGTCGCGGGATCGAAATAAATCTTGTCAGTGAGATTTAAGAAGTCATCACCAGGTACTAAAAGTTCATCAACAAAGACGACGTAACATATACACTAAAATGAACTAAAATGGGCACTAGTTTAATGAAATACCCAGCATACACATATCATTGTTTGAGCCTAAATTACACATGCAAACACTTAGAGGAAGGAAGAGAGATAAAAGGATGTCCTAAGGATGTCCTAAAAGGATGTTTGGGGTTTTTGAGTAGCGTAATAGCTTTTGAGTAGTGTAATACAGAGAGGAAGGCGGAGGGGAAGCGGCGCTGAAAATTATTCTAAAAAATTACGGATGGAAAAGAGAAAAAATACAGAGAAAAGACTAGCATCACTACCGGTCGATTTTACGGGGATAGAAAAAGAAATAAACATCTCCACCATTTTACCGGAGGGAAGGGGAATAAAGTAAAAATTACTGGTAAAAGACCAGCATCTCCACCATTTTACGTGTGCTTAATTAGAAAAGTATTTTCAAAGAAAGATGAGAGTTTCTTGGGATGTTTCTCATAGATATGACGGGTCCTGGGACAGGACGACACCCGTCTGATTTTAAGAGAAATAAAAGTGAAGATTTCAAGGTATTTCAAGAGAGAAGGTATGTGTTGGTGAGGGCTGAAGGAAAGAAGGTATGAATTCTAACGTCGCAGTAGGCTTCCAGATATCCTCTTGATGATCGTCCGATGTTCTGCCTGTCATTGACCGAATTATTGTTTGTTCAGCTCGTTCACTAAATTACTCTCTCCGGTGTTCTCTAGCCGACTACAAAGATTGTCCCTGACTGACTCCCGTGCTCTCCCCGGACCGACTCTGTTGGCAGACTATCGACAACTTCACGACTGACTCCAAAGATAACTCCGAAGACCGGCTCTCGACACATTTTCGAGACTAACTCCTCCTGTCCGGGTTGAAGAGCGTATTTAAAGACCCAAATCTCGTGATATACTTGCTGACTCTGGACTAGAGGCCTGCACAGGCCGGGCTTGGGCGAGCCGACTCTGTTATTTCTTTGGGCTTGGCTGGGCTGGGCTTGGGCGGGCCGACTCTGTTATTTCTTTGGGCCAGGCCGGGCTTGGGCGGGCCGACACTGATTTCTCTTCAGGTCGGGCCGGGTTGGGGCTGATTAATTGCAATTCTTTAATAATAATTATTGACTTTCGTTAAACGATAATTGGAATAAAGCCAAACCTTGAAGAAGTGTGCCCGTGAAAAATGTTACAAAGAATGCAATAGCTATTTACAGTTTGTGTTGCTTAGCGTCTCTACTTTCACTCTAGAAGATTGCAGGCATTACACAGTAAATTGAGCTCTGACCTTGACCTTCACTAAACCCAAAATATGACAAGAAGGGGTGGGAAAGTTTTGCCTGTCGGTAAACAATATTGCCATCTTCACTTTATGCTAAAAATCAATTAAGTTAGATTTTTGTTACAGAAAATAGAGATTTTGTTCTCTCGATGACATACAAACTTTTAGGAGGCGGGAGGCAAGCGTCAGGTTTGAACCAGAGTTTAGAAAATGTTTCTGAGTGTTAGGTCAAGTTTAATACTAAATTTTGAGAAAGACTGGGGCTCGAGCTAAATTTTTAAAAAAATATCGGGCAGGGGTCGGGCCAAATCTTTTAAAATTTATCAGGCTCGTTCCGGGCTTGGGCCAAGAATTTTAAAGACTTATCGGGCCGGGTCGGGCTTGGGCAGAAAATCTCCAAAACTTTTAGGGCCCGGGCTGGGCCGGGCCTAAGTACATTCGGGCTGGATTGGGATCGAGCCGAAAATTTTGGCCCGTGCAGGTCTCTACTCCCCAAACGTGTGGATGTGATGATTTCGTCTCAACAGGTACTCGTGACGTATGAATGGTTAGATAATTGGGAAAGGAGCTCTCTCAGCTTTATCACTAAAATACAAACTGACATAATACATTACATAACATAAACAAACACTTCCACGATTTAGTAACGAAAACACAAAACTACGGAAGAAAACATTGACTGACTTCTCAAACGTAAATGAATTTCACTAAGTCTTCCGAATGCCCCTACCGTTCTTGACACATGCAAAACAGTTTTATGTAATAGGGGAAAAAGAATAGCTTCACAACACTGATGATAAGTCTTAATAAAAATTATATTTCTCAGGCAGTCAATAAATAAATACGTAGGAGTTCAGAGTAAATCAATAAATAATAAATACTGGTCTCTTCACACTATAACAGCTGTTTAGCTTATAACCATGTTTGTAAATATGTGTATATTTGATTTTAACATTCTGTTTAATTAATTTGCTGATTGGTTTATACTAAAACAGCAAAACGTTTAATAATAATACTTAAAAATAAACAATTATGCAAGGTGAATAACCTTTAAGGTACCCCCATTAAAAGGCAACAGTTGTTAAAACAAAACAAAAAAAAGTGCAGGTAGCTAAAAATTTCAGGTAAATAATTAGTGTTTTATAATAATTTTAGTGCTTTAATTAAAAGTTAATACAGTGTAATATATATCACTTAAAAGCTTAAGCTTGTAGAAAAACAGTAAAAATATTAAAATTTTAAACAAATCTCACATATAAATGTAATTAGCCTAAAAAAGCAAGTAAAGTACTATGATTAAGTTAAGCTGCTTAAAAACCCGTAGTTGTAACCTCTTTTTTCCTTAACTTTTTTTGCTATAAAATTTAACAAGCTTTAAAGCAAGCCTAAGAAAACTTAGCAACCAAAATTAATTTTAAAACTAAAACTGGGGCAAAAAATAATCTGGTGCTTAGTTCAATCTTACTTCTATCGGCTTTACAACTAGGGCCCCTTCTCTATACTTTGCGGGGGGGGGGCCTTCAAAAGTATGCTACGCCACTGTATACACAAAAAGATAAATTTTAAAATTGCAACCATATTTCCAATCTACAATCTCGTACTGCTAAAAAAACCTGTTAGTTGCAATAAAATAACTAAGTAGCAGTATATATATTTTTTTAAATCTTTGAAACAACAAACTTCAATGAACCAGGCAGCCGTCTCATCAATTAAAGAAATAAAACCTCCCAAAAAGCACCATAACATAAAACAACCGCGGTAAACGCCCAAAAACCAGCAAAAAGACAAAAATTGCATTTATAAAATCTTAACTTAAAGAAAGTGCACAAACATTCTCAATTAAAGAGGCCTAAAATAGTAAATAATTAATATTTTTTTCTTTCGTTTATACAATTAAAAGTGTATCATAATTTTTCGTGTGTGCAACTTAAAATCACCTATTCCAATAACTATTGTGTCACGTTCTTCAGAAGGACGTCCTCTGAAATATGTAACAAAATTTCTAGTAATATGTTTTCTTTGCAGCTATCTGGAGTTGCAACAAGCCATCACGGCATAATAACAGCTATGGCATAATAACAGCTAACATGCTAACAGGGTACGTGTTAGTGGTGTAAATAATATTATTGGTTAAAAAAAACTAAAATAAAACCACATAGTGTCCAAAACTTAAAGTCTCAGGTCATTTTGTTAAATTAAAATAAAAACATTTTGTTCAAATAATTAATTTATCATTTTTACTCTACCGCTTTCTATTTGCTCTACTACATTTATTTAAATAATTAATTGCATTTGCATAATATTTAAAATAATTGTTTTGTTTGCATATGTTTTCTTATGCAAATTGTGTCGACCTTCAGCCGTGTAAAGACAGATTCTCTGCCTCTGTACCCCTCTCCCCTTCACACAGTCCTGGAGCTACAATTGAAAAATTGCAGTCACCTCCTTCACTGACTGCGTGGTGTGATGCTCGTGATGCAACTCTTATCGGTCCTTACATTCTTTGTGAAAGAATGAATGCGGAAAGGTAGGTAGAAACGTTTGTTTATCCCATTGTTCCAACCAGGGATGGAGTGGACAAATTCTACTTTATGCATGATGGGACACTTCCCTACTTGCGTTGATTTCGTGAGAATGGCTTGCTGATGCTTTTCCAGGCCTCGTTATTGGACGTCGCGCAAATGTTCAGTTCCCGCTTGACCCCATTGGATTTTTCCTATGGGGGGGTATTTGAAGAAAAAATTATATGCCTGAAAACCGTGCGACTTGGACACTTTGGAAGCAGTCATTAAGGAAACTGTGCTCGGGTACCAAACAACATATTCCAACGGTCTGTCAGGAACGTTGGGCCCCAACTGCAACGGTGTGCTACTAGGTAATACTGGTGCCTATGTTGAATGAAATGGCAAGGACCACAGTACTTAATAGAATTGACAACAACCATGTAACATTGTTAAGGACGGAATAACCATCATCATCATAGGTATTCTCCCTTTATTGGCAGGTCACTTGCCGCAGCTGAGAAGCTTCCATGCTCCACGGTCCTCCGCTAATCTCTTTGTCTTCGCGTATGATCTTTCTGTTTTTATATCATCCATTAATTGTAGTCTTCTTCGCCCCCTCCCTCTCTTTCCCGCCTACTTACCCTCTAGGACGTCCCTCATGATACAATCTCTTCTTAGACAATGTCCCAACCAGTTTCTCTTCCTCTTCCTAATAATATCTAAAAGTGTTCTTTTCTCACCCACCATTTCTAACACTCTCTCATTCGTTTTCCGCTCGACCCAACTAATTCTTTCCATTCTTTCCACAGCCACATTTCGAAGGCTTCCAGCCGATTTTCGTCACCTTTACGTAATGTGCACGATTCCGACCCATGCAGTACAACACTCCACACGAAGCATTTTATGAGTCTTTTTCTCAACTCTTTATTCAAGGTCCCACAAAACAGACTTTTCTTCCTCCTAAAGGCTTCTTTCGCCATTCCTATCCTTGCTTTTATTTCACGTTCGCACTTCATGTCATTACTAAGAATACTACTCAGATATCGAAAACTATTCACTTGTTCTATTCTCTCCCCTCCTACTTTTGTATTTGACACAGACCCCTTCGTTCCAATCACCATGGCTTTTGTCTTTCTAACATTTATTTTCATCCCATATTCTTCAAAGCCCTTTCTCATTTTTTCTAACATTTTATTGATTTTCTTTTCAGATTCTGCCACAAGCGCCATATCGTCTGCCAATCTTATGCATCTAATCATTCTACCTCCTACCGAAATGCCATCATGTAGGATCTTTTTCACGATATCTTCTAGATAGACATTAAATAGTGTTGGCGAGAGGCAGCAGAGAGAGACAGCGAGAGAGAGAGAGAGAGACAGAATAATAGTGAAATGAAAATAAAGATATAATTGTGGAACACCCCTTATATAGGTTACAGAGAGAGAGAGAGAGAGAGAGAGAGAGAGAGAGATTCAGTGAAACAAGAACGTGTTCCATCTCATATGGTAGACCTTCATCTGAGTTGGGAAGGAGTATCGTAGTATCCTAAACAGTTTGCTTTTAGTAAGTACCATTGCTCAAAATATTGTTGTTTAAAGTTTCATCTATATCCGTCACGTGATTTCGTTGTCATAGTCTATTAAACAACCAAACTTGTATTTATCTAGGAAAATGGAAAGAAATGAGTTTTCATTCAGTTGTGAACACTTTTATTTAAAAGGTTTAATACCGAAGGAGTTCAAAAATGAGTTGAATGAAGTTCATGTCACATCTGCTCCTGTGTCTGCGACTGTTTACAATTTGGAAAATGAATTTCAACGTAGCAGTACATACACATATGATAAACTTTCAGTGGAAGTGACCCTAAGAAATAGTTGACAAAATCCGAGATATGCTTTTGAGTGATTGATGAATCAAAATACTTAAAGCGCGAAATACTTAAAGCTACATGACTATCGGAAGGTGCAGGGTTTTCAAGTTTGCACGAGAAATTGGATTGCAAAAATATCTCGGGAAAATGCGTGCTGCATTTTCTCTCAGTAAAGAATAAATGCAATCGTGTGATCGATTCAGAACAATGGACGAAACGTGGATACACTACTACACTCCGGAAATAAAAACAGTCGAATCAGTTTTTTTTTTATTTTATTTTATTTTATTTTTTTTTTATAAGGCAATCCAGCTCCGAAGAAGGCGAAGACTGTAAAATCGGCCAACGAGGTGATGGACACAGTTCTTCGGGATGCACGTGAAATCATCTACATCAATTAGCTGGAAAAAGGACAAATGATAAATGGAGAGTTTTATACGTCGTTATTCCATAGGCTGAGAAGAAATCAAGAATGAACGTACTTATTTAACAAAGAAAAAATCTCTTCCATCAAGAAACGCACTGTTGCATACCTGCGCAGTTTCTATGGCCAAGCTTATGGAATCAAAATTCGAATGATTACAACATCCACCATACTCTCCAGATTTGACCCCAATGACTTTGTTTTATTTCCAAACTTGAAAAACATAGTTTGACTGGAAACGATTCATGTTGAACGAGGAGATCATTTCTAAGCACATGTCTGTTTTGAACAGCTTGTAAAATTCTGGCTTTTGGACGGCTTAAACATGTTAGAGAAAAGCTGCGGAAAAGGTTTCGACCTAAAAGAAGATTACGTAGAAAAATAAAAAAAAAAATCTAGCGAAAATGTTTTTTTTTTAAAAAAAAACCTTTCTCTCTAGAGTTATTGAACGACGTTCGTACTTATAATTTAAATGTTGAATCTCAAATTTACTGTTAGAGTCATGATTTGAAATTAAATCGCATATTTAATAGGTTAAAGTTAATTCTGATATAAATTATTAGAGACACGGAAAAAATCATGAATGAGACTGCAATGTAGTAGAAAATTGACTGTATTCAAAAACTTACACATGTGCCCATCCACTCACACAAACACACATATATACGTGTTCGTATATAATTACAGTTCATTACTAGTTATTTAAGTAATTAAAATTCAAAATAGCTCATCGCTGAAGGAAAATAACAATAATTTGTCAACTGAAGGTCTCCTTAATAACGGGTCATTGTTTCATCGTTGAAAGAGGTCAAGGAACGGGCGGAATTAAAGGATTTCACTTTATTACCTGCTTCTGTTTACGATTTTCTTAACTTAATAAATTTCATAGCTTAATAGACTTAAATATGTCCAGTTTAAAGAGATCAATTTTTGGATATTCGAAGTAGGCTGTGTTCTCTGAAACACAAGTCAAAACATAATAAATTTGTTTACGCACATATATTTAATATTACGAGGAATGATCAAGAAAGAAGTAGTAAAAGTTTTTTGTTTTGGTGCTTGCTTGTATTTTGGCTTTCTACGCTTACACTTGAAACGCATGCTTTCATACAATCTGCCTTTTGTTGTACTTGCAAGCGATACTTTAGATCCTTAGCAGAGCGTCATAACATCACTGGCCGTTCATTGGCTATTGACTTGCCGAAAACGTAAAACGCTTGCGTTAACCTTGAATGGAACACTGAATGCAAGGTTGCCCCCATGTAACTTCGTTACTGGACTCCAGCTTGCGGCATGCTTGCACGCTTTCTAATCAAGCCGGATACGCTTGCCGACTACCAATGCAAGCTTACAACAAGCTGTTTGCAAGTTGTCTCTTTTACTAGGGAAGTTACAAAGCCTATTATGGCTTACGTGTGAGATTGCTGGAAGATTAACACACCTGATGATAGAGAGCACTCAACAATAGTCCTCGATATAATCACAGTTTTTGTTCAACCATTGTTCAACCAAAGGCAAATAAAGTTTTCTATCCCATTTCCATAGAAATCCGCGACAAGTGCCAGCGTGAGGCAGTGGTTTTGACATAATCATATGTCAGATAATGTTGACCAGTCATTTTTTTACTTTAGAAGACCGAAAAGGTAAAAATTGCTGGAGCTAGGTCAGGACTGTATTAGGGGTGTTCTAGTCGTTCCAAGCGTAAAGTCAGAGGTTGAAGAAATTGGGTCTACCGCTGTGTTCAGGGTTGTTATTATCCATATTTGTCCGTCTTTCTTTGAAGGCACGACACCACTTCCCTACATGCTGCTTTGAAATGTAGCCTTCCATACACCTCTACAATCTACGTATGAATGTCAGCAGATGTAGTGATTTTGTCCCTCAGCAACTGAAGCACTCACCTCACTTCTTTCTTAACCAACTTTCCAAACGAGTCATTATTTTTAATATCCGCTTCTCGAGTATACATTATCAGAATCGGAAGTCTCGAAACCTGTACCAATACAGATATGTTATTAATCTACAAATTAATTTTATTTACATTATAGTGAATATTAAAAGTTTTATGGTTTCTAACCTTTTTACAGTCATCCCTCGTATCAGTGGCGACGATTGGACGTTAAAAGTGGGGGGGGGCAAGGCATGATCTGAATATTTGTATATCAGTGTTAGTTTTCCTGGTTGTTTTTAACACCTTGTTTGACGAAAGGTTGTATAACTAATAGGATACTATCTTTTTTAGTTAAAATACCATATATGGTATTTCATATTTTATTAAGTAAATTGACAAGAGCAACGCAAGTAGGTACTCATAAATAACGAAAGTGTAAGAAGAGATTTGATTGCTTGCTCATGGACACCTTACAATTCTGTCTGGAAAATTGTCTGATCAGATTATTTAATAACAAATTTGCAAAACTAATAAATAGAAGGGATAACAGCAATCATAGTAATGAATAATGGGGCTTGTTTTTTAGAAGTTATATTGAAACTGGGGATTAATGAACAACTTATATTTTTAATTCTACATACGCCATGTTATTACTCTTACGGTTAGGTAATGAAAGACAGTAAATACTACAGGCATATCTGTATCCTACAACATTTAAAGAAATACGAAATTGCAATATTAATTGCTTTTAATTGCAATTGAAACGCAATTCATGTAGCTTTCTTAACTCAACGGGAAGACAAATAACCAATACGTACTCACGCAATGACAAACATTATATGGCACCACTTTTTCTATGAACCAGTAATACATACAAAAACTTTTCATTTACAAATGAAACTATATACATTACGGGGCCACTTCAAAAAAGTGGGAGGGGGGCAACTGTCCCCTCTTGCCCCCCCCCCGAATCGCCGCCCCTGCTTCGTATATTAAACGTATACTAATATAGTATATTTACTGTAGTTAAGTTATACAATGTGCAAAAGTAATTGTTCTCTTACACAAAGAATTTATCTGTACACAAGCATCAAGATATGTTTGTGCTCATCATTGTGCTTAGGAGTCAGTCTTTTATCTCCCATTAGAAATATTCCAGTGGGCGTTCCTGGCAACAAACAAAATAATACGCTAGGTGATACTTTAAAATTCTATCAAGTGAACTAACACTAACTTTTAAGGCATTCCTTAGAATATAGACAATTGAATCCCCGATAATTATGATTTAATTATTTGTACAGAGATTACAAATTAATTTCTTTCTTCAATTACTATATAAACTGATACTATACTAACTCAAAGCATTATTCATGATAGCGGGCCACGGTGGCTCAGTGGTAGAGCGTTCACCTCTCGTGCTTGGGGTCCCAGGTTCGATCCCAGCCCCCGACAAGTGATCTTTGTGGTGGACAAACACCATATGCGAGAGTTTTCTCGGGGTTCTTCCACTTTCTTCATTCCACCATTTCATACATTACTCATCATCACCGTCTCCTTTAGCCTAACCGGCATAACCATAGGACGTAAAAGTCAAAGATTTCATTTCATTTCATTATTCATGATACATTGATTGTACGTTATGAATAGATTACCAAGACATACAACATTCAAAACTGAAATGGTTAGTATATTTTGAAATTTCGACCAGTGGCTTTAATTGGCATCTGCCATTCATGTGTTTTCCATAAGTCTTACCCTACCCATGTCAAGACAATAAATTTCAACTAGTATTAAATACGAAGTTGTGGAGCGAACTTGTTTACTTAATACCACAATAGACTGAAATATTGATAATCCGAAGTAGGAGTGACATGTTTTAAAATTCCATTGAATGATTTAATAAGCTTGATTTCAGAGGACTACTTGGCAAAAGATTGTAATCATATACCTATATATAAATCACCGTGCTTAAGTAGAAGCAAATGATTGGCTGTTTGAAGTTTGACCCTCCTTTCTAGTACCGAGGCTATAGGAGAAGCGGACCTACAATTTAAGTTGGAATTCATATCCCCGTGATGCATTCAATGCTCTTCTATCGGTAATCGAAGAAGGACCCGGTGCTCAAAAGGCACATGCGCTAGCAGTTGGACAATCGGAGTTGGGAGGCGATTCCTGGCACCAAGATAAGACAAAAGGTATAGATCAACCTAGGTGCACAAATGCTTCCTTATGGTGTTATAGGCTTCTGAGAATATGAGAAAAATAAACTTTAAAGGTTCATAGCTCCAAACCTATGGGAGCTATGAACCGTAGGTGAGTCAAAACTTCACTGAGGAACTAGTATGTGCCCTATCAAAGTATCCATGTTTCAGAATAATGCAGTACTTCTGCAAAAATTTTTAAAGATGTAGTTGATGAGTGTTTCAAATTATATGCTCGTACTAAACTCCTTCTACAAAAATTGATGCGTGGATACCTTAGGATTCTGAAATAAGTATTTTGAAGAGCTGACATATTAATTCCTAAGTGAAGTCTTCACCTGACTACGGTAGGTCTTCCATAGTTTTGGAACTATGGAACTTTAAATTTCATTTTCTCATGTTTTCTGCAGCCTATAAAAATCCGAAAGGAACTGTTTGTGCACCCAGGTTGGTGTATACTTTTGGTCTTATCTTGTTGACAGGAATCACCTCCCAAATGTTGTCGGTATTGTTTCGAAGCATCCTGTATATCTATCTATCTGTGCGTAATTTTACTTAACTATACATAACTTTACAGTGAATAAACCTTAAAACATTCAAAATACACGTTTTCGTACTCACTGAAATTAGTAATCTGTCCATATGTTTTTGTTTGTTGTCTATAACGCACAGTTAAATTAACCAATTGCAGAAAAAAGTATATGTTTTATCTTTTACCTCGAAACATCTCTTGTTGCACTTGAGCCTGATTTCAAATCATTATGATTTTTAAAAGACGTCTATTTTACTGTTTGGCTTTCACAGATTCTCAGCTTTTACCCTATTACGTTAAATTTAGTTTTGGATTGCGAGACGAAGAAGCCTTGAACAGATAACTATTGGTAGAAATTGGCGTCAGTTAGTGACGTGAAATCAATCTACTTTCACTCTTATATCCAGCTTATATTGACAGATAAATATTTTTAGGGCCTGATGGAGGGCAGTTATCAGAGTAAGAATTAATGTGATGTGATCTCTATTTGCTACACAAGTTGAAAGGCCATTACCTGAGATTTCATCCAACGGAAGAAAATGACCGTTTTTGCTCCGTTGGTCATCGTGGTTTTTCTTCTCGTGTGACGCTTTCAGATTCTATCCTTGAAACCCATCTCCCTTCTTTGTTTTTGTGGTTCATCAGGAGAAAAATAGGCTACGCTATAGAAAAACGAAAGCTTTTACTCTTTGGAAGACGGTAAATGAATCAAGTCTTCCTAGGTCAACGACAGATCGAATGAAACCCTTTATTCGTTGGTTATTTGGCTTAAAATTCAAAGGATAGTGGACGTATTCTAAAACTTCTAAGGGAAGAAAACTATTCTGTAAATAGGATATTTTAATTCAGTTAATGACAGATTCTCAGAATCTACTTTTCTCAAAACAACTCGAAGTTCGATTGGTGCGCATTTATGCTTTCTATTCAGTATTGTGAAACAGTTGGAAAGCTACTCGGCTTAAAAATCTTTTAACTCCAGTATTAAAAGCAGAGATATATATATAAAAGCATATAAGACCATTGGTTGAAAGTATATACACATCGTAAACTCCAGAGGGTGGCAATTGGAGCCTAAAATGACGCTCTTCGCGTAGTACTAGTCTTAACAGCATGTAAGAATTAACTATCTACGAGGAGCGTCTAATAAGTTATCTACCTAGACAGGAAGGAATGCAGATAGGCTCACCTGGTCATCACTGTTTTTCGATGTAATTCCCATGGAGTTCTATGCACTGTCCCCACTTTGTGGGGAGGAAGAAATTTTCAAACAACTGGGAAACATCCTGTTGGACTTCGTTGTCCGACGAAAAACGGAGTCCCCGCAGTTGTTTCTTCAGATCTCGGAAGAGGAAGTGGTTACCAGGAGCCATGTCCGGACTGTAGGAAGGATGATTCAACACTTGGAAACCACAATCAGCAAAGGCAGCCTGAATCTTTCGGGCCGTCACACAAACATTCGCTACGCGGCGTAGTACAAACACTGCTCATGGTCATTGCGTTGCTCCGACTGACCTCGCATTGCGCATTGGAGTTCCCGCACAGTAGCCTTGTCATGCGTATCAGGCTTCATTATGTTCCTCTCCTTCCTTCCTGTCTAGGTAGATACTTATTGAACGCCCCTCGTATGTAATTATAAAATATTTCAAATGTTAAACATTTAATTTTAGCAATGCTTTTGTGCCGCTTGACTGGAAGTCATGTATAACGTGGAACAAAATACGAAACATTTTCCTGTGTTTTGTCACTGGTCACTCACTACACAAATGATGTGCTGACACCAGTAACTACGCCATATATTTGAGACAGTATTGACGAAGATTGTTCGAACTTTGGTTGGTTTCATGCATAGGTGTCACTAAGCAGTGTGAATACGAGAAACTAACAGTAAGTTTCAGTTAGTAACGTTTTGTTGAGTGGACCAAAGTAAATTTAAAAAAAAAATGATAAACTTAGTACAGACAAAAGAATGAAAGTATAATATGTCATACAGAGATTACTGTTATAAGCCACGAAAAGATAAAATTTGGCAACAGATAGGGCAAAAACTAGGACTGCCAGCAACGTTATTACTTTTGTATAAAAGTACAACATACATATTGTATGTACGAGTATGTAACGTATAGGACACCGATTTCTAGTCTATAAGGAAACGAGCTTTTAGGTTCGAGAACGTTGTGTCTCAATGGAAAAACTCTCACCTCTGGTGCATAGAATTCCTTGTTCCATCCCAATTCGCGCCAAATGAGCTTTGTGGTGGACAAACGTCGTATGTAGGCCGGATTTATCCTAGAACTGGGCGTTGGACGAAAACTTAATAAGCAAGACAGTGAATTTAGAAAAGTCGAATACTACTACTACTACTACTACTACTACTACTACTACTACTAATAATAATAATAATAATAATAATAATAATAATAATAATAATAATAATAATAAATATTATTGAAATGTCCTTTGTTTGATTTAAGTTACTAGTTTGATTTAAGTTGAGTTCTTGTACTGGTATTTGGCGCGCTCCCGTGCAGCACTCTTCACAAGCACATGTGCTTCCCCCAACAAGTTACCACCATCACAAAATTTATTAAAACGTGTACACAAATGTAAAAACAACGGTATCCATAAAATAAGTTTATTTTTTAATTTTCTGTTAAAAGGTGTTAAAATGGGATATATTGGGGAAAGGCAACAAGTACATTTCGGACTAGGTGGTAAAAACACCATTCGGCCTAGAGGCGGCAAAACAATAAATCCGGCCCCTGCCGTGTATGTAGGTTTTCTTGGAGTATTCCTGTTTTCTCACATTTTTTTCACTCCACCACTTCACTTCGTTCATTATGCATATTGCGGTGTCCCTTACAGTTAAAGCATAAACTAGTGGAACGTTAAATTACAAACGAAAGAAATAAAAAGCATTAAAGTTCATGAAATATTCCTCATATGGTGTAATTTAGTGACTCATACACTTGGTTATTATATTACAGTATATAAGTAATTTTTAAACATTGTCGCATATTCCCCAGTCGACGATTTTCTTCCAACTCATGAAAGTGAACAGGCCACAGATTATCATAACCCTCATCGTCGTATTTATACAGTAGTTGTCACCTGAGCGTTACCTGAAAGAGCCAAGCTTATAATGTTAATAATAATAATAATAATAAAACATCTTTCCTCTAGTGTATAATATCCCTTGAGATACACTTGAAAGTACATGAAAACAGATTAACCATCATTTCTGACTTCTTTTAAATTGTTTAATTTGTACACAAGGTTTGAAAAGAATCAATAAAACAAGCAAATAACTAGTTATACTTTTGATATTTAAATACTGTACAGTTGCTTTTGTATTGGTTATTCGTCTCTGCATGGCCGCCATTAAAGCAAGCAAAGGGGAATATTTATCAATCTTTGAACTTGATAGTTATTGGTTGTTTTATAGTCTTTCGTAAGTGTATCATTTCTCTACCTCCATCTTAGAGCTGGCTACACACTTATAAATTTTACAAATACAAACTTATTTTTATCTAATACGTTGTATATTAAGCAGGGAAGTCATTTGGGAAGGAGGGCAGGAGGAAGTTCTTTCCCTCAAAAATCCATATAGTTAAATGGATTGTATACTAATGTAGTAATAGTAATCAAAACTCTTATATGGGTGAAGCATCTTGTTCCCCCTCCCCCTTGAAAAATCTGGAATGGCGCTACAAATTTGACGTCACGGTAATATTAATCATAAGAAACATGTAACTTTGTTTATAGCGTAAATTCCTTTTTCGATTATTATGCTTCCTTGAAATTGGGCATCATTTCAGAATCTTCCGGGAGATGGGTTCAAGATGCTCCACCGATAAGAAGTTCAATTTTTGATTATATTAGTATACAATCCATTAAGAAATATGGCCTTTTAAAACTTAGAGGGGCAACTGCCACTCTCCCTCCCCAAGTGATGCATCCACTTACAATAAGGTTCAAGTGATTAACAGTGATAAAATACTTGTGACAATATAAGAAAACATTGTCTGGCAACCAGTGTTGAAAATTTTCCGATTCATAAAAAACATACTCCACTCATTCCTACATCGTTATTTAGTCGAGATGTGAGGAGGAAAATTTTCTTCTATATTTTCCGGAAATTTTTTTGTTCTTAACAAATAGTGACTAAGTAACAATTCGTCAGTATTCATAAAATTGATTGAATTCATATACAGAAATGTTAAAAAGTGAAAGATCGTTTAAAGAATCTGAAAATTTTCATGGCTTCGACAATTTTCAGTACTATGTAGGAACAAGTGGAACAATTTTTCATGAATCGAATGAATAAGTGGAGTATGTTTTTATGAAGCGGAAAATATTCATGACTTTTAATAAATTGAAATTTTAAATAATAGAATGGGATATTTGTACTCTACGAACTCGATGTATGTTCTCTGCACTTTGCATACACACACACATACACTCAGAGAGAGAGAGAGAGAGAGAGAAAGAAAGAAAGAAAAAGTAGTTGAATTGAGTTGATTTTGTGTTTAACGTTCCTTTCAGCACCGAGACTATATAAGACGTGACCAACTGATTAACGTGGAATCCGAACTACATGAGCTCCCGCTGGGAATCGAAACCAGGTTCCCAATGTCAAAGGCGCGTATGCTAACCGCTTAGCATCGAAGAAACTCGCAGAGCAAGAGGGAGAGAGAAACACTGTAAAATTTTATTTCCCAATTTGAAATAGAAAATTTTCCTGTTCCCGAAAGCTAATTGGAAAATTATAATTTATTGCTAAGTTACTCTACTGAAATTCAATTTTGTAGGTCTATGTGCAGTTAAATATAGTGGAAAATTTTCCACCTAACATCACTATACATAATATCCAAAATTGTTAGGCCTATGAAAAAAGTTTTCCACTTGTTTCTACATCGTGATGAAAATTTTCCGATCTATGAAAATTCCTCTCACTTGTTTTTACAGAGCAATAAAACTTTCCGATTCACAAGAAAGTTGTTTTACTTTTTGCTTCAAAATGAAAACTTCAGACTCATAAAAAGTTCAATTTTTCCATATAAGGTAGAAAATATTTCGATTCTTGAAAAATTGTTTAACTTGTTCCTACATAGTATTGAAAATTGTCTGAGCCATAAAATTTTCAGATTCTTTAAACGATCTTTCACTTTTTAACATTTCTATACACGAATTCAAACAATTTCATGATTGCTGAGGAACTGTTACTTGATTACTGATATTTTTTTTAGAACGGAAAATTTTCCTGAAAAATATAGGGGAAATTTTCCGGAAAACTTTCCGAAATGGAAAATTTTTCGCGGAAAACTTTCCACCTCACATCACTACTGGCAACCCTGATGCAACCCATGCAGCCAACTGCTTAGTGTGCTGCCAACATGTCTTGAGCCGTGGTAAAAATGCGAATTAAAGCTCACACCCTCACACACCCACGCGTTGTGCCAATAAGGGTTCAGCTGTTGCTAAGCCAGAGAAAGGAAATGGAATTCCTTCAGCCGATAGCAGCGCTTGCAACGGAAGACTAGGGATCAAGTTAATGTGGTATATCTATAGTTGGTGTGTGTACGGAGACCCACGAAGAAAATTCTGAGTTAGTAGTTTCTGATCGTGACGTTATAAGTCATTTGTTCATGCTTATTATTATTATTATTATTATTATTATTATTATTATTATTATTATTATTATTATTATTATTATTATTATTATTATTATTATTATTGATATGTTAGTGTTCATAGTGAAGAACACAGTAACTCAATGTTAGTGTGCTGACTTCTGGTGTGGGATCCTTAGTTCGATCTCCGTTCAAGTAAGATTGTAGGGGACAACATCACGTTTGTGAGTTTTTTTTTGGCCAATCCGTTTCCTTCTACATTCTCATTCCATCAATTCTTCCATCATCATTCACTTCCCTTCATCATCCGTCTCCCTTAGACTAAAGAGTATAATCGTAGGACGTTAAACTGAAAGATTTCATTACATTTCAGTTTTAGAGTTTATAGTAGAAACTCCATTTGAATAATGGAAAAAGGTATTCCAACCTCCAAAATTATTGGATAATACCTCCACTTTCATACATACGTACATATATATATATATATATAGGGCCTATATATACTGTCTGTCCATACACCTAATTTCTACTTCTGTATTTGATTGTAATTTGTATTGTTTTATACGATCTGATACCATTGCATGTAACTTTATTATACAGACGACTGTGATCGATTCTATTTGAAATTCGAGATCAAGTAAAGTAACCCAGTAACCTGACACCGTTACTTAATTGAAAATATGATATGTGGGAAAAAAATCTTGATATGTTTCTCCTTAATTTGTGATTGTATTATTTATTGGTAAAATAAACTGTTTTCACAGTCTGTGAATATGTAACTCTAGTTAAGTAAGAAATGAAAATTGAATTCTAAAGAAAAGGTCAGATATATCCCCCTAATGTTCATATTTTTTTCAGCAACATTTTTGTTCGAAAATCAATAGACCTTATTTAATGCCGAAAACAAGTTCTGATTTGTTGAAAAATTCACAGGAAAGTTTCAATGTGTAATCTAGTCTATTGCCTTGAATAAAGGATTCAGATATAACTTTTTTTTTCTCTTTTTGGTCTCTTATTTTCGACATGTAATAAGTCGGTTTAATTAAGTTAAATTGAATGAGCTAAAGTGATTATAAAATTTTGCAGAAATGAAGACCAAATAAATTTGCTTAATTGCAGTTTAATAATTAGTACTGTACACACTAACATTAATATATTAAAGTTATTAACTGTATTTTATATTTGCTAAATGAATTTTATATTAATATTTTTAAAAGTTAGAGAGTAATAAACCTTAATTTGCTTAAGTAATTAGCGAACTAAATTAGTGTCTTCTTCAAATCACTAATTGAAGTAAATAGTAATGACCGTTTCTGATACTTGTTGATTACAACTTTGCATCAGTTTAATCTGATTAAAATTTAAAATTAAAATAAATTTATTTATCAGTGGCGGTCCTTCAAGGAAAACTCAGCTAAAAGAGTTTGAGGAAGAATAGTTTTATTTCATAAATTCTAGAGCTAACCGTTAGCTAATCTTCGCCTAGTAAAAGAAATATATTGGCTAAGAGCTTAATCAATTAACAGGTAAATTGTTGAAAAGTTGTGGTTCTCAACAGAAGGCCCATGGAACGTTCGTTCTAAATAAACTTCTAATTGAGACAGTTTAATCGGAAACTAATAAACGGACTAATACGTGCAATACAATTAGACTGTAACGAATATCCAGATATTTCAGGTGACCAAAGCAGAAGGTTTAGTATAATTTTATATCCAAAACAGTTTTATATCCATTTTTTTTAATCCAAAAATTAAGGTAAGTATTAATCTGGAAGCGATCTTAGTAACATTTTTATTAATATTTTGTAGTATTGTACTTAATGAAGTAAAATCAATTTTACTAATAAAACTTCAACTGACAAAGGCAGTATATATATTTTAAAATTATATATTTGTGTTACAGTTTCGGCTATGTAACATAGCCTTCCTCAGACACATTATGAGAAAAATATCCAATTTTGACAGCTTATATACAATCTGGATGCAAGACACGCACACTTCCTGTTTACAAAACGTAAACTTTT
The DNA here is from genome assembly GCF_964235325.1 of Thermobia domestica. NCBI lineage: Eukaryota > Metazoa > Arthropoda > Insecta > Zygentoma > Lepismatidae > Thermobia > Thermobia domestica. Next base: position 264,729,995 of record NC_137463.1, read on the forward strand.
AATTGGCTCGAAAAAGTAAAATTTTAAAGTCATTTGTCTTTTTGCGCACCTGTTAAGAAACTTTTAATTAGATATTTGTCACTTACACTTTCTATTCGCTATTGCCCATCTGCTGTTCTCCGTAGTACACCTGCTCCAACAGCTCGTGTTGATCCTTTTAATTCTTTCTTTCTATTTTGTCTATCATCTTTTTCAAAGGATTGATTCTAGGGAAAGCTCAAGGATTGTTTCCTAATCTTTATATTTCAGTTTAAAGTTAAATTTGAATAATTCGCCTTAATAAACGGAATATTGTTTTAGTTTTTGAAACCAACTAAGGAAATTTTGTTTTTGTATTAATCATCTAAATAACCCCTATTAAATATCTTGATTTGAAATTTTATTATCTATACAATCTGTAGATTAGAACCTATTCGTTTTAAGAGCACATATGAGTCTGATGTTGGAAATGTTTCATACCTTGCCTAAAAATGAAGTAATGAAACTGGGGTCAGAACTTACGAATTGACAATTCTACACATTTCTTGCATTACAAACACACAGCTAAGATCTCAGTAAGTGAAGAGTCCATGGTTTCAACATTTGACATTTGAGACTTCGTGTTCTGAAGTAATTTGTTTTGATGCATATCGTAGATAAGCGAATAAGGTTGCCAGAAATTGTGAGACATCACGTTCTGTTACAAACTTGGTAGAACGTCAGAGAGATGTTAAAATTCAAACAGCTCTACTAGGCTACTTTGCAGCGATCCGAGTGAATAAAATGGTGGAAAACACATTCTAAAGACCAGAAATCAGTACAACATGAGCCCCAGTCTGGAAGGCCAGCAATATCAGAAAATGATGCAAATGTGGACCGAATTCGAGAGTGTGTATTTTATCTCCCAAATCAATAGCAGACGAACTGGTTTTAAACCACACGTCGTCCATCAGATTTTAACCATCGAACTGGGATGAGAAACCTTTGTGAGAAATTAGAATCGAAAAGTTGGATCCTCGAACAAAGCCACAAGACAAATGCCTTGATCTTTTGGCGCGGATCTTATTACGGGTGATTTGACATGAATTTTTGAGTACGAACCCGAATCCAAACGACAAGGTTCAGAATGTCATACTCCAGCCCATAACAGCTGAAAAAAATATCGAATGAGCAAGTCAATAATTAAAACATAGCTTATTTTATTTATTTTTTTATTTTTTTTTATTTTTTTTTTTTGGCAGTAAAGGCATTGTCCACAAAACGGAAAAAAAGATATTCCTGTCGTTCATCAGCTTCCGTATTCGCCTCATTTGAGTCTCTGTGACTTTCTTCTTACTCCAATTGTGAAAACATATATCCAAGTCTATCACTACGGGACGATGAAAAAATCAAAGGATATATACCAGTTAAAGATCATCCTACTTTCTCGCTTCCAGTATTGTTACGAAAATTGAAAACCAACGTCACCATCGCTGAGTGAGTTTTTAAGGAAACTGCTTTGAAAGCCACAGAGTGTAAGTGCGTATATATTATAAATAAAGGTTCTTTTTATGAAGTTTCAATCTTATATTTACAGACCTTATTGTATGTGAAATATTTACTATAAAAGTAACCAAGAAAGTTCTGTCGTTTTTGTAGAGGTCTGTGTTCAATTGGTCCTGACACCGTGAGTTGAATGCGAATGGAGATAAGGCGAAGATTAGTTGTTGGTTTGAGTATATCCAACATACTACCTGGTTATGGCAGTTCAGTTACACCGTGAACTTACGTAAGAACAGAACGTTATAAGGGGGCCATGGAACCTCCACAGAACGTTATAAGGGCGTGATTGCTTTACGAGTTCAAACTGGGATCAAACGGCGCTGCAGCGGGCGGAAGATATGCCAGGACTTTGCTGAGGGTGTGGTGAATACGCTCATAGTGCAGTGGTGGTTTAACAAGTTTAAGGGCGGTGACGAAACACTCAAACACGCACCACATTCGGAAGAACGACACATGTAAAAAATGAAGCTTTTCAGGGAGCAATTGAGGCGAACAGTGGTCAGACATGTGAGGAACTAATACTACAATTCAGTGTGAGTGGAGAAACCATTTGGTAGCACCTCCATCAACTTGGGAAGCACCACAAGTTGGGTCGATGGTTCCCACATGATTTGACTCCGATCCAGAAGGCACCTGTCTTTCTTTGCTCTCTCTTCTGGGAAAGGAGTCATTTCTGGACAGAGTGTTGACATGAGATGTGAGACGTGGGTCCTGTAAGAAGCTCCACGGCGCCATCATCTTTGGTTCGCATCCCATGAACCGGTTCCAAAACAGCCAGAATCAGTACTGCGCCAAAAGAAGGTTCTCCTGTGTGTTTGGTGGATTGCTGGCAACATCGTGCATCGATAACTGCTACCAGCTGGTCAGAGCATAAACATAATTGTGTACTGTTAGCAGTTGAGCCGTGTTCAAGAAAAAAACATAAAACTCTGAAGCCAGGACTTCTGACTCGCCAAGGGGTCCCCCTATTACAGAACAATGCTGAGCACCGGATGACCCGGGGCACAATTCTACCTCTTGGATGGAAACACTATTGTATCCGCAATCCTGCCCGCACATTGTACCGACCGCATATCACCTGTTCCATTCCTTACGACAGTTCAAATCCCTACTAGAGGTGAAACATGCACTTGATACCTTGTTCGCTTCATGGCCCAGTAAGTTCTATCGCGATGGAATCCATGGCCTTCCAGAACGTTGGCAGAAGGTCGTCGATGCAATGTGGACTATTTTTGATCTTCCAGGTACGTCTTAGGTAATATCGATGTTGGAAGGTGGTGCGTGAAAAAGCGACAGAACGTTCTTGGCTACCTTATGTTTATGCTACTTCTTACGTTTTGCTTCATACGGAAACAAAACTGTAAAATTCACAGAAAGAAATGAATAACTCTGTGAACTATTAATCGAGAGCAGTTCTAGGATCTTGTTAAGTTCACTGAAAAATTTTTCTACAAAAAAATGTATGGTAGAGTCCCCTGAAACCTAAACTAACGTGGAACTCACGCTTGTCAGCGTTCGGTTTATCAGCAGTGTCTAACACGGAGAGGAATCTTTCACATAACCTTACGAGAAGAAAAAGGAAGTAGTATTTTATCCAAAAGGTACTGTGGGTTAAAATAGTAAGACGAAATCCAGAGAGAGTTAAATTTGAAGGTATTTTGGTACAAAAGTATATTCTTTCAGCATAATAGCAGTGAGCGAAGATACATTGGCACAAAACTTAAAATGTGCTTGAATGCAACCAGGAAAGTGCAAGATAGAATTCGAGTTCAAAATTTTCAAAGGTCTTACACTATAGATTCCAGGAAACGATGCAAATAATCCTCAGAGACGATGCAGGATGACGTTTTCGGCATTGATAGCGAATGTCAAAGATGCTTTGTGAAATATCTTGCGTTGAACGATCTCAGGCTAAAGCAAGAGGGAATATTAAATGGAAAGCCGTTTTCCGTATATCTTTAGCGTTTCCTTCTCTGAATGTTTCGGTGTGTTTGTCGGGCGGAAAATATTAAAAAAAAAATTCGTTTTCGTATCAATAATCTAAACTTCAATTTTGGAAATAACCATTACCTCACTAACGGCGTTCAAGCAGTATTTTTCGTATTTAACCTATTTTTTTCCGTTAATAGCGGTGGCACTTCAATGAATCAGATATTAAGTCGATATACCTATAGCATTGCTAATGTTGAAAGAGCAGACTTGCCAACCATGAGATATTTTATTGTGCTCCACGATAATTTAATCCTTAATGCTGTAGACGATAATGCCTTTGCGATAATAGGTGAATATACGATAATTTTAGAACACATGTTTTTCTTTTTTTTTCACTTTTTGAACGTACAAATAGATTATACATGTGCATTAAATAATTATAAAATACACACACACAAAAAGTGTTTTAACAATCATTTCCGCTAAAAAATCAATAACGATTTGAGAATTGACAAATGGTAACCCTGCATCTCTTCTTTAAATTAATTTAGGTTTGCGAAGGGGAGGAAATATTTTTGTTGTTCAGAGTAATGTTTATAAGAATAAAAAATGGTGAGGACAGAAACGCTGATTTGGAATTCGCAACTAAAGATTACTAGATAAGTTTATTTATTTATTTACTTATTTATTTATTTATTTATTTACACAATATTAATAAGAATAATAAATGGTGTGGACAGAAACTTTGATTTGGAATTCGGAACTGAAGACTACAAGATAAGTTTATTTATTTATTTATTTATTTATTGACAGTATTAATAAGGATAAAAAATGGTGAGGACAGAAACGATGATTTGGAATTCGGAACTGAAGATTACTAGATAAGTTTATTTATTTATTTATTTATTTATTTATTTATTTATTTATTTATTTATTTATTTATTTATTTATTTATTTATTGACACAGTATTAATAAGGATAAAAATGGTGAGGACAGATACGATGATTTGGAATGCGGAACTGAAGATTATTAGATAATTCTATTTATTTATTTATTTATTTATTTATTTATTTATTTATTTATTTATCGACACAGTATTAATAAGGATAAAAATTGCGAGGACAGAAACGATGATTTGGAATTCGGAACTGAAGATTACTAGATAAGTTTATTTATTTATTTATTTATTTATTTATTTCTGGACACAACAGGCATTACTGACGAATTACAGTGTCTACATATAATACATAATTTTAAATTACGTTATTAGTAGTATTATACTCGTTTCTACAATTATCACGTGCAAAGCGAACTTAGAGAACAAAATTATCGACTTTCGTTTTCAAAAGTTCGTACATTACAAAATTCACATACACGTATACGATAATTTTAAAAATGAAAATCGATGATTTTGCTCTCTAAGGTTGGCAACTCTGTGACAGTTTGACAATAGTATTTATTCTACTACTATTTGAAGCATAAACACTATAAAGAACCTTTACAACAATTCAAATGTATCAGCTTTATAGTTTATTTCTTGCTCTTTCCTCTTCTAACTCAAAAGTGCTTCCAAAGAACACGTACTGGCTGCCCACGGAGAAATAGCCCAATATTGAAGCGATTATGTTGTTACTATTATTACAAAAGAGATTTTGATCACATTGTCATGTGTTAAAATAGGTGCTAAAAGTAGTCGCCGCTCATTTCAATGGACTTTGTCGCGACATATTGATTGACACTGTCTGCAGTTGTTTCATTATTTGTTTTTGACGTCTTCTTCAAGTTGATTCGGATTGTGCTGTTTTGGCTTTTTTTATTTTTCTACATATAAAAGTTGCACATAGAAATAATTTCATATGGTACACATTCATTATTATCATTATTACAGTTATTTTATCACTACTACTACATTGCTAGATAGAAACTGAGAAATATTCATGCATCACAATCTTCAGATAACCTCTTCCTTTTGACACAATAATCTTCCTTTGGCTTTTTGGTTTGGTTTGGGTTCTACATCCCTTTCAACAGCAAGACTATATAAGAGGAGGACCTATAGCTTAACCTTGGATCCTAACTACATGAGTTTGCCGCTGAGAATCCATTCCGGGTCTCCTCCTGTACAGTCATGTACGCTATCAACATAGCCCCCTAAGGAGCACGCCACACAAATTCTTCTTTTCTTTTTGGAACCTCCCAATCAGATTCTTTTTCTCTTTTCAATTATATCTAAAATTATTATTTTCTTTTCTATTAACACTATCCCATACATTTTCCGTTCGACTAAGCGCGCTTTCTTTTTCTACATACTCCCATTTCAAAAATATCTTTTTCTTTGCCATAGTATCCATGTTTCTATCTCATAAAGCACAAAACTTCATACGAAGCATTTCATAAGTCATTTTATTTTCAAGAACCTTCAAATCTGATTTTTCTTCTCCCTAAACCTTTAATTCAACATCGTTTTCCATTATTTTAGTTCACATTCGCACTTTTTGTTTCATAAATAATAGTGCCTAGATATAGAACACTAGTTATTTATCCACTTTCTCCCTTATTATTCCTATTAGGTAGGTATTCTAATAGGACATGTCTGTTTTGATGTCTGATGGGAAACTCACCTCAGCAGCACAACACAGGGATGGACTAACTAGGGAGAGACATCAACCTGTCATCCGGACATCCGAATTAAACCTAGTCCATTCGATAAACATAACCAAGATATGTTCATGCACAAAAAAATTAGAAGCTATGGACAACGCAGTAAGTCCCTGGTGCCCATTGATCCTGTTAGTATAAAGAATATCATAGAAATGAAATATCTATTGCATCAACACTATTCATTGGAAACTCACAATTAATAGTTCATTCTCTTCACCATGAAAGAAGCTTTCCAGAGGTGCTATGTGTTGGAGCTCATAACATACTTGACTAGGGAAAATTGGGAGAATGTCGGAAAAATTCTCTCCAGAAATCCCTTCCATCAACTTTGGGCCCCTCTGGAGTGGCTCCAGGTAAAAGCACACAATCCAAATGTAACTCAAAAAATATTATGGGAGATAAGAAATGTGTGTACGAAGTTTTGTATTGATAGACAGAATAGGTATGAGGGGAAAGCATGTATTGGTATATAAGCTTTTCCGTCATATCTATTCCGTCTTTGGAATCGAAATTTGGTACACACATTTTTTACCCCCTATAGCAGCGTTTCCCAACCTTTTTCAACTTGCGGCACACTATGAGTCTAACTTGAATTCTCGCGGCACACTCATAGGTATTATTATTATTATTATTATTATTATTATTATTATTATTATTATTATTATTATTATTATTATTATTATTATTATTATTATTTGTAAATAGAAAATACCGTCGTATTTGTTTTCTTTATCTCACAAAGAATAAAGCTCGATCACTGGTTTTCCTCCATCATAAATCATTATACTTACTTTTCATTCAAATTAAAAAATAGAATACAATTCCAATGAAATATAGAACTCAGTTTTTTAAAAAAGAATACACTTTCTTTTTCGAAGAACGTATCCAACCTTTCACAAGGAAGATCACTAAATTACGAACGAACAAACAAATCTCTTGTACTTTTAAAACAGAATTGCGGTAATTTGTATGAGTGTTTGTTTCGTCGAAAGGATAGAAAGAGATTTTAAAATTTCAAGTTACGAAATAATCTGTAACAATAAAGAAACAATAATGGTCATAACAATGATAATTAATACTTTTTTCAACATTAAAAATGAACAGATAAGTAACACAGTGTGAAACTTATAATTTATTAACATGGTTAATATATGTCTCAATTTTAAATATTAAAAAAAAACTCTACATACAATCTATGTAATAGTAATGTATGTACAATAATATATTACAATTACAGTATTTTTTCATTGTAGAGGTTCATAGTAATGTGAAATTTAAATACACATATTTCCTGTCTTGCAATTAGGTTCCTATATAATTAATAATTTGGTTTTCATTTCCTCGCGGCACACTAGCGGCCCATTCGCGGCACACCGGTTGGGAAATGCTGCCCTATAGTATAGATGGGAGGAATTTCTGGAGGGAATTTGCTGGACATTCTCCCAATTTTCCCTGTTTAAGTTCATTATGGGCTTCAATACATAGCACCTTTGGAAAGCATGTTTCATGCTGAAGAGAATGAATTATAAACCATGGTTTTCCACTTAACAGTGTTGATGCAATAGCTATTTCACTGCGACTATATGATTTGCTTTATACTAACAGGAGAAATGGGCTCTAGGAACTTACTCCAATATCCATGGCACCTAACTTTTTGTTCATGAACATATCTTTTTATGTTTATCGAATGAACTAAGTTCCATTGGGATGTCCGGATGACACGTTCATGTCCGTTCCTTATAAGCTCACGATTCTAATGTAACGAAATCAGCACATATCCATTAAACATGCTACTGTACTCCAATAATCCGAAGACAAACCACATCGAGTAGGGTCATATGAAAATATGTATTGAAGACCACACTAAAATCGATTCAGCTACCTAACAATATGTTCAGGCTCCATCATTAGGCGTCTAGTGAAACTGGAAGTGCTAGAAATCATCCCTTTTCGATTCGACGTTGATTTCCATCGTAACATTAGCGTAAAGCGATATCTTGAAATCAATTCAGTGTTTCAAGTAAACACACCATTTTTACCCTTATTAGTCTACCAAAATCGGAAATCGTAAAAAATTATTTGTAAACTTCCGTCAAAACAAAGGCACCACTTGTTTTTAGAAAGTTAATAAACAGAAAGAACTCTCATTCTCGTGAGAAAAATTCCAAATGTCTTGTTGAAAATTCTGGAGAATAACAAGACATATTTCTCCCCTCCCCTATCAAAAACGAAATCAAGAAATAAATGACAAATAAGAATATTATAATAAGAATAGACATTTCTGAAATTTTTATCGCCAAATTCCGTTTCTTAAAGGGCCAAACATAGTGTGAAATTCACAAAGAGAAAGAGAGATTTTAGTTGCAAAGATAAAAAAAACTTTAGAATGATAGAGTAACAATTTTAACAACAAAGGAACAACATTTAAGAGGAAGTTAGGTAAGACCTACGAATTAAAGACATATCGGTATTTAACTGGTAGAACTGAAAACTTATTAGCCACGATTTTTACTATTAAAACTCGAACGTAAAAACTGTCAATTACGAAGCGTTATTACTAATCCTGAATTCGCCTGGTTAACGTTCCAAATTATTTTTCTGCAAAACAATTTTTTTTGGAAAATGTGAGCACTTTCATGTGTTACGATCATTATTTTCATCGGCCGATAAAATGTAACGATAGTAATAATACTAATTAATTTACTGAAGTAAAATAAATATAAAAAATAAATGATTATGATTGATACGAAAAACAAATGAAACAAAATATTCTGATGCTCAGAAAGGAAGATTATGGCGTTATTCAAAGGAATGAACTAGTGAAGACAGATTAACATAAATACCAAAGCTTATTCCGCTTTTATAATTCGCAACATTTTTTTCTTTATTACATGGAAACAAAAAAAACTCCTGCATTGAAATTAACCTAAATTTTATATACAGAGTGTTCCAAAAAAATTGCCACAATATTTAGGAGCAGATTTCTCACATCAAAATAAAAGAAAAGTCATGTGGACCTGCGGTTGGAAGTGGATAGTTCCAAAGTTACAGGATACGGTGCTGAAAACGTGAAAAAAATTAACTTCAAAGAACCGTAGTTCCACTACTATAGGACCGATCGTAGTCGGGTCAAGACATGACTGAGGAACTAGTATGTGAACTATCCAAATAAGTTATCCATCATTCAGAATCTCCGGTACTTGTACAATCATTCTTAGAGAGGCTGTTTGGGAACACTTGATCACTCTCTAAGAATTGGTGTGCAAGTACTGGAAAATTTTTTTAAACATAGATATTTGGATAGTTCACGTACCAGTTCCTCAATGATGCCTTGAGCCGATTACGATAGGTCCCATAATAGTGGAGCTATGAACTTCTAAAATTCACGTTTTCGGCACCTTATAACTCAGAAACTATCCAGTTTTGAGCACAGGTCCATATGAACATTTTTTATTATTTTAATCCGGAGAATCTGCTCCCAAAATATGGTTATACATTTTTGTAACACCCTGTAGATTGATCAGAAGTTACTAGCATCTTGTCCTAAGCAACGATCCCTCCAGTGAAACCCAATCTTTGTTTCTTCTCCTTTCAGTGGGAGAAAATATATAATGTTGCATTGCAGGTTAGTAATTACTATTCCAGGAGAACTCTAAAATAAGGAAATTTTATCTACTATTAATTTGAATGAAAATAACCTGTTCAAATGTTTATTGTTTCAGACCAAAAACAATTGTACATATAATGACGGTTGTTTAGACAGCAAATTTAGCCTCAATACAACAGCACGTGTCGTAACATTTCTGTTACATTAGAATAATACACATAATTTACATGAAGCATTGCAATTTTTTTTCTATTAGGGTTAAAAGCTATTGTGACGTTTTTAGTCGACAACTACGAACGTAAAAGTTTACGTCCATTATTTCTCCACGTTTTCTACATGTTACTTGCAAAGAATATTCAGATATATATATATATATATATATATATATATATATATATATATATATATATATATATATATATATATATATATATATATATGGTTTTCAGTAATGTTTACTCAGGTGTTAATTAAAGTTCATGTGTTTAGTTTCCTTTTCATGTTATAACAATGTCTATAAATGAATATTCTTCTTTTTAAAATGTCTAACAAGGAGAAGGCAGAGTTTGCTAAGTGAACTTCGGGGCCATTTTCTTGCGAGGTGGTAGTGCACATTTAAAGAGTTAATATGGGAGCACGCAATGGCCAAAAATAATGGTGAAAAACCGTCTTAAAGTTTTCTACTCGCCGCATATATCGTACAACGCGCGAATTTACCAAGTGGCAGTGTGGCAGAGTGAGTAAAATCTCTAATTTATGTGTAAGGTGTCCCGGGTTCTACTCTTGTTCGAGTCATACATCTTTTTTTGCTTCAAGCAATAAAGTATGCATTTGTAAGTAAAATGTTAATTCACCGCATGTTTATAATGAATAAAACAATAGAAATTTTCAAATAAGTTGTAAAATCTTTCAATGTTCCATGTTAACTGGCAAACAACATTCAATCTATTCCGTAAATATACTTATATCACGAGTTATATTATGGTCACGATCAGTGGCGTATTTATGATTTTATCTCGGGCGGGTGGGCTTTGCCAACTTAGTCCTGGAAATGTGAAAATTCTCAAAGATATTCATTTACTTTAATATAGTAAATAACATTTCAGGGGGTCTTAAGCCCGGAAGCACCCCCTTAAATACGCCACTGGTTACGACAGTCGTTGTGTAATAAATGTTCTTGACGCTTCGTGTCTACATCTGTTGACAATGTACGAATTACAAAGAAGTCGAGGGGAAAATCCCCTTTGCTAATACTGGATGTTGCTATAACCAAAGGAGATTTCCTCCTCATTCCCCTTGTAATTCGCACACTGTCTACAGATGTAGACACGAAGCGTCAAGAACATTTTTTACACAGCGACTGTGGTAACAATAATATTTACATAATAGATTAAATTGTGTTCCTACCGTAGTGAACATGGAACATTGAAAGATTTTACAAGTGATTTGAAAATTTCTATTGTTTTATTCATTATAAACATATAGTGAATTAATATTTTACTTATAGTTACAAATGGCTACTTTATTGGTTGAAGCAAAAAAAAAAAAAAAAAAAAGATGTATGACTCGAACCTCGAAACCATTACTCATGAGTCAAAGATTTTCCTCACTTTGCCACGCCGACACTTGGTAAATGTGTGCGTCGTATAATATATGGAGCGAGTAGAAAACTTTAAGACGGTCTTCCTCCGTCATTTTTGGCCATTGCGCTCTCCCAGTTTGCAATATTAATTCTTTAAATCTGCACTATCAAGTCGCAAACAATGGACCCGAAGTTCACTTACTAAAGTCTGCCTTCTCCTTGTAAGTAATTTTATTTTTTTTTACATAAGTCATATTTTTGAGTTTTTGGAATACATTCAAATAAACTACGAAGGAAATAATACTAAGAAACACTTTTGGTACAAAAAATGTTGCTTAATTAAATTATAGAAACAAGATTTAAAGAAAAAGATTTATATCAGACAATGGGACTTATACCGACGATCGTCAAAATAGTGAAAGAATTAGAGACTACACACTAATCAACTACTCTTTACATTTAGGTAAAATACGGCTTCTTGGTAAATGTATTATACAGATGTTACTAACTGCGTGATCTGTTCAAATGTTTTCTGGCTTATTTCTCTCTGATACATGTGAAATGGTGGCTATGCCAGAAACATCTACGTTATTACAAGAAATGAAATGAAATTGTTGCCGGTTACGCTAAAGGAGACGACGATGATGAGAAATGAATGAAATGGTGGAATGAAGAAAGTGAGAGGAACAGGAGAACCCAGAGAAAACCCTTACACACGGCGTTTGCCTACCACAAAGTTCTCTTGATGCAAGCTGAGATCGAACCAAGGACCCCACGCAACAAATGTAAGTGGTTCACCACTGAGCCACCGCGGCCCATATCTACGTTATTAGGCTGTATATATAATAATTTATATTACATTGTATTTCTAAAAAAGCATAAACTCTATTCTGTCTTTGTAAAATTTCACCAAGTTTAACAAGAAAAAACTTAGAATTTGGGGATTAAATTTGTAGATATTTTTCCTTAATTATAACTCTTAATTTTCATTTTATTAACGTTATTTTTTAAATATGTGTGTTCATCTTCAGTACATTCCAAAGAAACCATAATTTTCTCTTCTGGGAAAGAGTTATTTCTAATTATTTAATTTCTAAACACGTGCGACAGCTGCTTTGAACAGAAATGTTTTCCGGAGTCAATATTGAATTACTGAAGAAAAATGGCAATAGATTGCGAGAAGTGCTTTCTCGCAGTTCATTCAACATCGAAAGAATAGATTCTATCCCCTCCAACAGCTCTCTATTCATACCAAAAGTTGTAGAAATAAGTATTTCCGGTTTCAACGTTGATCACCATAGAACCAAAGCGATAATACATAGCGGTAAATGGTCTTTTGGAATTACACTAACAAACTTAACTTTATGGCCTAAGGAATCCGGAGGTTCATAGCCGCGTTCACAAAAGCTCTCCACTGACTTCTATCTTTAGCCAACTGGATTCAGTTTCTACTTTGTATTCCTACTTCCACGAGATCCATCTTAATATTGTCCTCCTATCCGTAGGGATGCATTCGAGTCGAGTCGATTCGAGATTTAAGCCTGTCTCGACTCGTCTCGAGAAAATGTTGTCTCGACTCGTGTCTCGACTCGAAAATATGTTTCTGTCTCGACTCGTGTCTCGACTCGACAGTCTCTGTCTCGACTCGACTCGAATTCGAGTCGAGACGTCTCGAAATTCGAGTCGAGACAAAATGTACGAGTTAAAATATACGCACACATCAGCCAGACCATCATGACTACCTACCTAATTGTCAGTATGTCGACTTTTGGCATGGATAAAAACGGCGACACGTCTTGGCATACACGCAATGATCCTTGATAGGTCGCTGGAGAGAGCTGGCACCACATGTGCTCACTCAGGTCACCTAATTCCCGTAAATTCCGGGAAGGGGGGCGATGTGTTCTGACGTCATGTTCAATCACATCCCACAAGGGACATCACTCAAATGTACAGCTCCAATTTCAATGAAACTTTTTTTGCTGATAGAAGGCATGTATGCATCATTACTTGTGATGACAAACTTTTGCCATGGTGCATGTTTTCTATTTTTTTTAAAATAACTTTTAAGAGTTGTGATGTGGTTATTAGAGATTACTACAGAAGTCCCTTACTACCCTTTGTAAACGGAGCGTTAATAAAGAAAAGTGAAGAAAAACAATGTGGATACATATAAGTATTGGGGGGAAGTCGTATGGTAGATATGACCTTGATGGCAGCCATCTTGAAATCCGCCATTTTGAATTAAGGTCAAGTTTTCAAAATGGGAATAGGGTAATATGATACATAATTTCGGGCTAGAATTTAATTAGAAAAATAATGGTGAGGTTAGTTTTAAGATACACCCATTTGGGGGAAAGTTACAGGCATATTAATTGTTTTTACTCACTGTGTGCGTAAGTCCCTTTTTACTTTCGTCTCAAGACCTGTAAATCGATTGCAACGGCAGAGCCCGGTTTCGCACTAGTGTTTAGAAATCTTTAAACTCACTTGAGGCAATATTTGTGGATTATTGTATTGTATTTTGCCTTTAATTGAATTTGAACCCACTTCATGATCTTGTGTAAAGTATCATTAAAAGAGAATTTCTGTTTTTATGGAGAACGTAAGCATAGCAATTATAAAAGGTGAATAAGGTGCGTATATATTTATAAGAAAGTTTATTTTACGAGTCTTTTGTGGTTCCGCCAACCTATTCTTTAGTTGTTTTTTTTTAAATACTCATATCTCATAAATAAAAGAGCTATTATAAAATCTCTTACCACTATTCTTTAATACTTATAAAATTTTATTTATTGTAAAAGCACTGGAGAAATATTTCTTATCGCCCACTAAAATTATGGTGGAGCTCCTTCGTGGCTAACGGTTAGTATACTTGCCTTTGGCGTGGGAAACCTGGGCTTGATTCCCGGTGGGAGTTCATGTGGTTCGGATTCCACGTTAATCAGTAGGTCCACGTCTCACATAGCCTCGCTGCTGAACGGGACGTTACATTGACTACATTATAAAATTGTAATTTGTGACGACTAAAATATCAGAAATTAAAGATTATTCTTTGGGTTTTGGAACATTTTGAAAAACGTGAAAAACTGGTACTGCACCGATACAACACACCTTTTGGATTTGTCATTGTGTAAAGTGATACAAACTAAAGAAGAATTACAACTTTATGAAATTGTATTAGGACTTATTATTTAGAAATAAACACCAAATAAGTGTAATAGTTCATATCCGTATCAAATACCAAGTTTATGATGAATCAACTACACAAAGTAGGATCCAAAAACGCTCATTGCAATTTGTTCCATCCTTCAGTCGAACCAGGAACTGAAACATAAAGAGTGACATTTTCTTTTTAAAGATACTTTGTCCAGCTAAGTATTGTGAAGGTTTATGTCAGTAGAAGGAATTGCATTCCATTATACAAGCGCAGTTTCACAACTTTATGTACACATTAATAAATATCGAACACCCTTGTCCATATGATTAGCGTACGCGTCTTTGGTGCGGGAGACCTAGGTTCGATTTCCGATGGGAACTCCTATGCTTCTGAACCCACGTTAATTTGTAAGTTCACGTCTCATATAGCCTTGATGCTGAAAGGGACACTAAACTCTAATCTAATACTAAATACAAATATCTAAAGAAAAATGATGACGAACCAAGATGACGTGAATTTGGCTATCAAATCCATTTTGTGTTTTCAGTTATTTTCTAGTAGTATTTTTTCTAGGCATCCTTTCAAAAGACAGTGATGCAAATTTCGTAACTGCGAATTCCTGTTAGAAGCCATGAAATTATCCGATTAGATGCAAAATTTCCCGTCCACTAAAATAGATACCGTAAATTTACAATATCTAACAATAAATAATTTTGAAAGATATCGCTTTCGAGGGAAAAAATGAAGTGAAATCTTTGAGTTTTACGTCCCACGGTTATCCCGGTTAGGCTAAAGGAGAGGGGTGATGATGAGAAATTAGTGAAATCGTGGAATGAAGAAAGTGGGAGGAACGGAAGAACCCCGAGGAAACCCACGCACACTGTGTTTGTCCACCACAAAGTTCACTTGGTGCGAGCTGGGATCGAACCAGGGTCCCCAAGCACCAGAGGTGAACGATCTACCACTGAGCCACCGCGGCCCCGCTTTAGAGGGGCCATGACGTATAGTTGAACTCATTCTCGTAGTATGAAAGGCATTATTTATAATTATCCATGATAGGATCACAAACAAAATTTAAAAATATTATGTGCACTTTCTTTTAACAAACATTATATTGTCTTTTATGGTGTAGAAGGGAATGTTATGTTCGAAAAAAAAGTCCTTAACACGATTCTTGTTGCTACACACTTCATGTTCCTAGCCACAGAAAAGATGCAGCGATAGGTAGGCTATTTTTCAATTGCTTTACATTAGTTTGATGTTTCAAGTCTTTTGTGTGTTTCTGAAGTTCACTTTTACCACAAAAGAGCTCAATATTGACATGTCTTACATAGCTTTGGTTCGATTCTCAACACGGACTGCAACTACCCGTTAAATTGTGCATCCGAAAGGCACTCTTTGTTAAACCTCGCTTATCACCGCTCATCTTAAAAATATATGTAACTTTATCGCGAAGCAAATGTTGCATTTCTCTCTTTCATCCTAACACAAAACAAAACTAACCACAGTTGTGACACGAAGGAGCTATTTCGGAAAGAAACAAGCTGTGCTTCATAGAGATGTGTACCAAATGATAGAAGTATAAAGTATTGTTTTCTTTCCTGTTTATTGATATCAGTTGGTGTTCTTAATGAGTTTACTCATTAGTTTAGAAATAGTATATATGGAATTTGGACATATGTTGTACGTATTTTCCTGAGAAATTGATGAGACCAGAAAAATTATAAGGACAGATGGAATAGGTTTAAGCGCATCTACGTGACTTTATCAAATATTTATTCTCCATAATGGTACCACGCGGAAAACTTGGTATACTATAATCTTAGCCTCCCTCTGTTAGCCGTTTCGTATCATATATATTGGATGGTTTTGATATTTCTTCTGATCATTAAAATATAGCAATGGTACCTGTGTGCGTGCAGAAATGCAAAAGCACAAGATAACTTCCTATTTCTTTTGGAAACAACAACACCCATTTCACGTGTGCGAGAAAAATTGAGCACAGCGAGATCGGGTGTTTATGTTTACTCACGGTCAGTTCGCAGCAGGAGTCCATGGTAAAAGATTTGGCTAACTATCTCTTCATATTGACGTGAAAACACTCGCAAAACCCTACAAATACAAAAGAATGCGCTTCAAAGAAAGTTTAGACACAGATGTTTCAATTTTCTCTTAGCATCTTTCTTCAGCAAAAGAGTCGGTTCATTGTATTCGAAAAAGGGAAGGGAGAAAGGGTGAATTTATATTTTATGGGGGGGGTAACATTGTAAGTAGTATAAACAATACATACCGCTTCCGACTCGACCCTCATCCTACCTCAAGTTGTAAAGTAGAAACTACTAGAAAGGGACAGAAGTATTCAACATGACTGCGACTTGAGTTTCAGTTCACAATACTAAAACCAGTGAGCAAGTAAACAGTCTTTTGTAGGATCGTGTTTTACTTCTCGAATTTATTTTTGAACATTTCTGTGAATTCAACAACAGAACGCAGTAGAAATACGGACTAGTTTTTACTCCAACCATTACTTTCGCTCCAACCCAGGGATGCCACATTTATGATTTCGTATAATACTAGATTTAGTGATTTTACTATTGAACTAGTGATCTAGTACGTACTTTGGGTAAATAGGCACATTCTAGTGACTTTTTTGCATTTTTTTCTGATGCAGACAAATGACAAGGAAATGGTTCTTAAAATAAAAGGAAGAAGTATATTGCAGTTCAAAACAAATGTAGAAACTTTAAATTATATTTTTTTCTCTCTGACTGAATGAAACCCCTGCTGTGTAACGACCTTACGTAAACAACGGCTATCTTTGGTCCGCTACCTCCTTTTGTTAGCCGACATGAGATGGGTTACTATTTTTTTTTTTTTTTTTTTTTTGAAGAAAGTGAAGAAATAATTATCCTGTACATTTACGTTTTGTCAGACACACAGGCGCAGTCTGTACTTGTTTCCTAACGAATTTTAGCAACATAACATAAATGAAACATGTGTACCAGAAAATAGAGGCAGTACAAACGGACATTTTCATCTGTGACACATTTGATGAGAAATATAGTTAGATGTCACGTGCAAGCACTCTAAACATGTCCTATCCTTTAATTCTATTCGTATGTTTATGTAGGTGAGACTGAGAAATCAAGAAACAATAATAACTGGTTTTCTTCCAGGGCAAAATTCTAAATGTGAAGGGGTGTTACACTGGGACTTTAATTGCGTCCTTTGTACAAGATTGACAAGTAATCGCAATTTTACAAGATTAACAAGTAATCGCAATTTTTTAATTTATTAGTTCTTGGGGAGAGGAAGATGGAAGCGAACCCTCGTAAGGACCTCTGCAAGAAAACATGAATACTATCCGCCACTGTTTGTTACATTACACAAAATAGTTATATATATACAGGGGCGGATCCAGGATATGATCAAGGGAGGGGCTAAACCATATTTTTCCGTTTTATCCAGTGTAAAGCAGGATTGAAGTCCATTTTATCCAGTGTATACCCGAGAGTCAGGGGGGGGGGCTATAGCCCCTATAGCCCCCCCTTAGATCCGCCACTGTATATATATATATATATATATATATATATATATAATATTGAGTTTTAGTCAGGGTTTTCATTCTGCAGGAGAGGGGAGGGTAGTAATACCTGGCGAACATTTTCTATTCTCAGAGTGTTGCAAATGATAGCATTTCCTTCATTATAGCTTGGCCAAGCTAGTTGCATTATATATAAGGATTAAGTTAGCCTAAAAAGCTTAAATTTTTATGGCAGTTTTACTCTGTAGCCATGTTTCTCATTTTCGGTCTACGGGACTCTGTGTCCGGAAATTTTCGATGGCTTCCAAGTCGGAAAATAAGTGTATCAAAGGCATATATATTATATGTATGGTTATATGAGGCATGGATCTACAGTTTAAAGTGGAATACCGGTAACAACTTCATGAGCTTCCACCGTAAATCGAACCAGAGTCTCCCGCGATCAAGGTGTATGTGTTAACCATACAGCCACGAGGAAATTCACATAAGCACACACACATATATATTGTTGAGTTGATTTTGACTTTACCGTCTCTTTCAGCAGCGAGGATATATGAAGTGTAGACCTACTGATTAACGTGGAATCCGAACTACATGAGCTCGCGCCGGGAATTGAACCCGAGTCTTCCACGGCAAAGACGCGTACACTAGCCACGGAGTTCACACACACACACAGAATCAGAGTCCTCATACACCAAGGGTGAAAGCTGTGCCACTGAGTCACAGCAGCCACGAGGCTAGGTCGAGTCCACTTTACGTTCATAGTTTCTTAGTACATAAATGTTACGATTATGAAATAGATTTTCCTTAATGAGCTGCATATAAACAAAAGCTTTCGAAATGTATTAAAGAATTAGCTCGATTTGAGTGTGAACTTAAAGTTATATCAGAGTGTAAATACGGATACGCAACAAAGCTCGAAAACTTAATACACTATTTCTCCTATATAGTCAGCATGTACCAAGCAATCGTTCAGCTTTCATTTGAGAGGATGGAAATCGAAGGCTCCTGGACAACTATGTTACTAATGTGCGGAATGTATTTATCTTACAGTGAACTGCTTCGATGCCAAGTGGCCTAACTCCAAAATTGAAATTTTCCAGGAGTGAAAGTTAAAGTTCAATATCTCATGAACAATTCATATTTCTTTTATGTTGGGAACCAAAACTATAACTACTGTATGTAGTTCATTGTTTTATAATTTAGTGTTTACAAAAATCCTTTAAAAAAATACCTATTCACAGAAGTGAAAGGTACTTATCTGTACTAGTTCTTGGCATCCAAGCAGTCCATTTATTGTAATACTAGCTTAATATACCCATTCTTCGCATGTGGGCTGTATTTGGAAGTCAACACCTGTGGAAGTATCACCATTCATTTCAGCGACCGCGAAAACTATGGATTTGACACTAGTATCAATCAATATGGGCTATTTATACATGTCTCGGTATTCCTCACCCGCTGACACCCGGCCCGCGTACAGTGGTAGCTGAATTTGCAAGTCATCGCTGATGGAAGTGTCACCATTGATCTCAGCGACCGTGAAAACTATGGATTTGACACTAATGTCGATCAATTTGGATTACTTTTACTACATGTCTCGGTAAACGCCCCCTGAGACCCCCCTGGTTACAATTTTGACAAAAACACTTTGCCTTAGACTGGGACCTGGACCAAGGTATCCGTGACCAAAATTTGGTAACTCTCGGTCAACTTGTCTGGTCCCCAGGTCGGTCCCAGTAAACGTCCCCTCCGAGACCCCCCTGGTTCGAAATTTAAAAATAAACGCTACGTCTTGATCTGGGGCCTGGACCAAGGTACCCGTGACCAAATTTTGGGAACTCCCGGTCCACTCGTCTGGCCCCCAGGTCGCACACAAACAGACAGACAAACTCACAAACAAACTCTTTATTTTATTTATATTACATAAGATATACTATGTAAAATAGTCTCGTATCACAATATGTGATGTACAACAAATGTTTCATTATATATTATTCGTAGCTCTTGATATGCTGCAACATATTAAAGCCTCAAAATAGTTGGGCAAGCGAATAATCCAGAAGTTACGTAACCCTATTGCGTTCATGGGAACAAAAACAATAATTATAACTATGCTAAATTACTATAGACTATCAACTGCTCATTCAGAGAATTTATGAAGTTCACTTTATCGCAATAGTTTTATACAAACTAGATTTAAACTACGGATAATAGTTTTATACAAACTAGATAATCAATTATTATTATTATCATTATATTTGCAGTACAACCAAATACAACAACATTAACTATTAGTTCTAATTAACTGAATTGAGCTGAAAATTAAATCTTGATCTTTAAAGATTAACTATTAATTTTATGCGTTCTGTACCTTTCTGAAGGAATAAAAGCTGGAATTGGCTTCAAGGCTGTTTCTGAGTGAATACTTTCTTCAAAATAATATTAAAAATTATAGAAAAATTTTCGAGACATTCGAGTCGAGTCGAGATTTTTAAGAGCCGTCTCGACTCGACTCGTGTCTCGACTCGAAAATTCGAGTCGAGAAATACGTTTGTCTCGACTCGTCTCGAATTTTACAAAGTGTGTCTCGACTCGAATCTCGACTCGAATTCGAGTCGAGTCGAGTCGAGATTCGAGACATGTCTCGACTCGAGCGCATCCCTACCTATCCGAGCAGAGGTCATCCTAATGGGCGTTTTCCGATTGGACTTCTAGTTAAAACTTTGAAAGCGTTCCAATTTCTTCCATTCTGGTACATGATCATCTCAACTGAGCCTCCTATATATTTAGAAAAGTATGTTCCACGTAGTTTTCGTAAATTACGGTAAAACCATTCGATTTTGGTATAGGACGTAGATTTTTCTGAGAATTGCTAATGTTCTGAGTTTTGTAAAATTACTCTGATTTTTATTAAAAAAACATTATCTACGTTCAGTTCGAGGTTAGAGATTTACTCATCATTTCCTGGTTAGATTAGTGACCAGGAAGAGAGAGAATTGGTCACGTCAGCAATGCACATTATTAGTTTAAGAAACTATAAATAGAGAATTTATTATGGTTAGTTATCTATAATTATTTTTTCAGCTATACGAAACAAAATTCAAACTTAAAATTGTAATATATATATATATATATATATATATATATATATATATATATATATATATATATATATATATATATATATATATATATATATATATAATGACAATTCATTAAAGAGTTTTAATATAATAAGAAACTAAAGTAGTATTACGAATTATTAAAAATAGAGGAATAGTGTAATAATGAAAAGATAGACAAAGTGGGTGGTATAATTGCTGTTTCTTACAACATTGGTGCAAGTTCTACTGAATTTATAATCAATGCTCATAAGCAAGAGCCAGACACAAAAATGAAAAACTGGCTTCATTGTGTCATTTTAATGCAATGGACACAAGTATGATACATTACTTAAACTTGTGGAAGTTTGGTATCATAGAGTAATGAAAAAAGCATTTATTTACCCACGTAATATGTTCGAAAATGCATATCAAACAATTCAGTCGTAATGTCGTGGAAAGATAACACGCACTACTTTAAAATATAAGAATTGTGTTCATTATATTAATTGCACAATCCGAATTAGTGTGAAAGGTTTCAACATAAGTTCACGCGCACTAACATTATGTGGGGACACAGTGGTTCACTGTCAGTATTAGAGCGCTCACCTCTGGTGCTAGGGGTTTCTAATCCGATCCCAGGCAACATCTGTGAATTTTTACTGGATTCTACCTAGCTTTACACATTCTCTCTCCAACACCATTTTTATTAGCATTAATTTGCATTAGTTATCCGCCTTCTTTAGCATAAAGGACGTAATCGTGGAATGTAATACTAGATAATTCATTTTCAGTTGCATTATGTATCACTTTTACTTAACTCTGGAATACTTAACTAAATTTTACTCTTTCACCCATCTTTTGTTTCCTTTCGCTTCTTCTCCCACGTTGAGACAACCACATTTCAAGCAGTACTTTCCTTGTTTAATGTCGAGTATGTTGCTGTCAAGAACATTTATTGTTGCAGGTTGTTGTGTTGAACAATACAACTTACTGAAAGTTAATGAGTCACACTTACTCGTGGTTATTATTCATAACAGTAGAGAAAAAATACAGTGTAATTTCGGGGAGCTTTACGTAAATCTAATAACTTCCACACCAAACGGTCGACCACAGCAAACACAATGAAACTATCTTAGAGAGTCAGTTCTTCTAGACTATAATGAATATAATGCTATCTGGATATTATGGATATTGTGGATATGAAGTGTTCGTACAGCAGGGCGCTATATGTTTGTTGGATTTGGAATCGAAGCAGAGACCCCACCCGCTAGAGGTTCGCTCTCTGAGGCTCAACCACTGCTGCTCAAAACAATGAAATTAAAGAAGTAAATAGTTAGTCTTTTTTTAAAAAAAAAAATGTCGATAGGGGCGAATAAGCAAAATTATTTAAAAGACCTTGATGAGAGTATAATCCACGTCTAAAAACCCAGTAACATTTGTCACATATGGAGCAGAAATTAGTATCAAATGAGAAGCAAATCTACATTTTTCATTTGGTTTAATTTTATATTTACATACTGTTACGCTGATTCCTCTAAGATTACTTTCACTGCCAACTCCTTCATTTTTAAAATTCCGTTAAGTGTTTCTGGGTGCTCATTGAAATACATATACCACTAACTAACTAACTAACTCTATGGCCTATGGAACCCGGAGGTTCACTGCCGCGTTCACAAAAACTCTCCATTGACTTCTATCCTTAGCTAACTGCATCCAGTTTCTACTTCGTATTCCAATCTCTGCGAGATCCATCTTAATATTGTCCTCCCATCTGCGCCTAGGTCCTCCTAATGGTCGTTTCCGATTGGTCTTCCTGTCAAGACTTTGAAAGCGTTTCTACTTTCTACCATTCTAGCTACATGACCCGCTAGACTTGACGACCCTAACAATGTTGGGTAAATCATATAAATTATGTAGTTCCTCGTTATGAAGTTTCCGCCATTCCCCATTCCCGTTTCTCTTCGGTCCGAATATTCGTATCAGGATCTTGTTCTCAAATACTTTGTCTATGTTCTTCCCTCAGAGTAAGTGACCTTGTTTCGCAGCCATACAAAACAACAGGCATGATTATCGTTTTGTATATTTTAAGCTTCAAATTCCTCGACAGAATTCGCGACGACAAGAGATTTTGAACCGAATAGTAACACGAATTCCCTGCTTTTAGTCGACATTTAATCTCTCCTTGAATATGATTTTCCTTTGTCAATATTGATCCTAGATATTTGAAACTATCCACTTTATCAAAAGTATTATTTAATATTTTAACGCATCCATAATTTGCTGTATTCCGGTCCGGACGCTCTTCCAAGTATTTAGTTTTCTCTGCATTTACTTCTAAGCCCATGTCCCTGCAAGCGTTTAATAAGATCTCTGCATTTCTTTCTATTGTTCTCCTATCATCACCTATTAAATTTACATCATCAGCATATGCCATAACCTGGTGAATACCGTTCAACTCTAGGCCCTGGTTGCTATCTTTGATTTTCCTTATAGCGTATTCCAGAACGAAGTTAAATAATAATGGCGACAACGCATCTCCTTGTTTCAGGCCATTTTCGACCGTGGACAAAAAATTTCCTACCCGGACTTTACTTTGGGATTCATTTAAACATATCTTAATTAATCTAATTAGCTTTCTCGGTATTCCAAGTTCTGTAAGAACGTTGTATAATGTTTCTCTCCTAACCGAGTCGTACGCATCTCACCATATACCACACTTTCAAATACTAGAAAATCAATCAAGAAAGTTACCTACTAGTTTCTAACATTTCAATTTCTTTCAAACTATCAAAATGTAATTTATGTCATGTTATTCGTATGTGTTTAGTACATGAGTCCCCTGTATTTATCGTTAGTATTAAAACTGTAAAAGAGATTAACATTCTAGAATTAATGAGTTGAGTTAATTTTGAGTTTAACGTTCCCTTTCAGCGGCAAGGCTATATGGGACGAGACCTAACGATTAACGTGGAATCCGAATCACATGAACTCCCACCAGGGATCGAACCCTGGTCTCCGACGCCAAAGGCGCGTACACTAACAGCTTAACCACAAAGTAGCTTTCATTCTAGAATTAAATATTGTATCAAACAAGTGTCTCCTCATAAAATCAAATTTGACTTGTACTACTGAAGGATGAAATATCATTCTATGTTTCTTTACATAATCATTATCTCCCCACTCCAATCACATAATGACCCTGTCCTGCGGTGTTATTTCGTGTCCATTTTCTCCGTGATATGTCATTTGGGATTAATTACCGTCAACTGCAAAGTCTTTACTTTCCCCCTGTTAATATTCATGAGATGATCCTTGCGTGTGGAAATTCCATGTCAGGATTGCAGTGTTAATTAAATTGTCAACTTCATTTTTAGTGCATGAATATCTTTCGAGCGGCAATGCGAGTGGAAAGTATCCTGTGATCGTGAAACAAACAAACGAAAATAGAATAATTGAATACAAGATTTGTACAGATACAATGTTTCATTACATCTACATACATAGATTATTAATTTTTCATCCGTCTGTTTGTTTGCTTATTAGCTCGTCCATACATACACTCCTTCCCCAATAAATGAAAACTGGTATATCGATTTCTCACTATATTATAAACAAATATTTCATTAACAATCCTAGAACACAACATAACAAATTAGAATTGACAGTATTATTTAGAAAAATAAGTACATAATGGTAATGCTGATTTTAGTATCTAATTGCAGTAGTGCCAAATCCATGAGACACGATCCAAAAAGAGGCTCAAATTCTATACCTCATTAATGCGTTTCATTCCCCAAAGATATGAACTCTACGCGTTTTGC
Organism: Thermobia domestica; assembly: GCF_964235325.1. Taxonomy (NCBI): domain Eukaryota; kingdom Metazoa; phylum Arthropoda; class Insecta; order Zygentoma; family Lepismatidae; genus Thermobia; species Thermobia domestica. The sequence continues at coordinate 264,754,931 of NC_137463.1, forward strand.
ATCCGCCATCGAATATCGCAACGACATTGGTCAAGGTCAAATAATCTCTCCCACAACGAGTCTTTATCTCTTCCAAACTGTCCCCAGAATATATATATACTGTAATTATTACTTTGATGAAGACCATATGTTAGTAATAATTTTTTTCTTTCCAATTTGTTGACGAAATTTGGAAGTGAGATAAATGCAACAACATTTTTATAAACTACTTTCAAATGCAACACCTAACAATATTACTTCCATAATTAATTTTGTGAGAACTATTTTTAATATCAATCTCTAAGCTTGCAACAAACATATCAAGCATTAAGCCAGCAAAAGGATTGTATGATCAATCAACTCACTGTAAAAAGTTGAATTGTCTCTAACTAACTAGATTTTTCGCGATTTTGGACAGGCCTAGCTCTGAAACTATGCACTTTTCGCCATAGGTCCACATGAACTTTTTCTCTTATTTTGATGTGAGGAGTCACCTCTTACAGTTTGTCGGTATAGTTCATTAACTAACTAACTACCTCTATGACTTATGGAACCCGGAGGTTCAATGTTGCGCTCACAAAAGCTCTCCATTGACTCCTATTCTTAGCTAACTGCATCCAGTTTCTACTTTGTATCCCTATCTCTGCGAGATTCATCTTAATATTGTCCTCCCATCTGCACCTAGGTCTTCCTAATGGTCGTTTTCCGATTGGACTTTTAGTTAAAAGTTTGAAAGTGTTCCTATTTTCTACGATTCTGGCTACATGACTGGCCCACAACCACAGGGGGCTAGGGGGACTTGCCCCCCTAAAACTTTTCGTGGCCCCTCCAGACCTCAACACAAAAAACACAATTTAGATATGTGTAAGAGAATTTATAGTGACTTGGTCCCCCTAACATATCTATGCCCCCCAAACCTCTGTGGCTGGTTGCGGGACTGCTACATGACCTGCCCACCTGAGACTCTTAGACTTGAAGAGCCTAATAATGTTCGGTAAATGGTAAATTAAGCAGTTCCTCGGAATAAAATTTCCGCCATTCTCCATTCCCGCCATTCACCATTAAGCTTCAAATTTCTCCATAGAATTTTGTGACTATAAAAGATTTCAACTGAAATATTTCCTGCTTTGAATCGACATTTAATTTGTTCATGGATATGGTTTAGGTCTGTTAATGCTGATCCTAGATATTTGAAAGTATCCACTTTATCGAAAGTATTATTTGATATTATAACGCATCCATAATTTGCAGTATAATGATTCCGATATAGTTCCATGTATAATATTTAGTTTTCTCTGCATTTACTTCTGAATCCATGTCCGTACAAGCGTCCTACATCTGGATTTTTTCTGTTGTTCTTCTTTCATGTCCAATTATATTTACTGGACGTAAAGTTTCTTTCTCGACAATTGTATCTATATTTGTAGACCAACAATTTAATTATTGAATTAGAGTAGTTAATATACATAATATAAACTCTCCTAATATATTCAGTACTAGAATACACACAATCTGTTGACAAATATACGTACTATTCGGATTTCTTTTAGCACTTCTAGATTAGAATAGAGTTTAATCAGTTGAGTTGAGTTGATTTTGAGTTTAACGTCCCGTTCAGCAGAGAGGCTATATGAGACGTGAACCTACTAATTAACGTGGAATCCGAACCACATGAGCTTCCGCCGGGAAACAAACCACGGAGGAGCCAAAGGCGGGTACTCTAACCGCTTAGCCACGGAGGAGCTAAGAGTTTAATCAGTCTTATTCTGATTCACTAAGGAACAAATGTGGAAGCGAAAGTAATCAAGTAACTGAAGACAGAACGCACTACAGGCAACCTCAAATTCACTGATTTATTTTATTTTATTTATTCTTTTTGTATGATCACAAACCATTACGGCACATATTTCACTTATAATAATAATGTTAAATGCTATACAGCTTCTAATATAAAAGACAGGTATACAATATTACTGTTAAAATGTAATCTGATATTCGTTTGTTCAATATTTGAATATTCGTTTTAGATTTTTTTTAAAGTGCAATTTCATTCTCGTCTGTAGATGGGCAGATCTCAGAAGGTAACGCCTTCTCTTGGGAAGTCATGGTAACATGTATGGAGACTAACAATAACATTACAAAGAATGGAAAATTTTCTTTTCTTTTGTATTTTTAGAAATATTTTATTTAGTGAAACTGACTTGATAAATGTCGTATACAATGAGGAAGACGGTTGTCGAAAGACATTGAGATCATGATGCCTTTTACAGCAACTATAAAGATAACCAAGAAAGTTGTGTCGCTTTCTCACCCACCACCTTCGAACATAGATATGTTACCTAAGACGTACCTGAAAAATCAAAAAATAGTCCCCATCAGCATCAACGATCTTGTGCCAACGTTCTGGAAGGCCATGGATTCCATCTCAGTAGAACTTGGTGGGCTGTGAAGCGAACAAGGTATCAAGTGCATTTTTCACTTCTACTAGGGATTTGAACTGGAGTCCCCTAAGATGATTGTCCAAGGAATTGAACAGGTGATAATTGGACGGTGCAATGTCCGGGGAGTATGCCGGATGCAATAGTGTTTCTCATCCAAGGACTAAAATGGTGTCCCGGATCATCCTAGCCACATGGGACTTAGCATTGTTCTGTAACAGGGTGATCCCTTTGTGATTCAATAGTTCTGGCTCCAGACTTTTGAGTTTTTCTTGAACACGGCTCAACTTTGACAGTACACTGTTACGTTGATACTGTGATCAGATGGTAGTAGTTCGGGATGCACGATGACTGTAGCAGTCCACCAAACACACAGGAGAACCTTCTGGTGCAGTGCTGATTTCGGCTGTTTTGGAACCGGTTCATGGAATGCAATCCAATGATAACGGGGTCACGGAGCTTCATACAGAACCCACTTCTGATCACATGTCAACACTGTGTGCAGAAATAGCTCTTTCCTCAGACGAGACTGGAAAGAAACACAGGTGTCTGTTCGCATTGCCTTCTGGCTTGGAGTCAAATCATGTGGACTCATCGACCCAACGTGTAGTGCTTCCTAAGTAGATGGAGGTGCTGCCCAATTGCTTCTCCACTCACATTGAATTACAGTCCCAGTTGCTCACATGTCTGGCTACTGTTCACCTCAATTGCTGCCAGAAGATCTTCATTTTGTACATGGTTGGTCTTCCGCACGTGGTGCGTCTTCGAATGTTTCGTCACCGTCCTTAAGCTTGTTATTCCAGCGCTGCACTGTCCGCATAGTCACGAATCACCAATGGCATCTCTCACTAAGGGCTTATCATATCTTACGCCCCGCTGCAACGGCATTTGACCCTAGTTTGAACTCATACAGCATGCACGCCCTTATGAAGCTCTGTGGAGGTCCGATGTTCAGTCTGTCCTTACGGAAGTTCACGGTGTAACTGAACTGCCGCAACCAGGTAGTATCTTGGATATACCAACACCAACCTCTGACCTTCGCCTTATCTTCATTCGCATTCAGCTAACGATGTGAGGGCCAATTGAACACAGACCTCCACAAAAAGCGACAGAACTTTCTTGGTTATCTTTATAGTTGTTGTTCAAAACCCCAGTTGTAGACTATACCTTAAAAATTGTTATTTGAAGAGAGTAATTGTTTACATTTAAGTTTTTTTAAAGTCTGTTTCACTGAATAAATTGTGGTTACACAAATATTAATACCCTAATCAAAATGTCGTTATTGTCTTTGACAAGCGTACACCCAGAATTTTTGTTGGAAGGGATCTAAGTTTGTTGAGCCCAATACTACAACACACTATGTCTAAATAGTATTGAACCAGTTTATTCTACACCCTTCAAGACGATAAGTAATTGTGAAGTATGGCCACCTGCATCTTCAGGAAGATTGGTAAAAGCAGATCATTTTTATAATAAAAGAAAGGATACAGTGAAGTGTATGATAAAACCTTTGGGCTACAACAATCATTTGTCTACTAGACCAATGGTTCTTAACCTTCTTTGACGGACGACACAATTTACTGAAAGTCTAGGACATCGTGACATATTAATTTGATATTTTTATTATAAATAATAGTAATAATAATATAACATAAAAGTGAAAGCAATTAGTTGCTATGATGACTCTATATAACACTAAGCATTATTTCCACTACTGGAGGTGTTGACTGGTACAGTCCGTCTCAATTTTAACTAGTTATTAAATTCTTCATGATTTTTAAATTCTCAAATTTCGCGACAGACCTTATAGAACTGCGTTTCACACCAGTGTATCGCAACACATCGGTTGGGAACCACTGTGCTAGACAAGATGTAGTTTTACTGACAATGTACACAAATGTAAGCCAATCTACGAAGTGTCGGTACGGAGGGATCCGGTCGCGATGAACTCCTGTGTGAGTATGTTTCGAGTTCTCGTTTTAATCATAAACAAGAAACACACCGGTCCTTATGCAGAGTCGTTTTGATATATGATTAGCGTCATACTAAAGACCTGATTACTGCAGGAAACATGTTTGTAGAACTCTTTAGTATGGCGCTAATCACGCGTCAGAACGACTCTGTATAAGGCCTATTCAATCTTTTCATCATCACTATACATTTTAAAATAATTAAATCAAATGGCCGCAGTGGCTCAATGGTTGAACATTCACCTTGGGTGCATGTGGTTCCCAGTTCGGTCCCAGCTTCGTGGTTTACAAATACAGTGTGCGTAGGTTTTCTCGGGATTCTCCAGTCTCCTGCCACTTTCTTAATTCCACCATTTCATTCTTTCTCGTCACCATAGGCGGAGCTATGGGGGACATAGTGGGGCATTGCCCACCCCCATCTTTTTGATAAAAAACAAAAATGCCATCTATAAGATTCTTCAATTCTCATTTGTATTTACCGTGCCCCCCAGCAGAAATAAGTTCTGCCCCCCAGGAGACAATTCCTAACTCCGCCTATGTTCGTCACCATCGTCTCCTTTAGTCTAGCCGGTATAAACGTAAGACGTAAAACTGAAAGTTTTGATTTCTTTTCAGTTAAATTCAAACATTACTTTAAAAGAAATAGTCATACCCTATATGACTATATATATTTGTATATAATGGAAAATACCATTTCAATATTATCCTAAATTTTACGTCAGCAACACATAATGCGAAGAGAAGCTGAATGTTGTTATTCTTATGTGAACTTCCGTTTGAGAATGATCTTAAAGAACGGCGTCGCAAGTCCGTTAAGTAAACAATGACAAATTGGTTAAAGGAAACTGATATTCTTCTGCGAGTGAAAAGAAACTGCGTAGGCAAAGCTTCCAAAAGAATCAGAATGGTAGAAAGAAATAATATTGACGAAACTAGAGAAATTCCTGGAAATGAAATTATCGGCCAAACACAAACAAGACGAACTAACAGCAAACAATAGTAAATGGATAAAAAATACATTTGCTACATTCGACTCCATTTTCCTTCCTCGTTATAATAGAAAAATAATAACTAAGTGTATCAAAAATAAAACAACAGAGCTGAAGATAAAGTTTAAATTGAATGTCTTGCAGTAACAAGCACTAGACAAAAATAGAATTCGTTGTATTATTATTAATACTTGTGATAAGCTTCATTTATTGAGTACAAGAGGAAAAATAAGATACCACACACCTCACTAGATTTCCCGCTCCCAATTTCTTAAATTAACTCGTATTATGTTACAGTGCTATTGAATACATTTATTTGTGAAATACTAACAAATTTATAAGATGTTTCTTTGTGCTAAGAAAATTCAATCTGAAAATAAACTACTTCTTGTAAACATTTTAATGTACACAAGCTTATAGATTGTTGGTGAATTATTTATTTATCCAATACGAATAAAATCGCTTTAGTTATTCTTGAGGATAACGTCCGAAAATTAGCTCAACCCTAGAGCAAAGTACTTAAAAAAATATATATTAAAAAAACTAACTCTATGGCCTATGGAACCCGGAGGATCAATGCCGCGTTCACAAAAGCTCTCCACTGACTTCTATCCTTAGCTAATTGGATCCAGTTTCTACTTTGTATTCCTACCTCTGCGAGATCCATCTCAATATTGTCCTCCCATCTGCGCCTAGGTCTTCCTAATGGTCGTTTTCCGATTGGTCTTCCAGTCAAGACTTTGAAAGCGTTTCTATTTTCTTCCATCCTAGCTACATGACCTGCCAACCTAAGCCTGCAAGACTTGATTACCCTAACAATGTTTGGTAAACCGTATAAATTATGTAGTTCCTCGTTATGAAGTTTCCGCCATTCCCCATTCCCGTTCCTCTTGGGTCCGAATATTCTTCTCAGTATCTTGTTCTCAAATACTTTCAGAGCAAAGTATGTTTTGTGGATTGTGTCATGAAAGGTGAACTATCATGTATTGTGGAGTTATTATTCAGGTACTTAATTATGAAGTACGGACAAAATTGACTGAAACGATTTTGAGAAAATATTCTAAAGATCTCATCCCCAGAGGAAACTACCCTTATGACATACAGTATTGTCGGTTTATAAATGAAAGATTTGTTTATGAAACAGTATGCGGCAAAACAAACAGTACTGAAATTACAACGTCCACTTTTTTTTTTTTTTATTTGTTTGTTGCATAATATAATGAAACATGAGAAACATTGTCAAATGGATGTCAACTAAATGTTATTAAACATATATTGTAAATTTAAGAGGAATCGCACCTGTAGGCCTACATATGTGTTCAAAATGTTGACCATTACGTCGCACACATTCTTCATAGCGGTCCTGTAGATCGGTGAACATGTTAGTGTATACGGTTGCTAGAACAACAAACCAAATGACTGAATCTTCTCTCTTAACTCCGATATAGTAATAGGAGGTTATATATTCGGAAAATCGATTCCTTCAGCATACCTCATATGTAGGCATCTGGAGCCGTGAGGCCAGGGAGTGAGAAGAATGCGGAAAATCCGTTCCACGAGACATAAAGCAATCATGTCCAAACTCTTGTGGGCAGAATGGCAAGTGACTCACTTGCAATGTGGGCAGTAGCTCCGTCTTGCTGCATCTATTGTTTTGTCAGATTTTTTGTACTGTGTAAACCACGCACTTCATGCAACAATCAATCAATAATCAACCGTCGTTATTAATAAATGAAGACTACAGGGGGAAATGAGGCAAGTCAGTTTTTTATAACTTACACAATTTCCCTGCTTTCCACTGTCTTACCTCCTCCCTCTCCTGTAGGCGAAATCTTTAACATTAAATTCCTTAGTCACTAACTCCGTGCGATTTAGTCCATGCAAACTACACCTTTCAGGCTACATTATTGTGATGTTAACTCATTTTCGACCATTTCTTGACTTTAACTTCTTTTCCCCTGTGGTTTTCAAATGTTTATGTATAAAATTTCAACAAAATTGGTTGTTTCGTTTTAGAAAGAATCGTCAAAAAAGTCACTCCAGAAGTCAACTACCACTTCTTTTTTTCTTTTCTTTTAGAACATACGACTTAAGCCAGACAAGCACAATAGACAGACCTGACCGACTTAAGCCACGTTAATAATAAATTCTTATTTATGAAATGTGCGCCAAAAACGTAATGGTATGTCACACTTTTTAATCTTCGAGTAAACTGGGAAAGAAGGTTCAACATTCCAACACCTCTGGAATATACTCTTGCTGGAATGGTGATGTATGGTGCTATTGATGCATAATGTTTTTTTTTCTTTTTCCACAAAGTAATTCCTTGCGAGCTGACAGAGTGCTGAATTCTATAAAATCCACCAAAACTTTGCCCTCAGGCGTTCAGAAATATTCTGAAGACATTGTGCCTTCAGTTTGCACGAGAATTTACGCATAAGTGTCTTTCGAAGAACATTGTCAGATTCTCTATTAATTACCCATTCTCATCTAACATATTCCTCGACATCTTTTCCACCAACAATCACCTCTTCCATCATCTTCATCTCTTCACCGGTGATCGTGAAGCGCAACGAGAGATTGAGGGGTCATTGGGTTGCGGACTGCTTACTTTTTTCGTTGCGGAATTTGATCATTGGCTGAGCAGTCCAAAAAGGGTATGATAGAAGATGGCAACTATTTTGATTAACCAAGTATAGCAGTTTTCATTCTTTTTTTAACCTTCAGAAATGAGAGGACATTTCATTCTCACCAAGCTAATAGTCACATTGCAGGTAATGTTAACCCTCCAAAAAATAACGACTGAAGCTGCAAATACGCATGGACCAAGCGATGCTGTGTTTGCTCAGTATTTTCTTATTTTGTTTGAAAATCACATCCTCTTTTTTATGACACTTTTGGAAAAAGGTACGCATTACGAACGAGAGAATATTGTATATTGAACGTCCATTTTGTGTTTACGTTTATTGAACCTGGTCCAGCAAAACGTACGAAATTCAAAAAGAATTTTACTTCACAATACAATTGTTATTGCGCTATTTCAAATATTACCCTCAGTAAAATAAAGTAGTTATTGCGCATATTCTAGTTATATGGATCATTGTTAATTCATACAATTACCTTATTCTGTAGAGCCAAAATGTGGGTACTCTTTAGTCTTGCCAACTAATTATATAAAATTAACTTTCGACACGAGAGTGATAAGTTTCATCTTTTTCTTTCAACTTGGCTTTTCAAACATTATGAAAAAAATCGGCTGAGAAAATTTACTTCTTTTTAACAATTTTTAAGTTTAAAGCTGGGCGAATATACTCTTTCAAAATTAAGACAATGCATCAATGTACACTCGTGTCCAAAATGATTGCCGCATATCTATAACTGTCTTCTTGTAAGAATATAATTTGATAATGATTTTGCAGGGTACTTTTAATACTTTACTATGTGTATAATCGACAAATGTATATTTGTGGTAAATTTCATAGGAAAAGAACTATAAATGAGAAAATTAGAATGAGTAAAACAAAATGTTTCTAAATGGACGAGAAAGTTTTATTTTCGTTTTATTTTTCTTATTTACTCCTCTTTTGACATAAAATTTGCCATATACATGTCTTTGCCGATTATACACGTATTAACATTGCAAGAAACACCTGGCGAATTCGTAATCAAATTACATTTCTACAACAACATATTTATAGACATACGACAAAAATTTTGGACGTGAGTGTACTTATGTCTTATAGAAGAGAAAGGACTGCTGTACTTACTATATACCAGTTTGACATAATAAACCAACATCAAAAGGAAAATGAGGTCAAAACCTCCAACTTTTGACTTTTTGGAAATTATATAGAAAAGGAAGTGAGGAAATAGAACACCCTAAACTTACAGAGGTACATATCCCCGTCTTATACTATCATACTAAATTTTTTGAATTTTGCAATTTTTAAAATTCGAAGACGGTGATTCTATGTATGCTCCCCTAAATTCAGTCAAGGCCAAGACACACCTGCCAAAAGTTAGACCCCATTATGTTCTCTTTTGTGTGTGCTGAATGTGTTCTTTCGATTAAAATACGTACTCTAAAGGAGAAAGGAGAGGTTCAACATTTCTACCAGAAATGGAGTAATCTCAAAAAACTCATAAGTTAGAATAATGGAAATCGAAATTTAAACTTATTAGAAACAATTAGAGCATTTTCGAAAACTCTGTTTTTAAAAGTGGAAGGGGACAATTTCAATTATATATCAATTTTAAACCTTCTATTTAGAAAATTAAAAATGAGAACACTTGAAATTAATTTAAAACGAACTTTTAAACTTTAATATTTACTTCGACCTGGCATTTCAGTATTATAAAATGTATATCTCATGGAGAGAGTTCTAATATACGATCAAAATATTTTCTATAAACCTATATTTCCCTTGCACACAATAGGAATTCAGGTAGTTTCAAATAAAACAGATATTGTTACCTTGGGCCTTTTACGTTTAGTACTGACATCACGAGATGAAAAAGTAAAGCTTTTGCTACCACTAGAGCCAACGGCGACACTTTCTGAGCTTCACGATTGTAACATGTCAATGCCTACGTTACCTCTATATGCTTTCTTTGAAATGGAATATGTAAATGCGTTCAGAGTAATTGTTAACTGGCTATAGACATTGTCTCCTGCTTACAACCCTAACTCTAATAAAAGTGTGAATCACTGCGTTCAATGTTGACGGGAGGAAACATTTCCCATGTAAAAACTTTATGCTTTCATAAAGAGAGGGAATATATCATCACATTTAATACCAAGTTTAGTTTAAACAATCTGATAAGAAATATTTCTTTCTGGATTTGGCTTTTGTATTCCAATGTTTTCCTAAGTATTTGCAGATTTATTTATTTAAAATTAATAATATAATGTTGTGGATAAAATTATTTATACCATTTAATACATCAAATATGTAAAATGTTTAACTTCTATTCTAGCAGCCATAAATACATCTATTTTCCTTCAACCAGACGCAAAAAATTGATTATAGTACTGACAGATATTACCATAATAGGAAGAAACACAATAACGGAACAGAAAACAATGTGGTGAAACAAGTGTATTCTAAATATACATTTTCGTGTTTCGTGTATTTTTTACGTAACGTAATTGTAAAAGTGGTATAAAAATACTTATTGCTGTTAGTATTGTGTAATAAAATATTGTATAATTAATGGATGCCTACTTTCTAAAGATTAATTTTAAGTTTGGTTTTCTATTTGATGTTCGGAAAATTTCTGTGAATGTTCCTGAACAAGTGCCTTTTTCAGCACATGAAAACCATATTCACTAAGAAATTAAATGCCGATTAATATGAGGGATTTCGTGTTATTATTCAGTTCAAAATCTCTTCTCGTCGCGAATTCTGCCGAGGAATTTGATGCTTAAAACATATAAAATGATAATCATGATTGTTGTTCTATGTGGTTGTGAAACATGGTCGCTTACCCTGAGGGAAGAATGATAGACTGAAAATATTTTAGAACAAGATCCTGAGACGAATATTCGGACCCAAAAGGAACGGAAGTGGGGAATGATGGAAACTTTGCAACAAGGAACTACCTAATTTATAATGTTTACCAAACATTAGTAGGGTCATCAAATCTAGGAGGCTCAGGTGGGTAGGTCATGTAGCCAGGATGGAAGAAGGTAAGAATGTTTTCAAAATCTTAACTGGATGACCAATCGGAAAAATACCATAGGAAGACCTAGGCGCAGACGTGAGTACGTCCGTCAGTTATGATTAACCGTCAGTTGTGATCTTCATCTTCCTATTCCTTGGTTTCCTTCCATCTTTCCTTCTTTGCCGGTATGAAGAAGACAATTTCTTCGCAAGATGTGTCCTATCCCATTGGCCTTCTTACGAAAACTTCTGGCTACAAGCGTCCTCTTATGGAAATTTTAAGCTCTGTGACACACCTAGTTGACTTTACAACAGTATTGACAATTTGTATAATTTATTGATCGATAAAAATTGGAGCAGTAAAATATTATAGGGGAGTTTCCTGTTTTCAAATATGTGGATACGATATAAAGAAAGAAAGAATAATTCTGTAAATGGTGAACTTTTACTATTGATAACTAACACCATACATAAAGTGGTCGTTTATGGTTTTAATTTTGTAACCTCAACTTGTAGTAGGAACAAGATGTAAGGGAAATTGAACATCAAAGCAAATATAAGTTTGTATATGTTTCTTGGTATATGGTATTTTTGCTGTCTTGTCTTCCAGTTTGAATTTAGGTAGAGCATACACAAGAAATTTCAGAATTTCACAAGGTAGTTAGACAACCAAACTTACTCTTCTTAAATGGTGGGTTGCATAGCTTGCTCTTGCTGGCAACCAGAGAATTTCAATTCGAAAACCAGTCAAGATAACTACCCCTGAAATGAAAACAATACTCACAACCAGTGATTGTTGTAAATGCATTTCTTTAATTGTAGAATTCCCTGCAGGAAAACGAATGGAAATGGGAATAAGCTTCCGCTTGAAAAATAAAATCAGAAAGTTAAAAAAAAATGTCCGTTTCTTGGTCCCCAAAGTCTGGCTTTAATGGAAAAAAACTACTCTATCCTCCCCTCCGAAAGCTGGTTTTTGAAGCTCTAGTCATAGTGCATGATATCACATTTCTCTTTGTAGGGTCAAGGGCGGCTCAGTGCTTGAGTGCTTACTTCTGGAGTGTGTTATCCTTGGTTCGATCCCCGGCTAAGTTATTGACACAACTTTGTGCCCATGGGTCTCCCATTTCCTCCCAATTTCTCATTCCACCAATTATTCCATCATCATGATTCACCTGCTTTAATCATCGTCTCCCTTAGCCTAACGGACATACGTGGATGTTAAACTAAAAGACTTTTATCTTTTCTTTGTAAGCTTAAAATCCGATAGTTTTTTTTTGTGGTACCTAACATTCAAGTGGTCACATAAAATTGCAAAATATGTTATCTAATCGAACATATCTGGATTATATTTTTTTCTCATCATGTAGTATTTACCGTAATACAAGTATAGTTGTCAGGTAAAGCAGTAATAATAAATGAGGAAAATAATTTTAACATCCTAGATTACGGCTTATTATGATATTGCAAGTGAATCATAGTGGAACGCATAATGGAAAATGAAAATACCAGGAAACGGAAGATTCAGAGAATCGATACAATGTTGTTTCGAACAGATCCACATGAACCAATACCGAACTATGAACCTCTGACACTAGGATTAAGAGCTTCCACAGTGAAGTAGAGCATATAATCTCTTAGAAATTTATGAAAAAGATAGTCTTAGAATATTAGGAAATCATCACCTCTCATGTTCAATGTCTATATAGAAGAAGCTATGAAAGGATTCTTTGATAAAAACGTATAAGGCTTAAAAGTAAATTGCAAGGTTTTCAGCAAAATAATGTTTGCTGATGATATAGTACTGATAGCGGAGAACGAAAAGGATTTGCAGAAAACACTTTCAAACTTGAACGATCAACTAGAAGAAACATGCAAAATGAACATAAATAAGAAAACCAAAGTGATAAAGTTCACAAGAGCAGGACAGGAAGAGACAAACGTATGGCTAGAGGAAGAGAAAATCGAAGTCGTTAAGGCATTCCCCTTTTTAGGAAGTCTAATATTCTCGCTCGTAAGAAATGGAAAAGACGTACTAACTTCCCCCAATAGCTCAGCCTAAACAAGAATTCAATAGGAAAAGAGAATTGCTAACATCAATAAATGCGTCGTTGAACGTTTGTAAACCATTTATTAGGACTGATATAGAGCGTGGCGCTTTACTGTTCAGAGACGTGGACATTGAGAAAAGCTGAAATACCTAAGCTTGAAGCATTTGAAATGTGGTGTTGCCGCAGAATGCTGCGCATATCATGGACCGAGAGGAAAAGGAATGAAAACGTACTAAAGAAAGCTAATGAGGGACGACAGATCATGAAGATAATAGGGGACAGAAGAAACAGTATGATTGGCCATCTTATTCGGCACTCTGAATGGATCACTATGTTGATAGAGGGAAAGACAAAAGGAAGCCCAATAAGAGGAAGACCAAGGATAGGGTATCTAGATACAGTTACGAAGAAGAGACCTTATCAAAGTATAAAACAGCTCTCCGAAGCGAGAGAAAAGTTTTAACATTTCTATGTTTCTCACCGACCTATGGTTGAGGTGAACAAGAAGAAAAATATTAGGAAGAGATGAATTTCCATAAAAGTCAACAATGGGTTACAAACTCTAAACTTTAGCAACGTACTATATTTTCTCTACACACAAATCAAAAGTTTGATTTTAATATTATTATTGGATACTTCAAAGTTTAGCATAAGGAGCAAACACTATGTGCAAAAATAACTCCTGCAAACGACACAGTAAATTTTGCTTAAATTTTACTGAAGTTTTCCTCCTTCTTTTCTGAAAAAAATAATAATAATAAGTACTCCGGATGGTAGCAACAGTTGTAGTAACTTCTTTTATGTAAAGAACATACTTCCAGAATCTGAAACTAGCAACGTAACTTACTCCTTCTCTTCTGTGCATATAGGACTAAAGCTGGAGAAGAATGTGCTGTTTCCTCTTGAAACTATTCTCGCATACGAATCCTCTGTTGGCGACATCCTGGCGTAGGAGCACCAAGAGACAACATATTACGGTTGAGAAGAGAAAGAGAACCAGATTCTCTCATCAACTTAATCTTCCGAGAATTCCTTGCGTTGTTATTCGCGTATATATCACCGAAGGGATTGAAATATGTTGGGTGGTTTCCTTTTATTCAAGACATATAAGCTTGAAAATGAGCTCCTCGTCATGTTATGAAAGATATCTTTATCTAAGGAAACAGAGGTATAACCAGACACGTTTCACAATTTAGCGTTTGAGATTCCTTATGCATTTCAAAATTTTATTAGGAGAAATTTTCTCTTCCTGCATACAGAATGTATACAAAAAATATATAATTTTAGGTGGGTTATAATACCTACGTAATGGAAATTTATCCAAAAGTTAAGTATAATAAGAAAATTAAAATCTGGAAGGAGGAGAGTTGTCAAAATGCCGTGAATATTATCAAAGCAGCATAATTCATCTTATGTAATAGTTTCTAAAGTAAATATAAATCACTGTATATTCAAAGTAGTCGCAGAGTGTCTTGTTCTCTATTGTTCTTTCGTGGGTTGGAGGGTAACCTCCTAGAAAGGAGTATTACTGTACATTTAAAACATAACAAAGACGTTAGAAACACCCTTGTGGCGCAACAAATATTATTTATGAGTAACAACACTGAAATTTGTCATCATGTTAATGCTCTGCTGGATAATAGAGCATAGTACGGTGACAGTGTAGTACAGACTCGTATGTACAATTGATCACACGTTAGAGGTGTAAAATAGAATATCTCCTTCATTTTCCAAGAGTGCGCAGTTACTACAAGTACGTAAGTGCTTTCAAGACTGCCACTGCGTTATGTGTATCGAGAACAACAGTCTCCATGGTGATAAAGCGGTCATAACTTGTGGCAAAGGGAACAGGAATAGTGGGCGCAGTCCAAGCCCAGGCAAAAGGTTACACTGAACACTGAAGAGGATTATCAGCAAGAATCGTAAAGCTAGTGACACAACGACGGCAGAATGCAACCATCATCTTGATCAGCCTGATTCTACAGTCATGCCAGATCTGTTAGAAAGGTAATGAGATTGATTTTCTATTAACAATGAATTTATTATGTTTGCAATTCTAAGTTTTTCCCTTCAATAGTCCCCTTGGACAGGTAGATAGTGATGCAGATGTTGTTTCCACTCTTCGTAGCAATAATGGCATTCTTCTGTTGGAATACCTTTCAGCTTGTCGGTTACACTTTCCTGGATATTATCCAAAGTGGTTCCCTCTCAAGTGTTTTTTGAGAAAGGAGAATATTAAAAAGGTCAAAGAGATTGAGATCCGGCGAATAGGGGGCTACGGAACCATATTAATGTTTTTTTTTCTGCCCAAAATTCATTGAAAGTGACTACTTTGTGACAAAATTCGTTGTGCAGCATCTAAGTGCATGCAATGCCTGGCCGCACACGTGAAATTTTATTCCTGAGTCCTTCAAGGGCTTTCTGATAAAACGTTTGATTGATAACTTGAACTTATGACACAAATTCCTTGTGGACGATCTCCCAGTTGTCGAAAACCAAATTAGTATCAATTTGATTTTGTATTATCTCATTCTCGCTTTCTTGGGACGGGGAGAGTTTGAAGTTTGCCATTTCGGACTTTGTGTCGTAAAAATTACGTGTGCTATCTGAACACTTGTCTCCTGGATTGAGAATGTTCCCCATAAGCCGTTTGTAATTTTTCATAAGTCACAGTAGAGAATTCGCCAAGCTTTACATAAAATTTAATGGGATAACACTGCTGAAACTTTACCGGCCCATGTCAATAATGCACCTTAAACATCATTTCATTTCAGATGTTCTCAACAATTGTGTAGCAACTAGAGTAAATTCAAACTTGTTCTGAGTCAACGGTAAGGGTTGACTACTGTGTGGAAGTGAATGCAGCAGCCTTGCTTGTTCGAGGGGCGCAGTGTTTCCTATCTCATTACTTTTCCACAATCTCTGGTGCTTGGGAACCCTGGTTAGATCCCAGCTCTCACCAAGTAAACTTTCTGATAAGTAGACACCGTATGCGTGGGTTTATGAGATTCAACTGTCAACTCCTCCTTCCATCATTTCATCATTATCATCCATCCCACATCACCGCCTCACTTAGTTTCGGTGCATAAACTCTAAACAAATACTTTTCTGACATACTTCCTAGTCCGACAAACACTGCATACCCTAACCCAGCGTTTCCCAACCGGTGTGCCGCGGCACACTGGTGTGCCGCGAATGGGCCGCTGGTGTGCCGCGAAAAAATCGAAACAAATTATTAATTCTGTAGGAACCAAATTGCAAGACATAATGGAAAACATGTATTTGTATTTCACATTACTAGGAACCTCTACTATAAATCTACAATTTTAAGTTTCATAATGTGTTACTTTTCTGTACATTTTTAATGCTGAAAACCGTATTTATCATTGTCATGACCATTATTGCTTCTTTATTGTTGCAGACTATTTCGTAACTTGAAATTTTAATATATCATTCAATAAATTCAACAAAGCAAACATGTATACAAATTACCTACATTTGTGTTTTAAAAGTATAGGAGATTTGTTTATTTGTTCGTTATTTAGTGATCTTCAATTTTAGTTAAAGGTGAGATACAGTTTTCGAAAGAGATAGTGGATTTTTAAAAACCTGAATCCTATATTTCATTGCAGTTGTTTTCTAGATTAGAATGAAAAATAAGCATAATGATTTACCACGAGTTAAAATCAGTGATCGAGCTTTCTTCTCTGTAAGAAGGAGATCAGTAATCACATAAAATTACCACGGTATTTTATATTTACAAATAATAATAGTAATTATATATATATATATATATATATATATATATATATATATATATATATATATATATATGTATATATATATATAATATAATATAATATGGGTGTGCCGCAAGTGGAAAAAGGTTGGGGAACGCTGCCCTAACCACTTGCTATAGGTTTGCTGTTTATGAATATCTTATCACTCCTGCCAACTCTGTTGTGCGCTAAAACGGACTCCGATAAAAGGAAGAAACTAGTTATGTTCAATGTATCATCTTTGTGTTTTTTTCAACAATAGGTTGAGTTTATGTTGACGAATGCCAAAAGAGATATATATGACCTTGACTACCTAATCTCTAACTTTAATCATGGCAGAGGTTCTGTGCTCGTATGGTCCGCATTTTTATGCTATTATTAAACTTGAAGGACGAATTACTGACCAAAGATCATGTGAGTATTTTAGGTTAGTATATTAATCCTATGACACGATTGTTGCCCTCAAAGAATGTGACAGGCTTTAAAGATTGTCTGGAACTTTAAGTATATAACCATATGCTATATACGGTACCGCAGTTCCGGGACAAATGCAAGCTGTGTTACAACTTATAGGTGGACAGTGCCATACTAGTAAGTTGACGGCATTTGGTTACAATGTTTCCATTATTTTGATAATTACATGTGTACGAATGTTCAGCTTATTAACGCACTACAAGAATATAATCATTATTCTGATTACTATTTGCATATTGAAATTTACAGATACTTATCTTACTAATTGAAATAACATAGCAAGATACAACTCAGCTCATATAACGGTGATTGATCATATTTTGATTGTACTGTGAGTAATATTTGTCGCAGAAGGCAAATTACAAATGAGTCGTAATATCTGAGATTGTAGTAGTTTCTCTTTTGCTCTCCATAGTATTAATGTCGAGTTGTGTTACAGTTCATTATAATTTGTGATAACTTAATTACGTAAAGAACTGCTGCCTTCTTCCAGGGCATTTTTTGTTCGGTTACTCACTTTGGCATGGATGGTCTTCCTACTAGTTACCTCTAAATTTCACTCTAGTATGAAATGTTTTCCAGCTGATTCACAGAAATATCTTCCTGAATGTGTCTATAGGAACAGTCAACTACTTAATATATATCAAAAAATCTTACGAGACTACAATGGAAGATAAACAATCAAAAACCAAGAGAAAGAAGTCCATAAAATAAAAATTTCGTGCCATCAGGTGAGAAAAATGATGTTGGTAAAACCTAAATGTTTTGCAAGTAACCTGTGTAAATGTATTTCGTAAAGCTTGAAGTAGTAGCGAAAAGAATAATAATGCTTTTTATGACCTTTGTCCTCTTGTAATAAAAATTATGAATATATCTGAGTGTTTTAATTTAAAGAATTATAGATTTTGTAATTGGACCAGGATTTACGCAGTTTTAAGCGCAGTAATATAGGATTTTCCTATTGATTGAGCAAAACGACTACTTCAAGATAGTTTTGTATGGTAGTTGCTAAGTGTTTAACGAAAGAAACGCGTTTTAATGTTGTATAAACTCTACTTAAGGCTGGTAAAACAATTTAGTGTTTACTTTTGTTATTTGATGCTTCGTTGATAGAAAAAGTACTTTTGTGATTCAGCTTTAGACCAGCTTCCAATATTTTTGCTTTTAGAAGAAAACCTACAATACGAACATAATTCTTCTACAGATGACTTTCAAAACATTCTTTTGCTTGTATTTAAAACAACATTTATGTCCTAATACTCGATTATAGAAGGGAAGTTGATAGGAACTCTATTTCCTTTAGAGATGCTATTACAAACTATGTGCTGTATAATATTTATGGATCATAAAACATATACCCTACCTAAGCGAGACTGGTTTATGTTATAGAGAAAGAGACAATAAACAGAACGATTCTACGTTGTACACTGATAAAAACAGAGCAAACATTAAAAATCATATCCTAAGAACAAAGAGACTGTAAAATCCATTTACCTAAATACTTCTGTGTATCGTGTTGTCTGAGATGTTTATATTGCAAAGATGCTCATTCTATTTGTTTGCCAAACCTTTGTAGTATAACTAAAACTAACGTTCAATATTTATATATATTTAGTTGTTGTTCATTTAGAGTCATTTTTCGGTGACAAGGTTCTACGAGACATCAGTCTATGCAATGCAACGGTGTAACTTTAGGGTCTTCAATTAAGACGGACCTGTCGTGGCCTGTGAGTCCATAGGATCTCCTGTTTTCTGAATGAGAAATATCAAATTATATATTACGGTTGTTTTGTGGAAATGCAATGAAATGAAATCTTACAGTTTTACGTCCCACGGTTATGCCGGCAAGGCTAAAGGAGACGGTGATGATGAGAAAAGATTGAAATGGTGGAATGAAGAAAATGGAAGGAAACAGAAGAACCCCGAGGAAACCAACGCGCATAGCGTTTGTCCACCACAAAGTTCACTTGACACCAACAGGAATCGAACCACGGACCTCACCAACCAACAGGTGAACGCTCTACCACTGAGCCATCGCGGTCCCTGCTGCTTTGTAGAATAGACCTATGTGTTCCTATGGCTACAACAGGGGAATTATCAAAATTGGCTACAAAATAAATTAGTGTCTCTTAAAATTACGTAGTTTTATATTAGACTCTAATTTCTTTCGCTTGGAACAGATTTAAAGATTTTTATAGATAAAAGCAAACAACTTTAGTCAACATATGGTTTGTCCGTAAAGTTATGAGACTGGCCATTCTGCGGCGCTGCAGCAGCACGCTCTCCGACGGGGGTCTTTGTGGTGGAAGGTTGAAGGTAAGCAACGCACCGAGCTGCAGCGCGTCCAACGCACTGAAGATCACGCGCAGTGCGAAAGTTTTTTCTGTTACAACTTGAACGTGACAGACAACGTGAGAAATGAAGCATTTGCTGGAGCAGCGCTACGTGATTAAATTTTACTTTTACCTGGGCAAAACTGCTTTCGAGCCACTTGCCTTGGTTAGGTAGGCTAACAAAGACGACGCCCTGTCAAGGACACAGGTTCTTCAGTGGTTCAGTGAGTTCAAGAACGGACGGAAGACCGTTGAAGACATGGAGCGATATGTATGCTCTTCTACGAGTGGTTTGGCGAACGACGGTCAGAGTTCAGATTTTTCACTTTGACCAAATTTTTTGTCCAAACCACTCGTTGGAGAGCATCTAGATCACGCCATGTCTCCAATGGTCCCCCGGCCATTCTTGAACACACTGAACTACTAAATTACCGGCCCTTGATAAGGCGTCGTCTTTGTATATGCCTCCTTGACAAAGGTGAGTGTGTTGGAAGCGATTTCGCCCAGGCGAAAGCAAAATTTAATCGCGTAGCTCTGCTCCAGCGAACTCTCAAAAACAGCTTTGCACCACGAGTAATCCTTACTACGTTAGAGATTGGAAGCGTCTGCTGCCTGTTGCGTTGTATAGCTTAGAACCCCTACCACAAAGCCCCCGTCGGAGGGCGCGCTGCTGGCAACTAGAGTATCGCACGGCGAACAGTTTCTTTACTTTACGGACAAAAACTGTATTATATATATATGGATACGATATATAATAGATAGGTTTGTAAACCCAGTGCTTTATAATAAATTACTGTAAATAGTTAATTAGATAGATGAATTACTTTTAGCTTATAGCGCTTTTTATTATTTTCTTATTTTCTTAGGGTTTTCTTAAGTCCTGTTTTGCAGAAAGGATTTTAGAACTTTCTTTTTATGATGTCAACGATGTTATATGAATTTAACTAATGGCCAGTTATAAGGGAAGTCACGTCGGTAAAATTTTAAATTTTATTAGCTAAAGAAGGTAAATCTTTACTAATACACTCATTCTTAGTTAACTACACCTTTTTGACGCTGTGTGAAGTTCTTTTTATGATACAACTTAAATATTTACTGATGAGATTTTCCTCAAGAGCAGCCTTTTAATTCAATGTTGTTTGAACTAATATTTACAGTCTCAATAACAAAGAACGTTTTGTTTATCAAACAATCAGCGGAATCGATCTAAATTGTTTATGTTCATCCATACCTGCGTGATAATCACACAAAGTGTACAGAAGGTGCTTTATTCTGTATTATCCGTAAACAGTTTGTTGTAATGTGATTAACTTAGTTCAGAGACTAAACATCTCTTGACATCAGATTAAACACAAAACCTCTTAGTAGATATATTACAATGTTTGAACATCATCTAATGGAATAACGGTATTTAATAACACTATAATCGAAGTATCTATTGTAAAAACAATCAAAACGTTCTTCTATTTACAGCATGATTTAGTCATACGTAATTTACATGTAAACAAAGAATAGAAGTGTCCCCTTTTTCTTATTTTATGTAGCAAAGCTCAATCTTTGAGTAAATTGGACTAGCTGTCATGCTCAAAACGATTTTTGTTTGTTTGTTTTCCTATTTGAAGTAAAGGCTGACCGAACTAGACTACATTCCCAGTCGCCCTGGACATGTAAACAGATATCATGGAAAATTTGAATATACATAGTGAGTAATTTGTCATATATATATTTGTAATATATATACTATTGATACATATAGGGAGAGAGAGAGGGGGGGGTAGTACACAGTGGATCAATTTTTAAAACTTTCAGTATAAATCCATTTAATCTAAATATTACTAGAGTTTGTTTGATATAGAACACAGGCACATGTCTCCACTGCATTCGTGAGTAATTTATTAATTTGTAGCGTTGCACTGTATTTTACAGTTACAGTTAACGCTAATACTTCTAAAGTGATTCACTATGTACCACCATCGTACACAGTGGATCATATATGCTTACACAACGAATCAAAGGAACAATGTACTGAAAGTAATTAACATAAATGTAGGATAAAGGGACCCATCATCTGAAAATTTCTAAACCTACATAAAATTGTAAGCATTATGGTCTAAGCGTATACTATTACTCACAATGCAAAATAAATTATAAAATTCTAAATAAAAGTTAGAATTGAAAAGTATTACAAGTGTCTCAATAGTATATTATTAATTTCAGTAATTGATTATCAAACTAAATCATACAAATGACTGTTATAAAAGAAATATTTTAGACAATTAAACTGATATTTTGTACAGAGAATCATTGCTTCTGGATAAATACATAAATTTAGTAGTTTAGATAATTATGCATAATAGCATAAACAACGTGTTATAAAAATGGAGAACATAACTTCCACTCTCTGCATTGAATTCGATTAGTCTGATTATACAAATTATTAATTTCACTATGACGAGAAAAAAATATATAAGTCCAAGTCGGCATTATCATCCTTTGAAACTTCAGAGGATTAGAGGAGATCAATTCCGTGGAACTCTACCGGTAACTTGATATTATTAGACAGTGTTTTATTTTTCACAACAAGAGGTTTTGGAAACCCTCTTACTATCCAATATTATGTATAAATGAAATATCTGGATTATTTGGTTGGACGAAACTTTCATGCATATTCTCACTTCTCCTTAGACAGGAAATCAAAAAATCTTCTTCATTGTCTCTCCTAGTCGGACTTGACCAAAATAATGTATTCGTGAAATAAGTCTTACAAGAACGTAATCACCAGGTTGAAATTCTCTTTAGCTCTGTTGCAAATCATCACAAGTAGTAGTTTCTGTCTCTAAAGTAGTATTGTCCGTCTCTCTTAGCCTGAGGGACATAATCGTGAGACGTTAAACTGAAAGATTTTGTTTTATGCAATAACATCGTCATCTGAAGAATCTTATAATAAATTGACTGAAAATCGTCATCCTCCGCTGAACTAACGCTTTCTTTCCTTTTCTTCCTGCCTTTCTGTTTCCGATTGCTCCCTTTATTCACTGGCTTTCATTTCAAAAAGTTTAGCTCTTCCTGGAGGGTCTGTTAAGATACCGGCTTCTGCCTTTCTTTCTATGATGTTTCTTGAAGTGACATAAAAGCATTGTTACGTTCTTTTTGAAAAGCATTTTTCTCGGATCTGTATCTATATTTCCTACTTCTTGAATTAGAGAATTGTTGGTTAAGGAAGGTGCATTGATTTGGTCTTCTGTCTGCTTTTGTGTACATGCAGCGTAGAACAGAAAACCAAGGTCTGTAAATACATTTTGATCTTAAGGAAACATTCCTGCCTTTCTGAAACCTGTATTGATGTTGGTAGGAATCAGTGTTCATGTAAATGCTATTCTCAAGCATTGCGCTACATCATATATTGACATAGGTACTCTTGGGTTTTGTAACAACCTGGTATCCACAGCGGAATGTAATGGTCGGAATACAGGCACATCCAACGATTGTATTTTATTGCTAGAATGTGGCAACAATTCTTCATTCATCCATCCTGATGGAGTTCTCAAACTGAATAGGCGATGTCTCATTAATCATGTGTTATTTAAAATATTTCCTAGGATAAACTATAGGTGGAGACAAAAATATATCCGCAGCTCACAGTCACACACGTCGTGACGAGGACCACTTTTTCGCCACTAGTACATAGATTTTATTGTTTGGCTTCTTTCTCTGATATTAATTTCTTGGATGTCTCAACTGACATAGTTCTTGTTTCATCTAAGTTGAAAATATGTGAAAGACTACAGAATTTGGGATATTTCATAGATAAGTTACGCAAGTTATTAAAGAATGGCTGAACATTCTGTTTGTTGAATGACAATCTTGAGAGTCCAATAATTGCGCCATTCAACACCTCTTCTGGATTTCGAATACTAAGATTTTTATTACGACTCATTCTAGACCTGAAATTTTTGCTTTTTTTTTCCACGAAACAGTTATCGATATATTGCCTGTTCTTGGCAATTTCATACGCCAGACACCTCACGGCCATGGTAGACTAACAGTAACACTTTTTGTTGCACGCTTTTGTATATTTCACAAGTAAATGCTCAAACTCTAAAGTAAATGTTTGTCGTGTAGAATAAAATGGACCCATTCTAACATTATCACCTGGTGCTTTCTTAATTTTTGACACATATCTGTTCAAAGTTGTGTAAACCATGTTCTTCAATTTACCAACACTGCTAATAGAATATCCCTCCTCCACCACTAGTTGCACTACTTCTCTCATCGAAATGTCTTTTACGTTGCCTATTTATTTCATCGTGGTCAAACCATTAATCTATATCGTGTAACATGATACTGAAACCTCCGTGAGATGAAAATACTATGACGTGGAATGGGAAATATTTTACTTACGACTTTTTATTTATGCTGGTTTTGAGACAAGTTAAGCCAGATAACGTTCTGCTTTCATGTCAAACAGGCCTCCTTCAGAGTAAAATGGATATGACCGTATTATCATAACACTGTGGGGCCTCCAGTGTTGCCATAAATGTCTCTCGTAATGTCATATGTTGCTTTGTTTCGAGTCCTAAGGTTTAAATAAGTCTCTTTCCAACCAGTGTATCTTTAAGGAAGGATCTGCACTCATAACAAGGTTGGCCTATAGCAAGGGATTTTTGTTACACCCTACACTATATAATAAATTTAGATGCTCAGCTTTTTATTATTAGCTGTTCAATTATTACAAAGATTCTATGCTTACGTATATGTTGCTCTTATCTAGTTGTTTTGCACAGCAAAATCATTTCACGAGTGGCCGCTGTAGTGATCATCCTTTGAACTATTATATATACCGGTATGGTGCGAAATTGTTGAGACAATCTACAGGGTGGCCCAAAAGTAGGTATACACCCCTGCATTGATCAAGTATAACATTCTTGCTTATAGGTTTATTTGCTTCGGCTGTTCCGAGGTTGAGATATAAGTAAAAAGACATTAAGAACAAATAATAAAGAAACTACATCTACCTGACAGATAACAATAAGAAATGATATAAAAAGCAATGAGTTGATCAGTACGGAACTCTATATCTACTTTTGGGCCACTCTGTATATTATATTCTCAGTTGTATCATAAAACCTGGTACATTGCTCGTTGATAGCAAAATGTTATTCTTAATGGTTGGTGAAAGAGAAACATACAGTAGAACCACCTAGTTCGTCACCTTCGTGACTGGGGGTATGGTTGGAACGCAAGGAGGATCAGATTACCAGAAAAATATGGGTTTACAGTAAATACAGAGTAATTTCTGAACTCAAAAATGACTGTATTTTTCTCTACAGTCAAAACAAATGAACAGTTCTAAAAGCTGCACAGTACAATACAGAAAACACGACAACCAATGGTGTATTTAGAGGGGCTTCCGGGCTTAAGCCCCCCGAAGTCTTACTTACTATAGTAAAGTATATGAAATATCTTGCAAACTTTTCACATTTTCAGACAAAGCCCCCCCCCCCGAAAGTTTGCAAAGCCCTCCGAAACAAAATCGTAAATACGCCACTGCGAACAACAAAAGAAACGATATAAAGAGTCATGATGAAGTACTGAAGCGGATAAGCGGTACCAGCAAGTAAACAACAATACCTCGACTGCAGTAAACGACAGTGGGACTCAGTGTTGCCACAGTCCTGGCTCTGGAGTGGGCTGAAAAATAGTACCAAATTGAAACAAAAAGGGCTGAATTCATTAATTTATACCAGTGTAATACATGGCTCTATAACATGAAACTAAAAGAGGGTAAAGTTCTAAAACATCCCTCCCCCCTCCAAGTCTTCTAAGTCCAAATCAAGGAAGTGCTCTTTTAAAAATTACTTTTAAAAAACATCCAAATAGGAGGACCGCGAACAACCGTGGAAGTACATGAAACTTTTCTCGCACGAAGGGAGTATAACAGAGGCGGCAAATTAAAAGGAAAAACAGTTATTATCATCAGTATGTATTGTAACGAAACCAAACGCCCCTCGATTTCAAACTGGCCAATAAACCAAAACAGTATTATGGCCAAATATGATAAAACGAGGAGCAAATCAATCATCTCTGAGTTCGTGTGTAAACAGTGTCTTATAATAAAAAATTAAAATATAAATTATTGCATTTTATTCTCGCTTATTTCACGACCGAAGGAGGATAATAACTGTAACAAGAATTGTGCTACTTTTTGTTTTCAAGATTTCAAATGAAAATTTCCACCACACTGATTCTTCCCCGTTTCCTTCATGTGTGGCGCTGATACGCCCACCTAGCGTAAGTTGTTTCTTGACATAGTTCGAATTACGAATTACCCACATAAAGTTCGTAACGTTATGCAGTGTAATGCCACAAAATGAATGTTCAACAGTATTTTTTTTTTTTTTTTTTAAGAGTCCAACACACAGTATGAGTAACGTGAGATGTAAGAAAATTTAACTGACACTTTTAAAAGTATTTATTAAATGGGGCTGAATTGGGTATAATTGTACCAACTTTTTCACAAAAAGGGCTGAAAATGCCAGCGTGGTACCAACGGGCCGATGAATGACAAAAAGGGCTGAATTTGGTACAATTGTACCAAGTGTGGCAACAGTGGTGGGACTCGTGAGTCACCGACGAGTCGGGACAAGTTCGGCTCAAGTACAGTCGGATCAACCTGAGTGGCGGACCAGCCGAGGGCAAACGAGAGGGGTTCTACTGTATATGCATGTGTTCTCCACATGGTGTGTGAAATATCCTTCAAGTAACATTCATCGACCTTATTTTGACTGAACATAAGAAAAGTCTTTCTTATAACACAGAACAAAACAATTCTTCAATGAGGCTTGACGTTGACAGTATAAAATGTCACAGGTAGAGACAAAGTAATTTATGATTCCCGTTTTTGAATCGATAAATGTGTACAATTTAAAAGAAAAGAGAAAAACAAATAAAATTCGTCACTATCAAACTCATATACAGAACACAGAGTGTGACATTTACCCTTTACTAAGTGTACAAAACGAATACTGTGATTTCGTGAAGAAGGAGAAATGACCAGCTTATATTCTCTTGCTTTTGCCTGCAACAGAGAGATAAGAGGTCTTGGTTGACAGAAAGAACTGGGATTTCTCTGCTCCGAAATGAGATTATTTCAAATACGAGAGAATGTTTCTTTTCCCACTGTTACTATCCACCTAACAAAATCTGAACAAAAATAACAATGTAATTGTACTTTCTTCTTACATTAAAAACAGGGCCGGCCCTAGGCAATTTGCGGCCCTGTGTATGGCAACATTTGCCGCCCCTTTCTCTAGAAAAAAAAAACCTTAAAAGCCACGATTTTAAGCATGCTACCCCATCATGAACAACGAAGGAGAGGGAAAGTGCACTCGTACTCAGAAAGGCCTAAACACTACAAATACTATCTCGTTGTGTCTTCTTTTCTTTAAATAATAATCTATTATGTTAGTGAAAGATAAAGCAAACACACCTGCAGAGGAAAGATGGTAATCACGCATATAGAATTCAATATGGACCTTCAAATTTCAATATATCAGTTTGCAATTCCAGTGTAACTAGCTTTTTTATCTTTATTTCTTGATTTTCCTTCTACATCTGTTTTTTATTTAAAAAGAAACTTATTTCCACCTTCAATGATAAGAAACATGTTTGTGACAAAGACAAGTCTAGTTTTCATATCAAAACTGTGATAAGTAACTAAATGGAACAGGTGTTCTCTACTATTCGAGAATTGATTTCTTGTATTTGACAACAATCAAGCAATTCATGCTGGGATTTGTTTGACCCATTTGCTTTAGCACTGTCCATATGACCTTAAACTAAATATGATTTGTGAATGTACTACTCAAATGCAAGGTCAACTTCATAAATTTAATTACTATCATCATAAAATCTGTTTCTAACAAGAAATATTTATCTTAAATGACATAGTTATGACAGATTTTACCTCCCCTCGAAACTTGATGCCCATTGCAAATGCACGTGTTGCACATAGAGTCCGCCCTGCTATTATGCTATTGTGACAATTTAGGGGAAACAAATGATGGTTTACCGTTATTCAGACTTTCGAAACTATTACGGATAGAACTTAAAATTTTGCATATGTTTTCCTTGCATCTTTTACAATAGATAAGACCAGAATTTGCTAAATGAAACCTTTAAGGGAAGAGGAAGGCTTCACTGTTTTTTCATTCGCCAGGTCTACAAAATTATCAATTACAGAACTTTGAAATTGTGAATAATTTATTCTCCATGCATCATAGGCTGCAAATGACAAGGTTTTGCGAAACGTTACTCTTCAGGAACGGTGGGAGCCTTGAATGACATTTGTCGTTTGACAGATCTCCGAAACTATCAGGCGTATAACCTTGAAATTGTGAATAAATGTTCACTTTGGATTCTATGCCCTAGATTTGAAAGAATTTCCGAAATGCGACTCCTAAGAGCAACTTCTGTTCCGTTCACTAGGTCCCCAAAATTATTGGGTACAGAACCAGGGAATTGTACTCGTGTGTTAGTCACGCGCACGTATTCAATATCGAAAACATAGGGGAATATAACACAGAAAGGGAGCACATTTTTTTCATGCTCGACGCTAGGCACTTGTTCTAAGTTGATCGCAAGGAAGCAGGTGAGGTTACATTTACATCGAAGTTGGACCACCCGAGTGTAACATATTATCATGGGGGTCAAGGTGGAACAAAACGAGGTCTGTGAGGCTTCTAATCCTTTCGCCAGCTGACGCTCGCTCAGCTATGTTTCGTAAATCATTTTATCTATCAATAAAGTTGTGTGTGCAAAGTCTTTCTTTCTACTAATGCCTTCGGCACATCCCCCTCTCTATCTCCTAACTACCCCCAACAACCCCTCGCTTGGTGAGAGCCCCACATCTTACTCTCATGTTGGTTTATAACGTCATTGTTTTAAAGGGATATCAGAAATCTCTAGGTAGATAAAAAGGGCACAATCTATGCATTGTTCTTGTAAAGGGAAATGAGTATTATTTTCACTTTATTTTGATGAAAAAAGTGTTATTTAATTTTAAAAAGATAATAAAACACTTTCTGGGGCATAGTTTGATCACACGCCGAAAGCAATTTTCATTAACTAACCCGCTACGAGGGCCGACAGTATTTAGCGTTTGCTTTGTGACGCATCTATGTTACCAGATCACTCCAACCAATCAGAACCGTGTATTTAGTTCCTATGCCAAGGCTCAAGCATGATTAAAAAATACGCAGAAGGAGAAGGGTTGAAAAATATTGTTCGCGAGGTAGTAAAACGAATTAAAAGTATTATTATTTTTTTTTTTTTTTTTTTACATACTACAGTTAAATTACGCCTACGCAGTAACATATGTATGCTTGTGATTAACTCTGATACAAGGAAATAATTTTGATGGAACGTTTATGTATATGTCTTTCGGACTGTAACTTTTACAACTTGTGAACAGTCAAATATCGGTAAATTCTGATGTCAGATTAAGTAGCCTGCAATATAAAATGCTTTCGGGTAATTTCTTAGAATTAGCACTCAACATTATCATCAAAAGAACATTTTTTTTCCTTTTCAAAAAAAAAAAAAACAATAATTTTGATTTCAATGTCATGTATCCCAAAGTCAGGAAGGGTGCAGAGCAACTTAGAATCACACAGACTTTCTTTCTTCGACTACATAATATTTCCTAATAGCCCAGTCATTTTAGACAAAATTTGGGTCAAACTGTGCGAAAAATAGTCCAAAGCTGGAAATTGGCAGATTTGTTCTATTCAAAGTCCTGAACAACATATCGAAATTCCCCTAATCTCTCGTGGTTGCTTCCTGGAATTCCAGGCGGTTAAAGTCTGGAATGCTGGAAAAGCAGAAGTTATCACTGGAATGGCTATTACTTACAAACGGTTAAACTCATAAAACTAAAATAGGTATTAAATGAAAGATAAATAATAGGGCATCAGTTCAAGCTATATATTGTTTTAATTGAACACCATCAATGGCCGCACGAAACGATTGAACCCCTCAAAAGTTGAAATGAATCGAACTCGCTTTTTCTTTGCTTGGTTATGGACGTTTTGCTATCGTAGATGTCGTAAAGCTACCCCAATTAAAAAAAATTCAGCAAACTTTCATCTTTCCATCGATATCTTTGTAGTGCATGTACGACTAACAGTTATGGAGCTCTTTGTGTTTAAGTGACGCACCCTTCGCTATTGCCCGCCATTCACACGACCGTTACGTAAGCACCTGTAGGCTAAATACTAAACGTAATAATATTACAAATAATTGTATGAAGCTGCAAATTGGTACATTTGCTCTATTTGATGTCTTGAACAACATAACAAAAGTCCACAATCTTCCGTGGTCACGTCATGAATTCCAGGTGGCTGAACTGCTGGAATGCTGGAGAAACGTACGTAATCGCTGGAATTGCCTTTAAATCCAAACAAATAGACCTACGAAGTTCAAATAGAGCTCGAATGAAAGATAAAAGAAATGACTTTATTGTAAAGTGTTCATTTCATATAAGCTACTGTCGCATAAAGAAATAAAACTTATAAAAACAATTTTAAAAAGCTTAACAATGCACGTATTGCAAACACTTGATATAAATCTTTTGAAGCTACTTTTAGCTTTCTAATGACAGCCATATTGTTTACATAGGACGACTAGTTGTTGAACTACATACATTTAAGCGACGCACTGCACTTACACTGATCTTTGTCCAGCCTCAGGAGATAATACTTCCGTTGTTTGCTCAGCCGATATGCAAGAGATACAAACTGTGCACGCAAAATTCATAAAATGTTACGTTTCTTATGATGTTTGCAAATCCAACGCTCTCGCGACACTTTTGTCTATCGTGGAAAACACATGTAACAACCTATCATTTAATAGCCGCACTTCAGTAATTTGGATACAGTATGTTAGGTAGGTGAATTTGATTCGTCTGTTTATTAGATATGAAAGAAATGGAGATTGCGAACTGCGCCTTCACAGCGTAAAAAGTATGTTGCCTCATCTACATGTTGCAGGTTACCTAAATTATGCTAAATGTGCGCATTTGTACATTCAGTAGATGCAAAATTTGGATTCTGAATTCCCTGCCTAAGAATATGAGAAGTTCGCCGTTTAAGGTTCTTCACGAGCAATTAAAACCTCTGAAGGACTTATGAGAGGCCGAGGTATAAGCGGAAAGTACCCTGGCTCAGTGGGTGCTTTCCCTACTTGGAATTTTGCGAATATGTAAAGCCTTCGAAAACTTCAGCGGAATCTCCTTATAGTCATCCGAACATATCAATCACCGAGAATCCCAGCACAATGCGACTACACGGATCTTGAGAAGTTTCTTCCATGGCTCAATGACCATACTCCATTTGACGTAGACACTAACAATTTAATCCCTATCGCGGCTGGAGTTATTTCAGATGCTTCAGTTAACTGCGATTCCCCGGAAATTTTGGGGAAAGCCTTTATAGAGAGAATGGTTGGGAAGGATTTTGGAAATTTAAAATTGAAGGTATCTGACCGAGTAAAACCTACTTCATACATAGGTATATATATACCAGGCACGTCCAGAAAGTAAGTTCCGTTTGGTAATAAAATAAAATTGTGTACAGATACAGAAAAATTATTTATTGCACAAAATTCTACAACTCTTAAACTACTTTTCCACATAGCTGCAGAAGTTTTGCAGGCATTTGTCATAGCGTGGCACAAGGTTTTGTATACCTTCTTCATAGAAGTTTGCCTCCTGTGTCTTCAACCAGTTGGAAACAGTTTCTTTCAGCTCGTCGTCATTGTTGAAGTGTTGACTGCCAAGGAAAGACGTGAGATGTAAGCACAGATGAAAGTCGCTAGGAGCGAGGTCAGGGCGTCGCGTGAACCAGTTCTTCTGTAACCAAAGATGGACGCCCACTTCGTTCTTCATCGTGCACGTCACTACGTCCTTCATTGAATTGTCGGACCCACCTTCTCACCATTGAATCACTCATCGCATTTTGTCCGTAAACATCGCAAATTTGCCGATAAATTTCACTTGGTTTCACTTTCCTTGCATTCAGAAAACGAATCACCGCTCTGATTTCACAAGCGGCGGGATTTTCAATCAACACCGACATTGTAAACAAGCACAACAAAGCGTACGTGACTGACAGCGATCTCCAAATGGCGCACGTTTCTTCTCCTTGATACAGAGCGTCTACCGCGCATGTGCGGAACTGTGATCGCAGCGCTGCAGCGGGGATTAATTGAAACGGAACTTACTTTATGGACGTGCTATGTATTAAGGTGCATGAAAATGTTCAGATCCGGTAGATGTGAATCAAATATTTATGCGTATAGCATGTGTGATGAAAACAGAGGAAGTTCTAAACAAGTATCGGGTTAGCCCCTTATCCACAGGCGCTATTCCAAAACACTGAATTAAAAAAAAAAAAAAAAAAAACATGTCTTCAATCTATGATATTTTCCAGTTGAGCACTCCTAGTGATGATGATATCAAGGAAATGTTGTCCCAAGAATATGAAAGTATAGTGGATGGAGGTATGCTGCTTTGAAAAAGTTGTTTTGCCAAGTTCAGCTACGTACGAACAAGTTTTTGAATCCTGTATTTGCTATGTGAAAACTCACGACATCATATTACCCACTGTAGTTCTCGATGGTTTTGCTGTTGCTACCACAAAACATAAGAATAAATTGGAAGGGCAAGGAAACAAAGCTGTTCAAATAATTTAGTTGAAGGTGCAAATATGGTTGCATGTAGTCAAGGGGATTTTGTGTCAAAGAGCTCAAACGAAGTACAACTAATGAAACAATTGAAAATTCGTCTTCAGAAGGAAGAAATCCACGTGAATGAGGCCAAGGGAGATGCTGATAACTTAACAGTTGCTACTGCTTCAGAAAAAGTCGAATTTAATCGCAAAGTGACTGTGGGAGCCTCAGATAGTGACATTCTGGTAATGTTTGCGGTTTGGTCCCTAATGAAGCAACCACCAATCTCTTCATGCCTAGCGTTGGGTCATATGCTGCCCGATTATACAATATTTCAGATATCCAAAACAAGATTGGTGATATGGAAAACATATACTTTTTGTGCTTGTCTTGAGTGAAAGTGATACTACTTCTGCTATTTACATGAAAAGGGAAAAATGGTTTGGAATATACTCGAAAACAACCCACAACTACTGGAAACAGTGTATATATTTAATACGGCTGGCGCAGATTGTGACAGCGTATCAGAAGCGGGAGAGAAATTCCTCATTAAAGTTTATAAGGGTCATGATTTTAAATCATTAGATCAACTGAGGGTTTACAAGTGCAACAGACAGGTGGCTAAGACCGCAATAACTACCTCAATCAATTTAGCAACTCTGCCTCGAACGTCAGCTGTACCAAGTCAACATTTCCTCCGAGTGTACTACCAAACCAACAGTGAGTAGGAAATGGTCTGGACGCTTTACAATGAGGATGGAGACTTTTAAATTGCAAATATATACTTCAGCCCACCATAATACCGCCTACCTCTGAGGAGCTACTTCATATCATATCGTGCAACTGCAAAGGAGGATGCACCGAAAGAAGGAACTGCAAATGCAGAACGGCTGGACTCCCATGCTCCAAAATGTGAGGACAATGTTAAAGTAGTTGACTGTAAAGATGAATCAAATGAGTTCGAACTTCGCCTCTAATGAAACAAGGTAAGAAAATATTTATCCTTAAAAAGTTCAATTTTACTTTGTATATCATTGCAACCGTGCTTCCTAAGCACCCGTTGTATTGCGTTAAAGCAACCCAATAATCAACATGAATATAACTACCATATGATTGTAAATATACTCTTTAGCTATAAAATTCAGAAACGAGAAAGTGGTGGAGAAGATGAAGCAATCTACCGTTACATAAAATCGGGAGCTCAGTGGTCACATGGATTACGTTAAAGCACGATGTGTTTTGTTTCAATCCAGTGGCGAACCTAGCCCGGGGCCGGAAAACCTGGACCCCAAGTTTTTTGAGTAACAAAAATAATGTAAGCTATTATTTATATATTTTAAGAGTTTATAGTAAACTCATGATATACCTATCAACATCTGCGTTCTGGTTGCCCCTCCCCACATTTTACCTTCTAGATTCGCTTCTGTCCAAATGTTTATATACACTCAACTACTGATCCTATATATAAAATATAGGCCTGTATGTCATTGGATTTATACCGAGGTTTTGGCAATACCTGCGAAATTAAGGCTTCCAGATTAATTGAACTTCGTTTGGATTTAAGAGCGAGTCCAGCGATCCCGTGTGTTTCTCCAGCAGTTCAGCCACCTGGAATTTCATGAAGTGACCACGGAAGATTAGAGGACTTTTGATATGTTGTTCAGGACATCAAATAGAGCAAATGTATCAATTTGCAGTTTCATACAATTATTTGTAATATTATTGCGTAAAGTATCTAGCCTACAGGTGCTTACGTAACGGTCGTGTGAATGGCGGGCAATAGCGAAGGGCGCGTCACTTAAACACACATAGTTCCGTAACAATTAGTAGTACATGCACTACAAAGATATCGATGGAAAGATAAAAGTTTGCTGAATTTTTTTTTTAATTGGGGTAGCTTTACGATATCTACGATAGCAAAACGTTCATAACCAAGCAAAGAAAAAGCGAGTTCGTTTC
Source organism: Thermobia domestica (assembly GCF_964235325.1). Taxonomy (NCBI): domain Eukaryota; kingdom Metazoa; phylum Arthropoda; class Insecta; order Zygentoma; family Lepismatidae; genus Thermobia; species Thermobia domestica. Next base: position 264,789,289 of record NC_137463.1, read on the forward strand.
ATTTCAACTTTTGAGGGGTTCAATCGTTTCGTGCGGCCCTGGATGGTGTTCAATTAAAACAATATATAACTTGAACTGATGCCCCATTATTTATCTTTCATTTGAAACCTATTTTAGCTTTGTGTGTTCAACTGTTTGTAAGTAACAGCCATTCCAGTGATAACTTTTGCTTTTCCAGCATTACAGACTTTAACCGACTGGAATTCCAGGAAGCAGCCACGGGAGATTAGGGGACTTTTGATATGTTGTTCAGAACATCGAATGGAACAAATCTGCCAATTTTCAGCTTTAGACTATTTTTCGCAAGGTTCAAAACTATAATGACTGGGCTATAATATTTCGTAAATGGTTTAAGATAGACCGATTCGATTCCCGGTTTGGGTGCTTGCCTAGGATAGATTCCATAGTAGTACTTCGAAACTCCCTTAGCGAGTAGGTCTTCGGAATGATAGATGAATGTTAAGTTGCGATTAAAGTTTTTGTTCTGTTTATTAAGGATCTTACTCAGTACCGTACTCAGATTCTAGGTTTATATCTCACATATCTCTAGGGCTGACAAGGAATACAACATGAAAGGAAACAAAGAAAAGAAAAAGATTCATGTGGTACGTTACCTATATGCATTTACGTGAACGAGGAATATTTTATCAGCGCTAGTTTTTAGAAAACTACCTTTTTTACATCATATACAGGGTGTTCCAAAACTAATGGCGAAAAATAAAAACACGAATTCCTGGCACCAAAACAAGAAAAAATGTTTATATATGACTTATAGTCCGGAAATTGAAAGGGCGGAACTAGGAACCTTTGAATGTGGGAGAAAGGGAACTTCACACCAGACAGCGAAATAATGATATGAACTAGGAAGGGCGTTCAGAAAGACATAGAAATCATAGCGGCTTGACATGTTTAAACGCTTGTTACATAGATGCACCAGAAATTCTCCATACGTCATTTAGAGATTCACCGAATGTCTGTACGGCAGGAGCAATGAAACGGTGCAGTAAAAATGGAAACCATACAGAATAATGTTATCTATGACACGATTGCAAACATATGTACAATGGGAGTCAAACCAGAGACCACTTAGCATGGTTACATAATCTCAGTGGGCAATGGAAAAAAGTATACCAGATAGAAAGTTGCAGAGCTCGGGTAGAAAGACGAACACGTGAAACTAGTCGTGTCATGTAATGAAGAATCCACAACGACGTACTGTACACACAGTATCTTACACAGAGTAGCACTACATAGGTCATACGAGCTAACAATAAACGTACCTACAGACGATGTTCGAAGTGCTGTCATCCCACATCTATGGTACGTGCTAATAGTGAGTTTCGAATGCATTCCATCACTCCTGGTGTGTTGCGTAACTGTTTGCAAGCATCTTCAATGTGGTTTTGTAAATTGGCAAGTTCCTTTCGCCAAGTGTGAAGTTCCTTTCCCCCCACATTCGAGACTGTCTAACTCCGCCCCTGTCTACTTCCTGACTATATGTCTTATAAACTTTATTTTCTTGTTTTACTGCTAGAAATCGTGTTTCATTATTCTCCATTACTTTTGGGACACCCTATATATATGCTTAATATGCTGACACTGTATAAGAATATATTTGAATATATGGATATTAAACGAACCAACGAACTGGATTATACTACAAAGGCATTTCTCTTGTTAAAAGTGATTTACTGATGTTGACAAAGTACGGGTGGAACTTTCAATAGAATGTATGTTAGCCATTGATCTGTTTGCTAAGATATATGCTCATGGCTTTTGTGACAAGGGAACTGGAAAAATAAACTCAAACAAAAAAGAGAGCAAATTCCAAATCGCTTTGATATAAAAAAAAAGAGGGTCTCTTTAATGGATGGTTTGGTTATGTAAATAGGAGAAGGCGAATAGCTGCTGAATCAGGAAAAGTTTAGATCATAGAAATGTTTGACTACGTTATACAAGGAAACGAAGAACAAAAAATGGATTTGACTACTTACGAGGGTGGGCTGATAAGTTCTCGGCCCGACCCAGAAGGACTAGAACTGCAGGCATGAAAGTGTGAGGCTATTCAACATAGTCCCCTCCAAGGTCAACACACTTGGGCACTTCGATGCTGCAACTTCTCTAACCACTCCAAAAAAAAAAAAAAAAAAAAAAAAAAATTAAGGTCTGCAAAAAACTGTTCCGCAGCTGTTATCACCTCTTTATCACTGAAATTTCTGTCCTTTCAGTGCTGTTTTGAGTTTTGGAAACAGATAATAATCAGAAGGGGCAAGATCTGGCGAGTAAGGTGGGATGTCAATGCACTGAAACCCTATGTCCCTCAGAAATTCCATTGTTCTGCCAGTCTTGTGGACGGGAGCATTGTCCTGCAAGAACAAGACACCTCGGGTCAACTTTCCCCGGCACTTTTCTTTAAAGCGTCCTTTACCTTAGCCAGCACACTGCAGTAATACTCTACAGTTATGGTTTGGCCCTTTGGAAGGTACTCTGAAAGCAAAACACCATCCTTATTCCAGAATATTTAGGCAAGCACCTTCCCTGCGGACTTTTGTGCTTTGAATTTTTGGGGCCTTGGAGATCCTGAGTGGCGCCACTCGCCTGACTGCTGTTTGGTTTCCGGATCAAATAATGCAACCACGTTTCATCCTGGGTAACAAGCCGATTCAAAAAATTGTCCTTGGAGTTCGCAAAATGCCGTAAAATCACCTGTGATGATCTCACACGTTCGCGTTTCTGATCCGCGTTCAAACATTTCGGAATCCATTTCTCAGAAAGCTTGCACATGTCCAACTGATCATGGATTATTCACCCAACACGTTCTTTGGATATGTGCATTGGTCAGTTATCTCCTGTCTGTTTCTCAAAATCAGGTCATGAATCTGGTCCACTTTTTCCGGAGTTGACACTGACACTGGCCTGTCACCTGTCACCATCTTCTGTTGAAAATTCACAACGCTTGGAGTTCGCACACCATTTTTCACAGTGGAGTATGAAGGGCACTGTCCACCCAATGTGCCTAGCATGCAACCATGGATTTCCTTGGGCGACTTCTGTTGCAGCAGTGTTGGGCAAAATCAATTGAAATCAATTGCAATTGATCAATCAATTGAAAGTAATTGTTCTGAAAATCAATTGCAATTGATTTCCATTTGTAATTGACAATTAATTTCAATTGCAGTTGAATTCAATCATAAAATTTGAAATTAATTTTCGTCAATTGTTAATTGTTAATTGGTCACCAGGCAATTGAAACTTTTAATTGTTAATTGTCAATCGCAAAGAGTGCAATTGAAACATTTAATTGTTAATTGCAATTGACAATTGAAACTTGTAATTGTTAATTGTAATTGTTAATTGCAATTGAAATCAGCAATTAAAACTTAAGATAAAAAGATATGTGTATATTGTGTTGTCCACATGTTACTGTTTTACATATTTCAATACAGGTACTTATAAGAAATGCTGGACAACTACCATCCCTTCGCCCGCTGGGAAGAAAGCCGTGAAACTAAACATTCTTTAAATATATTATGTTTATGATTCTATCCCCTCGAAAGAACTCTATATGTCCGTCATGCATACAATAGGGATGGGCACGTCTTTAAAACTCGACTAGACTCGAAGCAGACATCTTTGAGCCCGACTCGAGAACTCGGCACGAAAAATTTCCCCTTACTCGACTGAATTCGGATCGAGTTTCCAGTCGAGTCGAGCCAAAACGAGTCAATTCGAGCTAAATCCTTTGTGTAGTTCCAAGTACTACTCTCTTCAAGGATCCTACATAGACAATATATTTATCCATGATACTACTACTACTACTATAACTAATTATTATTATAACATCGTGTATAAATATGGAATATAGGCGGTTTGTATCTGAATACTAAAAATTAGTTGACTGTCGATGTCGGTCGTCAACTAATCTTCAGGAGGCAAGGACATCGGTCCCGAGGTTCTAGGTTTGAGTTGAGGAGGAGCAAGTATTCGGGCTCGAGCCAAAAATTGCTAAAAGTTATAGGACTCCAGCCAAACATGTTCAAAACTGCTCGACCCGGGTTTAGGGTTGTTAACGACTCAAGCGGCTCTCTCACGGCTCATTAACTTATCGAGCCGAACAGAGAAGTGAGCCGAGCCAACAGCTCATCCAACCGAGCCAGCTCGAGCCGGTGGCTCACACGAGCTGAACCCAACCGAGCTGATTGCTTACCCCAACCGAGCCGGATCGAGCCTTGGGCTCAGTTGAGCTGACTCGAACCCAACCTATGGACTCGTTTCAACGGAGCCGGCTCAAGCCATCGGCTCAATTGAGCCCAGTCGATGGGTCATCCAACCAAGCAAGCTCAAGCTGTTCGCTCAGTTGAACCGAGCCGAGCCGGTTGACATCACTACCTCGGTTGATCTTCTACTTTGGCTAAAAAAAATTAGACCGTGCAGTTCTCAGCCTTGATGGTAAGAACTACAGTATATACTTATATTGGTGCTCATGGCGTCATTAACTTGTTCCGCCACCAACGAATTTCAAGGTACTTTGTTTTGCATCTTTTGTGCGTGTTTTGTGTCGCTTTGTGACCCTATTCTAACATTTTGTGCGTCACAGCAAATGGGTCAAAATGAAAATGAAATGAAATCTTTAAGTTTTACGTCCCACGATTATGCCGGTTAGGCTAAAGGAGACGGTGATAATGAGAGATGAGTGAAATGGGGGAATGAAGAAAGTGGGAGGAAACGGGAGTACCCCGAGAAAACCCACGAGCACGGTGGGTCAAAATGGGCCTACCAATATGGCGGAACAAGTTATTGCTGTTCTGCCACCAATGAATTTCGAGGTCGTTGCCTTCACATCGTTTTGTGCCGTTTTGTGTGTCTACTTCCACGTTTTGTGCGTCATAGGAAGTGGGTTAAATGAGTCCCCAAGTTAGGACGAAAATGAATCACTGTTCCGTCAACAACGAATTTCGAGGTCGTTTCTTTCGCATCGTTTAGTGTCAGTTTCTTGCCGTTTTGAGAGCGTACTTTCACGTTTTGTACGTCACCGGAAGTGGGTCAACATGGGCTTCCAAGATGGGACAAAAATGACCAAGAGTTCCGCCACTATTGAATTTCCAGGTCGTTAATTTCACATCGCGTACCCTTTTATGCGCTTATTTCGACGATTTGTGCGTCACTGGAAGAGGGTCAAAATGGGCCTCGAAGGTAGGACGAAAATGATCCACTGCTCCGCCACTACCGAATTTCGAGGTCCTTCTTTTCGCATCGACTAGTGAATGTTTCGTGCCGTTTCGTGCCCCTGTTCCCACGTTTTGTGCGTCACCAGAAGTGTGTCAAAATGGGCCTCTAAAGTGTGACGAAAATGACCCACTGTTACGCCAGTATCGAATTTTTAGGTCGTTTCTTTCGCACCGTTTAGTGACTGTTTTTTAAAAAGTTTTCTGTGCCTAATTCCTCGTCTTGTGAGTCACCGGAAGTGAGTAAAACAGGCCTTCAAAGTGGCAGTTAAATGATTCACTGCTCCACCACTACCGAATTTCGAGGTCCTTGTTTCGCATTGACTAAGGCCTGTTTTATGCCGTTTTGTGCCCCATTTCCACGTTTTATACGTCACCAGAAGTATGTCAAGATTATCCTCCAAAGTGTGACGAAAATGATCTACTGTTCCGACATTATCGAATTTCTAGATCGTTTCTTTCGCATCGCTTAGTACCTTTTTTTTTTAAAAAAAAAAAAGTTTTCTGTATCTATTTCTCGTCTTCTGTATCACCCAAGATGAGTTAAACGGGCCTTTAAAGTGGGAGTTAAATGGCTCACTGTTCCGCCACTATGGAATTTCTGGGTCGTTTCTTTCGCATCATTTAGTGCCTATTTTGTACGTTTTGTGCGTCACCGGAAGTGGGTCAAAATGGACCTATGAATATAACGAAACAAGTTAATGCTGTTCCGCCACCAACGAATTTGGAGGACGATTCCTTCACATCGTTTAGTGTGTATTTTGTACCGTTCTGTTCGCCTACTTCCACGTTTTGAGCATCACCAGAAATGCGTCAACATGGTCCATCAAGGTGTAAGGAAAAAGAGCCATTGTTCCGCCACTATCGAATTTGGATGTCGTTTCTTTCGCATTCTATAGTGCCTGTTTTGTATCGCTTTGTGCTCCTATTTCCACTTTAGTGCGACAACGAAAATGGGTCAAAATGGCCTACAAGTATAGCGGAGTAACTTAATGCTGTTCCGTCACCATCGAATGTCGATGTCGTTTCCTTCACATTTTTTATGCATGATTTGTGCCGCTTTGTGCATCAGTGGAAGTGGGTCAAAATGGTTCTTGAATGTGGGATGAATATGTCTTTTTCTGCTATATTTGTAGGTCCTCCTTGACCCACTTTCGGTGGCGCACAAAACGTGAAAATATGCTAAGAAACGGTACAGAACATGCACTAAACAATGCGAAAAAAGCGATTTCGAAATTCGATACTGGTGGGAGAATGGGTCATTTTTCTTCCCACATTGAATGCCCATTTTGACCCACTACCAATGATTTACAAAACGTGGAAATAGGCTTAGAAAACGGTAGAAAACACGACAAGACGATGTGAAGGAAAAGACCTCGAAATCGTTCCTGACGGAACAGCATTAACTTTTTCCGCCATATTTGTAGGATAACATTGACCCATTTCCGGTGACGCACAAAACGTGGAAATAAGCTCACAAAACGATACAAAAATGGAAATTTAGCTTAATTACATGGAAATTTTAAGTTTGTACGGTACGTTTAATTATATGGAAAATTTTATACATTTTTCCTTTACGTTGGTCTCTTTTACGTTCATTTGGGACTTTCAAATTTTATTCTTTTTTCAACTGAAAAGTATCTATAATCCAACAAGGAAATAATTATCAATGATAATTATAATAATTATCTATATAATTGAATTCATTGTAATTTGGTCCATGACAAACACTTTACCATTTCGTACTAGCTGTTATGCCCGTTCTTCGCACGGATCAGATAAAATATCACTGTAAACAAACTGAACAACGGGAGAACAATTAAGAAACATTTCTAAAGTTGGATATATTTTGTGTGAATATATATCCAACAACGTACATGTGTTTTCATTGGGAAGGCCGATGGGGGCTGAATTTGAACGTAAACACTATCGGGGGTGTCACTATACATCTGAGCGACCCCGATAAATATGGATTCGACACAAATATTCGTCATTTTCTACTACTTTTACATGTCCCGGTGAACGCCCCCTCAGACCCCCTTCTTCGAATTGTGAAAAAGATCTCTGGCCCCCAGCCGATACCGCGAAAACTATGAATGTGACACTAACATCTGACATTTTCTACTACTTTTTACATATCCAGGTAAAAGCCCCTATGATCCTCTGGTTCCAATTTTCAAAGAACAACGCCTTTGACCCGCAGCCAATGGGGGCTGCATTTAGAAGTCAACGCCTGTGGAAGTATCACCATTGATCTCAGCGACAGCGAAAACTATGATTTTGACACTAATATCGGTCATTTTCCATTAGTTTTACATGTCTCGCAATTCTCTACCCCCGGTGACTCCAGGCCCGCATACAATGGTGGCTAAATTTGAAAATCATCGCTAATGAAAGTATCACCATTGATCTCAGCGACCGCGAAAACTACGGATTTTACACTAATATCGGCCATTGTGGATTATTTTTACATGTCTCTTGATCTTCTTTATAATGCTTCCGTTCCTTAGCTAGTGGAAGCTAAATGTGAAAGTAAACGCGGTCTTGAGTTTCACCATTGAGCTCAGCGACCCCGAAAACTATGAATTTGACATTAATATCGGTCATTTTCGATTATTTTTACATGTCTCGGAATTCCCCCCTCTGGTGACCTAAGGCCCGCACACAACGGTGGATGAATTTGAAAGCCATCGCTAATGGTAGTGTCACCATTAATCTCAGCGAACGCGAAAACTATGGATTTGACACTATTATCGGTCATTTTTGATTACTTTTACGTTTCGGTATCCTTCCCCCCTCCCCGTTGACCCCGGCTCGCAGCCGAATAGGGTAAATTTGGAAGTTAATGTGATCAGAGTTTCACCATTGATCTCAGCGACCGCGAAAACTATGAAATCGACACTAATATCGGTCATTTTCTACTACTTCTACATGTCCCGGTAAACGCCCCCCTGAGACACCCTGTTTCGAATTTTTGTCAAAAACGCTTTTTCCTGCACCAAGGTACCCGTGACCAAAATTTTGTTACTCTCGGTCAACTTGTCTGGTCCCTAGGTCGGTCCCGGAAAACGTCCCCCTGAGACCCCCTAGTTCGAAATTAAAAAAAACTCTTTGTCTTGATCTGGGGCCTAGACCAAGCTACCCGTGACCAAATTTTGAAAAGTTTCGGCCCACTCGTCTGGTCCACAGGCCGCACAAAGATAGACAGACAGACACAAACAAACGCTTTATTTTATTTATATTAGAAAGGTCAGATCCACCGTTATTGTAATTGAGCGGTGCTTGAGCGATTGATTGTAGAAATTCAAACTCCGATGAGTGATAATTTTATAGGCTTGTTTTATTACAAGTTTAAACTTTTAGTCAGTAGAGAAGAGGGCGTGAATCAAGGCTCAGAGTTGATGACCATGGGTTTTGATGGGTCTGTGGGTCACAGTGGGTGAGAGTGGTTCATGGTGGATGGTGGGTCAGAGTGGGTCGCGGTGGGTCGTGGGTCACGATGGGTGGTGAGTCAATTGTTCATGGCTAAAGTTTTCATTGTCCCACGCCCTCTCTGAACTACAGTGTTGAAAATTAATCAGTGAAAAGCAATTGCAATTGATCAATCAATTGAAAGTAGTTGCTGTGGAAATCAATTGCAATTGAATTAATTGCCAATTAATTTCAATTGCAATTGAATGACTGAATTCATTTGCAATTACTTTCCACTGCAATTACTTTCAATCAATTGATTAATTGCAATTGATTCTCAATTATTAATGGCCAACTGCAATTAACAATTAAGCATTACTTACTTCAATTGATTAATTGCAATTGATTCTCAATTATTAATGGCCAACTGCAATTAACAATTAACCATTACTTACTTGAATTGTTAATTGCAATTAACAATTAAATTTACAGATTAATTGTTAATTGTTAATTGAACTGAAAAGTATTCTTCCCAACACTGTGTTGCAGGAAGAACTTCAGTACACCTTGCAACTCCTCTTTGGTGAATGTGACATCTGGCTTCGCCATGGCTCATTCAATTACCTGTAAAATAAAAACTGTTCATGGTAGAATCGTGAAATTTGGTACTTAAACGTATAAAAGATCAATGTTTCACATGACATCAGTTACATCAGGGTAGTACATTCGGAAGGGGTTCAGGCCGAGAACTTATCAGCCGACCCTTGTACATGCTCTAATAAAGTAGAAATACAGCACATATTGATAGTGTGTAGATATATTTAAAATCAGAGCCAAGTCACACCACAAGACGTTTTAACTACATTTGTGTTTCTGTTTAAGCAATAGCTACAGCAGGGTGTCTACTGGTACAGGAAATACTTGAATTACACTGGAATTTAATTTTGACACTAGACATTTGACACATACTGGAAAAATCATGAAACTGGTAATTTCTGAAGAATACTTTTATGTAATTGTTTTAATAGTCTTAGAAACAATTTTGCATCCATTGAGATTATAATTTTTTCCAAATCATGAGTTATGTACATTTTATAATTAGACATTTAAAGCAATTGGTGGAGTAGTGGCTGTGAGGAAATTGGTAGGCCCTTTAAAAATGTTAAAAAATTATTGTATTTCAAAAAAATCAAGACTTACTAATTTATTAAAAATAAAATATTCTTTTGATGGTAAAACAATTACAAACCTGAAATCATTAAGTGTGTGATTATTCCTTTAAAACCTTTTTAAAAATCATTGTATTAGGTACGAATTTTGCTGATACTTATACTGAATATACTGGAATATACTGAAATTTTTAAAATGAAACTCTGTAGCCACCCTGTACACGTGTTTTCAACATTTCTCTAAGTGTAGCACTTACAGTAGTACTAAATTCATATAATGAAATTTGATGCAAAAAAGTATCTTCTAAAATTGATGAACTTCCTGTAGAATCGGGGAAATAACTCCATTCTGACATTGTTATTGATTCTTGTAGTAAATTGTGTTGAAAAAAGTCGCTTTTAACATGCAGGGATGCAAATAATCGCTTGCCCACTCGCCGGGCGAGTGGTTCATCGGTCCGGGCGAGTATTTAGTATCATACCGAAGGTAAGTGAATGATTTCTATTGTGGGATGTGAGCTAGTGGCTTTTTTCTTGGGCTAGTAAAATGTTGTTGCTTATTTGCATCCCTGTATTAGTGCAAACTGCAAACAACTCTAAGTTGTAGCTAAACGTGGATAATAATGCTTGGGTTCAACTTTTCTATTGATACAGAGCTGATACAATTTCGTTTTGCGTTTCTGTAATTCCTGATAGTACATAGTTAAGTTAACGAATGTTACTAGCTACGGTACTTGCCTTTCTGATTGCAATATAAGCAGGGTGCGAAATCATCTCATTTAAGGTGAGGGGAAAATACTTTTAAGCAAAATACCTGTACACAAAATCGTAACCTATCAGAAAGCAAAGAAGCTAACCTAAGCTTACCAGTTTGTCACAAAACACACTCATTTCTAATCATGCTATTCCGTATTGAATAAAACTTGAACAAAGCAAAGAAAGTGTATTCTGAACTATAACGTTGTGCTTTATTTTATTTACCTTCAATGTGTTCTACAAGCTTGCATTTATAGTCATCAAAAATAGAAATAATGGTATCATCCTAACTGGTGACCTACCAAGCTAGGTTATTATCTAGTGTTACATCTAAAAATGATCGGCCATTTAAGTATTTAATTTTATTTTTGTTCAAATATAAATCCGTCTATTGGCTCATGTCCTTTATTAATATAACCACAAGTTAAAACAATGCTGGTTAGGTTAGAGCTCGGTAGGTTACCAGTTAAAACAATACCGAAGTGAAAAACTGTATTTAAAAAATAAGAATTACTGGCATCCATTAAATCTGACGAACACGAGACTACCGATAACCTGCTAGTACTCTTTATAGAAACAAATTATGTTCATACTCATCTTCTTTGTTTTGTATAGTGGTGTATTTACTGTCTGACGTATGATGCCTCTCCTTAACCCAAGACTGAACCACACTTAATGCATTCCACAAATGCAAGGGTGGTCCACACAATTTAAACTGCCATTAAGGCTTCTAATGTATCTATTGTTAATCGATTTCTTTCATAGCTTTTCAAGTCATGTGCAACACTGAAACCAAGCTTACACTCTGCAGTCGACAGTGGAACTGACTTTATTTCCCGCAACAGCAGTTTAAATACGGGAAGATCATTAATAGATTTGAGACCAGATTTCAAATGTCTCCATTCCATTACAGCTTGGATATCATGATAAAAAGGCCTTGTGTCCATCTTAAACACAAACTAAATACAACTTTCTTACAAAGTTGTCTATAATCTTTATTATGTTCTTTATTTATGATTTCAGTTGGGGTAGTAGTCTGAAGAAGGAAGTGATATACTTCCGAAACTGTAACATTTCTAGTTAATTTATAATAAAGATTATAGACAGCCTTGTAAGAAAGTTGTATTTAGTTTGTTTCCATTAGAGATATAGATTGATCTATACCCAATAATTCAGCAGCCTTATAATTAGAATTACCGTACAATAGGTTAAGGTTTCTTGAACGTAAAGTTTCATCAAATACTTTGAAGCAGAAAATCAGTTCATCTGCTGGAAATCATCTTCGTAGTTCATTTAAAATCCATTGCAAAATCTTACTCGTTCGAATTGAAATGATGTCGAGTCACTGTGAACACAATAACACAGATACTTCTCTGCAATTCGTGAAATAAACATCATTATTTTCTTTTATTTCAGTGGCAGGTGTGCACACAGTACGTAGCTGAGTTTCTATTTCTCGATATATATATATATATATATATATTGCATTGTTGTACTGGCCATAGTTAATATATATGTGTAATGTCTAAAAGCAACCCTAAAATAAGTAAGGTTTATCTTAAGTTAGTTTACGATACAATCCTTCAAATTTTGTTCACTTGGCTCTTTTCTCACTTTGGCAGAACACAAATAATCAATTATGGATGGACAGTCTCTATATACGGCTAATTGCACATCCTTTTTACTGGAAATCCAACGGATTCGAAACAGTTCCTATACTTTCAAAACACCTTTCCCGCGAATGAACTTTGGCAATGTTTTCGAGGCGAGCAAATGCAGAAGGCTTACTGAAGACTTTATAAAGTTCGTCAAGCAGATTTTCTAAGTGCGTTCACGACTCCAAAAACTTTTTCTATTTTTAAATCAAGCTTATGAGCCACGCATTGAATACTGGCTAAGTGGAGAGCAAACTTTCTTCTAATACGAGTAGCAACTCCATCGTGCTTACCTATGAAAACTGATGCGCCTCTTATCCAAGACCCACAGGCGTCTCTTTAATGATATCAGAATCAATGCCATCCTTCGCGAAAGCTTCAATGATCCTCATTTCTATTACTTTTGCGTCTGCTTTCTCGATACGTACAATTTTATGAAAACAGCTTCGAGCGATATTCCTCTCATCCACGTACGTAATATAAAGAATCAAATGCTTTTCAGAGAATCGATCTGTAGACTCATCAACGGATATAGAGAAGCAATCAGTAGACTTCAAAAATATTACCAATTTCTTGTGTATATGGTCTGCAATGAAACATGTTATCAAAGCAGCACTTCTGTCTGTATTGAGGTGAGTTCCTATGTCTAAAACACTTGCATGTTGTAATTTAATCAGTTCTGGATGATCCCTGAAACTCCAACCTCGCTTTCCATTAGTATATACGGTACGAAATACTTTTACCGTTACATCTAATTGCTGTTCTTGCTTTCTCAGACACATTTCCCTTGCTTTTCTGATCATTTTTCCAATGCCTTTTTCTGACGACTAACTTCTGCGTCTAAGCACAACCGGTGAACTGAACTTAGTTCATGTCTATACGGTATCCAAATTTTACTTTTTATTTTACCGAGAGTGAGGGGGAATTTCCCCTTATCCCCCCAGGATTTCGCACCCTGAATATAAGACGCAAGCAGCAGGCTAATTTTCAGATGTAAAACTATTGTGATGATTTAATTGCAAATTCCAAGTATCAATCCGCCTTATGCAGAGTCGTTTTGACATATGATTAGCATCATGCTAAACGCCCGACTTCTGCAGGAAGCATATGTAAGTCGAGCGCTTTAGTGTGGCACTAATCACACGTCAGAAGGACTCTGCATATGGCCCAATGTGACGATTTAATGTCAACTTAAGAATACCATTGTTTCAGTTCGATTATTTCAAAATAGGACAAAGACCGTAAACGTGTTGGTCTTTATACAGTGTCATTTTAACGTATGATTAACACCATACTAAGGATTTGACTAACACATGGTTATTAGAAGTGTATCCAGAATCTTCGAATAGCATGTAGTAGTTGACTAAGCTAATCATATGTGACTAGCTAATTTAAAATAGAGAGTGGCCTAATGTAGCCACAATAAACTTACATTACGAGAATACAAATGCAATTATCTGCCTTTCATTCTTTTGTCATTTTTCACCTTATTTGGTTACTTATCTATGAGGCAGCTACCGAGTCCTCTACAATAAAAGAACTGTTTCTTTAAGTGAACAGTGAGAGATGAGCTGAAAATTTCCAACTTTCTGAGGAATACTATAACTGAACGATAAGTTATTTTCCTTTATAATTACAACATATTCCTTCTATTTATTCCTTCCGTAAATACATCCCTCAGAAATGGATACGTTAATTATAATTGGATTTCGTGAATATTTATAAGTTGCTGTGATGTCAAACCACAAAGAAAACATTTCCCACTTAGTATTTCATACTATATTTTCTTTTTACAGACTACACATTTGCACATCTAGATTTCCGTAGTTATCACTTTTATTTTTCTCATCCGAGGTATCGGGGTTATATAAGTTAATCATTCCCAAATCAGCTTTTTAGCTGAACTCGAAGCAGACTCTGAATACTAAAAAGTACATCCTTCACATTTACAGAGATAATACGACACTAACTAGTCGCGTGACTAAAACATGATTAACTCATTCTCTCTGAATAATGTCCATTTAAATTTGATCTTGAATGTTTATGCATTTCTACAGTAATATATTGTGACTATTAATGCCACCTTAGACAGTATTGTTTTCATTTAATGATTTGAAAAAGGAGCTTTCAATCAAGCACGATTTTAACTTATAGGGTGGTATTCAGAAAAAAAGCATTAATGAAACGTTATTCCCGCTCTTAGATGATACCATATTAGCTCTGTACTAATGAAAGTGTACTTTTTGGTATTCCGAGTCTGCTTGGAGTTCAGTTAATAACTTGATTTGGGAATGATTGACTAATATAACCCCAATTCATCGTTTAAGAGAAACGAATGTGGCAACTACGGAAATGTAGACGTACGCATGTGTAATCTGTAAAAATGGAAATATATATGAAATACGAGATTCGAAATGTTTCCTTTGTGGTTGGACATCACAACTTATAAATAGTTACAAAATCGGATACTAATTAACTTATTCATTTCTGAGGGATGTATTTACGGGAAATAAGTAGAAATCAATTAGGACCTAATATCAGTGACAATAGAAGGATTACGTTCTAATTATAAGGGAAGATAATTTATTGATCAGATATGTGTATCCCTCAGAAAACTGGAGATTTTCTATTCATCTTTTACCGTTCACTTTAAGAAACAGTTCTGCTATGTAGAGGACTCGCTGCTTCATTGTTAATACACTCGATGAGGTGAAAGGAAAGAAAGACAGGTAATTAGTGCCTTGGTATTCTCATAACGTTAGGTTATCATGGTTAAAACAGGGTGATCTCTGCTCTAAATTAATTAGTTTCATGTGATTAACTTAGTCAACTACTCCTTGCTAATCAGTGATTCTCAATACACTTATGATAACCATACTTTAATCAAACTTTAGTATGGCACTAATCATACTTCAAATTGTCTGCACAAGGCCCACAGTGTTCAGATGGCCATAGGATTGGACGCAATTGTTAGCAGGAGCGGATCCATGGAGGGTCCATCGGGGAGATTGTCACCCCACTCCCCAGAAGAGGAAACTTTCTTATTTCATATATAAATAAAATCCATTCCAAAGTTTGGAGCTCTTAAAAGTAGCTCTAAGTAGTAGTATTACAACTCACCGCCCCCCAAGAAGTCCGTCCTGGATACATCCCTGATTGTTAGCCCCAATTAAACATATAGCAAATGATTCTTTTATGGATCTTGTAAAAATAAAGAAGTTTGCTTTACAAAATATCTACTTCTATATCTTGTTGATTCTGTATATTACAATATATTCAGTAAAATTGCATAGTAATAATATCTTAAAGAACAATGTAAAAACACTGTATCTATAATTCGTAATGTCTTATTTCTACTATCGCAGCCTTATTAGCCAGGTCGACTATTGCTGTAGAAATTGTAATAAGATCATGAAATTGTATTAAACAATAGTAATTATTTTGCACTAAAGGACTGGGTACGTAACCAAAATGGCTCAGACATATAACCCGAATTGCCCGTGTTAAACAATGTTATTGTACAGTTAAATTATTGTATATAAGTAAAGTACTGACACCAGGGATAAGCGTTGTAAAATTTCCAGAAATTTTGAACCTGTTGGTAAAAAATCTTTTTTTTTTCGGTTTCTTTCCGAAAAAATTGGGAAAATAACAAAAAAAAATCTTTATATTAGGTTAATTTTACTAGCAATGGAACCGTTTTCTTTTTCGAAGGCGTGAAAAAATGTAAGTTGAGAAATTTCAATATTTCAAATACTAAAAAAAAAAAAAAAAAAAAAAAGCATTCTGTAATAATTCTTACTGAAAATAAAACTGTTGTAATAATTCTTGAAACTTAATCGTCTGCACTCTTCCTTTAAGTGCTTTTTAGTCGTTTATTCGTGGTTCTGCATTATTTAGAGAACTTTTACAGTTGCATATACATCTACCATCATGAAGCGTTTCTGTTGCAACGAATAGGGCTCTTGAATGAAACTGAGTTCTTAATGTGCTCTTTGATCTGGTGAAATTTTGTTAATTTTAAACAAATTACTTCTTTAAAAAGAGAGCAGTCGCCAAATTTCACTAATACTCATGCACTAAAACATATAATCCCTATTATTTATTATTCTAATATAGACTTTTATATAAACTTTATGTACAAAATTTTGCATGTAAATAAGTACCTCTTTTCTAGTGTGACAAATCATCTATAGGGGTATATTTATAAATGAAAGTGACTATATTTGTAACTTAACAACACTCGAACGACCAGACCGATCTCGATAAAAAATTTCAATATACTCGTAGATGAGGTTCGGGCCTGGAATGGCTTTTATCATTTCACTTTGAAGGTGCAACTTAGAGGAAGAAAGGGGAATATATATTGAAAATGACCGATGTTAGTGTCACATCCATAGTTTTCGGGGTTTGTTGAGATGAAGAGTGACACTTCCGATGTCGCTGAAATCCAAATTCAGCATTCCAACTTGGGTTAGGGGGAGATATATAAAAATGATGGAAAGTGATTCTAGTGTAGAATCCATAGTTTTTGGGGCAGGTGAGATGAACAGTGACACTTTCAATGCTGTTTAAATCGAAATTCTGGTCCCGCAAGCTGAAGAGGAAAAGATATATAAAAATGATTAAAAATTATCGATATTAGTGTCGAGTCCGTCGAATCCATAGTTTTCAGGGTTATTGCAATGAAGAGTGACACTTTCGACGCCATTTAAATCCAAATTCAGGCCCGCAACTTGGGTAGGAAGAGATACAAAATATGATCGAAAATGACCGATATTTGTGTCGAATCCATAGTTTTTGGAATAGCTGAGATGAACAGTAACACTTTCTTTACTGTTCAAATCCAAATTCAGCGCCACAGTTTGGTGGAGGGAGAAGGGGTATATAGGGGGTCTATATAAAAATGATAGAAAATGGCCGATATTAGTGTCGAATTCTTTCATTTCGAGGTCACTGAGATAAACAGTGATACTTCCGATGCCGTTTAAAACCAAATACAGCCACTATTAGTACCTCCTAAAGCAGAGAGTGACGTGTAAAAGTAATAGAAAATACCGATACTAGTGTCGAATTCATAGGTTTTGGAGTCCCTAAGTCCATAGTGACAGATTTAGTGCCATTTATGTCCAAAATGAAACGTGTTATTCACGTGCGAAGAACGGGTATTCTGCTAGTCTTTAATAATAAGGAACGAAAGTTTCACATGTTAAATTATTTAATATATTTCTCGCTTCTCAAGTTTACGCATTTGTGGGGTGTATGTGTGTATGTGTAAATAAGATTATCTATCTTTTTGAGTTGTTCGAAAAATATAAAAATAATAAAGACGGATTTTTACCAGAAATCACAAAACTAAAAAGTAAAATTAAAACCTGTCGCTTTAAGTATTTTCCCTGTTAACGAAATACATTGTATATATGCTGCAGACACGTTACAGCAAATAAGTTTAGCATAAGGCTAAGAAATAGTTTTAAAATTATATTTTTCAGCTTTTGCCAATATTTCCGAGCAAAAGATTGATTTCTAATGGGTTTAAAATTTTCGAAAATTTTACACAGCACAAGGAAGATACGTATCTCCATAAAATATATATTCGATTTTAACATATTGGTATTAACTAAAATGATTCGTGCCTCGTTATTTTAACACTTCCCTGCATAAAGCGGGAATTTCATGAGATAACTTAAGATACTTTAAATACGTCTATATTAATTAATCTAGCTAGGATTATATTTTAGTTACCATCCATTTTATCACTGTGCTAACTTTAAACGTATGGTGCACATATGTTTGTTGGCACGAATTTTTCCTATTCTAATACAAGAAACATAAGTACTCAATGATCTTAACTGTAAACTAGTAAATATAAAATAGTTCTCATTTTAAAAGCATAATGTAGTAAAATATTCAAAAAATTCAAATTTTCCCAAATTTTCCGTTTTTTTTTTTTAAGCTTGGGAAAAAACGGTAAAAACTGTTTTGTTTAACCCAAAATTTCCGTTTTTTTCTCAGGCCTTCACAACCCTACCAGGGATGTTCACACACTTGTATCCAAAATAAAAAGAATCTAAAAAACAGCAGCTCTACTGAACAAAATATTGTATTTTAAAAACTTCGAGACACTTTTTTATAACCCGACGTCATATTACTTCGAATTTTCCCATTGTAACTATGTAATAAAGACTGTGTATTTTAGTTCTAACACTTTACACTACGTAAACGTCCAGTATTAACTTCTTCTTCTTCTTCTTCTTCTTCGGCACTTATATACAATTGTGCCATTCATGCCTAACCAAATGTATTTCGTAATTTGTATTGTTCTAAATTCCACCCTTTGGCTGATATAGAAATGAACAGAATTATATTGCAGAGGAATATGGATATTAGTGGTTGGAGTTGACTTTTGATACCAACCAGCACCACTATATATTAAATAATTAGAGCTGTTCCGTTTCCAGGAATCCCTCTAATTAAAAGAGCATTAGTCGACGTAGAAAGTGTGTTGAAACGAATCCAGCGTCCCTGGAGTTTAAACCCTCGAAGAGTTAAATTTAGTCCCATAAAGCATATTTGACAGAGTTGTTGCGTTGTTTTCTACCGGTGCCTATTGCAATTATTTCTGCCTTTCCAACCCCAGAGTTAGTACGTCTGAGTTAGTTTGGTTCTCAATTGCCTTTCGATGTAGCGTAAACTCACAAGTAAACCTTACGTTTGGGTGAATCGAGTGCTGACTGAGACACATATGAGAAAGTAGTACTAAATGTGGTCAGTATTTCAGTGAAGTTGTAGGTGCGAAGCTCCAGGGGTTTAGGAGATACAGCTACCAGAACATCACATGGAAGTACAGAATAATCTTCATACAATTGGAGGTAAAAGCTCTGTAAGACCTCTTGTAACGACAAAAGATGAATAACAAATATATGGTTACATATTAGGACTAAGGGCAAGTCATATAGTAAGCGTATACCTGACGGAGGCCATCTTAAAATCCGCCATTTTGAATTAAGGTTAAGTTTTTAAAATAGGAATAGGGTCATGTGATACATGATTTAAGGCGCAAATTTAATCAGAAGAACAATGGTCTCGTTAATTTTGATTTACGCGCAATTGGTAAAAAGTTACAGGGAAATTAAATATTGTTGCAGCATATGTATTAGTCCTTATTTGCTATTAATAAGGTGTCAATGTTATGCGTTTTGTTTAAAACTTTTGTCTGATTCAAAATGGCGGTTTTGAACATGCCCGCCATCAAGGCAACTCTTACCATAGACCTAATATTTATCCACCTGCTTTTTATTTAATTATTATCATTAACACAAAATTTACAAGCTGGGATAAAGGATTAATACATGTATCACATGACCCTATTCCTATTTTAAAAACTTAACCTTAATTCAAAATGGCGGATTTCAAGATGGCCGCCGTCAGGTATACCTTTACTATATGACTTCCCCCTAGTCCTAATATGTACCCATATATTTGTTATTCACCTTTTGTCGTTACAAGAGGTCTTACAGAGCTTTTACCTCCAACTGTATGAAGACTATCCTGTATTTCCATGTGATGTTCTGGTAGCTGTATCTCCTAAACCCCTGGAGCTTCGCACCTACAACTTCACTGAAATACTGGCCACATTTAGTACTACTTTCTCATATGTGTCTCATCCAGCAACTCGATTCACCCAAACGTAAGGTTTACTTGTCAGAAAATGTTCATCGTAAAGGAAGGAGCAAACCCATAGTAAAACGCACCAAAGACACAGAGAAAGATAAAATAAATGTACCATTATCCTTGAAGATATTTATTTCTTTAAGTTCCCATAGAGGTGATTTATTTATGATCTTCAAAACATGGCGGAAATGAAAAAATAATATCAAAATTTCTTAACGTCATTTTTTATTACTATTGTAAAACTTCTTGGTAGATAGAGCTATGTTTAATAAAATCAAGGTCTGGTATCTATTCCCACTATCGGTTTATTTATAAAATTCTCTATAGTAACAGTATTTAGAGGAAAGGTTACAAAATGCTATCTCTACGTAATTTGTCAAGTAGTAATTAGGTAGTCCTTGACCGTAATGTCTCGGACAGGATCTCCACAGAGACCCGAAGCAGAGTAAGTAGAGTGATGTAGGAAACCACAATGCTCCGAAGCAAACAGCAAGCTGGTTAGAAGTCACAGAGCAACGAAGAGGCTAAGGAACTGTGGTAGAAATCCAAACAAAACCCCGAAGCAGGGTAAACCAAGAGGAAAAGAATAACCAAGACTCCCGAAGCACACTAGACGCTTTGGGGTTAGAGGTTACTCCATGGTAAGCAGTAGAACACCAGAGAACTTGTACTGGCGGTGGCTCTGCTGCTGATCTGTCGTCATGTGCTTTGTAGGATGTTCCAGTGGTCCGTCGACTGCTTCTTGTATCAATCCCACGTGTGTAGTAAATCCATGTGGCGTTGTTTATACTGAAGCACGTGATACATTATACTATTTATTGAAACAGTTTGTATTGTCGATATATTCTCAAATGACAAAGAAATTTTCAAATCAATTATGTGTTATAACCTTCGATGATAAATATGGTATGGAGCAGACGGTTATAGAATGAAGAAGGTGCGAAAGAAGAAACTAGATGTGATTTAAATAAAAATGTTAATATTGATGTTTGAAGCTGCCTGGACGGGTAAAACCAAAAACGAAAAATAAGAGATACTGTCAAGGTAGGTAAGATTTTGATGAAACTACTAGGAACGATTACAATTTTATGACACCTTGAGGAGAAATAAATATTGTTAAAAAGGATGGTGTAAGGGACACGTTTCATATGACCAAGGATATTGCAAATATAAAATAGTTCAACGCGTTTCTTCCCCTACATCCGGAATTATCTATATGGCAGGCACAAGAATTATTTACAACAAAGCTTAAAACATGGACAGGGGTGTTGTTAATTCATTCTATGAAAAACTTAAATGAGATATTTTCGACAACCTCGAATTTCATAGGGATCCAATTTGCATTTACAATGTCAACGAGACTGAGCTAACTCTGGACAATAAAATGGGAAAATAATTGCAACGAAAGAGAAGAAAAATGTAAACGAAATAAATGTTGAAAGGGGAGAAAGTATTACAATTTCTGTCTGTTGCAATGTAAATGGCGATTTCTTAAAACCTTTCGTTAGTTTCAAGGGTGAAAAGTATATATCTGAGCTCGAAAGGGAGTTTCCACCTGGGGCTGTTAAGAATTATTTCGACTGTGAATACACAAGTGGTCCATTGTTCTTCGAGTGGATTAAATTCTTCTGTTCCAAGTGTGGTTCTGGGTCAGCTCTTCTTGATGGACACATTTCACATGTAAACCACCTTGAAACGCTGGATTTTTTTGTTGCAAAAATGAAATAATCTTCACTGTTTACCTTCCCATAACACATATCGGCTTCAGCCACTAGATAAGACTGTGTTTAAATGATTGATAAGCCACTATAATGTAGCAACAAACAAGTGGATAAGATGCAACCCTCAGATCTCTTTAAGACTTTTCTAAAAGAGATTTTGGCTGTGTATTTTTTAAAGCTTGATGGAATCCTGTTACACTGCAAAATGCTTTGAATGGTTTCGAGGGATGCGAAATGTCTCCTTCAATACCCTCCCTTTATCGCATTAATTTCACATCACACTCTGCTAGTGAACTATCCCCAGATTGCAGTACACATGAAGGCAGATTTGCTGAGATTTCCTGCAACTGGTTCACATCATGAAGTTGCTGAAGCCTGTTCAAGTGCAAGTAACAATTACCTCTTGTTCTCCCTTCGAGTGTCAAAGCAAGTAAGTTGTTAGTTCCCGTCTAGACATTCACAAGCACGTAAGCTCTATGGCAACAAGCAAATGTGTGCAACTGCAGAAATTCAATCTCGTTTCTCTAAAGAAAATTAAGACGCTTCGCTATAAACAACCTAAAGAAGATCTCACGTGTATATATACCACTTGCAAAGGCGATCCTTTATTTTCACAAGGTGCCTCGGACAGCATTGAACAAACAATTCTACAACGATGGTGTTATTTCCAGTTACATCACTTGTAGTACTTTAAGACCCTTCCTGCCAGAAAGAAATTAAAATTTTCGAGTGGTGCTTCTGATTGTTGCGTGTCTTAAAAAACTACTACCACAAAAGTAATACGAATACAGGTGAATTGGATTCAGTATGCTTTGTGTAATCTGTGGACACCTGAAAAGTGCAAACAGTCATATGGTGTGCTGACAAAAACTAAATATTTTGCAGCTCTACTAACAAAAATGCTTTTGAGTTTGCAATTGCACAGCCCTGTTTTTTATATACCCACTTGACGTACATGCAAATATTAGACTACAAGTATCATTGTATTTCCCATATCTCAAATATTATGCACTGTTGCCTAACATACATATGACTATTTATAATTACTTACAGTATATTTTTAAACCAAGTTGAATTCTTCCTTTAATGACTATAAAGGCATTGTAGCCTTCATTGGGTATAGTATTCCTATTATGGTATTTTTAAACATTTGTACATTTCCCCTCTCTTTTCCATAAACCAGTGCTTGAAACCCATTTAGCATGATTCTTTTATTCTTTAGGTACTTTGAAGGTATAAGGGAAAGTTGTTACGGGTTGCTATCATCGATTACCTTACTCTATGCAGAAATTTTATGAGAAAAGCGTTGGTTTCATGAGAAAATGATATAAAATATTGACCTGTGTTATTAAGTTTAGGTTTTAGTTATTATCTTTGCGAATAGTTTAAACCCTTAGAAACATCACCTTGTTTCTGCTTAAAGTGATAATAGTAATCACTTACCACTATTCGCTATGTTGGTTACGAAAAACTTACCCTTGCCTCCTTTCTCAAAAATAACCTAGAATAAAATAATTTCCTCACTTAACGTATTCAGATATGGTAATTGTGCAGGCCATGACAGATGTTCAGAACATTTTCATATTTACCAATCATTTAATCATGATCCGTGTTGTCACCGTCCCACTTGACACCAATCATTGGATACATTTAATCTTTCAGAATTGCTTATCAATCTCATTAATTATGAAATAGATAATTGCTGTTATTTTGATTCGGACGAAAGGAGCTACGGAAATATAAATATGCACAGTTAGGATAGAAGGAGCTACAATTATGTTGTGGGATTCTTTACCTTAAATTTTATTTAAGCCTAGTAAATTGGTATAAGAAATCTTTATAATAGTTCCGTTGTTGGAAGTAAAATGATTGAGAATTTGAATGATCGTAGAAGTATTATTTTGATGATATGGAAAATGTGTTGCAAAATAATAGATATAAGGATTAAAGTTCTTATGATTTATTTTCAGAGAAACATCAATTGTCAATAACACATTCTTCTAGATTGCATGTGAATACCTGTAGGTAGGAATTTCAGCCTACATTTCTGTTCAGCTACTCAATCCCAGCGCATTCACGGAAAATATTACAGAGAATTAATCAATACATATGTCGCACACATCTGTTTTCTTCTCTTCGGTACGCTCTCATTTAAAAAAAAGTTCAAAATATACTTTCTTTTACCCTAAATAACTAAGCTTGTCAACCTTTACATTCTCAAAATGAATTCTCGGAAAATGAATATCTTTTGTGAATAAAATAATCTTATTTTCTGAAGAGCGGAAGAGACGTTTCAAATAAGCAGATTCAGTTTTGCAATGTTTTAGTATTTTCTACTTTTTTCTATTTTCTTTCCTCTCCATTGAATCATTTATAATATATAAGAACGGCTCGGGCGAACATAATGTTAAGCGGCACTTCCGATGAAATTCAGTTATTAGGTGCAATGAATTGTGATATAACCACAGAAGAGTATGTCGGAAATATAATTTTGAAAATATACCTGTAGATTGGAATGGAATCTTGTTTAATTTTTGTCATTCCATTAAAATTCCATACGAATGGTCAACCTTCTATTGAATTTTACTCGAAATTTAGAAAAATGTGACATACCATCATGTTCGCCCGAGCCGCTCATACATGAACGCCACCTTTTAGATAACCTACCATAGAATTTTTTTATTGAAATAAATATATCTTATGAGCATGAAAAAATTGAATTTAATATTTTTATTTTTATTTCTTTCAATTTTGTTCAATGTTTTTATTCAATTTTATTTTCTTCGATGGATCTCATAGACGCATCTTTCTTCTTTTGAAATAAATTAATTTCTTTGCTTACGCTACCAGGTTTCATAAAAGACAGTGAAATTTAAAATTTCTCTAGATATTAATGTAAAACCTTAATACATTTTTCTTTCCTTTTTAAAAAAAATACATTTTATCAGTTTCTACACTGTATTCGATATTTATTCACCAACTGTGCAGTGTCTCCTTATTATGTAAACATTCTGCAACAGTAAATGTACAGCGTTCATTATAGTCTTTTAAATTATCGTTTTATTACGAAGTTAACCGGAGGAATTGTAGGTTAAGCTAATTTATTTATTTATTTATTTATTTATTTGTGTGGGACATTCGGGAACTTATTTCCTTACCTTTTAAAAGCCTTCATCGATGGTCAAGCGTTGTCAGATAAAAAAAAAACTAAAAAGTAATTTAAAAGTGGCTAACACGTCCTTTCTTCATTCGTGCACTTGGTTCCGGGTTTGATTCCCGGTAGAACAACACAAACAAATAATTTCACAATCATTCACCTTTATTAATTATCCGTTTCATTTAGCCTAATGCCATAATCACTGGAAATTAAACTTAAAAAATTAATTCATTTTTCCCACCATTTAAAATTTCTTTTCTAAATACAGTGAAACCTTTCTAAAGCGGACAGCCGTGGGGAATCAAAAATTGTTCGCTATAGAGAGGTGTCCGCCTTCAAGAGGTTTCAGTACTTTGTTATGTAAATTAGTGAGCAAGGTAATATACATTTAGAAAAAAATATTTTTGCATGAATCACGTATTTACGAATATTACCTGCATTATCCTCTGTCATCCAATACTGTATGTTCGAGGCACAACGTGAAAATAACATGCTATAGTTCTCTGCACATTACACTTATCAGTACTTCCTTCGTTTTCAGTATGGCGCTTTAATTTGTGGGGTAATTGCACTCCTGAAGTGTCCTTTTTGAGAAAATATATATATACCTGAGGGCAAAAGGTACTAAACTTGTCTTCTGGTTGGTTAGAGACTCCAATGGGACAGTAGCATAATGTGTCATCCGTAACGGTGGAACTGTCAATAACTTTTGCGTGTAAAACAGCTTAGGTGGGAGTGGGATGCAAGCAAAGGACATAAGAGTGTTGTTAAACAGAGACGCTTTACCTGGATTGCTGAGCAGACAGTTGAGGAGCCAAATGTTGTCACAATGCTTCCTTGGTGACACATGTATGAATTACTAAAAATGCATTTTTACTACACTTTTCAACTTGTTTCTAGAGAAAGTGTCCGTAATACGGAGGTAAATGATACCTAGAAAAGACAGAAAAGACTATTTGTGTCCGTACTAGAGAGTTTCCGCTTTAGAGAGATTTGTCAATGTGTTTTTTCCTATTACAGTGTTTGGGGATTACAAAATATGTCCGTTAAGGGAGGTGTCCGCTTTATAGAGGTGTCCGTTAGTAGAGGTTTCACTGTATCATCTTGATTCTTTTCCAAAATTTTATTCCCCAATTTAAATTCAGTATATATTAGTGTTGAGCACGAAAACCGGTTTTTCGGTTTTCGGTTTTTTAGGGAAACCGAAACCAGTCTTTGAAAATTAAAAAACGTTTTTCAACGTAACCGGTTTCGGTTTCCACCGAAACCAGTTTCAGTTTTCTGCATAACCGGTTCGGTTTTTACTAGATCCGGTTTCGGTTTTCTTTAAAACCGGTTCCGGGAAGTAGTGGCACTGGTTGTGTATAACGAGGATTATTATTATTATTATTATTATTATTATTACAAAACAAAGTAATCACCTTCAAAATAGTCTCTTGAGCAACTGAACAGCGATAGAGTCGTTCTTTTCATGCTTCGTAGCAATGAATGCATACTTCTGCTGGAGTACCTTTCTGCTTATCTGTTACACTCTTCTGAATATTAACCAGTGATCCAAAATTTACCCCTTTCAAGTAATTTTTAAGCAAGGGACATAGAAAGAAGTCGCAGGAACTTGTGAATACGGAGGCTAAAGAAGCCACAGAAATGCTACTTTTTGTCACAAACCCAAGTGCGTGCAATGTCTAGTCGCATGCATGCAATCATAGTTCTGAGTCTTTCAAGAACCTCCCAAGAAAAAGTTTCATTAACAGTTAGAGCTACTGGCACAAATTCCTTATGGACGATCTCCTGACTATCACAATACAATTAAGAATCAATTTAATTTTGGATTTCATCATTGTCGCTTCCTCTTATTCGTTTGCAGATCTGAGGCCTTCCCCCACTAGGTTCGTCTTACACTATAGACTAGGAAAGTTAGGTCAAAAAGTGGCTGAACCGGGAACCAATTGCAATATAATATTTGTTAATGGATTCTTATGAAAAAAAAAAATACTTGAAGAAAACGTTTTCGAAAAGTCTGCCACTCCCTGAGGTGGAGTAAGGTCGCTATTGAGAATGTTCCAACATGGCCGGCATGCGCTACTATTATTCACATTGTTTCACTTACAGGCTTCCTGTGCCCTTCCTAAGTAACATAGAGCAATGAGTAATACATCTTAGTAAAGCTTATGGAACGCAGATTCCAACAACGTAACATTGTTTTCCATTTTGCCCACCGATTAGAAGAAGGAGAAAAAGAAGAAAATTAAATGGAGACCATGATATGAGAACACCCTGCGACCATCGTAATTACCACAGAGTCATGACGTACATTGTTAACCCTGCAACCCTCGCGCGGGGTAAATATGACCCCAGAGGGATATTTTTTGTTTGGCTCTCCTAGACAGTTGGCAATTCTGACCCGGCCACCCTACTAGCTGTCTGTTGTATTGTCTACTTCAAGGCCAACAATTACTTAGTTGTTTACTGCAACATTTTTCTTACACAAAAAAATACGTTTAATATAAAGTGGGGTCACTGTGACCCCACGCGAGGGTCGTTGATACCTAACATCGCGTGAGTGGTGCAGGGTTAAAAAGCTTATAGACGTAGATTTCAACTTGTGCTGTCGAAATTGGTTTTTGAAAAATGTGAAATTTCATAAAACCTAAATGTCGGTTTTGAAAACCACATTTGCGGTTTCGGTTTCGAAAACCGCTTTTGCAGTTTCGGTTTTGAAGACCGCAAATGTCACAAAATTCGACAGCACTAACATGAAGTAACGACGAGAAAACAGAAAAGAATCTGTCCCCATTTCGGCTCACAGTTGCCAGATGGAGGGAAATTTCCCTCGGCAAAGGGAAAAAATGCTCAAAATTTGCAGAGGAGAAAGAAGTTTTTTTTTTTCTTAAAATGTCTTAAAGTGTAGGGAAATTCTTGGTGAGTATTCTTTTATAATTGGCAGAATAAAAACAAGTTGCAATTTCTCACAAAGAGGCACGGCTATCGTTATTGGGAAGTAAAAAGATACACAATAAAACATGACCGGTGTTTCCATTAGGTATAAACTATTGCAGGTGTCTGGGACATGCGATAAGAAACCAGTTTACACATGCAAAACCACAACATTCACATTTATCGGAGTGGCGACAAATCAACAATATAATTGTGTATTGCGATAGAGATTTTCTTTCTTTCTTTTCTTTTTCTTTTTTTAAGAAAGGGAGGTGGTGCTTTTTTGTTAACAAAAGAAAGAGTGGCAGTACTATTTTTAAAAACAAGGGGAAAGAGTAATAATTAAATAAAAAGATCTCAGTCTAAGTGGATGAGATTTCAAATTGAATTTCATGAGTTGCATGTGTAGTGATCTTAAATAAAAATATACCTTATTTCTATTTAGCTTACAAGGGACATGTTTCGGTTCGAACGCGAGGATCAACATAAAACTTGGTAGACATATACAGGACTAAGTACTGACCACTGTATGGTATGTCATTCCCGTGTAAAACACCCACAGCGCCTCCTATCCTTTAAAACACTAGCAGTCAGATTCCAGCTTATAGGTGGTGAGTAAAGATCAGTCAGGTGCGTCAGTGCGTGGTGCTCATTTGCGATTTTCGGTTTTCAGAAAACCGGTTTTCTCAAAAACCGAAAACCGCAAATGTCACAAAAATTCGACAACACTAATTTTAACTATGCAGCATTGATCCCTATTTGACCCACCGGATAGAAGAAGAAGCAGAAGGAAGTTGAAAAATTACAAAGAAGTTATTTATATATTATTGAAAAATTATAATTCTTGTATACGCATGCTGTATCACGGATTTTGCTGGATAAAGTATACCATTGTATGAGAACACCTTACAAACTAATAGTTGTCTTCGCTTGTTCCAAGTGGAAAATTGACTAATAGAAGTTTTATATGGGTCTTAACAGCCTAGTAAATTTAGGTAGAAAAAAAACACTGAACCTCGATCTTAGTCTAACGTATAATTTAGTATTGACTTTTTTATTTTAAAAAAATCTTAGAGAAACTGTGTTGAAAAGTCTACCACTCCCTAAGACTGCGTAAGTCCGCCTAAAATGGGTGTCACGTTTCCTAGTGCTTGATATCATTATATGTTGATGATTGTTCCATATTTTTAACCTTATACTTTATATCAATTGGAAGCAAACTCCTAAACAACTTTTTAAATACTTTTATTACAATATTTTTCCATGGTACACTTCAGTTTTATATCCAGTACAGTGTTCAATAGTATCTATGTGTTAGAGCTTCATTACGTTAAAGAATTTATGGTACATTACTTAACATATATGCACTTTATTGAAAATAAGAATTGCATGTACGAGTATAATGTGTATACAACTATGTTAAGTTCTGCTACATGGAACTGTAAATGAACTAAGCAATGTTTACACTATTACTAACAAATTTAAATTTTCAAAGGTAATTAAGATATTTGGAAATGTGTTATAAGCAGATATAGTAGATATATTTCTTCGCTTATAATATCACTTTAATCTCAATCATCATCCATGTCAACTTCCACAGAATTACAACAACTTGTACCTCTACAATAAGTACAAGCATTAGTACACATCATTCTTTGCCTTCTGCATACCCACTGTAGGGTAGCACATTGTCTACATTTCATAAATTTTAATAAATAATTTGGTGCTGACGATTGAGCCATTTTCAATGATATCAGCTGTTCGTGACACAATTCTCATCTACATCAACATTGATCCACTTCATTACGCATCCATTGTTGAACTTGGTGATACACTCGTTGACTATAAAATTTGCTTGAGGGAGGCAGTAATTCTGATTTCCCCTGAACTACTGATTTCCCCGACCTTGATGTGAACATTCGAAACTGAATTTCGTTTAGTGTATCTTTTGAATTTTCACCATAAAAGTAGACCATAGTTTCGTGAACAGCAAATTGAACTTGTTCTTTCGATTTCCCAGCTGTCTGGCCAGTTGGAACAAACGAGGACAACAGTATTAAATTGTAGGGTGTTCTCCACAATGGTATACCTTCTCCAGTAAAATCCGTGATACAACATGTGTATACAGGAATTACAATTTTTCAATAATAAATAAAAAGAAACTTCTTTGTAATTTTTCAACTTCCTTCTTCTTCTTTTATCCGGTGAATCAAATAGGAATCAATGCTACATAGTTGAAATCTGTATTCTATAAGCTTTACAACGATGTACGTCATAACATTGTGGTAATTCGGGTGGTCGCAGGGTATTCTCATATAATGGTCTGCATTGAAATATATGTGTATTTCCTCCATTGAAATCGGTGATACAGTCCATAAAGGGTATCCCATATTGGGGCACTTTCCTCGGCCTAAACCTCAGTGACTGTTGTACATCTTACTCACAAATGTGTAAGGTATGTAGTAACGATTTTTTTTGTTGTTGTTGTTGTGCTGCTGTATACACCGTGTTTCCAAAAATGAAATATTTTCGAAAAAATCTTTTTTTGTGTGATTTTAAAAATTTCTTCTTCTTCTTGTTCTAGTCGGTGATCAAAATAAGCGGTGTCTTCTTTTAAAAATATAATTTGATAATGATTTTTCAGGGTACTTTTAATACTGATACTATGTGTATAATTGGAAAATGTATATTTGTGATAAATTTCATAGGAAAAGAATTATAAATACGAAAATTAGAATGAGTAAAACAAAATGTTGCTAACTGGACAGGAAAGTTTTATATTCGTTGTATCGTTCTTATTTGCTGCTCTTTTGACATGTAATTTGCCACATATATGTCTTTGCCGATTATAAACATACTAACATTATAAGAAATACCGGGCGAATTCGTTATTAAATTATATTAGTACAACAACATATTTATAGACATGCGACAATAATTTTGGACATGAGTGTACGTTCTATAAGTTTTACAAAGATATATTACTCATTGCTCTTTGTTAATTAGGAGGAGCACGGGAGGCACGTAAGTGAAAAAATGCAAATAGCAGTAGCGTATGACGGCCATGTTGGAAAATTCTCCATAGCGACATTACCCCACCTCGAGGAGTGGTAAACTTTTCGCTATTGTTTTCTTCAGGTGTTTTTTTCATAAGAATCCATTAACAGAAATGGTATTGTAATTTGTTCCCGGTTCAACAACAATTGCCTAGACTACTTGTTCTCGACCTTCTTAGAAAGACTTGTAGCATCTAAGCGTTTATCCTGGAATGGGAATGTTCTCCATAAGCTAATTATAACTTTTCGGAAGACTTAGTAGTGTATTCACTAAACATTACACAATATTTAATTGCACAACGTTACTAAAACTTTAAGCCAGAGCATTTCTAACACTCCTCACAAACTCAACTTCACTTCTAATGCGCCTAACAAACTTGTAGCAGTTGGAGAAGTTCAAGCTTCTACTGAATTAACATCTATTCATGAAAAAAAAATAATGAAAGAGAAGTGATTCACAGTATAATATGCCACAACAGAGAAAACTATTTCATATAATCCATCAACGAAAAGGGAGACTTATAGAAAAAACTGGAGCTAAGCAATTGCAACTGCTGGCTTTACGAATATAGTAAGGGGAAACAGAAAAGGACCCAAACATACTCATTTTGTTCAAATTTCACTTGATCTCCTACTTGCTAATTCCGAAGGAATGCATACTTATTAGCATCTGTCCAATTATGCATATTCAGATCGATTAGGCACGATCATGTGTTGAAATCATGTGTTTAGAGGTTCCTAAAAGAGTTAAGTTGATTTTGAGTTCAGGAGCGTGGCTATATGAGATGGGACCTACTGATTAACGTGAAATCCGAACCAAGTGAGCTCCCACTGTGAATCAAACGCTGATCTCCCACGCCAAAGGAGCGTACGCTAACCGCTTAGCTACGAAGGAGCTCTAATTTTTCTAAAAGTGTAACGCTTTCTAAACAACAGGAAGTGTTAGTGCTAAACTATGTTTGGAAATAACTTCTAAAATTAGCAAAGAAATTCTTTGTAAAGTTTGTTTCCAAAATTGGAAAATGAAATGAAATCTTTCCGTTTAACGTCCCACACTTATGTCCTTAAGGCAAACAGATAATTAAGGCAAGTCAATGATGATAGAAGAATTGGTGGGATGAGAAAGTGGAAGGAAAGGGGAGTACCCCCAAGAAAACCCACGAACACAATGTTGTTCACCACAAACTTATTTAGCCGGAGTTCGAACCAAAGACCCAATGCACAGGAGTAAGTGCTCTACCAATAAATCATTGTGCTCCGCTACAAAATGAGAGAAAGTACAAAGTATCTGAATAATATAAAAACTTGGATTCTATTGAGACAGTTATTAGAATAACTGTGAGACTTATAAAATTCTGTTGTTAGTACGTCCGTTATTCCGCAAGATAACGCTTGAACGGATGCGATTTTTTTAATTCTGCCTTTTTGCAATAAGTAGCTAGAGCGATTACCTCCGTCGAGTTTCTTAATGAACAATTCATTAACGGATTAGCAGATAACGGCGATTTTAACGGTGAATATTTATAGCTCATACCCCATACATGTAAGCGATTTGTTGAATTATGTTTTCTGCAACATATACCTAGAGTGATTATCCGTAAAGAGTTCGTTAATGAAGTCATTCGGTTAATGTATTAATGGATAACGGTGACTAACGGTGTCTATCTATAGCTCATATCACATACATATAATCGGTCTTTTGAATTCTGCTTTTCGTAATAGATAGCTAGGATAATTATTTCGGCAAAGTTCGTTAACGGATTCAAATTGTTAGCAGACTAATGGATAACCGCGACATTAACGGTGGGCGTCTATAGTCCATATCCCATACATATAAGCGATCTTATTTACTATTTTGTTTCTTGGAATATATAACTAGAGTGATTATCTCGTCCAAGTCCGTTAATTATGTCAAGCCATTGACATTTTAACGGATAACGGTGACTAACGGTGGCTATACCTGTCATACCTGAAAATAGTTCGCATGACCTTCTACTGATTTTACCAGAGTTTATTTGTTTCTCTTTTTGCAATACCAATAACATACCCTGAAACCATTAGATGAAAAATTTATGAATTATTAATTAATTAATTTATTTATTTATTGAACAAATTCCCAGATACAGCATAATTTTGCCACTTCACACAAGGAAATGTTAACAAAAGAAAGAAAACAACAAAAACAAGCAAAGAAAAATAACAGTGTGAACAAAGAGTGTAAAACTAATATTACTTCGACAAACTCGTTTCATTGCTCTTTCAAACACAGGATAACTAAAAAAAAACGTCCACATCAGTTGTTACTTGATTATAATAGTTCAGTATACTGTAAAACAAAAAAAGACGTCTGTATAGTTGCTAACATAGGGCGAGCAAAATTGAGTACGTGTATATTCCGGATTATGCGGGAAGGGACACATAAGAATAGTTCCTGTAGTAATGCTTCCGATATTAAGTTTTCATTAACTATTTTATGATGAAATTTCAGGTCAGAGTTATTTCTGCGTACTCCCTGACTCTGGATATTAAGATGTCGTAAGAGTTCCTCCTTAGATAATATTCGAAGTGCGGGAACACAAAAATGGACTATAGCAATAAAGAAATTGAGAATAGAATCAAGGCTGGAAAGATGTGTAGGTGTTGCCATGGCATATATGGGAGAGAAGTATTAGATCTTGGGCGCTATCAGAATTTTATAGGAAGTTGCTAATGATGCCACAGTGTGGACTTCAATAAATAGATAAAGAAGCATTGAATTCTTAAGAATTGAGGAGATGTGGTTAGAGAATTTGAGTTTCGAATAGAAGATGACACTAAGATTATTATGACTAGCAGAATGTGTAATAGGGGAATCATTGATATGGTATGCGGAGGGAACAAGGGATTTTTTTAAGGTAATGGTAATACTGTCACAACTGTTGAGTTTAAAGTGCTACATTTTACACCAGCCTATAAGCTAATTTACGTTTTCTTATATCGCAATTATGTCATGGAGACACGATATTTCTCTGTATAACTTACAATCGTTAGCAAAAAGCAGGAGGCCACTAAGATGAGCTGATAAGTGCGAGTAGAGATCATCCATATATAGGACAAATAACAGGAATCCAAGTACACTCCCGTAAGGCAACCCTGAGATCACGAGTTGGGGGTAGAATTCGACCCTGAAAGAACAACTTTCTGTTTACGGTCCTTGAAGTAGCTGGTGTTTAAAGAGAGAAATTTGACATGTACATTAAATATTTTGGAAAGCTTAATAAGAAGATGAATGTGACTGACAGAATCAAAGGCCTTCGACAGATCAAAGTATATAACATTAGATACATCTAATTGAGTATTTACTCAAGCTATTAGAATCTCAGATTATTATTTTGGCCAAATTCGTTAATGAATTCAAACCGTTAACATCTTAACGGGTAAGACAACTTTAGTCCATTAATGGGCAAGCATTGATAGCATTATCATTAAAATATTTAGTTTGCTTTTAAGGTTCAACCATGTTTCCCTGATCATAATTTCGTAATTTTAAAAGTATTTTGTACTTTGATTACAAAATATAGGGTGTTTATTTCAAAGCAACATTGCCATAAAATAAGTCTTATGTGCAGCTACTGAGCAGCATTGCCCTATTATGGTAAAATATCACAAGAATGCTCTTAGTAATTACCAACAGTTTCGTTGAAATATTTTCCTACATAGCAAGAAACCACAAATAAAAAAATAAAAAAAGAACTTTCGCGAAACGTAGAAAATAAAGCTTCTACAATACAAAATTTGACTGCCCCCTGTTGACTAAGATTAGAAATATCTAAAGAAGCGACCTGCAAATCATGTATATAAATATTGTATGAAAGCAATAATGTAAATTAAATGATCACTGAAGTTATAATTCGAACAGATAATGCAATAGAATGCGATGTTGCTTGAGCGCAACATTGCTCAATAAAGGGTTAACGGTTTCTATCTATATTTTATATCTCGTGAATGAAAGTCTCGCGTGATTCTCTTTACTGTTTTCAGCAGAGTTCATTATTGAATTTCCCTCAGATTCTTTAATTCAGAAATTAATGCTGAAGCTGATCCGTTCCGCAATAGAAAGCTAGTTTCACTTAGCTTTCTCCCTTGGTTTGTTATTCATATAACAATGCATTGTTTAATTAGATTGGAATCTCCATAAATCAGACGTTGAATTACAATCCATTTAATATGAAATATCATTGAATTCATCGTAATCAACATGTACAACAATTCTCATGAGACTTCCTTCACCAATTTGTGATCTACATTAACCTCACTCTCGTTTCACAAAGAATATGAAATTTAAAGTCTGGCAAGAGATAGATTAATTACTCCAATGATTTCGAGTTTCTGCAGCAGCACATGGATAACTGTAAAATACATTTATCAAGTCAACATAGCAACATCTTAAAATTATAATAAAACCAAATATTAGTGCTGGTTATTCCTACAAGCACAGCACTAGTTTTCCTACGTACGGAAAATTAGCAACAAATTAGTGAGGCGATTTAGGCTTGACGTCAAGCTAAGTTCGCAACTTCTACGAGTAAGTCATGCGGGAAACAAAAGGGCATCAATTGTTAGTGCTCTGTTACTGCTTGTTAGTGCTACAAGCACAGAGTTAGTGCTCCTATGTACGGAAAGTTATTAACAAATTAATTTGACGTTTCTGGCTTGGTATCAAGGCAAAATCATCACTTCTATAAATAAGCCGCTCGGGAAATGAAGATAGTGTTAATTGTGGGTGTTACACTAGTACTGGTTGGTGCTATGAGCACAACGGTCTAACTTATGTACGGAAAGTTATTAGAAAAATTAAAGTGGCGATCCAGACTTAATATCACGAAAAATCGCCACTATTACAAATACGCATTGGGGAAAACGAACATGGTGCGAACCGTTAATGCTGGTTAATGATATAAGTACAACGTCGGTACTCGTTCGTAGAGCAAGTTACATTGTATTTCTGTCTTTATGTCAAGTCAAAAAATTAACTTTTCTCATTAAGATTTCCAGTAATGGAAAGGGTATAAATATCTAGCGTTATTAGTACTGATTATTGCTTCTATGTACGGAAAGTTGTACGGTCTAATTTATGTACGAAAAGTTATTAGAAAAATTAAAGTGGCGATCCAGACTTAATATCACGAAAAATCGCCACAATTACAAATAAGCATTGCGGAAAACGAACATGGTGCGAACCGTTAGTGCTGATTAATGATATAAGTATAACGTCGGTACTCGTACGTAGAGCAAGTTACATTGTAATTCTGTCTTTATGTCAAGTCAAAAATTTAACTTGTCTCATTAAGATTTCCGGTAATGGAAAAGGTATAAATATCTAGCGTTATTAGTGCTGATTATTGCTTCTATGTACGGAAAGTTGTTAATAAATTAAAGTGAAATTCTAGTATGAGATAATGGCAAAATAGACACTTTTACAAAGACATTTTGATAACACAAGAAGGTGTCAATTGTTGATGCTATGTTAATGCTAGTTAGTGTTAAAAGTACGTTAATGTACGTTAATATGTACAGAGCTTTTAATAAACTAATGCAGCTATAACAACTTGTCGTCAACCCGAAATTGCCACTTTTACAAATAAACTTCTGGGAAAGTAAAAGGGAATCAATTATTAGTGCTGTGTTAGTACTTTTTGGCTCTACAACACAACGTTAGTACTCTTACATATAGAATAATACGAACAAACAAAAGTGGCATCTGGCTTGATGTCAAGTTACAATGGACACTTTTATAACTCTGTACATAAAGGTATTAACGTTTGCTAATAACAACCACTAAAATATTCCTAATGACTTGAAGTCTTTTCGTTTTCCTCCAACCTTATTTGTAAAAGTGGCAATTCATGCTTGACCGCCAATTTAATTTGTTATAACTTTTTATAGGTAGAAGCACTACCCTTATGCTTGCAGCTCTGACGAGAACTAACATAACACTAATAACTGAAAGCTTTCCTTTTTCAGAAAAGCGTATTTGTAAAAGTAGCAAGTTTGGTTTGATGTGGCTCTAGATTAGCCACTTTAATTTGTTAATCATTTTTCATATGTAGGAGCAATAGCATTTCTTCTGTAGCACTGACTAGGATTTACGTAGCACTAACGATTGGCAGTCGTCTCGTTTCCTGCAAAGCTTTATATACTTTTTGCCCTGTCTGTGTTTATGCCTTCTGAGTTGTAAGATGGTATGTCTAGTGTGCAACGAAATTGACTGTAAGCAAGTACACAGGACCTATTACTGATAATAGTATTCTGCTTCTGAGTAGATACGTAGGTTAAAAAAAACTTAGCAAATCTGCTTTCCAATTACTTTCTTATTATTTTGTTTCAGTTCTTATGATATGAAAGTCTTACAGTTGTTCTACTATTGTAAACGAAATGGCAGGAAAAGCAAACGAAGAAGAAAAGCAAGAAAAGGGAATGGGATTTTATCTAGTATGAAAATACTACGCGTAATTTTTCAATATACTGTCATCCAGGGGACTTCGTTGAAAAAACTTCACACTTTTCACCATACATTGAGCTTTTCTACGTTTAGCGCGTTGCTTTGAGCCTCAACAGAAGAGTGCTTCTGTTTGTTTTTATATTTGCCCACACATAAGCTAATACTAATTCGTAGATGATCTAGATACTAGGTAAGTTTAAGCCAATCAATTCAATATTTTACTCCCTTCTCTTCGTCCTTTCCGCCTCTTTCGTGGAAATTCTGAATTTCCTTTCCCTATGACAAATTTTCCTCTAAAGGATGGTTGCCACGAAACACTTAATCAAGCTTAACTTTGTTTTTCTTTCTTATATTTTTTTTATTATTTTCAAACTTTCTATCATCTTTATTTACTAATCACTCAATATTAACCAAAGGTAGAAGGAAAAAATTAATAAATCCGAAAAATCGTGAACTACGGTATAAACGCATTTCTTTCATTGCATTGCTATATCTGTCTCGCTTGTTTTCTTACTGTTGTAGAGCCCTTCAAAATGGCTTAATGTTTGTGACAGTGCTGAGTCCTTACTTTGAAATACTGGTTAACACAAATTGTGTAATAAGTGGTTTTCGTTTAACGTGTAGATTTGAAATATGTAACAATTTGATAAAACGTCTTTTGGAATAGACTACTTTGTGTTGGATTGCAACTTTAACTCTAGCGGTATTGAAGAGGAGAGCTGTAAAACAATTGTTACCTCGTCGATGTCTGTATCGTTCAAACTTTCATTGCTTTTATCTTTTCGCTTAAAAATTACAAAAGCTTTTCAAGATCATATGTAGTCCATCCACTCTGTGTCTGTATATACAGGATGTTTCTAAAGAACACCGAAAGAATTTGGGAAGTTATTTTTGACACAAAGATAAGAGAAAAGTACAAATCAACCTGAGTGTAGAAATGATTCTTTTCTGCGCTATCACAAGCCGAATATTTGTCAGATAATGCAAACACAGCAATAATTCT
This sequence comes from Thermobia domestica, assembly GCF_964235325.1. Lineage (NCBI taxonomy): Eukaryota > Metazoa > Arthropoda > Insecta > Zygentoma > Lepismatidae > Thermobia > Thermobia domestica. The sequence continues at coordinate 264,827,534 of NC_137463.1, forward strand.
AGAACAAAATGTCAGATCAAAGTAGAGTAAAAGAGAAGGTTTATTATTTTTAGTCGCAGAATCCATTGTTATATTTTGACACAAATTTTAAATTTCTTCATTATGTCCACAATGTTTGAATTGGCAGCAAAATGGTTCGTTTCTTTATAAAATCATTGGAATGGACATAATATCTAATAAATAAAGCAAAGATAAAATATCAAAAATATCTTGTATTTCAAGTTTACTTTCACTTCATGTTCTCTTCATAAAAACTTCACGAACTACGTCGAAGTATTATTTTAATAAGCTGTTTGTTGTACTAGGTATTATTTAGTTCATGGACTAAACAAATATCTGTTGGGTCAAAACTGAAACTTTCTCCGTACAAGAAGCACAGATATTTTATTACAATATTCGATCATCTAATGTAAGGAACGAAAATTAGTACCAATAATTGAAGTTTTTTGCTGCAAAAGTAATCGACATTGTCTTTAATCACAATTTAATTAAGATACATTTCACTTAAGTGGAAACAATACAAAAGCTGATAGGCTTTCATATACAGGACTTTGAAGTGTTAACTTATCTAATGTATGACAGTCCGCCATTTAACAACAGAATTTGTCCGACATAACTACCAGCAACTTGAGAATTTCTCCGACAGCACACTTTCGACTGGTGAAGACTTCTTTGTAGGTGCGCGAACGATATTTTATTTCATTCGTTTTGGGACACTTCGGAGGTTGGGAACTTTGAACATCTTAGGAGAAAAAAATAGTGTATCAGAAATGCAAGTGCATAGTTACCCATTACGCCGGCATTTGCACTCGTTACAGGGCTGTCAGTGGAGAGAATAGCACGAATTCCGGACCTAGCTTCCATTTATCTGTGAAATGCCAGCGATGGTTTGGCTGTATTACGGAACTGTTTGTAGTTTCACTAGGTTGGTGTCCGATTCACACAGTGTGAGAATTTCTCTGTAATAAATATCCTGTGTTAAGGCTGCATAGCTTCAATTCATCTTTGTTCAAATCTCGGCCACACCGATGAATCTGTGACAATAACTTTCGTTGAATTAACAAATGAAATTTCTCGTCCTTTTGCATTGATACTTCTGTACGTAATTGTTCAAACTTTTCAACAATTCGTCAATATATCGACGACTCGTCTAAAATGACTACAAGCTTTCATCATCTTCCGCCAGTTCGCGCTCGTAAGGACTTCTACAGTAACTATTTATGTTTCACTACTCGGGTGGCTTTCAGTACATGAACGTTCCTGCTATGAATCATAATGACGCGTAACGTTCTGTGAATGACTTCGTGGATAATTGGTTGAGACAGGTGGAGCCGAGGGGGCTTTAGCAGGTTATGTTATGGATTTTCCAGAATCTTTAATGTCAATTCCGTACACCACTAGTAGTTTAGCTTCACTGGGGTCTGTTTCGGATGTGGCTTTGTCAGTGATGAGTCAGTCGCAGAGCCATGATATATAGCCCGAGAGTGGTCGCGCTATATATCATGGCTCTGCGACATTCAAAGTGGAATGTTCAACAACAAATACCCCGTGTTCGTGGCACTCTTCTACTATATTGGATCAACTGAAGTGTGCGCCAAACGGTGCTATAATCTAGATTTCTCAAAGTCGACTCACTTTCGGGGCCATTAGATTACGCATAACACGATAATTTGCTGCCAGAGATAATATGAACTACTGCCTCTGTAATACTGTTTCCTTTGTATTTCGATTATATGGAAGCCTATCATCTTCTGTAGAAGTTGTCTTTTCTTTACATAGTAAAACTTAGTCTTTGGATAAAATGGACTAGCTGTCATATTCAACAAAGATTTTTTTCTTGGTTTCTGAATGAAAGATTCCATTCTAGTAGTCTACATCAATGGTTGCCGCTTCCTATTCTTCCTTCGAAATTTCCTCTCACTACCGCTTCTTTGCAGACTCTTCCTACTCACTTTTCTTACCTACAAATAGTTAAAATTAGTTCAACACATCTAACATAATACAAAAAATAAAGAGGAAAGACATCATCAAAATATAAATGTTTTAAAGAAATTTTAGGAGAAGAATGTCATTTAACATGCATCCAAAATGAAAATGCTATCCACAGCAAATAAAATTATTTTTTTCTAAATTTTAATTAGCTGTATAAGAAAAAATAATATTAAAGTTTAAAGACCATGTTTTACTATAATGGAAGCACGATAAACTGGAAGATTTTTTGACATATTGGCTTGTAACATATTCGCAAAATTTCTAACGTAAATTTTTCTATTTAACAACAAGGTATTCCATATCCCTTGAATAAAGGATATAATTTTAGAACTAGGTGTTATGTTTTCTCTAATTGTTATTACTACTTTCTAAGCCGAAATGTAAAGTGAACATTCGATATTTGATGCTGTTCAGTTCGAGCTGCCAATGCTACACCATAGTCCCTGGTGGCAATTTTATTGAAAAATTCACGTATATGTTGCAATTCAATGTACAAACTGCAAGACTCAGGTGAGTCTCGTGAAGTTATTGTGGCAAAATTAAAGTAATAAGTCTCAAGGGTTTTCATAACCTAAGATGCATCAGTTCATTCAGCCATGTAGCAATACTTAATATGGCGCTACCAAACTAATGCACCCCTTAACCTTCAGGTAATAGATAACTGCTAAGACATGTTAATACCAAATCCATATAGGTTAAGGATTACGTTAGATACTATAACCATTATTTCATTGAAGCTTACATCGAGCTACAGTACGACTCTGCACGCACATACAGATTAATTTGTGCCATTGGGGCACTTATCAAAAAATTAATAAACATCAATTATCTTCACAATAATAACCTCAATTCAACCGACAATCCTTACGAAATGACTAGCAATCATGAACTTGATTGCACTATCTAAATTAACACATATATGCTCCATCTAAGCATTTTTGAAAACAAGCTAAAATCACAATACTAATTATACTACTAGAATTGGCATGTTGTGTTCAGCATTTTGAGGAGCACCGGAAAAACATGCTAGGGGGACTTTCAGACAAAACATGTCAGAAGTTTGTACCCCATCTACCCCAGTCGCCTCACTTATTCCCCAACGACTTATGTTCTTTAGATTGAAAATGAAGTTGAAAGTCCGTCAGTTTGAAACTATTTATGTGATCCATTAACAAATGTGCGTAGTGATTCACGCTTTCAGCACGATAAAGGAAATAAACTAAACTCCTTGGCATATAGTCCCAAACACTCTATGCCAACCAGCCGACTATGTGAAAATTGAAAGATATGTGACTAGCCGTAGGTGAATTCTTTTGGACTGAAGACTTACTTCTTTTTGTAAAGTAGTTCTTCAATTATTTTCACATTCCTGGATGAAAGCAACACTGCCACGTTCTCACGAAAATTCGTTGATCAAAGCGACGAGAGAAATTGCCAACTTCAAGGATACATTTCGAAAGTGGCAGATTTGCTGAAACTGCTGCATACTGGGGTATATATTTAGGGTAATCTCGAAAAATAAGATTTTATGTAGAAAAAGAAATGCATGAAGACCGAAAGTGCTTATTTGAAAGAAGTAAGGAAATAACAGGAATACACGAATGTTATAGTGGAATTCCACTGAAAAGTGTATTTAGGAAGATACGTATAAGACAATAAGTTAGATACTGAAGATAAGTTAGATGGTGAAGTAAAAACAGATTCGTTTGAAGTTGCGAATAAAAAACGTATGAATTGGGAAAAGAATACATAGCAACTAACTAGTTATGAAAAGCATTTTGAACTTGTAAGTAAAGATATCATATCATAAAGGGTCCATCATCTACCCTAAAAAATAACTAAACATTACTTGTGGTAACTGAATTTATAATTTATTCTTAAATACGTTATTCATAAAATTTAACTGTGTTGGAACCTGAACAAGTAAAAACTTTGATGATTACCTCAAAAGTTTCCGACGTGCCTTCGTAACGGTAGGATCCAATTAGTATCACCTTGTGGTATCCAACATGTCGAATTCTGTATCTACCTGGTTCAACATCTGCAGGAATTTGCCACTGGATTTCAGCTTCGCTACAGCCAAGAAAACATGTCCGATGCCAAATAAATCTGAAATTAACAAATACAAAATATTTTTTTCTAGCATGACAATGGGAATTAATGTAAATGTGCGATCATTGTAGCAAAATTATATACAGAGTGGCCCAAAAGTAGGTATACAGACCTAGATATATAAAACATACAGGAATGTATATCTACTTTTGGGCCACTTTAGTATATCCATCTAAAAATTTGACAAGCAACTTGGAAGATTTAGAGGGATTTCTTTTCAGTCGGTGGAAAGAAGAAATCCAGTGTTAAATGTTAACCTACTTTCTGTAAAATTCAATACTTAATAATGCAAAGAACAAACATTTACAAAACTAGTAATCGTATTACTTGTAAATCCACGTGAATGGGTTTCTAAGGCGTCCACTTTTCTCAATTAAATTGAAACTGAAAACGGTAATAACATTTCTATTACTCCCGATTTTACTAGAGAGATTAGGACGGAGATGGAGTATATTGCTGGGACGTTTAGTCGAACACACAAAAAAAGAATATTTCTCGCTATTTATTACCCCTTTTATGTCAAAGCGATCAATGCAAAAAATGAAATGAGTTTATTGCTGATACTTCAGGTTCGAATGGAAGATTCAGAGAGGAAATGGTGCCCATTACTAGAACTCCAAATCGAATTTCAGGAAACCATTTCTCGTTATGTATTATTGTTCATGTTCTAAGTAGACCAATACTGAAATCGTAAGTTACAGTCCGTTTGAATCAGTTCTGGGTTTAGTAGAGAGTTCTGGGGACAACTAATTGATTGCTGGAAAGTTTCCCAATATACAAAAGACGTTGCATAAGTTTTGGACAGATGAGTATAATTGTGTATTCGTTGTAATATGATGATGACATTTTAGGTGAATATGTTTTATCTCTTTGAATACAAAATTAGAATAATTATTCCTTCCTATTGTTCACAGGCAAACCACAATTGATCCTGAAGTAGACATCGAGACCCGACAACGGTTGGTAATGAAATTCCTGTTCAAAACCAGTGATGAAAAAACTACATTAATTCATAGAAAGTTGCTTCCGATTTATAGGGATTACACTTTGGATCGCACCAGTATCCAAAGTTAGTTGCAGCTGTTCACAAAACCTAGACTTTCTAGGTCAGGCCTGAAAATCATTACCTCCATTTATGGGATCATTGCTGTGTCATTTTCATTTACTTTTTGGAATGTCTCTACAATTAACAAGGAGTGTTATTGTCTGTCACTGGATAAGGTACGATGTATTCTCTAGACAAAAAGATTGGAGCTACAAGGTAGGATCATCAATCTCCATAATGGCAATGGCCAGACTCACACAGTTATAATCACACAATAAAAAAATCATGAAAATGGAATGAGAAGTTGTCCCTGAGCCTCGCTATTGTCCGGACTTGAGTCCTCCAGATTACTTCCTGTTTAGTAGTCTAAAGATCCACCTACGAGGAAAAGCATTAGACAATGCCAAGGCCCTCATTTCTTGTGTGAAACAATGGAGTAAATATCAGCTACCTGAATTGAATCAAAGTGCATTCAAGGCATGGAAAAAACGTTAGACGAAACGTGTCGCAGCAGATGGAGGCTGCACTCAGTGACATGTTCTTGTAGCCAAAGGATCAAAATATATCCACCTGAAACTTCATCATCATATTGTAACTAACAATAATTTTATAACTATATGTACAAAATTTATTGAATACCCCTTGTTTGTTAACGTTTCTGCTCTATAGTGATTAACCTTAAAACCGGAAATGATTGGTTTTTACCACTTGGTGCTTTAACATTACGTCTAGCAACGAACTCGATACCTAATCTTCGACTCGCCAAATCCTAGGTAAATCGATAGATCGCCATCAAGTAATTCTTGATAGTTTGTGATTTTCGGACGAATAGGTACAGAACAGACTACCTAAATATTTAAAGGTATTTTGATAAACCAAGTTCCTTTAAAATAATTAATTCGAATTTCCATATGTATGCCCACGTATGCCCAGAAGTGCTTGATTCCGGTTTTTCAGAGTGCATAACACTCTAGTACTCCCTCTTCTTTTTGCTCTGTGCTAGTCCAAGCTGTAAGAAAAACAAGAATGTCTTATTACCAAAATAGACTAAGAACTTCTAGAACAAAACAATCTTTCTACTTCAACCAAAAATAATTCTTTTATTGTTGTGTGTCTGTAAGTTATCCAAATGCAAAGTTTTGCCCAAGGGTTACAAATCGGTTTGTTTAAATATTACAGCAAGGTAGGTGAGTTACCTGCGCACTCCGCGGCTCTCAAGATAAAAAAACGTGTGAGTTATATGGCTCACGAGGCCCAGGGACTAAAAAAGCATAAATAAGAACTAAATTGTACTATACTACAGTAGATAATGTATTAATATAGGAGATCATGGAAGGGAATACAATAATTGGGTATATTTTAAGAAAAACATTACCAGCATGGTACCGGTTTTGGTTTCCGATGAGAGAACATTAAAAATACTGATCCCATTACAGTGTTTCGGATTCCGTGTTAAATTGTAAGTCCACGCCTCATCTAGTATCGGTAATCTAAAGGATGCTACACTCCACTCCAACCAAATAACTAATATAGGTTGTAGGAGGAAAATATACCCTATTTGGAAAGCTAATAAACTTAAAACCAAAGAAGATATGGCAGTTGCTCTTTAATTTCCGTCAAATAATTGTTTTAAACCAGTGTTTTTAAACAAAATACTCAAGTGGTGGCTTCTATTATTGATACAAAGCGTGAAACTGATGTGAAATGCATACTGCGTTGGAACCGACGACTAAGCATATTTTGAAACTTCTCAACAACAAAGAGATTATGTTCTTGCAACAACGTAATGTTGTACACTGAAAATGCACGTTCACCGCTATTCGACAAACACGTCCCCTATCACTGCACATGTTACCCATTCGAAGCCATATTCCTCGAAAATTGTGGTGTTTGACATTTTCCCTCAGCAAAAAGAAAAAGAAAGCTCTCAGTCGATCTTCCTCAAACATCGTTGTCAATATTTCCAACAAGCAGATTTTGGAGAAACTAAAAGAAGGAAAAAGAAAAAAGAAAGAAAGAAAGAAACTATAATCCTTCAAAATTACCTATAAAAGCTGAAGGAAGATTCAATAGGAATCGAAATAGCTAGATCAAATTATCTATTCAGGTCAAGTATTTGACCACAACAAGATATATCTAATCAGAGGAAAGACTGAATGAACTGAAATTATGTGTTTCTAGAATGCTTTCACAGGACTCGTTCAACGTGAGTTGTCACCCATTCATTCACCGAAGCCATGATTTTGCTATCAAAGAATACAATTACTGCACCTTGCTTGGGGAAATATATATGCGTGAGTTACAAATGAGTAAAAATTAATTGTCAGAATCTACCTTAGAACCAGCGGCGCAAATCTGTCTTCAACTTTGGGGGGGCGGGTAAGAACGTTTCCCCATATAATATACGTATTAAGTGATGTTCAAAATGCTTATGAAGGTGAAAAACAATGTTGTGAAAGATCAAGCGAGCAGAGTTCTCTTCAACATTGGAAGGCGGCAGATTTGCGGCTTATTCTGGGGAGACATCAATTTCATCTCATTTTCCTTTGAGGCAGTTGGACACAAATCATCACATTTCTCCCCCCAAAAGAACATATTTCAAATCGGATTATTAGGGAGACAGTCTTAGCCAGTTCCAAGATTAGAGGGGACATGTGCCCCTCATCCCACCTTGGATTTGCGCCACTGCTTAGGAGTGTTCTCTTGAACAGATTGGCTCCTTTTACCGAGAAAAGTGCTCATTTTATTAACACAAATAACTTTCTCAGAAAAGATTCCATATAATTTAAAAATTCCTGTTTTTCTTTAATGTATTCACGTAGCTTAATCGTCTAAATTATTTGATCTTCCTACGAGTCTAGCAAATAGCACGCACTCCTTTGGTACACAGGGTCTTGAGTTTGATTTCCGGCGAGAAAGCTTTGAACGTATTTCAGTAGTTCGAACTCCACCTTAAACTTCAAGTCCACGTCCCATACAGCCTTGGAGCTGAAAAGAGTCACTATTCTTCATTGAACAAGCATAGAATTTAATCAACTTATAAATTATAATCTACTGGTGTTCGTCTGATATGGAACGTTATAATCCTAATCAGTGTTGTAGAGGCGTGTGTCTTATTGCATTTCTGTAATAGTTTATTGTTATTTTGAATACTCAAAACAAAAGCTAGTATTCACTATACTCAATATCTGTTGACTGAATACTAGTATGTGTATCTATCTATATACTGTATCTAAAAATGATAATCACTGTATTTGTGATTTTGTACGTCTTGAAGTATCCGACCGATCTCGGTCAAATTTTCCATGTAGATGAGGTTCGAGCCTGGGATCTCTTTTATCATTTCCCTTTCTTTCTACAAGTAGGAGACGGGAAGCGAATAATAACTCTTGAACCACGTGACCAATCTCGATCGAACTTTCAACATAAATGAAGTTCGGGTCAAGAATGGTTTGTATCCTTTCACTTTGACGGTACAACGTGGGAGAAGAGGAGGGAAAGATATTTACAAATGATCAAAAATGACCGGTATTAGTATCGAGTACATAGTTTTCGTGGTCGCTGAGGTGAACACTAACACTTCCGATGTTGTTTAAATCCAAATTAGCCCTTTCTGTCCAAAACGAAACGTACTGTCACCGAACGAAGAATTGGTATTCTGCTAGTTATATATAAATACGAAAAACGAGTATTTTGAAGTGTAAAATTAGATAATTGATTCGTCTCTGAAATGAACTTTATTTTAGAGCGTGAAGCAAAATATCACATATAAGCATTATCAAAATTATTTATATATGTATTATTTCTGTTACGATTATGAATAAATCAACGATATTTTGGTTTTGGTCTATTTGACTTTATTGTATGACAATACAAGGATTAACCCGTTTACTACAACTGGGACATGTCCTGCAATACATTCTCAGAGAACCCGTGGTAATTTACCGCATGTTATTGCTATGAATCGGTGTTTCACTGGTAAAGAGAAGCCTGCTAATGGTTTAATTCTTATAATTACACCTAACAGTATTCAGCAAATGAAGAATAATTACAGATTCCACTTGAAGGTTTTCCACCTGGTTTTCTGACAATATACATATCATAATTGAAAACACAAGATTGATCATTCATTGATCATTCATTTCACTACTGCTTGGACATATAGGTCCCACGTAAAAATATCAGTGGGGCACATATGTTACTCCTTTCTCATGTTGAGAAACGAAACGGCAGGAAATATTTTTTTTTTTTAATATTTATACATTTTAGAACAACTTACATTAAGGTTGATTACTAGGTGCCCTCGGTGATATGCTAAACGCTGCTTCAATAGTACGGCGTTGCCAGATAGTGTCGAATGTTTACTGATGTCAGATAATAAAAGGAGTAATGATGGAATTCTGCTTGGATATTTGTTGGAGAAATTTGTTTTCGACCCTTACCGCAATTCACAGCTAAGTTCCGCTTTTCGAACTGCAACGCTAGAATCTAGGAATCTTCTTATTGTGACTACGACAGTAAACTTTTAAATTTGGCAACAACGCATTATAGTGTCCGGCGCAAGTTTTTCTCAAAATCTATTTCCTCACATGTAAATTAAAATTTAAATAAAATGTGAAACATAACACGATAAACGGTCAAACAATATATCTATTTCGTAATAAGATCGTTACTCTAAAATACTTTCCACACACAAATGAGCATTTCATAAAACTGAGGACTTCTAATGAGATCTAACAGCAAGTGCCATCTTGTGTGCTCATTGTAAAAAAAATCAAATATTTTCTTTTATTTGTTATCTTTATTGATATCAGAAGACACAACCAAACGAAACATAACTCTATCTTATAGTACAATATTTATAATATGTAACGTTTCATTGTGCAGTAATTAAGAGAATGAGCTAAAATATGTATTGACTTCCGGGTGGTGATCCACCTTAATGTTTCCCACTCCGAAAGAAAATTGGTAGTAAAAGGGTTAAAGCAAGCTGCACGCCTTCATTTGCTGAATACTGTTAGGTGTAAATTTACATTTCTTTCCGAAACACCTTTAAAGAGACTAAATAAGAGGAAATACCTACAGTAAAAACTTACTTGGTCTCCCAGTTAGCATCGGTTGCCACTACGGTCCAGTTGCTGTCGGCTGTTGGTTGGAATCTTTCTACATATAAATACGAAGATTCAGTCATAAGATTGTTCCTTGGATGACCTGAAATCTGTAACGAATTGTAAATACTTACTCTCAATCCAAATAGCTTATACAATTCCAAAGAATAGTTAATATTGCCACGATAACATTTATATATATTTATGTGTACGACAACAAGGATAATAGTTCAGTACCTTATTAAAACAAAGCTCGTGGCCAGACATGTTTAAACTAGTTTTATTTATGCTGTTAAAATTATAATAAGTGAAGAAGCCATAGTTGATTAAGTGTATTTTCAATTTCTGCGAAATAAATGATAAGTAGTAAGGAAATACAAAGTTTAAAACAAGCAAAAATTAGTTTAATTTCTGGAAATAGTTATCGTCGTTAAGTTTTGGTGAGTACTTACATAATTTTAAACAAACTGGGTCTGTAATATTTAATTGTATATGTTCGTTACAATATTTATCTTCATACCCGCATAATTGTCTAATTCAGATTGATGTCAAAACAAGCGTATACGCATAGCAACATCTTTAAGCTAATAAAAATTCTTTTTAATCTGAAAGTGGTAAACACCACAGTAATAATTTTCCTTTCATTTTTAAAAACTAAATCCTTTTCAGCTTGCTTCGTGTTTATTTTAATTTATAATTTGTTCGTTTGTGTAAGCAGTTCTTCTAGGAACTTCCTTTGAAGCACATTTACATATTAACTATTCAGTATACATATTTGTATAGGAACGATGTTTGTTGACTTCTAAGTAAGCAATGCATTTTTAAAAGTATATACTTAATGAATACAAGTGTTTAAAAATTACATCAAAAACACAAATTATTAATAATGTCTCATAAAATACGAACTGTAAATAACTACATATTACGTAACAAAAAAGAATGTAGTTTTTTCTGTGCAGGTTAGCATTCATTGTCCACTGTAGCAATGGAAGATATGAAAAATCAGGTCACTTCATCATTTAATTGATCTAATTAAAACTTTCAAAGTTGTGAATCATGGTTGAGTAAAAAAAGATATTACGTTTGACAATGCAATTTACGCAACACATAACAGCAAATAATGTAACAAGGAAATAAACAATAAAATTGTATGCAAGTTTCACAATAGAAATATGAAAACTACTTGAATCTTTAAAGTTTATCCTAGGAATGTAATTTGTGGTGTGAGAGGTAATGGTTGTCCTTCTTGCCATGCTCATGTCTTCACTATTTTACTATATTTTTTCGTCGAAGAAATAAATATAAAAAGTAGTATCACTATTTATCTATGCTTTATTTTTTGTTTGTCTTCTAGGTTTCTTTCTTTCTCTTTTTACTTCTAAGATAATACTATAAGGAAAGAAACATGATTCTAGACCAAAAGTATACTATACATGACTCTGTAGTATCCTTTACATATATACAATATACCGGAAGTATGACAAGCCTGGGACCATAGGCGAACAAAGTTATATTTCAAAATACTACAAAGTGTAAAATGATCAATTTTGAAAATAGATTATTTTCAACCTCAAATGGCAGATTTCTTTCATTGGCAACCACGCTTAGAATCCACTCTGATTTCTTCAATGTGCAATTTCATTCTCATCCAAAAATGGACGGGCCGTAGGAGGCAACGCATTCTCTCGGGCCATGAGCATTCACTTATTGGCACTATCACTTGAAGATGTGTCAAGATTTATATCTATATTTGTTCCCTGTAATGTGGGTTCCTGTCATCACGGCCTGACACGTCATCAGGTTGCGGATCGAGGAGAAGGCCTCTAGATATAGAGGTTAGCTGCGAATATACTGAATAAGCAGTCGCGGAGAGACGACTAGGACTGGTCCTTCAGCTTGGGGGTCTGGATGAGGCTAACAACCTCATTCTGTAAATATATATATATATATATATATATATATATATATATATATATATATATATATATATATATATATATATATATATATATATATATATAAAGGCTTGTTCAGAAATATTCACAGAAGTCTCACAAGTAACACTTCACATCGTTGCTGCCGGTCTGACGCTAAACTATACATTTTCGGAAAGCACTAGTCCTAAATAGGATAACTACACAGTGCGACGGTCAGACGTTGCCGCGTTCAGGACTTATGGAGCGTCAAACATTAACATGGGGTTTATGAGAGTTACAGGAAACGAAGAAGAACACAAGGTTTGTGACGTTTGAATCGACGTTGTCTGATTGAGCACTTGTTTGCGTAAGTTAAAGGGTACAATCAATGTGCAAATCGTCGAACAGAGCATGAGAGATGCAAAGAGTGCGCTCACAGTGTGCACACTTGACGAACGGTAGTTCGCCGCACGTGAAGCACACGTCACCTTCGTCGAGGGAGTCAAAGCAGTACTCGTGCGGAGAGATCCACATTCCCGGCTCCTCGTCCAGATAGCCAGCCTTGTGGAAAGCGTACCGGATCAGGTTCTTGAATCGGGGTGCGCTGAACTGGTAGAGTGAAAACGACTGTAGTGCCAGGAATCGATCGCGATGCCAGATATCCATGACACTGTCCATGGCCAGTGTGTCGGTCACAAAGCGTACAAAGGACTTGTACTGACGGAAGAAATGCACATCTAAAGGCTGAATCTTTCCAGTGCAACCACCAGGAATCAGTCTCTTGTGCAACGCAACGTCGGCAGGCTTCAGTGCGTTCGATAGATTGTCGTCCTTGTTCAGAGTCCACGAGTCCAATAGCAAAACGATCTTCTTCCGATCATCAGGCATGCTTGGCCAGAACACTTGCTCGTAGAAGTCCTTAAGGTCGTCCCTGTTCATGTTGGACGTTTTGCCAGCAAATGATTTGATGTTCGGTGGATCTGCAGGCTTGTTTCCCGGAAACTTTCCACTTGGTTCCGACACCAGTACATACATCGGCCGCAGAATCTCTCCGGCCATGGTGATCACGGGCATGATCATGTAGCTGTGGGTTGTTGCGCTCATGGATCCCACAACCGCTCGCACGACTGTTGTTCCTTTGGTACGGAGAGTGCGAGTACTCTGCAACAACTTCTTGAAGCTACTCTGATCTGCATTGGCAACCTGCGTTGGTGGGATGCTTTCGCTTGCAATGAGCTCGCGAGTCGCTAATACGAAAGCATCAGCCTGCTGCTGCAAGTCCAACTCTTTCAGTTGCCAGGTCCTGCCGACCCTGTGGGTGATTGCACGGTCCACGATGTTGTTGCGCTTCTTGAATCTGTACACCCACGACGGTGATGCCTTGAACTTGAGACTCTTGTTAGGGTCCAGTTCATTAGCTGTTTGCCTAGCCCAAATTCGCAACGTTCGATCGTGAATGATAGCAGTGTGCTGTTTCTCCGCGAACATGCCCCGAACTGCCTCATTGATCTCTGCCATCAGCGTCTTCTTGTCATCTTTGCCTTGTGTTGCCCCAAAGTGACGTAGCACGCCAATGTTCCGAATATACCTGAACTGATTCTGCAGAGTCGAGTGGGTAGCACGACCGGTCTTTGTGTTCCAAGGCCTACCTGTTTTTGGATTTACCGTCCAGTAGGCATAGGCTTTTGCCTTGTACTCGCGCCACTGCTCTGGTGTCATTTTGGAGTCTTCTGGAGGCTGATCCTGGAACTTCGGCTTCTTCACAGGAGAGGGCAGGTATTCTGACGCTGATGAGCCAGATGCGGAAGACGTATGAGACTGCTGCGATGACGAAGGCATCTCTGCATCCTCCTGCTCTTGGTCTTCCTCGTCTCCAAAATCCATGTCTCCGTCCCCCTGGTCACCATCACTGTCACCGAAGCCGAGCGTACGAATCTCTTCAACGACTTCCATCCCGCTGGTCAAAAGAGACTTGATGTGTGCCACCATCCTTTGCTCTTCCAAATTTGGATTGCGCTCATTTGTCCCGATCTCGGCCACCAGAGCCCAAACGACCACTTTCGGATCCATCTTACAACGCATACCTAAAAAACACAAAAACAACACAAATGTTAGCACAGAGTACAAATGCAAGACGAATTAGCATGAAATAATACGACTGCTACAACACAAATGTTAGCACAGAGTTCAAATGCAAGACGAATTAGCATGAAATAATACGACTGCTATGGTTACTCTCATAAACCCCATGTTAATGTTTGACGCTCCATAAGTCCTGAACGCGGCAACGTCTGACCGTCGCACTGTGTAGTTATCCTATTTAGGACTAGTGCTTTCCGAAAATGTATAGTTTAGCGTCAGACCGGCAGCAACGATGTGAAGTGTTACTTGTCAGACCAGGACTAATAAGTTGGCAAGACCTCAGCCAAAGAAAATGGGACACGACATTTGAAACTTGGAATATTAGAAATCTTTATAAGGCAGGTGCGTTAAAATCCGTAACGAGTGAGTTAGAGAAATACAGGATGAACCTAGATGGAGTTTAGGAAGTTAGATGGGAAGGAAATAGAACTCCGGGATGTCCGGAAATTTTACGTTCTTTTGCGGGGAAGAACAGAAAAATCACCAATTAGGAACAAGGTTTTTCGTTCACAAACGAATAATATTAGCAATTAAGCGGTTTGAATTTGTTAATGGTAGACTTTCTTTTATTACTCTGGAGGATGTGTGATGTGATATTATTATTTTAAATGTACATGCCACAACAGAAGATAAGGATGACGATATAAAAGACAGTTTTTACGAAGAAGAAGAACGGATATTTGACCAACTTCAGCGATACCATATGAAAATTCTATTAGGGGATTTCAATGCGAAGGTAGAATGAGAGGATATTTTCAAACCAATAATAAGGAACGAAAGTCTGCATAAGGAAAGTAATGACAACGGTGTTAGACTCTTGAACTTAGCAACATCCAAAAACTTTGTCGTGAAGACTACAAGATTCCCACATCGTGACGTTCATAAATACACTTGGACCTCATCAGACGGAAAATACATAATCAAATCGATCACTTTTTAGTAGATAGAAAAAGACAATCTAGCATAATTGACATTCAGCCGTTTAGAGGAGCTGATTGTCACACTACTCATTATCCGGTAGCAGTGATAATAAGAGAGATATAATTGTTCAATAAAGGAAATATTCAATGTCGGAAAACGGAGAGATGTGATTTAAAGAAATTAGAAAAGAGCCAGGTAAGAGACAAATACCAGATTGAAGTTTCAAATAGATTCTTGGTTTTAAAAGAATCTGAGTGCACTAGTGTTGAGCGTAACTGGATTGAAATTAGAGATAGCGTTAAAATACCAGCAAAAGAGAAATAAGGACACTCGAAAATAGGAACAAACAGTTGTCCGACCAGGAATGAATTAAACTATTAGAGAAAAGAAAGCATACAAAATTACGTTGGCTACAAATTCCGAATACAATACCCACACACAATTTCGTAGACATCAGGCGGGAAACTTCCAAAACGTTTAGAACAAAGAAACTCAAATGTTTGAAAGCTAAAATTAAGGAACTTGAAGATAATAGTAAAAATAAAAAAAAAAAAACATTTGGGATATGAATAAGGGGATCAACGAATTTAAGAAAGACTATTATCATCGTGTTATATATTAAAGAAAGCTGACAGAACAGCTCTCACTGCTATACAGATAGCATCTTAAACAGATGAAAAGATTTCTTTGGTGGATTGCTTAACACGCAGCCCAAAACTAATGTGCCTGGAGAAAGGAAACTACACACCGCAGAACCGTATAGTCCAGAACCTAATCTAATAGAAGTAGAAATCGCTATAAAGAAATTAAAGAAACACAAATTTTCGGGTGTAGATGAAATTCCGGCTGAGTTAATTTTAGCTGGAGGCGAAAAATTGTAAAACAAAATACACAAACACATTCTCCTTATCTGAAACAAGGAAGAATTGCCACAAGAGTGGAAAGAATAAAGCATTGTTCTAATTCACAAGAAAGGCGACAGAACTAACTGTAATAATTATCGAGGCATTTCTCTTCTGTCAACATCCTATAAAATCCTTTCAAATATTCTATTAGCAAGATTGAACCCATACCCAGATGAAATTACTGAAGATCATCAGTGCGGGTTTAGAGGAAATTTATCAACTATCTACCACATATTTACCATTCGACAAATACTCGAAAAGAAGTGGGAATACAATACTCTGGTACATCAACTATTTATTGATTTTAGAAAGGCTTAGGACTCGCTTATGAAAGAAACATTGTACAACATTCTTACAGAATTTGGAATACCGAAAAAGCTTTATAGATTAAGATATGTTTAAATGAATCCCAAAGTGCAGTGCGGGTACGAAAATCCACGAGTTTTTTACGTCGAGAATGGCCTGAGACAAGAAGATGCGTTTTCGCCATTATTATCCAACTTTGTCCTGAGATACGCTATAAGAAAAATTAAAAAAAAACAACCAGACCTTTAAGTCCAATGGTATAACCAGGTTATGGCTTTTGCTGATGACGTAAATTTAATAGGGAATGATAGGATAACAATAGAAACAAATACAGAGATCTTATTAAACGCTTTCAGGAACATGAGTTTAGAAGTAAATGCAGAGAAAACTAAATACATGGAAGCTCATCAGGTTCGTAATGCGGGAAATTATAGATGCGTTAAAATATCAAATGAAACTTTTGATAAAGTGGATACTCTCAAATATCTAGGATCAACATTAACAGATCGAAACCATATTAACGAAGAAATTAAATGACGACTAAAAGCAAACAACTCGTGTTATTATTCACTTCAAAATCTCTTGTCATCGCGAATTCTGTCGAGGAATTTGAAGCTTAAAATTTATAAAACGATAATTATACCTGTTGTTCTGTATCGTCGCGAAACATGGTCGCTTACTCTGAAGGAAGAACATAGACCGAAAGTATTTCAGAACAAGATCCTGAGACAAATATTCGGACCGAAGAGAAACAGAAATGGGAAATGGAGGTAACTTCATAACAAGAAACTCCATAATTTATTAGGTTTGCCAAACACTGTTAGAGTCATCAAGTCTAGGAGGCTCAGGTGGACAAGTCATGTAGCCAAGATGGTAAAACGTAGAAACATTTTCAAAGTCAACTGGAAGACCACGGAAAACGACCATTAGGAAGATCTAGGCGTAGATGGGAGGAGAATATTAAGATGGATCTCGCAGAAATTGGAATAGAAAATAGAAACTGGATCCAGTTGGCTAAGGATAGAAGTCAGCGGAAAGCTTTTGTGATCGCGTCAGTGTACCTTCGGGTTCCCTAAGCCATAGCGTTACATATATTCTTCTTTCTCACCTCAACCATAAGTTGATGGGCAATATGGAAATTTTAAAATTTTTCTTTCGCTTGGAAGAGCTGTTTTATACTTTATGTATATTAGGCATGCAGAAGAAGGTGATATGAGCATAATATGTAATTCATATGGTGAAATGGAGTGCAGTAACAGAACACAAAGATATATGATGTTAGTTGTTACGAGGGTGTTAATCTTCTATTCTGGGGCTACTCAAAGTAGTTCAAACGCGTGAAGCCCTGTTAGAAAACAAAGAGTTTATTAATGAAAGTATGTGCAATGGATGGATGGTGATAATATATACGACGACGGGGTTTATACTGAGCAATGACCTAATCATGTTCGTAGATATAAGAAGGTGATATAATGGGAAACGTGTGTAACGTGGTACAGCTGGTGTCTGGTCTAAGAGTTCCTGGAGAATCGGATAAGCGTCTGTTATACGGTGTTAAATGTAACGAGAGCGAAGACTGTAAAGATGCGGTAAGTGTATTTTTATAGATGTGCTACTTGAGGCATCTTCTGTAAGGAAGAAGCAAGGCGTAAGACATGGCGTTCCAGGACTTGTAGTTTTTATAAAACTTCTGTGGAGCCAGTAAAAGGCGATATGATCATACGTGACAACAGGACAAACAAAAAGCTTTATATGTATAAAGAATGAGAACATCCCAGTTAGTGATATTTAAACTGGTAACAAGTTGATCTGATAACAAATATTAACTAGTAAATTGGAGTGGTGGGCGTTACAAGGGAGATGTTTGTCGAAAATAACACCAAGGTACCTCACGCTATTTGGTAATAGTAGAGGTAAACCTAGCGATGTAAGGTGAAAAGTCCTAGATTTTGTGTTAAACAGTACTTGTTTGATTTAGTCCAAATAACGTCGTTTGTATTTTAGATGGATTTAATTTAAGTTTCCATTTGAGATACCAACTGGCGAGCTATCAATTGGCGGTTGTAATGTTGCGTTTATTCAATCCATTGAAGAATAAAAAGCAATATATGCTGTATCATCAGCAACCTGAATGTCATAAATTGTGGTTCTGGTATTGGCACGTCAGCAATATATAGGATATACAGCAGTGGTGTTTTTCTAATATTAACTTTCGTAGTGATCAACCAATGTCTGAGGCAGGTGAGAAACGTCGACACCCAACGGACAAATTGATAATAAATTATGTTTAATTTTGCTAATATTATGTTTATTTCAATATTGTCCGCTTTTTAGCCTCGACATAAAAATGCATTAAACTCCACTTGATAGGCTACTTATACACAACATGTGAATGATATTCCTAGAAAAACGTATGTTGGTTGCAGGAGAAGCAGCTATCAGCTGACAATAAGTACTACTCTCTGCACTGTTTCATTCCGTGTTAAGTAAGATTTCTCACCCAACTCTAGTATGATATATTAACCGAGTACCAACTTGTTTGTGCCATGTAAAATAAGTATTTATATTACATATTTTATTTCATTGTCTCTATGTATATATACTCCTGTATTTACTTAAATAACTAGTGATTTCACTTCACAGAGTAGGATTAATACTAAGCCCTGTAAGTTCCTGAATATTTCAAATTGTTTTGTAATTTATAACTATTTCTCGACATTACAACCACACAGATCATTAATACTAAAGATACACTTACGATCCATTGCTCTACTTTTTCAATTTTGTTTAATGTTTTATTCTATGAGGTTCTTAAAGACAATGCAATGCAATCAGATACAATCAAACCTGGATAAGTGGAATCACATGAGAGTTTCTTCCTCAGTAGTTTGAAAACATATATGTCTCACTTACTGGAAGTAATGATGAAGGACACGATTCGAAGTATTAGAAGTTTCTCAGTTATCTAGGTCCCACTCATTTAGGTCTAACTTCTAACATTGCAATTATAAATTTACTTACAAATCTAGCTCGAACAATATCTCCAGGTCGAGCAAGAGAAACAGGTTGCAGAACACAGTCTCCATAGTCATGATCAAAACCGGCTATGTCAAAAAACACTCCAAGATCAAGAGAAATCAGGTCGTTCATAAATTCTTCTGGATAAGGGCCTGCTTCTAAACGCCTTCCCTTTAGAAATACAATTAAACTCAGAAGTATTAGTCACAAATATGTAAAACGGTTAGAATAAATGAAAGTTTTGCGATTGAGTGCAGCTAATATATGAAATACAACTTGTTTACTCTAGTAAAAAAAACTTCCTGATGGAGACATTTTTCTAATTTTTCATTTTCGATTTCATTCATAAAATTTGTCTTCCGCCCCTTGTAAGATTTCTGGCCTTTAAACTAAATCCCTTATTAAAGTAGAGAATGAGTTATATCTTCTTTGATTTACAATTATGTAGTCTTGCTTTTCGTATAAATCTAACTTGAATATTTCTTAAAACAAGGAAAAAAACATTAGAAACGTTTGAAAGTTCGCGAAAAAGTATTCGTTTCCTGATTTTAGTCCCTTATTATTTGACAGCGGTGTCTCAGAGACAAATGAATAAATAAACAAGAAAAGAATTGAGGGACGCATACATTTTAATCACACTTGACCCTAGTCATATGAGCTAAATACAAGCTTCTGATTGGTTGAAGTTATCCGTTTCTCGCCACGTAGCATATATATAGCATGAATCAAACGCTAGCTGCTGTCGGTCCTTATGGCTGAGCATGTTGTCGCACGGACTAGTAATGAAAATCGCTTCTAACATAGGTTCAAACCCGGCCCAAGGAAAGTTTTTATCCTTTTAATTTTTATAACAATTTATCATTAAAATAAGATAAAAAATGATACTCTTTCGCCCTTGTACTTAATATGTAATGCATAAAAAGTTATTTACTTCCGTTACGAAATATAGCTGAGGGAACGTCAGTGAGTGAATGGGGTTAGAAGCCCCTCAAGGTTCCTTTTGTTCCACATTGACCCTCATGATAATACTACATGACATTACGTCACACTTGAGTGGTGCAACCTCGATGTAAATCTAACGTCACTCGCTTCCTGGTAATCAACTTTAGAAAGTTGGCTAAAGTACCGCGTGAAACAAAATATGCTTGAGGGGATACCCCATCACATTTGAAAAATATTGTGTAAACGTTGTGTTCATTACAATCAAAAAGCTGATGAAAACTACAATATGTTATTGTTGATATGAAAGAGTATAACGTTTAGCAATTCGTTTACATCTGACTCACGGTCTGAATGGAGTAGAGGTGTTAGCAATATCTCGTTTCATTTGCAATTAAATGGATTTTCTTTTAGCGTAGAGAAACACATAATAATTTATTAATATTTATAACTATTTGCTTCTACCTAATATATACTAAGCTTGAACACAACATTCGGAAGGGAAGAAATAGTAAGACATTTATAAACTTCTAGACAAATTTGTTACGTACGTGTTAATTGTAATGAATCGGACAAACTGTTAGATTTAAAGAAGTTGAATTCTGTGTTTGCTGTTTAGGTCAAAAAATAACAATAAGCTGTTATTAAGAGTCAAGTGGCTATCAGTGTTTTGAAGAGTACTTTGATTAGCAAATTGATTTTCTAGAAGGGACGAGTCTTAATGTGTGTTGATGAAATATAGGAATATATAATGGTATTAAGATAGTGTTGTTATTAAGATGTTTGAATGGAACCTTAGTGGTTAACAGGGTGCAATACTTTTGTCCATAAAACAGAAATTAATTAAGCAGAAGAGATTAATAGGTTTACTGTAACGGCAGAGATAGTACTAAGAAAGAAATTAGGTAGATTGCAGATAGACTTTTTAAAAATATGTTAACAAAATCCTCTATTTTGTTCAGTTGTACAAGTAATTAATCATTATTAAGGATGTAATAAAGCAATATATGAGGAAATCGTTTATTTTTACAAACAGTAAAGTATGTTTTGGATTTCTCAAATGTACG
Source organism: Thermobia domestica (assembly GCF_964235325.1). Classification (NCBI taxonomy): domain Eukaryota; kingdom Metazoa; phylum Arthropoda; class Insecta; order Zygentoma; family Lepismatidae; genus Thermobia; species Thermobia domestica. The sequence continues at coordinate 264,849,005 of NC_137463.1, forward strand.
AACAATTTACTCAATTATCACTAAACTTTACGTTCCTTTAATTACTATTTGTGTATTCCGTAAGTCCACTCTTATAATACATTCAGTAAATACTGATTCTTATTTGCTACTTACCCGAATAATCGATGTGCAAATATAAATCATTGCATTTCGCGAAAACGTGATATGAAAGTCAGTGAGTGCGTCCTGCCAGGTTGAGAACAACGATACGCCTCACAAATGTATATACCTAGGTACAACCAAATGCAGATAAACTAGGAACACAAAGATTTTTGAGGATATTTTCAAAATATGCCTTTATTACTTCTCTTTCGTATGTTGTGTCCAAGCATATACTAGAAGCATACAGTAATTCAATTATACTCGATGTTAGAAGAAATTCACTGCACAAGACCGAATTTGTTATTTTATTTATTTATTTATTTATTTATTTATTTTGTGCGTGCACGTGTTGACGAAAAGTTTGTCAACATTTTGCTGAAATTCATGCAAACTTTTAATGTTCACACACAAATTACTGTGTTTATAACACGGAAGTTGACCAACACAGGTTAATTACGTGTAATATTATACATATTTACACAACGTGTGCAATCAAATTCTCTCTACAAATTACAGTTAGTTTATTTTTGAAAAACTGTTCGTTGTATTGTAATTGGGTATATTAGTAATTACTGTATTAACTGCAAATTATAAGATTAATGCGGTAATAACAATAATTTTTTATTGTTCCCTTTCTGGCGATATTTTTACGTTTCCGCTTCTAGTGTGTGATTATCAAACAAATGATATTTCATCATATAAGGAAGAACACATTGTGTTACCATGGAGTGAGAAAAGACAGTAATTTATTTAGTTAACGCAAGTTATTCAATGTTGTCCGGCAGTAATTCAATTATTATTATTATTATTATTATTATTATTATTATTATTATTATTATTATTATTATTATTATTATTATTATTATTATTATTATTATAACAGAGCTAGAAGAAAAATGCCTGCAATCAGAAGTGAAGAATGGAAATTAAACTTTAGGAATGTAAAAACAGATTTTGTGTTCGAAGCAATGAAACTAAACATGATCTTAGGTAAATTTATATACTAGTTGGTTCTACGAACTTCCACAGATTAATCAGATTTATGCACAGAAGAGTTAAAAGCTCACATTTTCTTTACGAGACAACCAAAAAGGGATCACTTTTGCAAGAATTTGGCTCACAGTTTATTGTGATTAGCTGCATTTATGAATGTTTCACTCACTACTAGTTCTAGCATAAAATGTTGTAGATTGAATACCGATTGGCTGCTCAGAATAGATTGGATACCGTAAAATAAACTAACAAATAATCACTAATAATAACATATTTCTTTTTACAATTTTCCATTGCCTTCTCTGGTATACGTAACTGGTAAATAATCATTTGCAATATTGTTGACTCCTAAAGGGGAAATTTCATATTTGTGCTTTGCAATATTCTAAATAGTTGTCTTGCAATACAATTGCAGACTAATAGCACATAAAAATATTTAAAAAATAATTGTACGTTTTCAATCAGTGGCTCGGAAGGCAGATACGTAATGTTTGCCCTTGATGACCATCTTAAAAACTTAGAACAGATAATACTGAACTCTAGTTCAAAATCCTGGAACTTCTAAAGATACAGCTTGGTCCTCCTGCTCCTTCAAATTGCCGAATGTTACTAGCCTATTTTGCTTTCATTTCAATATAATTAATCCTTGTTCTATGTAACTGATCATAAGCTATCCTTTTCGTAATTTGTATCTGATGAAAAATTATCACTAGCTGAAGATCATCTGTTGTTGAACGTACGAGAATATTGATTTTATATAACTCGTTTCTTTTTAATAAAATGTCCAATTCTAGAAATTAGTTCAAAATGTTAGGTGATATTTTCAGAAAGTTTGATTACCAGCAAGTAATTTATTTCGAAAGTTTTTAAGGTCGGTTTTTCTAAAATGATTGATAAAAAGTACATATAACAATTAAATAAGCATATATTGATCGATGTTCTTCTACAGGAAGTAACTTTCAACTACTGTGATCAGACAGTGCAGCGTGTTCAACAACTGTCTCCTTGCACTTGTGCAAACAAACGAAAAAAGAAAACGTACACATATTGAACAACACATTTATCAACATGTAGAAAATACACTCTAGTTAGGACTTAGTTAAAACTTTTATTTTCCAAATTTTTCGATCCATGTAAAAACATACATACATTTTTCCTCAAGTACTATTGTCGCAATGAACACAACATTCATATAATATCTAGTAAATTTAATGAGTTAGCGACTAAACTTTTCTTTAATTTGTCTCCGAGGCAGTAAATGAATAAAGCCAAGAAATTCACATCTTTGTTAAACATTATTCAGTATTTTCCTTTTTGTGAGAGTATTTAAACTAGTCTTCTAGAAAAGAAAAAAAGATATTTAATTAGAACGAAGAGTAATTCATATATATGAAAGTTTACAAGGGGCAGGAAAGAAACACATTTTTCTATCAAACAAATTGTTGTCGAACTGCCAAATTTGCTGAGAACTTATTTTAACATGTAAAATGCAAGCAAGGAAGAAACTTATAAGATATTTTGCCTCCATCAGAGAGTCTGTTTTGAGTGTTTTTTTCTCAAAGCATGTTTTGGCTCACGTATATGAGAAAATTTACTAGATACTAAAGTAGTTATAGAAATGCTATTTTATTTCCATTGTTATATTGTAGGAAAGAAATTGTTAAAATTTATAAATTGATAATAAATTGATATATAAATTGATATTTATATATTGAAATTATTGAAATTTATATATTGATAATTAAGATTAAAGAAAGTACACGTAAAATGATATCTTCATTACACAGATATTCATTCATATACGGCAATTACAATAACCTTTTGACTTCTGATTTTGCCAAAGAAAAAGCACTCTAGATAAAGTGCCCTGTTACACGTCAACATTCATAGATAAAGTCACATTCTTTACACACATTTTTATGAAAAAAAAACAGAGGACTATACTTTCTTTAAAATGTCATGTTTTCCAAAACATAAAGATTAGAATATTGTAAAAGTTTCTTCGGAAAAGTGTTTGAATTGATCAAAGAAGATTTATATTTTATATCAACTGTTCAAAAGACGTACATGGTCACGACTTTCAACGACATTCCAATGCAATGTTTTTACAATAGAGTAATTTAATCAATAGTAATATATTATTATAGTGCAATACAAAAATAGAGGGACCAAATGTTCTGCGTTAGTCAGTTTCGTCAGAATACAAAAAAGACTCTGATTCGATCCCAGTGCACTCGAGTTTATAGTGGATATCTTACGTCATGAATATAAAAATTACGCTAAGTCTCAGTAAAATCACTATTTTCTGCCACTTTAAAAAATTGCGAAACTAAGGCCAGTATATAAAAATAGAAGGAACATAGTGCTCTAAAACAGGAAATGCAATAAAATAAAATGCTAAACGTATCTGGTTGACAAATAATTTTCAGTTGACGAATATACGATATTCATGTTATGACGTATTAAACTATCATATCATACTTACAGCCATTAAAGCTGATGCAAGTTTCCTGTATTGCTGCAAGTAAATTGTCAGCGTATGTGGACCATACAGGGTTGAACCACCCTCATAGCGCTGAATCTGAAAGCAGATAAGGATAGAAAGGATTTAACGTAAACAAGAAGGAAATAAGTACGAATATCTTGCAACCAAATTTCTCGCTCAAAAGCAATAAATTGTCGTCTCCTCGAGCAAGATAGTAAAATAAATCCCATCAGCAAAACTTTGCAAACGCTTACGTTAAAAGTTCGATATACAGTATTGTAAAGTTATTAGTGGAATATATATTATAAATACAAAAGAACATGTTAACCTTACAATCACAACGTAAGGTCACGGACGATCCCAGTCCATATAAAATGCGTTCTGCGCTTACCTCGTTGTGAGAATGAAACATGATATTTCGTCTAGCTTCAGGTCAGAGCATGCTGTTGAAAATACCTGCTGCATTGCTGTGTTCGTTTAGTGCTGGGGTCATATATGACCCCACGTTGTGATTAACGAAACCTGTTTTCTTTTGTACAGTCATAAACCAATATTCTTGTGAGCAAATTTCTTAAGAAATGGTGAAATCAAGAAAGTATTAAAGTTAGGAAGACATTGCTCGCATTTTAGATGAATGAGATGAGGATATGTAAGATGTTGATGAACTGGTAAGTGAAAATGAGGAAAATAAGAAATAGGATTAACAAGAAGAAATTGAATTTGAAGCTGATGCTAATAATGATATTGCAGACTTGTTCAACGAAAAGTGATTTATGGAAAGAATGGCAGTAAGTGGTACCAAGCCATTCCACCAAAAATCTACTAGAATCTTTAAGAGAAACTTCGTTATTATGTATTTTTCACTATATTATATAGTCAATAAAAACGAACCATATACACAAACAAAATGTATAAGATGATACACTTAACTGTAAGATGTATAAGATGATATAACCTAGAAAACCTAACTTTACCTAACCTAAAGTCACCTCACCAAACCTAACATAACCTCACTTCACCTCATCTGACTAACCTCACCTCAGCTAGCCTTACCTCGTCTTACCTAACCTAACCTAACCTTACCTAACTTAACTTAATCTCTTTTAACCCATCCTAACCTAATACAACTACTCTTCAGAATCGGATCGTATATGATCACACGTTGTGATACATGTCTTATGAAGGGCTGTTGTGATTGAAGGGCGAAGATAGTTTTCGAGAAAATTGCCTGAGAACTCTCATAATCATCAATGATTGCACTTTATGGAGTTTACTGAGGGAAACTAAAAATGCGATATTGTGGTGTTGTTACGAAAATAATTTCAGAAATTTCCTGAGCTTATCCCGAGGCAATAACAATTTTTCCAACCTTAGACTTCAGTAAATTTCCCTTATTTAAAAATACTGAAGAAAATATAAAACTATTTTGAAGATTCTATAATACGAAGAAAAATAAACCAAACTATGAACCAAAAGGATACCTATAATTTTGAGTTCCAATACTGAAATCTTAAATTTCGATATACAGGGTGTTTCATCCAAAAAGTCGTGCTAGAAGATTTATTTGAATAATAGTATAGAAATATATATATATATATATATATATATATATATATATATATGTGTGTGTGTGTGTGTGTGTGTGTGTGTGTGTGTGTGTGTGTGTGTGTGTGTGCATAGACCAGTATAATAATGGCGGACCGTAGACTTACGTTGCAGCAGATCTCATTGGTGACTTGCTTCATTAAATCACGCTCTCTTGTTAGTTTCCAACGACGATTCCGATTAGAGAGTCATTGTGCATAGGCACCACCTACCAAGTCCATATGGCGTTATGTTGATCAATTCAATAAGACTGGTAATGTTACAGGACTTTGAAGAAGGAGATCCAGACCAACTGTGCGTACAAAACAGTATATCACAGTAGTGTTAGCATCTGTTTTGAATAGCCCAACTAAAAAATCTATGTGGCGTTTGACAGCGAAAAACGTAATATTCGTAACATCATGTTGGCGTATTCTGCCAAAAGACCTACAAATGTTCCCCTACAAAATGCAGATGCTTCAAAAATAAACAGACATTGCAAAATGAAGAGTCATATGTTGCAAATCAGTTCAGTGCGTTAATCGCTGATGACCCAGACATTATTAAAAGCTTGAGTTGTACAGAAGACGCTTACTTTTATCTATCAGGTGAAGTAAAGAAACAAAATGTAAGATTTTGGATAACAGAAAATCCGCATGAAATGGTAGACTCACCTCTGCATCCGAAAAAGGCTTTGGTTTGATATGCTGTATCAAAACGTGGCATATTATACTAAGAATTTCTTATACATCAAAAGAATCATTGATATTTTTGATGAAGGTGATGCGTCTTCAACTAAGCTTTGTTTAAAGTTTGTTTAAGAACAATTCCTTGAATAAGGACCCTAGCTTTCATTGCAACATACTTTGCACAGTTGCATGACACTATTACCAAACTTTGTCAAAAGAAAAAAAAACATACATTTTTAGTTATCTTAAACTTTCAATGAAGCTGTCAATAAAGTGTTCTAACTAGTGGCAAGGGCGTACATATTGAGCAAAAGCGTAATCATGTTATAAAAGTCCTAATCCAGATTTGGAAAAATTGAAAAAAAAAAATGCTAGTATTATGGAAGGTGGTGCTGATGAAAGTCAGTGCCGAATTAAGGGACCTTTCTTCTTTGATGACTATGTCAGATCAGAAAATTATTTGGAAATGGTTGAGAATTACTTCTATCCTGACCTTTGTCGTAAAAGGTGTCCACTTCGTCGGCAATGGTTCCAGCAGAATGGAGCTAAACCTCATGCAACAGAACCTGTCCTTAATTTCCATCACACAAAATTCCACAATCGTGTGATCACTAATCGCTATCCCTCATTTTTTGGAGCAGGCTTAGAGTGGCCTCCATGCAGCCTAGACATTAACGCTTGTGATTTTTATGGGATTACCTCAAGCAGGAGGTATCAAGCTTATTTCTAATACATTAGTCATTCATCACTATTTTTATGTCCAAGGTTTTTTTCTTTTCCCGTCTTCGACAAATCTGGGATCTCATTCTAATGTTACAAACATAAGAAAATAATGCCCTTGGGGGGGAAAGCCTTCTACAGGCAGTAACTGATTAATAGAACAAACATCAGAATTACAATAGATTTGAAGAGACCGGAGCAATGTGCCATGACTCAGATTACTAGTCAAAAGATATATAACGTCAGCTTAAGCTTGCAGGATTTTGTTCTATGTAATTTTAGTTCACCACTGTTCCAAAATAGCAATGATACATTTTTTGTGCATAACTGTGTATCAAATAAGTTTTCTCGTTCTAATGATTACACTAGTTAACAAATTTAAACTTTTTGTTTGTTACATGAGAAAAATCACCTGATCTTAAAGGAACTTTTTGCGCTGAATTCGAATATGCACTCGGTTTCTCTCCATCACGTACAGTTTTCCCGTAACAGAGGGATTTTCGGGAAATTCCCTCAAAAATTTCCCTTTTTCAGATATTTTATTCCCCTAGCTCCTGTCCCCTTACATATAGTAACATAGAAATTATACCTGAGTATACCTTGATTTATATTTAATAAACCCTAAAAGTTTCGTAAAAATCGCTTTGTTTTTTCCAGAGAAATAAATATATTTGTATGTATACTTTGTGCACTGTTTATTGCACCTGATAGTAATGCTTTCAGATCTCCTGAGTTGGGGTAAAAACGATTTGCTTTATTACTACAAACACAGACGTAAAAATGAATATTTACAATAGTCAACAACACACTTGTATTGCTCTCTGTAAATTAGAAACATGTATAAAAATAGAATGTACTTCCAACGTATATTTTTTTAAACGTACAGTATATGTATATCTTAATACATATATATACAATTCTCCAAGTTTTTTTCGTTCTGTTCATGAAATGGTTATCAATATTTGTTATCAAATGTAACAGAATGCAAAAGAAAGAAAGAATGGAATACAGACTCATTGTTGACAACAATGAACTAATGCAGTCTGAATTTTCCACTACGGTATCGTTTCCCCCCTCCCCCGCGCATTTCTTTCTTTCTTGTGTTCTTGACGCCTGGTGAGGGAGTTTTGTACATTTTTATATTGACGTGTGGTTTAACACTACTTCACTTTCAAAGTTGTCTTTGCTGCTAAGAGTGCTTTCATGTTTGATCTTAACGGCATTATACCCAACTAAGACCAGAAGTTTAGTTTGTGATCAGTACAATGGCGTCAAGAGGACGGCGTTCGTGTGTTAACTCACCAAATAGTTTTTGTTATGTGTGTCTCCAGTTTGTAGTTAAAGGAAAGTGTAGATCCATTACGCCATCGGTGAAACTAGCATATTATATATATTTCGGATGTCGTGTGGGAGATCAGGACAAAACTTGGGCACCCAACATAATTTGTGCGTCGTGCTACGTCACTTTACTTGCATGGGCCAAAGGGAAACGGAGGTTCATGAAATTTGCTGTACCAATGGTGTGGAGAGAACCCACCAACCATCTGGATGATTGTTATTTTTGTCTCACAGTAGTTAAGGGACATTCTAAAAAAAGCAAATACACAATAAGTTATCCCAACGTTAAATCCGCAATTAGACCTATTCCGCACGGGGATGAACTCTCACTTCCCGAGCCCCCTACCAACTGGGAAGAGATATGGCCAAAAGACTCCGATGATGATCATGACCTTGATGAACCATCGACATCAACATATACATCCAAGGATCCAACGTTCATCCCTGACTGTGTTCGCGAGCCACATTTCATCCGGCAATGTGAACTTAATGACCTATTGCGTGATTTGCACCTGACAAAACAAGAGGCGGAACTTCTGGGATCAAGGCTCCAGCAGTGGTACTTATTGGATGCAGAAACGAACATGTCAGTCTACTGGAAAAGGCATGTTCAATTTTCAAGCTATTTCTCAATGCAAGATAATGTGTGCGTATGTACGGATATAAATGGGTTGATGGCGGAGCTAGGAATTCCTTACGTTCCAGAAGAATGGAGGTTATTTATCGACGCGTCAAAGGTCAGCCTTAAAGCTGTCCTTTTACATAATGGAAATAAAAACTTTCTATACCACTTGCGCACTCAGTGAAGATTAAGGAATCCTATGACACCATGTCAACTTTGCTAAATCTTATAAATTACAAGGGCCTTTGTTGGCAAATATGTTGTGATCTCAAGGTAGTTGGTATTTTATTAGGACTGCAGTGCGGTTACACGAAGTACCAATGTTTTTTTATGTTTATGGGATAGCCGAGCTGATGACAAACATTATGAAGTGAAGGAATGGGAACCTAGAGTGAATTACGTACCTGGAGAATGCAACGTCAAATACGCTCCTTTGGTAGATCCTAATAAGATATTACTACCGCCACTTCATATCAAGTTAGGACTTATGAAAAACTTTGTCAAAGCCATGGACACATCTGGTGAAGGTTTCAAGTATTTGCGAGATAAGTTTCCTAACCTGAGTGATGCTAAGATTTCACCGGGAGTGTTTATTGGTCCCCAAATTAGGAAATTAATGCTTGATGATAGCTTTGACAGCAAGTTAAACAGTGCTGAGCTAGCTGCCTGGACAGCATTTAAGTGTGTTGTGCGCAACTTTCTGGGCAATAACAAAGCTGAGAGTTACACAGAAATCGTACAGGACATGATACAGAAATACAAAGAGTTGGGTTGTAGGATGTCTTTAAAAATCCACTTTTTGCACTCCCACCTCAGCTTCTTTCCTGCTAACCTAGGTGCTCTCAGCGACGAACAGGGGGAAAGATTCCACCAAGATATAATGGCAATGGAGAAAAGGTACCAGGGACGATGGGATCCTTCAATGATGGGGGACTATTGTTGGGGTCTTGTTAGAGAATGCAACATTTCTTACAAAAGAAGGAAGTAGTGTACGTTTTTGTAACCCAATGGAAGTGTTATATATTGTGATAGTTTTGATTGTCTTTTCATGACCTTTTGGTACATTTGTATTATTGTTTATTGTAAATTGTCACACTTGTAAATTATATTGTATTACATTTTATATATGTGTTTGCGGTAATAAAGCAAAACGTTTTACCTCAACTTAAGAGATCTGAAAGCATTACTATAAGGTGCAATAAACAGTACACACAGTATACATACAAACATATTTATTTCTCTAGAAAGAATAAAGCTATTATTACGAAACTTGGAGGGTTTGTTAAATATGAATCAAAGTATACTTAGGTATAATTTCTATGTTAGTATATGCAAGGGGACAAGATCTTGGGGTGTAAAATAAACGAAAAGGGAAATTTTTGAGGGATTTTCCCGAAAATCCCTCTGTTACGGGAAAATCGTACGTGATGGAGAAAAACCGAGTGCATATTCGAATTCAGCACAAAATGTTCCTTTAAGAACAGGTATTTCCTTTTATGTAACAAAATCTTTGTTAACTAGTGTTATCAAAGACTGCACTGCATATTTCTTGTTTTCGTTAACAAATGATATAGTGGCTACTCGTCTCTCAAAATAATTCAATTTACATTAATATTCCTACTTCTCTACTGTCTTCACCTTTCAAAGAGTGAGATGAAACAAATATTGTCATTGTTAAACAGAAGTATACGTCGTTTAGCGAAATGGCAGCTACAAATCGTGAAGTGATTTACCATTACAGGTATATTGAATTTGAAAATCTAGCTTAAATGTGCTGTCGACATTTGGAGAGCTTCTGTAAGCAATTTAATCCTTAAGGAATAAAAGGCGTGAATTTTTTAATTGAAATTTAAAAGGAAATGAAAATTTTAAAATTTCACTTTAGGTGATGATGAGTTTAACATGCACGCTTTTTGCGCCCACTGGCCCTTGGCTCTGGATCCACGATTCCTTGTCATGACTTGGTTAGGAGGGAAATATTGTACAACATTCTTACAGAATTTGGAATATCGAATTATGCTAGTTAGATTCATTAGGATGTGTTAAAATGAATTCTAAAATAAAACTTGAGTAGCAAAATTCTTGTCTACAAGCTTTCACGTGGAGAATGCATCATGAAACAAAAAGATGCATTGTCGCCATTATTATTCAACTTTATTCTGGAGTAAGCTATAAGAAAAACCAAAGACAGGAACCAGGGTCTAGACCTGAATTTTATTCACCAGGTTGTGGCATATGCTGATAATATAAATATGACACGGAATGGTAGGAGAACAATATAAAGAAATGCAGACAGGGAAACGCTTGTAGGAATATGGGTTTGGAAGTAAATGCAGATTAACCTAAATACATAGAAGTTCGCCCAGATAGTCATACTGCAAATTATGATTGCATCAAAGTATCAAATAATACTTTCAACAAAGTAGATACTTTCTAATATCTAACATCAATGTTAAGAGGTTAAAACCATATTCATGAAGAAATTAAAATTCGACTGGTAACAGGGAATTTGTGTTATTATTCAGTTCAAAATCGTTTATCGTCCCGAATCCTGTCGAGGAATTCGAAGCTTAAAATATATAAAACGATATTCATGTCTCTTGTTCTGAATAGTTTCGCAACATGATCGCTCACTCAGGGGAAACAACGTAGATTGAAAGATCTCCCAATCATCTTATGAATTGCATTGACAATTCCGCCTTGGGTTGAGATGAATGGATGGCATGTAAAATTAGCTAGTTTACTCCTGTAATAGTCGCCTTCGCATAAAAATCGCACTTTAAGTTTGAAGTAAAAATATTGGCTAAAAAAATCCCGCAAAAAGGTCGCAGTCTTTGAATTTGTGAACGAGATTTCCTTCAAAATTCTTTATCTTGCGCGAATCCGAACAAAAGAACTTTTCACGTTTACTGATACATAATATCGTGACTCATCTGTCAACAGAAATTAAGCAACCTACTTCCGCCCTCCATTTTATGTTGACACAATGATATGTATCAAAATTCGAAATTGGTTTGATCTTAGCGATAATTGAATGGCAGATTTCCTCACGTAATAGTCGCAGTTGGATTTTCACATTAAAAAATTGCCACAAAAGTGCGACTGTTACGCGAGTAAACACGGTAATCGAAAATGCCCTATATTAGTAGCTAATTCAAAATTTTTGTTATTCTTGATTTTTTTAAAAAAAAGTTACATTTCCAATGCCGCTAACTCCAAATTCATCCCTCGTCGGCATGTGGGTGAAGGTTAGGGTGGTAGAGGATCCCGTGAAACTTTTTATTAATCTATTCTTCCTAGTAAGATTTAAGATCCATTTCAGCTAGTAAGATCTATCCAACCAAACGCTATACCAATGAGATCAACAATACCTCTTTTGTACTAAATAATTTATTAATTAAAATATTTCATGCACTGATTGATAATAACATAGAATTATTATTTATTGTATTCATCATACTTTCGGAAGATACCTAGTCAGACAACGCTTTTTTGAAGGAAGTGCTGTCTGTATATATATATATATTGTTGAGGCATGTCATTGATTTTATTCAAAAAGATATTATTTTGGTAAAGGAAAGTATATTTAATAAAATTGAATGTTAAGAAACTAAGTGTTATCACGTAACGTAAACACGTGTGTGTGTTTATGTGTTGACATCAATGTTGTGTGTATGTAATGAATGTTCTACGGCAGGACGCTTGGTCGTCGATTTGTAAGATATTGTAATTTGTATTTGTAATGTTTTGAATTGTCATCAGATTGTCACATTGTAACATTGACACACTTTGACTGTGATATAATCGTTGAGTTCGCAGAAATTTGTAAGTCTGAGAATTTGATCACGATGTAATTCGGGTGAAACCAACGTTTTACCAATAGCTGAGATATACAGAAAGTCGACGAGAATGAATTCCAAGATGTCTGGAATCTTCGTATAAAACCTTATAGTTTTTAGAGATTGGGATCAGTCTCAGGAGTCACGAGGGGCAGTCTTTGAGGATCAGTCTTCGAGTATTTGTCTCTGAGTTGAGACTAAGAGATTAGTATACGTCGAGCAGTAACATAGTCGCTCATGTCACAGTAGTCACTTCTCTGTGATTCTAAAGTCCAGTATTAGATCAGGAGATCTAATAGTTCAGCAGACCATTATAGTAGATAATGGTACACAATAGTCGATCATTCTAGACTATTGGCAGCAATATAGAGATCGTCCAGAGCATCGATAGCAGTTCCAGTCATCAGCTGTATAAAGGTACGTGTATCTCAGCTATGTTTGAGTTCATCGTGGTTAACTTCCTAGCTGTTTAAAGATATGTGATCTTGCGATTATATTCAGTCGACGATCAACCACAATAGTACACAAGCTTAATGAAAATACAAAGTTTTAGTTCAAAGTCATTTAATGTGGTTTCTTTCCGTCATCCTGTACCTACTCATTCTAGATGGTGAGTAGCAGCAATCTTCGACCGTCATTTAACATTTCATCCCCATGCTATATAGGCACGACGGTGGAAGGTTGTTATGGTGGAGATGCGTTCGGTTCGAGACCCGGGAGGTGTATTTTAGAGTAGTTCGCACCAGTTTTATGGTGGAGATATTTTGGTTCGATTCCCGAACAGTGCTAAAAATAGGTCGTACCAAACTTATGGTGGAAATAGCGATCCCGAAATGGAATAAGTTTAGTGTTAAGAATATATTTTATTAGGTTATGGTTAAATTCGGTTTAGATTTAAGTTATTTAGTATGTTAAGAGTTTGTATTATAATCGTTCACCACTCAAAGACGAGATATGGTTCGGATCTCGAATGACTAAAGGCAATTGGCTCAAGTAGAATAAGTAATACGTTAACCCTCACCACCCACCCTCACTTCGTAAATTAAAGTTGAATTTAAGTATTAGATTAAATGAATGAAAGAACTGTGTTGACTAGAGCACAGAAAGCGAGTAAGGGAATAAATATTGATGTGAATTTATTTGGTGTGAGGACACCAGAAAGACAAAATACTGCTTGTAGTTACGATAAAGTCGCGAGTCCTAAAATTGTTTTGAGTAAAGAACCAGTTTTTAATTTCCCAAGTAGTCCGGTGACGAAATCTGTATCGGAAGACTTTCCTTCAATCATAAATTTAGATCCGAAATTAGTAAATAGTGAAAATAAGAATTTTACTATGGCGTCTAACATTACGTTTTACGCAGATATTAATAAATTGCCTAAATTCGATCTCAAGAACGATAATGACATCGTGTCGTTTTTCGATGAATTCGACGATGCTTGTCAAATGGCAGGCATCGCCGAAAGCAAACGAAAGGAGTTACTGCCTAATATTTTCAAAGGAGTAGGGAGGCAATGGATAAAGTTGTTCCTGAAACGGAGAAACATGGCAGAAATACAGTATAAACAATTGCAGGCTGAAATAGTAGACGAGTTTACGAAATCTAATGTAACTATAGATATTGAAGATAGAATTAAGGAGCGGTTACAGTATGAAGACGAAGCTGTAATTAATTACGTTTATGACATGCTCGTTCTTTGTGAACGACTAGATTCAAAAATGAATGATATCAAGAAGATAGGTATTATAGTTGGAGGTCTACATCCATACTATATGGAAAAGGTAGGAACGCGTGAATATTCTAGCTTAGACAAATTCGTGGAGGATTTGCAAAAGATAGAAAAGAATAAGTGTAAAATAGCAAAGCGTGTGAAAAAGGAATCCGGCAAAGTTACAATTAAAGATCTTGTAAAGAAAATTAGAGAGCAGGTAGAAGATGAGGAGAGCGGATCTGATTCAGATCATGTGGTTGTAAGAAAACATAAAGAAGAAAGTAAGATTAAACAGGAACCTCCGAGTATTACACAAATCGCGGAATTAGAAAAGAAAATAGACAAATTACAGTTAGCATTGTCGGCAAAAACACAAGATGACGAGAAACAAGAGAATAACGCGAGAAAACAAGGGAAAAATCAGTATTATAGGAATAATAAGCAGAATAGAGGTGGTTATCGAAATAATTACCGTGGAAATGGAAATAGAAATAAGAATTGGCACAGTAATAGTGATAGGAATCAAAACAACAATAGAGGTAATAACCGTTATTACAGTAAGCGTGGTAATCGAGGAAATTTTTGGAGAAACAATAGAGGACGTGGTCAGCAAGGAAACTGGCAAGGGAATTGTCAGAATTCGTGTTGTCACCAGTCTTATAATTTCGAAAACCCGAATCAGCAGAGATTTGTGCAAGTGGTACCAGCGCAAGTAAATGGTACTACTTATTATCAAACACCAGGCTCGAGTACTTTAAACGGAACACATCTGTAAATGGGAGAGGCGCATTTACAGGCAATCGAAATGTCCGAATAAGAGAAATAATTGCCTCAGTGAATTTAGACAACAACATGGTATATTTACCATTAGAAATAGATGATAGAAAGATCAAAGCGTTACTCGATAGTGGGTCGCAAATTTCGATTATAAACGAGAAATTAGTGCCACCGAGTGCAAAAATAATTCCACAACAAACTAAGATCAAAGGGATCACGCAGAACACGCTGGTAATTAACAAATTAGCCATAGTTAAGTTCAAAATATTAAATCAAACGTTTCATCAGGCTTTTAGAATAATAAAAGACTTCCCATATCAAATGTTGATTGGGAATGACTTTTTGCAAACACAAAATTGTAGAATTGATTATGGAGCTAGTAAAATTATTGTTCAAAGATTTGGGAAACCAATTAAACATTGTCGAAACGATCAGGAAACCAGAACAGTTTCTGATAATGTTGCAATTAGCATTAAATCAAGTTTAAAGCCAAAATGGGTTCTTGATCATAGGGTGAAGTTGTTACCAAGAACTAGGACAACTGTCGAGGTGAACCTAGTTAATTCTTGGGAGAACAATGAATTTCTATTAGAGCCAGATAAGCTATTAGAGTCTCAATATAACATATTTGTACCTAGAGTAATTTTGTCGAATGAAAATAAGT
Organism: Thermobia domestica; assembly: GCF_964235325.1. Classification (NCBI taxonomy): domain Eukaryota; kingdom Metazoa; phylum Arthropoda; class Insecta; order Zygentoma; family Lepismatidae; genus Thermobia; species Thermobia domestica. Next base: position 264,864,529 of record NC_137463.1, read on the forward strand.
GTTTAGAAGTTATCAATCCGTCAAATAAGACGATCATGTTGACAAAAAATTTAAAAATTGGAGATGCAGAAGCATGCATGAATGAATCGGAATTAAGGAAAGAAGGATTATCAGAGGAGGAAATTGAAGAGGTGTTAGAGGCGAGAAAAAACTACGATAAATCACGGTTGAAATTTGGCAATAATACTAAACCAGAAATCAGAAAGAAATTAGAGAAATTGTGCTACGATTACGCAGATGTTTTTGCGTGGCGAGAAAACGAATTAGGAAGAGTCAAGGGAGTAGAACACAAGATAGAGTTGGAAACGGAAGTTCCGTTTCGACGTCAACAATATCCAATACCGATAGCAAAGAAGGATAAAGTGAAAGAACAGATAAACATTTTACTCGAACAAAACATCATCGAGGAAAGTAATAGCTCGTATAACTCACCTATGTTGTTCGTAAAGAAGCCAAACGGATCGATTAGGGCCTGTTTGGACTGTAGAATGCTGAATCGGCATGTACGGTTCCATTCCGTGGCGTTGCCGCCTATCCATCAAATTCTTACAAGTATGGGTGGTCACAAATACTTTAGTGTGTTGGACATTAAGAGTGCCTATCATACGGTATCAATTTCTAAGGATTCTAGGAAGTATACTGCATTCAATATCCCTGGCGTAGGAGCGTATCAATACTCGAAATTACCAATGGGTTACATTCAGTCGCCCGCTATATATACAAAAATCATGGCAATGACATTAGCTAACGTTCATCCGGAGGCGGTGTCATTTTACATGGATGATATATTTATATATTTAAATAATCAGGAGAAAATGGTATCTGTGTTACACTCAGTCTTTCAAAGGTTAAGGAAATATGGATTAAAGTTATCAGTAGAGAAGTGTCACTTCATGGAAGAGAAGGTAATGGCTTTAGGTCACATTGTGAGCGAAGCTGGTTACGAAATCAGTCCTAAAGTGATTCAAGCAATAAAAGCTTGTAAGCCACCTACAAGCGCGAAAGAGTTGAAATCATTCCTTGGGTTGACTAATTATGTGAGGAAATTTTGTAAAAATTACGCGGAAATGACATCTAATTTTCAACAATTATTAAGGAAAAATCATAAATTTGTGTGGACGGAAGAACACCAACTTAGTTTTGAAAAACTAAAAGAATCGTTGATGAGTGCACCTTTATTGGCACCTTTCCGTGAAGAGTTGGAAACTAGAGTGTATACGGATGCATCTACAAAATCAATAGGGGCTGTACTAATGCAGAAACAATTGAATGGAGAGTGGACACCTATAGCGTATTATAGTAGAGTATTGAGACCAAACGAAACACGAAGACATATAGTGGAACTAGAAATTTTGGCCGTGGTTAGTGCTTTCAAAGCATTTAACTATTATTTGTACAATAAAGAATTTGAGCTATACACGGATTGCAGGTGTATAAAATACCTTCAAACAACGCCAAAATTATCGCCGAAACTGTTACGGTATAGTCTAGAGATGGCGCAGTACCAGTACACGCCAGTACATTGTCCAGGAGAGAAAAATCCTAGCGATGTATTATCGAGAAACACGAACATCCAACCAACTGATGAAGACATCGATCTAGATGCATTACCAGTCAAGACGGAAGACCTTGAGGTCAACATCACGTTCGACGAAGATGTGAATGTGGCTGAGTTGCAACGGAAAGACCCTTTCTTCGGTTCAATAATGAAGGCTATAGAACATCCGGAAGAAGCAGATGAAAAATCAGAAAAACAGGCACGCTGGTATGAAATTAAGGACGGAAAACTTTTCCGAACTCAGAAGATGGCTAATGGGAAGAAATTCCTATTATGCATTCCTTTTTCTTTGAGGGAACAAGTTTTCAAAAACTTGCATTGTTCGATATACGGAGGAGGACATTATTCCTACACCAAGTGTTATAATCGAGCATTGAAATCCATCTATTTCCCAAACATGAAAAGATTTTTTCAAGAGAAGGTCAGCCAGTGCATCAGTTGCCAAATCCAGAAACGTAAAGCTGGTAGGACACCACTGCATCCGCAAACATACCCGAGTTATATGCCATTCCAGCATGTAACTATGGATGAGATTGGGCCGTTTAAAAGATCGAAGAATCACAGGAATAAATATGTTATTGTATTTGTTGATAGCGCTACTCGATACGTAATTGCAAGAGCGGTTCCTGCTATAACTTCTGAAATTATAGCAGAAGCAATTTTTGAAGAATTAATTACAAAACATGGGATTCCTGAAATTCTTGCGATGGACCGGCATAGCACACACCGGAGCCGAGTGATGGAAGAGATGGCTGAAAGGTTTGGTATGCGGTTAAATTTTGCCAATACAGATGCCCATTACCAGATTGGAACATCGGAGAGAGCCATCGGGTCAATTCAACAAATTATGAAGCACTATATAGACCGTGAGTTTACAAACTGGGACGAGATCTTACCTTCAATTGTGTTTACCATGAATACACAGATTCATGACGGGACAAAATATTCGCCTTACTATTTGCTTACAGGGCGTGAACCCAGAACGTTCTTGGAACAGGATCTGGACATACCTTGTGAGTATGTGGAAAACGAAGAGCGGATACGAAATGTGAAGGAAGCAAGGAAGGTCGCGTACCAGAATTTGCAGAAGCGGTTCAAATCCCAAAAGAAACAAATTGAGAAGAAATTCTCTCAACCAAACTTCGACGTGGGACAAAAAGTTTGGATTCGTGAAATGCCAAGAGCAGGCATTCCAGCTTGTTTTGGAAAGCGATATAACATTCGAGGAGTAATAGTGCAAAAGTTGAATAATAACTCATATAAAGTGAGATACGAGACTAAGAAAGGACAAGAGAAGACAGATTCTGTTGACATAAGACGTTTGAAACCATTTGTAAGTGCAAAGGAGGAAGATTCGGATAGACCAGAAGAAGAATCGGATTTAGACAGTGATGTCTAATGAAAAAAAAAAAAGAACAACGCGTGGGAAAAACCAAAAAGTTTTCAAAAGGACTACATCACGATGAAAAAAAAAAAATTTTTTGGCAACTACGAAAACACGAATAAGTTTTTAGTAAAAGTTTAATTTTTTTTTGTTAGGTATCTGCAAACAAGATGTTTTTGTCAGTGAGACAGCGAGGTGGACCGCTGTTTATCAACAAAAGTCCGTGTACCCGAAATCAAAGTAAATGTTGATTTCCATCAGAAAATCCCTTAACTGGCAAAAGTATATTGTTTACAGAGCGTAAAGTGACTAGGAAATTAGAGAATTTTTTTTTGAATTAGAGAAATATCTAGTAAATATATTTAAATTGGTAAAATAATCCAAGGTACACATACAAAGTAAAATAAATAAATGAAAACATAACTGTTAAAAAAAAAAAAGAAAAAAAAGAAAAAATAATAAGAGATATAGAAATAATTAAAATAAATAAGTAAAATTCAGAATAGTAATTCTAAGTTTTAATTGTTACAGTTATCATCATGTTCAAGATTGTCGTTTGTCTACTACTATTGATTAGTATTGGGGTAGCTGAAGAAGAACATCAACAAATAACGTTATCAGATATTGGACTAGCATTGACACAGAATGCTTATGCTGTTCATGCGACGAACATGGTGTTTACGACCGTTAAAATGCATTTAAATTTTCAAGAATCGGTGCCAGTACACGACAAATGTACTGACGCATATGAGATTTTAAATGATTATGCAGTAAAAGTGAGAGAGTTTAGACAGAATATAGTGAATTTATTACCTTGCCATTTTGTTTATGAAAATGGTATAACAAGATGTAATAATAATCACAGAAATAAAAGATTTATATTTTCGTGGTTACTGGGATTGTCGTCCATTGGTTTATCGACGTATAATTTAATTCATAATAAACAATTGTCTCAGTCTATTGATAAGTTAAGTAAGCATGAGAATGTATTAACTAATGAAATTAAAAATCTAAAAGAATCATTTAATAATGAGATAACAGTAGTCCACGGGATAGTCGTAAAAGTGCAACAGGTGTTGCAAGATTTTAAAAATAAAATTCAGGAGCTATACTGTTATTTACATCAATCCCAACGCAGGATAATGGCAAACTTGTTTGTTCATCTTGTACAGGAGAGAGTAAATAAAATAGTAAATAGCATTTTAAATAATGAGTTAACATATCATATATTATCTAATGCTGATGTTAAAAAGTTAATTAATTTTCATGATGTGTTGAAGAATACTATTTATAGGTCAGACATTGGAATGTTTTACCAAATGTCTAGCGTATATCTAGTAAAATACCATTACGAAGATAATAATGTTGATTTAATAATAAAGACTCCGATAATATATGATACTAGCATTTCAATAATGTATGACGTTACATCAATGGGCTACTTAATAAATAACACAAGAATATTTTATCAATTACCAGAAGCAGTCTATTTGGCTGAAGGTAAATTTCACTCATTGGATAAAAGTAAATGCGAATTTAAAAGTTTTCTATATTTTTGCGAGAGCATAACTATGGACCATGAATCGAAATGTTTGAATAATATTATTTTAAATAAATCTCTAGGAGGATGCCAGCAAAATTCGGAAAAATTTTTGGGGAATGTGATATTCAGATATACACACGCTGGTGTGATGTATTCTTCTATTGAAGAAGCGTACATGACAAAAGTGGGTGTACATCAAGAAATTACTTCAACAAAACTTGAGCAAACCAAAGCTAAATCAAATTTCATAAACTATGATAAATTTGATAATATAATAATTGGAGAGCTGGTCATTCCATCTAAACGGATAATTCAGATTCAAAATAAACACATTAAATTGATCGGTAATTGGACTGAGAGACAAATAAATTTCACCTTGCATACGCAAGAGCTAAATAGTTTAACTGAAAAATTGTTAAAATTGAAAGTCGATACTTCGATCCCAGAACTACATTTAAAAACAGACTATATCATGTATGTAATTTTTGGAGTAATAATATCATTAATTTTGACAACAATATTGTTATTAGTACTGTATTGTAAGCTGTATAGAGCAATACGGAAGTATAAAATTCAAAATCAGGAATAATAATAATAATAATAATAATAATAATAATAATAATAATAATAATAATAATAATAATAATAATAATAATCATAATAATAATAATCATCAGAAAGTAATAATAAGGTAAGCGTAGTATGTAAATGAATATCGTATGTGCCTTGGGTTATGGAAAAAAAAAAGTTTTTACATTTGTAGATATGGAGAAGAATGGAGTTTATTTTGAAAAAAAAAATATCTAAGTTGCAATAAAACCTGAAAAGGAATATCGAATTAACAGTTAAAACAAGTGGTAATATGTAGACATACTTACCTACAGCATGAGGTAGTTGTGAGTTGAAAGCTTTTGGTTGTCATCCTAGATAAAACTAGGATTGGTCTAGTTGAGTCGGTGAAACCGATTAAATCGTTGAAAAAAAAATAAAATGGTTACGTAGAACTAGTACGAAAAACTCTTTGTTTTTGGTAGAAAAGAAGCAATAGAAAATAAGCATAGATAATAGATCATCATAGGCAAGCATAGATAAAAGCATGTAAATAGATAATAGCTAAGTTAAATAACATCAGAATATTAGTGAAATCAGTAGCTTCAAGCTATAGAAAACAAAAGCGAAGAGAAGAAAAATAGAAAAGTTGTCTATTAGTAAAGCTAGATAAATAGACAAATCATAGATAAAGTAGATACTAGTGTTATAAACTAGTTCAAGTAAGCTTACAAATCTACAATAATAAGTCGTTAAAAGTACGGGAAAAAAGTACGAAAAAGTCGTTGAAAAGAGTAAATAGTTTTAATAGAAAAGTAGGAAAATCATAGATAAGACACGAGAAATAGTCGCAAATAGAATACAATCATAATGCATCATATCAATAATCAACGTTAAGTTGTATGAGAACACATTATTTTATCAAAATTCATTTTCTAAATTCACGTTTTTTTAAAATGAGAGAGGAATTATTGATTTATTATTATTATCAAATGATCAATTGGTATATAGATTATTTGTATTATAATAAGTTATTGTATTGAGGTTATGAGTATCTTTGATATTCATGAGAGTACTGTACTCCGTTGGGTAGTTTTCTGTTTACTACTTACGAGACGAGTGCATCCTGGCGAGGCTTTGTGCGCTCAAGCAGCAGAGAGTGGTTGCTAAGGGGCGTGGTTTACGAGAAGATGGCCGCCAGCGTAGCAACAAGTCACACCCACGGGAGACTATCTACTTGTATTCACAATGATTTTGATGCGTTATGAATGAATTCTAAGGACAGAGAGTGTTGGAATGTAAAAATAAGATAGATTAAACATCAATAAAGATAACTGTACCTACAAACAACGTTAAAACTAGTAATAAAGTGTATTTAAGAGCTGAAATATGCACGAAAATGTAGGATTTTCCGACTTTAAAAAAAAAAAGACAATAACAGCGTCAAACGAATGAAAATGTAACAAGGATAGCAGTTTTGTATCCGAATAGGTTACATAGTGATTAGAACACTATTCATTATTTAGAATATGCATCGATTATGCATTTTAAAGAAAATAATGAACGATTAATGAACATTAACATTAGGCCTATGCTGAAATTATGAATATATTGTTCAGAAGAGAGTCATAGACCGCGGTATAGTTATATAAGTTTTTAAGAAAATAAAAACACGATTTCACACTTAGTTATATATTTACAGGTATTATGGAAAAGAAGTTTACCGTAATGGCTATTGCTTTAACATCGTTAATAACCTTAGTACTAGCAACGTCTATAATTATCATTTATTTAATTATTAAATTATGTAGATTTAGTGGAAAGAAAAAACAGGAAGGAAGAGTAGAGAATAAAAAAGTATATGACGATATTAGTAACGTAGAAAACTGCGGATTATTTCCAATCTATGCAGAAATAAATAAAAACCACACTAAAAAGCACACTATTTGCACAAAACACAAATCACGAATTATCCGGTTTTGAAGCAGAAAAAACGGATCAACATTTAGTCACAAACTTGAAACACGAAAAACTATACATGCGTCCTTGCGACATTTTAGTCCTGTGAACATTTTGCCGAAATTTTCACGAACAATGCAGAGCACGTATTCAAAGTTAACTTTATACATCGAAGCAACGCGGCAAACAGGATAAGACGTGGAAGTTTATCCAAGTTCAGTGTCAAAACGTTTGCTGAATTAACATTTTGCGGAAGGAAGTGTATCAAGAGTTGCTAACTCTATAGATAGCAAACTTACCATAAGTGAAGTGAATAATATTTTTAAATTTTGTTTTTGTGTTTCAAAATCATGCAGCGATAGGAGACGGTGTTTATTAGTGTATTAGTGGTTTACAACAACAAATCTAGTGTATAATGAAGTGCATTATTTTTATGGAAAGCATCAGTGATATGGTCACTGATATTAGTGGAAACTATGCAGAGTCAATAAACACTGAGTTGAACTTTGCGACTAACTTCAGTGGAAAGTTTTCAAGAACGAGAACGGAAAAGTATATATATGAGCAATTCCGAGCACAGGAAATGCAACACAACTTCAAGTAGTTATATATGTAACTCAATAGATGGCAGGAGCTCATACTCTGATGAGGACTCTTGAAAAGTATTTTTTTTTTAAAAACGAAAACAATGATTGTAAATAAATAATGTTTTGATGATTTCTTTTGAATGTGAAAAATGAATATAAAGATATATACAGGGTGATGGTTGAATATATATGATTATTTTATGTAATATATGTAATTAGTTTTCGGTCAATTTCAAGGAAGAAATTGAGTCGAGAACGGAGTTCTCTTATTTTAAAGGAGGGGCATGTTGAGGCATGTCATTGATTTTATTCAAAAAGATATTATTTTGGTAAAGGAAAGTATATTTAATAAAATTGAATGTTAAGAAACTAAGTGTTATCACGTAACGTAAACACGTGTGTGTGTTTATGTGTTGACATCAATGTTGTGTGTATGTAATGAATGTTCTACGGCAGGACGCTTGGTCGTCGATTTGTAAGATATTGTAATTTGTATTTGTAATGTTTTGAATTGTCATCAGATTGTCACATTGTAACATTGACACACTTTGACTGTGATATAATCGTTGAGTTCGCAGAAATTTGTAAGTCTGAGAATTTGATCACGATGTAATTCGGGTGAAACCAACGTTTTACCAATAGCTGAGATATACAGAAAGTCGACGAGAATGAATTCCAAGATGTCTGGAATCTTCGTATAAAACCTTATAGTTTTTAGAGATTGGGATCAGTCTCAGGAGTCTCGAGGGGCAGTCTTTGAGGATCAGTCTTCGAGTATTTGTCTCTGAGTTGAGACTAAGAGATTAGTATACGTCGAGCAGTAACATAGTCGCTCATGTCACAGTAGTCACTTCTCTGTGATTCTAAAGTCCAGTATTAGATCAGGAGATCTAATAGTTCAGCAGACCATTATAGTAGATAATGGTACACAATAGTCGATCATTCTAGACTATTGGCAGCAATATAGAGATCGTCCAGAGCATCGATAGCAGTTCCAGTCATCAGCTGTATAAAGGTACGTGTATCTCAGCTATGTTTGAGTTCATCGTGGTTAACTTCCTAGCTGTTTAAAGATATGTGATCTTGCGATTATATTCAGTCGACGATCAACCACAATAGTACACAAGCTTAATGAAAATACAAAGTTTTAGTTCAAAGTCATTTAATGTGGTTTCTTTCCGTCATCCTGTACCTACTCATTCTAGATGGTGAGTAGCAGCAATCTTCGACCGTCATTTAACATTTCATCCCCATGCTATATAGGCACGACGGTGGAAGGTTGTTAATATATATATATATATATATATATATATATATATATATATATATATATTAGAAAAACGAAACTCTCTGTGACTAGAAATAATACTTCCTTATTCGAAATTCGTATTATATAAATGAAATTAATATTAGAGGACGATATGATGTGGATAGATAGCGACAGAGTACAAACCATTGATGATAATACCCGTCTTAAGTACCTACGACATTTGAATGGAATATGCCCTTTCTTGAAATTTTATTCAAACGTATGTGCAAATATTGAGAATTAATATCTCCAATATGAAAAATATATCTCCGTTGCGAAAGTAAATTGTCTACTCGGTATTCAGAACTGACGGTTTTGTAAGAAGTAAAAAATAGTTCCTCAACAAGTAAATTTTGTTCCTTAACAATTAATAGTGCTTGATATAAATTCGAGCTATGCTGTTCGTTATTATCATAGTCTCTGTAAATGTCCTGTAGTATTAATTAAGGATGGAAGAAACGCAATGTGCTTTCCAAGTAGTATTAAATAGTAATATGATTGTCATTGTAATCTATTACGAATTGAGATGGAAATCACATTGCGTTTCTTTGCAACATTTTGAGTATTGTTACATACCTTTCAAATGTTTACAATAATAACAAGCATTTGTACTGATTTTTTAGAGATTTACAAGCGTTAACAAGGATAATAACACTATCCACGCCTTTAGATTCGATATTGTAAGAAAGTAAATACTGACCAAAGTTTCAACACACACTGTATTTCAAACTATAATGCGTTACAGTTTCGAATATTTACAATATCCTTTATCAGACACTATATAGACACTATAGAACATAATTGAAGATACAGACATATATATATATATATATATATATATATATATATATATATATATATATATATATATATATATATATATATATATATATATATATATATATAGTCATCCTTATAAAAAAAAGTCTAATTTCTATTGGCTGAAGCACGTAGGTCCCCATGTCCATTTTCCTGCCAATCTCGTGCCGCCATTTTTGGTCCTTATAAGAACCATTTTCAATTTCATCTTCCTGTCTATGCAATCCAAAATTCTTAAACATAATTCATTAATAGATAAGCCTCGTGTCCAGTTCATCAGTTTATCTCTTCATACCTTCTTTATCCAATCTGCTTCTTTATAATTCCTTATTATCATTCTTTTTTCTGTCTCTAATTCTTCCGTCTTATCCCAGTTAATTTCGTGAGTGGTCTTCTTAACATATTTGTATACTGCATTGGTATATTTCTTCCTCCTCACATCATCTTTATGTTGTTTTATCTTTTCTTTCATTCTCTTTTCCGTTTCTTCTTCATATGACATATCGCAGTCCCTATAACATAACCCTATATATGATTTTATGTTCTATAGTGTCGGATTAAGAATATGTTAGACATCTGAAACTGTAACACATTATAGTTAAAATACAGTATGTGTTGAAGCTTCCGTCAGTATTTATTTGTAAATAAGGACGTAATACTGTGTTAGGAATGAAAGCTCGCTTTAAGTTAGTACACGTTCGCAATACAGTTAACTGTGAACCTGATTCTTACCTTTCAGTAATTATTTAGAATTTTAAGCCACTCATTAAAATTCTTTAAAAATATTTACTTACCAAGAGAAAATAGTTAATCTTTCGTGCTTTTAGAAATTAACCTTATTTAATTATTCCCTTATTAGAATTGCAGAGTAATGAACCGTTTTTTCTCGAAAAACGTTGTTAAACTCATATAACAAAAGATAAAATTCTACTGACGAAAATTAAGGGTAAAAATTAGAGAGTGGAATCCATTTTATGATTCTTTCTTCTATGGTTTATAGAATACTTTTATGCTCAAGTAATTATGGGTAATCACCAAGGATACAGGGAAACTTATAACATCTATATATATTAGCCCTAAGTTCCTTATTTCAGAATTTCTGAAACATATTAAAACGTAGTTTACTCACTGAATATTCAATAATATCACTCAAGATAAAATATATTTAAAGTGATGTATTTTCCGAAGATTTTCCGCATTTACCTTTGTATTTTTCACAAAATCCTTCCTTTATAATTAAGAATACATCTACTATTAATGGCATCTTTCGGTATTATATCACAACTGTCTACAAAAGCATGTTTAAACATGTCTGATCAAAAAACTTAAACTTAACAAGTTAAGTGTTCAGGTCTGGTCATTAAAAAATTATATCATACGATACGGACTGTTGTTCATATCTACATATATATATCTACTAATATTATCGTTATAAACTTATTTCATTACTTATAACAATTTTATGATTGGAAGTTTTACGAATCTCAATAGTATAGTCAAATACGATATTTTACCCTTGATCTTTTTAATTATGGTGACACTATGGTTTAGTAGAAGTACATCAGTGAGTGTTTTTCTTTTATGTTGACTAAATAATAGCAGTAAATCAGTAAATTACAGATAAGTATTTATTATAATTTTCAATGAAATATTACATATTTTGTCTGACAAAAGCGCAACACTAGAAATACACAGCAAACTAACCTCTACTACGGGAAGTTCCTACTTCGATCCCAGCACATATCAGTTTCTATATATTGGATTTCGACAAGTTATCTCTAGATTTTCCTGTTTCCTACCATTCCTTTTTCCAACAATAATTGTTTTGGGAGGGACAGCATGGCTTAGTGGTAAAGTACTTACCTCTGATACGTGGGGTTCCCCGGCCACGTAAATTTGTGGTGGACAACATTGTGTCCATGGGTTTTCTCGGAGTGCTCCTGATTCCTCCCACTTTCTCATTCCACCATTTCTTCCATCATCATTCACTTGCCTTATTCGCCGTGTCCCTTAGCCTAAAAGGCATGCTTGTGGGACGTTAAACTAAAAGATTTCATTTAATTTCTAACTTGTTTTATCATTCATCTCAGTTATCACATACAACATAATCTCAAAATGCTAATCTTAAGGTATATTTTAATATTAAAACATATTGTCTAGGACTTATATGCCAATTTGAAAACTTCAATTTTTCGATTTATTAAGATGAATTATTATTATTATTATTATTATTATTATTATTATTATTATTATTATTATTATTATTATTATTATTATTATTATTATTATTATTATTATTAATTAACTAAAACTAAACGTTCTTACTCTTTCTCTCTCAAAACTCAATTTACATTTAATTTCTGTAGCACAATGCACAGTATGGTTTAAAAACGCGCTACGCACATATCTCTGAAACATTCTGTTTTCCTAACGATACATGAAATTTGTTATTCATTTTACGCTCATTTTTCAGTTTATATTCAGTTTATACTCATTTTGAACAGTATCCTGAAAATGGAGACATGAGTTTTACTATACTCTATATTCCAAGATACACAGTCTGTCAGATAGAAACTATCGTATAATGCCTTCCTTGCAAAGTCTCAAAGTTTCTGAACTGTTGCAAACCACGTTCTGTTCACCATCTGTACTGTTTCGAAATCAGTGTACTTCAAACACACAAACTGAAACATATATTATTTTGTACCACTGATATATGCAACCACGAATGATTAACTTAATACTGAAAGGATTGAGAAGAAACATGTAGAAGATTTTAATGTGGGTTGTTTCAGAATAAGCTAAAACTGACGTATGGAAAATTCTTGGTAATGGAATTCAAATCTAATAACTTTGCGAAGCGAGGTTTTCATTTGACTTTCATTCATATCATTACAAAACGGGAAAAAGCTCAACATGGTACTGAACCAATTGTAACTGAAAGAGATTTTTCTTTAAGAAAAGGGAAAAAATAGAAACTTTAACAAACTCTTGTCAAAGGACTATGAGGAAAATTGGTGGGAACAAGTGAACTTTATATTTCATTTTTCAAAAGAGCAATGCCATTTAAGTAAAGTACGAGATTATGAATTTGGCATTGGAGATATTCCTGAAGAAACTGAAAAGTTGAAATGATTTTTTTAAAGTTTTACGTCCCACGTTATGCCGGCTAGGCTAAAGGAGACGTTGATGATGAGAAATGAATGAAATGGTTGAATGAAGAAAGTGGGAGGAAACGGGAGAATCCAGAGGAAACCTACACATATGGTGTTTGTCCACCACAAAATTCAATTGGTATGAGCAGGGATCGAACCAAGGGTCCCACGTACCAGATGTAGCTCAACCAATGGCCACCGCGGCCTAAAAATATAAATTAGAAATTAATGTTCTGTCCTCTTCTGAGTTGATCCCTTTTTAAGCAGTTTAACAGCTGATAAAGAAAGAAATATTTTTGGCCACTAAAAAAAATGAATTTGTTTTCTAATTTCTAAAACAAATGTTTTCCAAGACAACGAGTTTTGAAATTGGACGACAGAATTTAAGCCAAACAAATATTATTTAGTCAATTTGAAGGCAAATGATTACTATACTTCCTACGCTATGCTGATATTAAATGCATTTATATTTCATCGGTTGATTAATTGACTTATACTTAGGTCTGTGCCAATACTGAACTCCTATAAGACAAGAGGGGGCACGGTGGCTCAGTAATGAAGGAGTTACCTCTGATGCGTGAGGTACCTGGTTCGATCCCCTACCAAGTGAATTTGTGGTGGACAACATCGTGTCCGCAGGATTTTTCAGGGCACTTCTGTTTCTTCCCACACTCTCATTTCACCAATTCTTCCATTATCAATCATATGTTTTTATCGTCTCCCTTAGCCTTGGGACGTTAAAATGTTTCATTTCACTTGATCTAGGACAAGACCTGCAATTCATACTGAGGTCTAAACTATCGCAGTGCGTTTGGTTTCCTGCTATACAGAGTAGAACACGGGAAGTATGCAGAGGCATGTACGTAGCCGCTAGAATAGAGGAGAACAATATGAAATCCCAATAAATGTGGATGCCATTTTCTTACAGCACTGTATGCACATTACGTGGCTTCAATCGGACGTTTGTGGCTTCAAAATCATAGGTCGTAGAGCTAAGGCTACAATCGGTTATTGTATCTCAGAAATGGAGAACAAGAGCAGAACATCATTTAAAAAATAATATTTTACACTCTAAATAAACTGGACTTATTCGTCTTTGTCGGATTTCCTACATTACCTTACAAAACGAATTTTTGATATTTGTCAACTAAAGTTTCTCGTTCTAGTCCGTGAACAAATTTTCCACGTTTTTCCCTTACATATAATTTGAGTGGACAGCTTAAAGGGAGTAAGTTTTTTTAAGCTAAACGTTAGTACTATATATATTATTAAAAATGGTATAACGTAAATAAATAACGATTACATATATTTCCTTATGTGCTAGGAAAATTGATGAGCAGTTGACGAAGCCAGAATAGTTGGAATACTAAAATTTATTTACAGATGGAACATCTTCATAAAAGTATAGGCTATAACTTATAAATTGAATCGGTCATTGCAGAAAGGGCACAGGTTCTATACTAATAATACAGAACATGTGCCCTTTCTGCAACGACAGATTCAATTCCATATAACAGTATTTCCTAAATATGAGAAGACCTCATCCACAACTAGCAAAATATGTTACAACGATCGTAGTGAACACCCTTTACCGGGAATTCGTAAATTAAAACTTTTATAGATTTGATAGATAAAATAGAGCAACTTGTACTACTTTCTCCCTTTCCACTTCTATAGCTAATATCATGTAAATCCATGTGCAAAAGGGCTACTAGATCATCGATCAGGAAGTTTGGGTAGTGAGTAGTGCACAAAAAGAATTATTTCAAGCTCATAGCCTCTATTAGGAACTGGTGTTCCTCTCTTTCACACTATTTAGTATAATATGTACTATATTGAAGTACAAATCACAAGAAGATCTGTATCACAAGTCTATAAGCTATTTCAGACCTGTACATTTCTCCACACGACTATTGTTCATACACATTATCTCCTACGATATGAACGAATCATTGTAGTTTGTGTCTTTCGTTTTTTTAATATATTGAAGGATAGAATTCATTAATAGAAAGTGATTAATCTCCCATTCGAATCAACGTACGCTTATGCTTATTACCTGATATTCTTCTGGTGTGGTAATGTAGTTCGAATATGTGTTGGATAATCCAGCTATGACCACTCTCGTGTCTGTAGGACCGCCATTATTAGAGATCTCATCTTTGATAGCTTCTCGAAATCTTCTTCCGGACATTGTGGTAAACTCTCCAGGAACAGCAGCGATTACAAAACTTCCAATGATGGCCAACTGAGTTGGAAGAATAGTGGGTTGCCACTCAAACGGGAAATTCATCTAAACAAATAAACAAACATGAAAAAGAACTATTTTATTTCACGTGATAAAGAGTTTCCGTAGTATTTGTTTTAACAAAAATGATATTTTCATTAAAAACCAATTATTCAATTCGTTTGACAATTATTCTACGACATTGCTAGGAACTATGAAGTCACATGTAGGTTTAAGATAGTTAGAAATAATATAAATAATATTTTCAACATATGTGAAATTTGAAATTTTACTTAGGTATTTACGCCAGTTTTCTTTAACACATTCGTATATACGAGGGTTTTTAAATAAATTCTAAACCTAACCAGGAAATATTAGAACTAGATACGTAAAACATTTAGGCCGTATTTATTGAACTTTCCTATGATGTAAAACCGAATTTGGTGTTTTATTCTGTTGTTACAGATCTGAAAAGACAAGTGAGCAAAGTGTGGCCAAACGGAAAAATAGAAGCAGGAACTGTTATTGAATATCTCAACAAAAGGAATATTTAAAACCACAGGAGATCCACGCCGACATGATTGCTCCTTTACGTGATAGTGCCCCTTCATATGACACAGTGAAGAAATGGGCAGCCTTGTTTAAGAGGGGTATAACCTCCTTTGAAGATGACACTCGATCAGAAAGGTTTGCGGAAGCAATAACCCAGAACATTGACAAGCTGCATGAAATCATGATGAATGATCAGTGAATGACAACCAGGCAGATTGCTTACACAATGGAAGTATCTACTGCAAGCATTGACTCAATTATCAAAAGCATCTGGGAACGAGCAAGGTTTCCACGAGATGTGTGCCAAAACTTTTGATATCTTATCAAAAGCTCACCAGACGCAATATTTCAAAGGACAATCTTCATCTCTTCCGGACAAATCCAGATGCCTTTCACACTCGATTCATAACATTGAGACCTAGATCCATTATTACCAACCAGAGTCCAAATAAAGTTCCAAGCAGTGGAAACACCCACCATCCCCCCTACAAAGAAAGCCAAGTAAGTACCCTCAACTGGAAAAGTGATGGCTACAGCTTTCTGGGATTTGGAAGGGATAGCGATGATGGATTATCTTCCAAAGGCGAACAGTGACTGGGGAGTACTATGCAGGTCTTCTCGACAGTTGGGTGATAATATTTGGCAGAAGTGTCGTGAGAAACTGACAGTAGATATGCTTTTCCTTCAAGATAATGCCCCTAGCCACAAATCAGTCATTGCAATGACGGCAAATCACGATTGTGGATAGGGATTGTTTCCTCACTATCTTATTCGCCTCATTTAGCACCTTCTGATCTTTAACTCTTTTCAGAGCTCAAAAAGAAATTAGAGGATACTCATTTTGACACTGATAAAGACCTCATGCATGCCATAGTTGAAATTTTACACACCTTCGACAAATCAACTTTTACCAGCGGTATTAAAGCACTTAAACTTCGATGGGCAAAATGTGTTGACTTGTCAGGGAACTGTGTTAAAAGGGACCGCGCCAAGGTTGGACGACGACAAGCCTGGACACTTTTTGTGTCCAAGCTTGTCGTTATCCAACCTTGTGGTCAGCGACCCAAAATGAGATATGTCAAAGCATCTCGGGGTCGATTCCGACAAGTCTGGACACCTTCAGGAATGTGTCCAGGCTTGTCGTTGGCCAACCTTGTCGTCAGCGGCCCAAAATTAGATGTGTCCAGATTTGTCGGGGTCGACCACGACAAGCTTGGACACCCCAGGAATGTGTCCAGGCTTGTCGTCGTCCAACCTTGTCCTCAACGACCCAAAATGAGATGTGTCCAGGCTTGTCGGGATCGACCGCGACAAACTTGGACACCCCAGGAATGAGTCCAGGCTTGTCGTCAACGACCCAACTTGAAATGTCTGTTCCAACAAACTCTACCAGTTAAGGCGTTTCCAGTTCATACATACATGCCCTTCAATATAGAGTAGCATGGCTCGCATCTATATCGCTATTGGCTGATACTCGCCAGTCAACTACTGTCCTCTACTGGAGGATTTTCGACTTATTTTAAATTTATTTATCTTTTATTAAAAGAGATTATCATTATTTACAAAATTTTCGTTTTACTTCAAAAATTACAAGCGGTATTTAGCAATCGTTGCAATATTTCCTCCCAAAAATCATTGTAAGTACGGACCGTGCGACTCTGCCGTGAAAGCCACGTTTTCATGCACCGCTGACTCTAGGGGTCGCGTTCTTAAACATCGATCACGTTAAATGCTTTCTTTGATCAGGTTAAATGCCTAGTGCTATGAAATTCTTTTCGTGAAAACGCTGATTTCGTTACGGGAGGTAATCAATTATTAGCGTTAGAATGTGTCCAGGCTTGTCGTTGGCCAACCTCGTCGTCAGCGACCCAAAATTAAATGTGTCCAGGTTTGTCGGGGTCCACCACGACAAGCTTGGACACCGCAGGAATTCGTTCGAGTCTGGCACAAGAGGATAAATTGAGAAGTGTCCAAGCTTGTCGTTGTCCAAGCTTGTCGTCGTCCAAGCTTGTCGTTGTCCAACCTTGTCGGGAGCGACCAAAATTAAGTGTCCAGGCTTGTCGTCGTCCAACCTTGTCTGCGTCCCTGTTAAAAAGTAACACCATCCATAAACTCTCTGCTGCTTCGTTCATATTTTGGTTTAGAACTTTTGCAATTAGTTTCAGTTTCGGAGAATTTAAATGACAACTATAGAAATGGCTGGTAAGTCAACCAGTGACTTTCTGACTGAAGATTAGTTTACATGCGGACTAGAAAAACTGATAGAATAAATTAAACAGACAGTCAGTTTAATCAGCAACCTTAACGAGAACGACTGGTGGCGAATGTTGCCTTGCAAGGGCGCCGATCCCGGGAGGCCGAGGGGACCAGGGCCTCCCCAAAACTCATGTGGGCCCTCTTACTGTATTTGTAAATTTACAATATTTGGCATAATTTGAATGCAATTTGTTTAATAATCCTCAAATATGCTTTCTGCATCTGAATGAGCCCTCCCAAATTTACAGAGAAATCGGCGCCCTTGTTGCTTGGAAATATCTTCGGTATATATTCCTGCCAATAACCTTAATTAAGACCATTACTAGTATCATCTTCACTATGACAGTTGAAAAGGTAATTACTGTAAAAAAAACAAAGAGAATAATTTGGTTTAGTGAGCAACTTTATTTGATCTGAAGCATGATCCACATTTCCTGGAAAGGATTGTGTTCCCTGACGAGGCACTCTTCACTTCATCTAGAAGCTAAAAATGAATCAAAACACTGAGTATTTGTCATCTTAAAACTTATACATTGTTTTATAAATGTTAGTCTTCTTAATAATTGAATGTATGAAGAAGAGCATGACGTATGGGGTATTTATTATTTGAACATTCCGGCTTTAAACAATACAAAGTCAAAGGCCAGGTATCTTCCAGCGAAAACGAACATAAAGTACAATATAATATGAAATAATGACTTATCTGCAGAACTATCTGGATGTGTAGAACACGCTGAAAGTTTTTCCATTTTACCACAACACTAAATTAAACACATAATTAACTGGTAAATTACTAAATATATGATATCTTAACACAAGAGACACCGGCAATAGCGCTCCATGTACACGCTAGACAAAAATGTCTCTTGGCACGTTTACCTTTCTACATTACGAAAAATCAACGATACTGAATATTGTGCTTATTAGAAATTTCTGATAAATTATAAAATGCAGCAAATTAGCTGATTATGTAATTTAAAATAAGAATATACACAAAGGTAATATACAGGGTTCAATATGAAAGTAATGGACATTGCTTTAGAAAAACTAATTTATTGTTCCGATTGTTACAAATCTTTAAAATTCCTCAAAATACGCTCCTTCTGCATCGATACCCTTCTGGAGACGCGTTTTAAAGTCCTCGGCTGGAATGGCTTTTAAAACCTTGTAACATGGACTTGAATGTTCTACACGGAGTCCCAATGTTTTCCTTTGAGGTGTCCCTTCAAGCGGGGAAACAAAAAATAGTCACTAGGAGCCAGGTCAGGACTATAGGGGGGTGGGGGACCACTGGGGTTCTGCTCCGGGCCAGGAAGTCGACGACGGTGAAGGCGGTGTGACTTGGTGCATTGTCGTGGTGGAGTTTCATTGAGTCTATAATGTCACTTCGAACACGGGCGATCCTGCGTTTCAGTCTCTTGAGCACTTCGAGAGAAAATCCTGGGTTGACAGGTTGTCCTGTTGGCACAAACTCGAAATGGATGATTCCTCGAACGTCGAAGAAGACAATGAGCATGGTTTTGATTCGGGATTTGCCCATGCGCGACTTTTTGGAGCGGGGGGAGGATGAGGTGTGCCACTCTGCACTCTGCCTTTTGGATTCTGGATCGTAATCGAACATCCAGAATTCGTCTCTAGTTACGACCGAGTCTAAAAGGTCCGGATCACTTTCACACAATGCCAACAACTCCTTCATTACGAGCGAACCCTCCATCGCGCCGTGTTACAACTTGTAAAAACGTACTTCACACGGATCGATATCCACACGCTGTCACTGCTCGCAGCAGACTGACTCCGGGCGCGTTTGGAAGGACAGACCACCCACTACTTTTTCTGCGCCGGCAGCGCGTGCTGCGGTGGATTGTTGAGTCAGAGTAGCATCATGCTCATTACTTTCATAATAACCCTGTATGTTTGTAACTCTTTGAGGCACGGAACAGCGATGAAACGAAGAAGTAATATTTGGGCGTAATTTATGGGCTTATTGGCCTTTGTACGCAAATAACTGGGACAATTGCCTTATACGCTAGACTAATAGATCTAGTTATTATCTGGTATTCTTCGTGTCAAAAGTCTGTTCTTACATAGCTCAAACAAGATGGTTCTCCACAGCATCATTCCAGGCATATTTGGACGAGCAATTCCTTTAAAGATGAATTTGTTACGGTAGAGAAGTTGAGTGAATTAATCTTAACCCTGAGCACATATTCGTAGTAGTACCTTAAGCACAGACTTGTGAAGGGACACCAGCAGAATACCCTCAGCACTTTCTGTCCGTATACAAAAGACCTAGATAAATCATCTGAAAGAGACTGCAAAAATCTAGGAGTATCATGCTTCAAAGAAAATGTAAAATATAACATTAACAAAATTGAAAATTAATATGCAATAATTAATAGAACTATTCCGATTTTTTAAACACTGCAGTGGTCGTGCGTTCTACTATTGTAGAACAGGTGTTTTATTTTAAAAGCCCTGAACAAATAGCAACACACTCGACCCTCAGCCGTTATGTAACTTTCTCCGTCAATCTTCTCTACATTCCAGTCAATTTTCAGCGCTTGTTCTTGCACATGCCTTGATTTGTTACATGATTTCATTAGTATTCTACTATTGTAGATCGCGCGACTACAGGCGTACGAGTTTCTTTCTTATTTGTGATTTATTTCGTTTTACATTTTCATGTTATTTTTGTGGAATACGTGGTTCTATATGTTTAATATGTCAGAGCATGACAGAGAACACGTTAGAAAAGACAAAAAGTAACTGTAAAGGTGTACTTGGGATTGAAGATATGAAGGAGCTCGAGGAAAATTTTGTCGAAGAATCAGTTGAGTGTAGTGATACCAAATATGTAAGAGATAATATACCGGAAGAAGAAGAAAACACCCCAGTATAAGCCAGTGTTGAAATCATGGGTTTGTTACACCATCTTCTTTCGACACACGAGCGTTTTATATCGTAGAGAAAAATTATAGAATTTTCTCTCTAGTATGTAAATCTCATAATGCCAATAAACTCAGAACTCCCAATTTGAGTACCAGCTTTTTATAGGCTTGGACAGTAAGGCATTATTTTTATTCGTAATTGATTACCAACGTAGATGGTGTTAATACTCTTAATATTTTTAGAGCAAATAGGAGCGATGAAAATGTCAGATACAAGAATTTCCTACAGAATGTCAGATACAAGAATTTCCTAGATTTTGAGTTGATAAGACCAGCAATAAGCCAACATTAACCATGGAATCCTTGCCAAAAGAGCTTCGACACACAGGAAGACTTATGCTTGACTTCAGCGAAGATGTTTCATTAGCACAAGAACGATCTTCTTGAGTAGAAAAAATTTTTCCTTTGTGGCCATTCTAGCAACAAGTCAACAAGAAAAAATTTGTGGAAAATGCCAGAGATAGATGGACCCAGACCACCAGAAAAGCGTGTGTGGTGATTGCTTAGAGTAGACAATGTTTCAAAACGAGTACATGAAATCATTCTACCTATATGATCTACCGTAGAAGAAGGTTTATGCTGTTATTTCAACACTTGTGTCTAAACACTTATTTGTTTTTCTGTTCAACATTGTTATTTGTTAAATAAGATGTACCAAATGTTTATATCTGACAATATTTTTGTATAAGTCAAGTAATATAATCTTAAAATAAGTTATTTAAAAGATGTATAATACTATAACTGACATACTCAAGACCGAATATTGCTAGAAAATCATAACACTATGGACAAATACTGATGTTTTACAATAGTATAACGCGCCACCACTCATGTTACGCTGGAGGGCACAACCAACGCAGTGTTAAAGTAAAGCAGGTAATCACATCTATTAAATTACGTACTATACTCGCCATAATAATAACTAATAAGATACATTTTCTGAGGTATTTGGATAATTAAATGACTCTTACCTCTCCTGTAGGCAAAAGAACTGGTTTCGGGTAGTGGCAGTCTAACAATTCTTGACTTGGAGAAGCAACAAATGTCCTTACGGCGTTCCACAGTGGATTTTCTGAAGTCGTTCCTTGCGTGAACATGAACGATCCTGGGCCGTCTGTAGTACCCGCAGCAAAGCTATATCCTAGGGCTGGTGCACATCCCCTTACCTGAAATCCAATAAGAGTTAAATAAATAAATTCATTTTCCATCGTACACCAAACTATAACATGAAAATCACACCATAAACATATACATCGTGGTTCAAAACAACATCGACAACGTTTGGGAGGTGATTCCTGACACTAAGATAAGAGAAAAAGTATAGACCAACCTGGGTGCACAAATACTTCCTTTCGGAGTTATACGTTGTCAAAAACATGAAAAAATGAATATTAAAGGTCCATAGCTCCAAACCTAAAGAACCTACCGTAGTAGGGTCAAGACTTTACTAGTAACTAGTGTGTGTCCTATCCAAAATACATGTTTCAGAATCACAAAGTACTCACACAACAATTTTTATAGAGCGAGTTTGGCTACTGGCATATAATTTGACTCACCAACTACTTCTATAAAAATTACTGCGGAAATAAAGCAGGATTGTTGCTAAGTAAAGTCTTGACCCTAATACGGTATGTTAATTACTTTGAGCTATGGACTTTTAAAGTTCATTTTTGTCATGTTTTCGACAGCCTATAACTCCGAAAGGAAGCATTTGTGCACGCAGGTTGGTATATACTTTTTGTCCTATCTTTGTGTTAGGAATCACCTAAACTTTGTCGGTGTTCTTTTGAAACATTCTGTATACAGATACTTATCAATATAATGGAAGTGTGTAGAGTTAGAGATATGTCTAATATCTACCTTGGAAACTGTCAGATAGTGATCAAACTCTACACTACGTGAGGAGTAGTACAATTAAATGTGCAGTGTGCTGAATAGTCAGTGATAGTGTAAAATTTGTGACTGTTTGATTTCCAAAAGGGATAAATTCTTGGCGCTCTTTGTGTGGTTGCGAGCATGACAAAAGTGACAAATATGTTGCGTATGTTCAGAGTGCTAACGGCCTACAAAACTCACTGCAAAGTAGCATTGGGGAAGAGGAATAGTCGTCGAAGCAAAACCGTCAGTGACAAGTCCCGCCAAGTGTTCAATTGGGTTGTCACTGAGCAATCGTGCGGTTGCAGTGCAAATGAAGGAGCAACTCAAGCACAACGATTGAATTCGCACTGCTTGTACCGATAATCATAGTGCGCCGAGACTTACATGACATGGGCATACAAGGTCAGGTTATACGAGCGAAATCGCTGAAAAGGAACTGACTATCATCGTTTAATGTGGATATGACATTACTGCACACATGTAACCTGGTCTGGTGATGACTCAAAACGTGTGATATGATCGGATGAGCTTTCCTTCATGCTATTTGAAACCATGTATGGCGTACACTCAAAGTAGCGTATAATCCACGATGGATCCTCTTAAATGTCAAACAAGACAGGTGGTCTGTGATGCTGTGGGTTACCATATGGCCGCGTCACAATCTGTAATTATGCCGCCATATTAGGAGATAATGTGCATGTATAGTTAACATCTTGTTTGTTGTAATGCAGTGGCGGCTCGTGACTAAAGTCAGCATGACTAGTGCACGTCAAAATAAAGTAACTATTGCTTCCAACCATATATGTTACGTATCATTCGAAGCTTGTGTGTCACCGTTGGGAGTATGTAAATCACTGTTAGGAGCATTGTGTGACTGTTTGAAGAACGTATCAAGATATAAGTATATATGTCACTGTTTAGAATATGCATCACTGTTAGGGATAAATGTGTCATCGTTTCGAGAATGTGTGTCACTGTTTGGAGTATTATAGCTTCTTGTAGATCAGCTTGTATTGTACTTCTAGTATTATATTTACAGTATTATACTTGTACATCAGCTCCCGTTCAGTAAGTTTGAAGGCAGGTATTGATTTACGGGCAACATGTGGCGTGAATTTAGGGAGTTGAGTATTGATCCAGCCTAGATATGTTTTGATTTTTTAAAATATAATTTGTAGTTGTAGTCAGACTTTCAGGATCTCATAAACTCTTGGTCGTGTATGAGTGTTTTGTATTTAATTAGGTTCTAACCTATTTACCTATCATAATCAAGCAGAAACCCTTAGCAAAGTAGAAATATTGTGGACAGTTTCCATACCCTGTAGTTTAAAAAGGTAATGGAAGAACATTTCCATAATATTACTGGAACAAGAAGGAAAGAAAGAAAACTACTCATAAGCCATAATATCTCTTACTATGTCCCAACTTCTCGTTTCTTGATTGTAGTACTTGGCGGTCTGTTTGGACATATCTACATACTGATGTATTGCTTTAATAGGACCTGTGACTTCCTGTAAATCTGGATCGTTAAAAATTTCCTGAAAAAAAAAGAGAGAAATAATTGCTCAGAATGATTTCTCCTTAAAATTCCTCTAGTTGTCGTAAAACTTCTCCATATTTTTTTTTAAATTTAAAATACTTTATATTATACAACTAATCTGAAATATGTATATTCACTTTGAAACTGTCTAGTACACTTATTTCTAATTGACCTAAATAAATAAGTGATTAATGTTTATTAACTACAGATACTTATATACAAATTTATAAGGGCGAGTGGTTAACACGTTCTCAAAGTTTATAGAGTGCATGGTTCTAGTTTTGATTCCTACTTTATCCATTTGAGTGATTCAGAGAGTACGCACAATTTAGGTGAGAAATTACTAATTTCATTTAAAATAGAGCAGTTGTATTTATGTCAAATTTGTAAGTAAGATTACTGTTGGAAAATTTCCTGACATTTTGTTGTTATTCGGGGAAAAAGTTATTTCTGTTTTTTTTTTTTTGTTTTTTTTTTATGGAAAGTTTTAGAAAAACGTTTTGTTGTGCATAATTTATGTCAATATACTAGGTACAGTACTTTTAATGAACTTTGAAATTCAAATTTTTCCTGCTTCAAACACGACTAATATTATAGATGTAATGTTCCTAGCTAATAGTAACGGAATTGAATAAAGAAAAAGAGATCTTGACTCAACTTTTATATCTATGAGTAAATCTACGGACTCACTCATTACTGGATTCCAAAATATTCAGAGTATAGCCGTGAATTTTTTTAGATATAATCTCCTTGTACCCTAGATTTCAGATAACACGGAAGTTTGCAAGCGTTGATCCTAGGGTTCCCATATTTCAAAAATGAAAATCCGGGACGC
This sequence comes from Thermobia domestica, assembly GCF_964235325.1. Lineage (NCBI taxonomy): Eukaryota > Metazoa > Arthropoda > Insecta > Zygentoma > Lepismatidae > Thermobia > Thermobia domestica. Next base: position 264,889,625 of record NC_137463.1, read on the forward strand.
TACAAAATTATGAAAATCTCTGAAATGCTTAAAATGAAAAGAAGTATTATATACTAATTTACTTTCTTCTATTAGATAGAGTTTAAGTATTATGTAATCACATTTTAAGCATTCTAGTAGACCTTCTTCGCCCTAGTTAAGCAAACGTAAGTAGATGATTTACCCCTTCTCCCCTGGTAAGCAACTTTTTTTAAAAAGTTTCCCAGGATCTGTTATGTTTCGTGACTTTCAGAGTCAAAGAATGCTTCGCTCAATGTCAAAGTAGTTAAATCGTGAACTTAAATAAACCCATGTTTTATGTATTTAATTTTTTTGGACTTTTGAATTGCCATACTCAGAAGTTGAAGAGAATAATTATATACCTAATTCTGTGAAAAAGCAAATTATAATATTCCTTTCAGTTCTTCGCTGAAATCCGGGACATTTGAGCGACCCGAGAAATATTGTCGGGACGCAGATCTCGATTCAGTGATGTTCCCGGATTTTCCGGGACGAATGGCAACCCTAGTATGTCCCTAAATGAGAAATGCTAACACGAAATGTACGAAGGAGTCGAAATGTAAAGGGATTTGCAATTTCTCGTACTAGGGTTTGGTAACACTGCAAGTATTTCGCGCAGAATTAGTGTCGTCCGCAACAATTCTATGCAACGTATCACTCTTATTCTCGCGTTAGCCGTTAGAGTGTAGACCGTTGAATATGACACCTCCATTGCTGATCTGCACCAAGGAGGAAATGAGGGCAGTGATTCGCTTTTTGTTTGCGGAAGGTGTTAAACTTGCGGAAATTATTCGTCGAATGGATGTGCAGTATAGTGTCAGCTGTTTATCGCGAAGCAAGATCCATGAATGGATACAGCGTTTCAAACAAGCAAGAACTTTTTTATATGACGAGGAAAGATCTGGCAAGCCATCAACATCAATGACTGAGGATAAGTTGAAAGTTGGAAAGTAAGGCTGCGAACATGGTTTGGAAACACCTATCATCACCAGAACTTAAAAAAATTTAAACATCACCATTAGCTATTCATTGATGCGGTACAAAATTGGTTACAGGTGCAACCGAAAAACTTTGTTCTGACGGGGAAAAAAAAAACTTGTGAAACGTTGGAGAAAGTGCATTGAAGTGCAGGGAAATTATGTTGAAAAATAATGTGTTTCAGTTTTCTATCACTAGAATAAATGTACCTTTCCTCGTCCCTTTACTTTTTAATCTCTCCTCGTAGATACCCGACTGTATGCAGTACAAGTAGGATATTTTATAACATTATGCTACTCAAATTTAATTTTGCGGCGCGGGAGACCCGGGTTCGATTCCCGGCGGGAACTCATGTGGTTCGGATTCCACGTTAATCAGTAGGTCCACGTCTCATATAGCCTCGCTGCTGAAAAGGGACGTTCAACTCAAAATCAACTCAACTCAAATTTAATTTTTCAACGACTGTGTATCAAAGAACTGCTAAAAGAATTATAAATAACACTTTTTTGTTTTTTTTAATTCTTAGTTATTTCCTATCATTGTTTAAAAAACAATAAAAAACATTTCCTTTTTAATTTCTATTTCTTTCGACTCTTTGCAGCACTAGGTAGGATTCTATACGAGGATTCTGAAATCTCAGAATCACTGCCTTGAGTACTTCCTACTGGCAAAGCCTGAAAACCTTTGAAGCCATTCCTCTATTTGAAAATATAGTCATCAATATAACCCCATCCTTGTAGCGGACCGTCATCGTCGGGAGAGAGTAGAGCCGAGAGGGCGACTTCACTTTTCATTCATAAGTCACATCTCATATGCACCTTATTGCATGCCCTCTCAGCCGCGAATACCGCTACCGGACTCGCGGGTGGTTGGTGGGAGTCGGGAAGACGAAGGTCAGTGGACGTTTTCCTCTATTTGGGAAGGACGTGCACCCACCCGGCCTATTGTTGTGTGCGTCCAGTGTATGTATTGTCCGGTGTGTTGAGTCCTTAAAGAAACAGCCAAAAAGCATAAAATTAAAAAATATAAAAAGCAAAAAATTAAAAATTCAAAAAAATCCGCAACTTTTGGTTTTGTTTTGTTTTCTTCTGGGCTAGTGGGGGATGTCTTTTGGTTGGCCAGGTTCTTTCATTTCGTTTCACTTCTTCGTTTTTCGGGGCCATGTGTTTTTGTCGACGGGAATGGTTTAGTTGAATCCCATTCCCCTTGACCGCATCGGCCCCACGGTCGCATCGCCCCCCCCCCAAAAAAAAGCCCAATCCTAGAGAGAGTGAGATCAACACTCATGTTAGTGAAAATGTGGAAAAGGCAAGTATCGCGACCTCAGTAGTCTCATATCTTGTAATTAAAGATAAGGATACTGATAGTGCCGATACTATTACTAACCGTCCGAGTGCTATTAAGGACTTGTTACCTTTTCTGATTAAAAAAGTTATTACATAGACAGACAGGTTAAAGATATCAGAAAATTACGAAACGGAACTTTGTTGGTGGAAACCACCGATGAGAGGCAAACAGCGCAGCTACTTAAATTGACTGCAATTAGACCGGTGAATGTGTCTGTGGAACCCCACCGTCTGCTGAATGTATCATGTTGGGTCCTTCTCAATTCCACCCAGGAGGAGATTAAGTCTGAGTTAGCCGACCAACATGTTATAGACGTAGCTCGCATAAAAAGTAAGAAGTCAAGTGAACTCGTTCTACAGAGTCACTGATTCTTACTTTTAGTTTGCCCACTTTTCCGGAATACGTCACGGCTGGTTTTTACTGATTGAAGGTTCGTCCGTAAATTCTTAGTCCCCTACACTGTCAGCATTTTGGGCACACCGACACATCATGTAATGCTAGTGCTGCTCTTTGTGCTAATTGTGGCTAGGGTAGTCATGGTGCGGAACCCTGTACAGCGACCAAGCCATTTTGTGTAAATTGTAAGGGCGAACACTCTGCTTGTTCTCGGAACTGTCCAGCCTTCCAGCGCGAGAAGCGTATTCGGGAACTTATGGTGATGGAGAAGATATCTGCTGCTGACGCTAAGCGTCGTTTAAAATACAGCATTCCATCTTCGCTTTCTGTACCTTTTACCATCGTTGCAGTTACTTCTCGAAAATTTGTGGCAACCCAGGCACAAGACGTTTCCATCTAGACCGATCTCGTCCCTGAGAATCGTTCTCCACTAAAGATCCCAGTTGCATCGACAAGCGAACTTGCAAAAACTCTACGAGTTTCTGTTAGTGGTGGTCTTCGGCGTACTCCAACCCTTCGCCGGTCACCTTATATCGCCTGTCTAAAACTAAACCAGCATATGCACCGGCTGAACGATATGGTTTTCTCTCCAAAGAGACCTAAATATATCCCAGTTCTTAAGCCACCTGCAGTTTCAATGAAAGTTAACATGGTGGAAGACGAACTGATGGATACGGAGTGGACTGTTCTTGTCCCACATGGAAAGGTTCGCTACAAACGTTGATCTCTTCCAATATGGCGCTTCTGCAATGGAACCATAATGTTTTCTATAATCATCTTGAGAAATTGAAACAATTCATCTATCTTTGCCCACTCGCTTATAGTTGTCTGTTTGCAGGAAAACATTTCACGCCTACCCAGTCCTCCCTCCTTCCTGGGTACACTACGTATCGATGTGATAAGCCAGATGCTAGTCGCGCTGCTGGCGGCGTGGCCCTATGTATCTCAGATTCTCTTTATTCTCGTCAAACTCACATCGTTTCCCGGCTCCAAGCAGTTGCTATGCGAGTATCCTTCCCTCACTCGTTTAGCCTTTGTTCCTTATACATTTCTCACTCTGAAGCCTCTACCGCTGACGATCTGCTTCAGCCAGCGGTGGTGACGGTGGTCCACCAGCTCGAACCGCCAGTCTTCCTTGTTGGGGATCTTAATGCTTCCACCGTCTATGGGGCTCTGTACGAATTGACGATCGTGGCTTGCTCATCCTTAATGATGGCAGTTATACACATTTCCCCACTGCGCACGGCACATATTCCTGTATCGACCTCTTAATGTGCAGTGCTAGTCTCTTGACCTCATTGACATAGAGAGAGCATCCCGATCTTTGTGGCAATGATCACTTTACGTTGTTTCTTGAAAATCTCCCTATTGCGCCTTGTTTTCCTCTGCGCCGCTTCGTCAGAAGCGTGCTGACTAACATAAATTTCGTGAGCTCAGTGAGTTTCTTTGTCTCGATGATCTCCCTGCTGCTCCTGTGGCAGAGACTTTCGAACAAACTGTTCTTAACGCCAATCATGGTTCCATTCCAGAAGCCGGTGGTGACGTCCTTCGCCGGCTTGTTCCATGGTGGTCTGCGGAACTCCGTGAGGCTATCGTGACTCGTAATACAAATTGTATACAACGACTCTTATGAAAAAAGCACTTCAATAATATTAATACAATAATAATAGTATGCAATATGTGGTAACACAAAGTGTATACAGCAGCAACTCACACACACAAAAATGTTACATCCTGCAAGAATATATAGATATTGTACACCTGTCCACATTGTGGGATTTGTTCTACTGTTAACAAGTAGTTTGTAATTTCAGTTTTTATATACAATTTCGGGCTGTATCAGTTCATTAAGCATTCACATGCCATCAACAAAAGAAGTTCGAGTAAAATTTTAATCTAAATCAAATATAATTTATAACTATATCTAGATTATAAATATGAACTGATTTCTATAACTGTTTAGTGTATGGAGTTAAGTGTTCACATTGCGAAGACTGTACTGTGCCTCTAAATATCTTATTATACCCGTCAGGTTTGGAGATTTAGTATTCGTGTTTTTCGTTACATAATTCTCAACTTTGTTTGTAAGATTGACATAGCTAACGTTCTCTGAGAATTTTTTTGATTTTTTACTTTCTATCTGGTAGGTTTTATTATTCTGTCGAGGAATTTGAAGCTTAAAATACATAAAACGGTAATCATGCCTGTTGTTCTGTATGGTTGTGAAACATGGTCGCTTACTCTGAGGGAAGAACATAGACTGAAAGTATTTGAGAACAGGATCCTGAGGAGAATATTCGGACCCAAGAGGAACGAGAATGGGGAATGGCGGAAGCTTCATAACGAGGAACTACATAGTTTATACGGTCTACCCAACATTGTTAGGGTCGTCAAGTCTAGGAGGCTTAGGTGGGCAGGTCATGTAGCTAGAATGGAAGAAAGTAGAAACGCTTTCAAAGTCTTGACTGGTAGACCCATAGGAAAACGACCACTAGGAAGACCTAGGCGCAGATGGAAGGACAATATTAAGATGGATCTCGCAGAGATAGGAATACAAAGTAGAAACTGGATGCAATTAGCTAAGGATAGAATTCAGTGGAGAGCTTTTGTGAACGCGGCACTGAACCTCCGGGTTCCATAGGCCATAGAGTTAGTTAGTTAGTTAGTTAGTTTAGGTTTTATTATTATTGTTATCGTCTGAATTATTTTCTTTTTACATGGTTGTTTTAGCTTTCTCACGATCTCTGTGTTAATGATATTAGTCATTTTTTGTTTGTATTCTATTATTTCTTGAGAGTCTTATATCTCTTCCTATTACACTTTTTCAGATGTATTATTTCTTATTCGTATATTATACGCAGGATGTATGAACCTTTGTCCCCGTGACGGTAACGAATATACTCGTTTTAAATATTCCTATTAAACCACCCAATCAACAGTAAATTAATTTAATGTAATGCTCCCATCTACGCGATAATTCTTTTCTCCTCCATGAGTGACAGCATATCACGGTCGACAACAACAACAGTATCAGGTATCCTGGGGTTAGCTGGAAGTAGATACTTAATACATTTTCCTTACATGTTGATCCCCTAGAGGTTCTTTGTAGCAAAATAGTTTCTGTTCGCATGGCGCAGAAGACATAACTTCGCTTTTAGGTAGTTATCATGTCGTTTGTACCCGTAGTAATCGTTGAGATGTTGACCTGCGTCTAATACAGTCTCGATAGTGCTCTTTTTGGACATTGAGTTATTACTCATAAAATTTTAATTTTCATTACCCGTCGATATCAATTATGATAACTTCGAACTACACCAATTTCCTGAACAAAATTAATAGGTATTAATTGAATGAAATCTGAATTTCTGCTAATTTATCTGTATATATCAAATATAAAGTTAGTAAACTTTGACTACTAATTTCCCTTGATCAATTTCGCTCACTTCTGGATCGATATCTTTCCTATTTTGTAATTTGAGCATATTATTTGTACGGTGTTGTGTTTATAGCATCCGTGGATTATCAATAAGTTTCGAATGAACATATATTGAGTAATATTATAGTGTCATTTTCCGGCAGAGAGGATATATGAGACATGAGACATGCATGGGACATATTGGACTTACAGTTGAAGATGGAATCCTAACCACCGTAATGAGTTCTAATTTCAATGTTTTTCCACTGGGAATCGAATACAGGACCACAAACATCAACGGTGCCTCTGGGCAAAAGGGAGGAGGGTTTTAACATACTAATGTACCTAATTATATTTCTCCTTTTCTTTCATGAATTTACTAATAAAATGACACGCTATGCGCTCGGATATGTTGTGATTTCAGAGGTATGCACTGATAGCCTTCTCTAACATAAATTGTAGTTTCCTTGTGTGTCTTCAAAGAGGTATACGTCACAGCTGAAGGTGGATGAATGTTCTATAAAATTATATGCTTGAAATGTCATGGTATTTTTTAAAACTTTCCTATCATTAATGGCAAAGCACCATTAAATCCACATCCCCCAACGTTGTTAATTCCATTAAAACCAACTTTAACCCTGAATTTATCTCACCACTTTATGATAAGATTGAAAACTCGTAATGCCTTATTCTTGAACAATCACAACGAATAAGGATCTTGCAAATTTGAGTAAAGAAGATAACTGCTCGACTTTTCTACTAGTGACTTCGAGAGGCAAACCTAAAGGAACTTCTACTTGAAGAAAATATATCTTGTTATCTGCTTACGAATTATTATGACCCGATGCCAAGATATTTGAAAACAATAAATCTTATATGTAAACATTATAGTTAACAATGATCTCACCCAAGCTGTCCTAAATTGTCTCTCTGCAATGATTTTTGTGCTTTCAAACATGTTTCTTCCTGGGCCAAAAGCCACGCATAAAGTGTTCTTTCCGTTGCAAGTGCTCGTCGCCAGATCACATGGCATCCCACTGTCCAGACAGCGCGGGCCCATTATATTGGGAGAAACATCACCCAAATTGGTGGAGGCAAATGCTGCTATGAACTGAGTCTGCAAAATAAACAAAAAATACAATACAATCAGAGAGAAAATAGTTAATTCTAAGAATTTTATTATTTATGGATTTTATGGTGTCTTTGTACTTTGTACTCAGAAAAAGTTAATATTTTAAAAGACAACAGTATTGACTTAAAATTAGCTTCAGTATTGATTATAAGAATCTACTGGCACAGGTAGTGCTAGTTAGGATCACTGTCATACTAAATCCGCAATTCTTAAATGTAAAGAAGGCCACCTCCGATTGAATTGGCTATTTGTACAAACTGACTTCATATACGGATCGGACTCTAAATTAAATGGTTTTATTCTATAATGTTAATCAGTGCAATGGTGTGTGTTCTCTTCAATGAGAACAATTAGTTTAAGTGCTTCATACCAATAATACATAGAGAATTGATATGACGAAGTGCAGTTGCATTTCCCCTGAGGAAATATAAATCAACAAACGGATTCCAGAATACAGATGATAATTTCATTTAGTTTTGTCTGTTACTTTATAAAAACGTTGCTTATTGTTGAGTATACAGCTCGTGACGATAGTTTGAAGCCATGCCATTCAGAAAGGGCTAATCTTCCACTAACTCGCAATGTTTTCGAATTGTAAAGCAAGTTTAGAAAATTTGAAAAACCAATTTAATATACGCCGAAAAATTATGGTTAGTTTCAAAGTAGTAGATATTAATAGTCAAAATTAACTTCAGGAACCTATACATTGGTAACATTATAAGGTAAACACAAATATGGTAACATAGCTCATATAAGGGCTATGGGTTATCTACGTGGGTCGTTTAATATATGTTTCCCTAAGCTGTAAAATGTGTGTTTTTAAAATACACTGTAAACTATACATACATGTGTAGGTAGATCTTTAACTCCACATAATCGTCATTGAGATATGGTATTTGTCTCACCGCTGCACCAATTTCTCCAAATTCTTTGCAAAGAAAAATCAGAAATCTGGCTATTTAGTATTATTCTCACATTCCGCTTCACTTGTTCATCACCAGTTGACAGGAAACAAGATCGCTTATGTCGAACCTGAACTCTACTTCGGGGAAACACAATTCGACAAAAGCGACCTGGTCTCTTCTTGTTGTCGAGAATGCCCAACTCCACTCAGCACGCAAACAAGACACAAAATTGAAGAATTTTGGGTGTGAACGGTTGCCCCACTCTCCACAGCCTCAATTTAGAGCCGAGTTACTTCCACCTTTTTTCCGGTATTAAAGTCTGTATGTAAGGTGAACTTTTCGAAACAGATGAAGTGAAACAGAATTGGGTAAAGTGCTAAATAGCCAGAGCCCTGATTTTTTTCAAAGAGTTTGAACAAATTGATGCAATGATGAGACAAATGCCTGCATCTCAACGGAGATTATGTGGAGAGGTTAGGGAGGATCTACCTACACATATATGTATAGCGTATCTTAAAAAATAAATATTTACACCTTAGAGAAACATATATCGAACGACACAGGTATAAGTTTCATCACTAATGTAATAGAACTATCTGATGGCTTTAATATTAGAGTATGTTCCGAGATCGAGTATCGGTGGAAATTTACAAAGAATTTCACGTTAAGTTCTAGCTTCACATCTGATATAGCCTTCTAGCTAAGAGGGACGTCAACACCAAACAAACTAATACAATAAGTAATGCAGCGTTATTAACTCTGTACTTACATATCTATATCAATATATAAAACAGTCTTCCAATAGTTTATTGACAACTGTTCTAAACAATCACCACACGTCCTTCTATCAAAATAAACACTCAACTAATATGGTAGAGATAGCAGAATGTATTCTCCAAAGAGTGAAGCGTGTAAGCAATGAAATGAAAGTCAAGGATGATATCATTCCTGAATAGTTTGTAACCTATATACCAAGTTTGCCACATACTTCTTATGTCATTTAAGAATATTGGAATTTCTCTAGAAGTATATATTTATATGCTGTTATTGTCAAAAATCCGAATACACTATTGATTTTTTTAGAATTTACCAAAGAAAAGATACTGTGTGCATACAAAACAATATTCATTGGATTCCTTTTTGAAATAACTTACGTTGTTCATACAAGGATACAAAAACTCATGGTCTTGTTGATATTGAGACAAATTTATTGAGGTAAGCTGCTTTGCAATAAACAGATTGTAGGAAGAAGAGTTGGGTACAAAGTGTTCATAAATACGTTACTTGCCGTTACCAAGGAAAACGAGCAGTAGCATGTGTAAATAGATTTAGATATGAGGTAGTTTGATGTTATATTGATTATAATTAAGATAACCAGAAAGATTATAAAGATATGAAGAAATAAGACGTCACATTATGATTCCAGATAAAGTATGTGTGTTCATAGAAGATTATATGTATAAGAGAATAATAAGAGATTACGAAAAGATAAAGAATAAAGGGATATATAAAGATATTGTGTTTTGCATGAGTAGCAGGAGCTTCTGGCTTGGTAGTGGTCACACACACTTTGTGGAATACGATTTTCAAGCTAACTAAGTGGCAGAGATCAAGTTTAGACAATCAAAAGATCTTCTTAAAACTTATTTTCTAACACAGATAACTAATGAACAGACAAATAACGTCACGCTGTCATTTACGGTTTTAACGACACCTAGTGATGTGTGTATGAATCCTTGTCAGTAATTGTTTTTTTACTTCAATGAACAGTTGTGTATACGTTATATAATCGGGGTTAAGTTTAGAGTTACCCCTCCGCTTTTTATAAAAATCAGGAAAATTTACAGGAGAAATGAGGTAAGAAATGATAATTTAAAGATTTTATTTGATGTTTAGGAATGTAAGTTCGGCAGCAGAGTTATGTTTAATGCGAGAAAAGATATGTGGAAGTTAGTACTATTTGCCGGATGCGGAAGCATTGCGGAAGGTTTCAGCAGCATGGTAGTTGTAAAATATGGCGAATATGGCGAACAGGTGTAACGGATGCGCAAAAATAATGAAGAAAACCTTTTAAATTTATGTGAAACACACGAAGTACTGAAATTAAGTGAAATGTAACAATGTTTAATACTTTAAGCACTGTTTTTTGTATGTTGCAAAGTCCAAGGGCAACTTCAGACTGGAGGGGCAACTCTAAACTTAAGCCTATAATCGTGTCGTAAAATAAACAAAATTGTATGGAAATTTATGACACGCGAGATTACTGTTTTCATTCACGTCAACCAGTGAAACAGTATGAAGAACAAGTAAATACTATAAAATGCGGACTGTTAACTAAGAGTCGAAGCACGCGTTAAAGTGGTTGTTTTGAGAAAAGAGAGTTTCTCTGCGACAAATCGCTCAGTGATCGGGTGGAGCAGTGCGTCGTACTTTTGAGAGATAGCTTTAAAGTAGTATAAATATTACACGGACACGCACTGATCGTCCAAAAATAACAACTTCTAGCAAGCACAAATTCACTGGAGAAACAAGCAAACGGAATAGATGTTAACTGTTTCGGAAGATCCAGTAGAGCTACGGAATAGACATTTTCAATCAGTACCGGTATGAAATAGAACGGTGGCACAGCGCCTTCATATCTACTGAAGTACGATTGGGAGAAACAAACTTTTTTTCCAAGGAATAAACATTTAAAAAATGATACTCCTGAGCCAAGAAATAATAAAATAAATTAAGAGTGGAACGATGAACAATGGAAGGAGACACTGTGAACCGATGAATGTAAGTTCTAACTTTCCTCCTTCCAAGTTATAAACTTGTGCGTTGTCGTCCCGAATAGTGTTTTCATTCCGACTGTACAATACCTACAGGAAAGCAGGGGAAGGTAACGTCACGGTTTGGGGACGCTTAACAGGCTATAAAGTTGATAATTTAGTTCAAATTAGTGGAATAATGGCCAAAAATATATTTCACGACGATTAAGTGAGGCATAGAATTCCATCAGGAACGGAGATTTGGGGCAGGTTTTTGTATTACAAGAGGATTGCCATACATTCTACTAAGTTATCTAGTAATTACCTACGAAGCAAAGAAGACGCTTTCATTACCAACAAATGGAATAGTCGCCACAGTCACTGGATTACTTATCTATCGAGCTCTTCTAAGATGAACTTGGCAGGACAATCCGTAAATCGATGCCAACAAATATTAAAAGTCTTCAAAAAGCTCTTCAGAAGTATTGGAGTCGCATACTTTCGCAAAAGTTGGATAAATTAATTAAACAAATTCCTGGAAAGTGTAATGCTCTTATCAAGGCTAGGGATCGACACTTCATTGAGTGCAAATATACTCAATAAACTTCTCTCAGTAGAAACAGGACCATATGTTTTAATTTCATTATATGAGGAATGATGGCTAGTTTACACAACAAGTCCAATATACAAGGTTTTGTATGGATACATGTCAGTGTTAATAAAGTTAATTGAATTTTCTTCAGGTCTTTCTATTAAATTGATGAATATCAATCGTCAAAATAGTAAATGAATAAAATTTAATTTACTTTAATAATACTACATTAGAGTACCATTAGACTGTAGAACAGTATTGATCGTGAAGTATTATATATGAATAATGAATGGCTTCCAGAGAAATGCTTTATCATTCCTTATTTAGTGCAGGCCTTAGTTCAGCGGGGATGGAAGCATGTTCTCCTTAACTAACCACAGGTGTATTACAACCAATGTTATTTACCATCGATGGAATATAATATTAATAATAGTAGAAAAAAATACAGTCTTGGACCAAAGAAGCCAAGGCTATGAACATACTTCATTTATGTTTAGAGTATGTAATTAGATTAACAGCGATAATTCTATTCCTCCCTTTGAACTCATCGAAAAGCTTTTATCCAGAGTAATAGAATAATAAAAGTAGGCTAACGCAAATAGGCATGATTTATCCGACAATCTTCATTTCTAACAATACGCTTTTCTTTTATGTTTGGAAAAGTTCCACCGCCTTAGAATCAAGTTAAATTATATATAGGTTGGTCAGAAGTTACAGAATCTTGACATATGCGACGGTCTCACCAGTAAAACCCAGTCTTCATTCCTTTCCATTAGTGAAATTATACATACATGTATATATAATAGTGTTTTGCAACCTAGTAACTACAATTCCAGGAAAATCTATATTAGGAATATTTCATCTGTGATTAAAATTAGATGAAAAACGACCATTTCAAAATGTTTATTGTTCCAGAAAAATAATAATAAAACTCCATCATCGCATTACACGGCGGTTGCCTGGACAACAAATTCAGCCTCAGAATAGCAGCTCGTATCTAAATATAAACGTTGCATAAAAGCAATATATTAAATTCTACATCATTGTCCACTCATATGTTTTAAGAACTCTTATATTTTTTTGTTTAAATTATTCTGATAATAATAATATTACTTTGCCTTAGTGATTATTTGTTGGAAATATTTGTAAATGATATAGCGGTATTCTATGTCAGAGTAACCTTGCAATGTTCTTTAGAAAAGGTTAGTTCATATGATATCTTATGCTACCATTATATGTATTGAAGATATTACATTTCATATCAACCATGCAATATTAAGATGGATCTCGCAGAAATAGGAATACAAAGTAGAAATTGGATCCAGTTGGCAAAGACCAGAAGACAATGGAGAGCTTTTCTGAATGCGGCATTGAACTTCAGGTTACATAGGCCATAGAGTGAGTTAGTTAGTTATCAACCATTGCATCACATGAAGATAAATGACACATATATTAATAATAATAGTAAATCAACATAATTATCTAAATTCAAATTGGGTTACAGAAAAGCAGAATAATGGGCTTTTGACATTGGTGAGAAAATACGTTAGTATTTATAGCTCCATTCGCTTCTTCGAGTTAATAATGCATACCATAGAAACTGTCTAGTGACTCAAAATACATTATGATTTTTTTTAAAAAAAAAGTTACACGGTGAGGAACAATGTATTTAATATGAAATATACACGGAATGTGACGCATGAACTTGAACTTAATATAGACACTCATCAATCATGATGTCATCACTGCATGGTGCCAATGCTTGGCTATAGATATACGGTCCTACCTCCTAGCATGGCATAACAATCAACACTAACAAAACATTATACCAGCAATAATATTATTATTTGCGATACTTCTAGTTTGCTTTGTTACTAAATACCGTGCAAGCCGCATACTGGTAAGCTATCCTCTTTTCTGAGGCAAGCAACTATGAATAGGCAGCGTGAATACTGTCGAAGCTCACTCCACATGCTAGTATTCATTAAGTACTATAGAAATTCAGTAATCAAATACATAGACAGCAGGAGCAATGAAGAAAGAGTAGAGAATCTCAGTTATGCTTGATGTCAGAGATATTCCCATTATTGAGCTATATATGTGCTTCAAAGACCTCGTTGAAGGTCTTGAACTAATTGAGATCTATATTTCAATGAGTTAGTATATAGTCGCTTTGCTATAATCAGTTTAGTTTCCAATTCAGTTTCCATACATAACAAGGAACGTAGGTTATTATAAAAATTAGGAATTTACATTTATCACTTAATTACTGCAATAAGAATTTTCCATTATAAACATTAAGTACATAAGACTAGCGACATTTAACTCATAATCCACCTCGACATATATATATATATATATATATATATATATATATATATATATATATATATATATATATATATATATAATATTCAAACTCACTGCCCATCTCGCCATATTTATAATATTGAAACTCACTGTGTAGAAAAATATTTAAAGCGTATGAAATGCATATCAAGGTCGAGATTTTACGTCTCCACAAAAGCTAATGCCGCCGCCGAGAGCTATAAACAAAACTTTAAAGTTGAAAACAATTACTGATTTTGTCGTATTAATTAATTCTATGATTCTCGAATTCCCGCTGCAGTTTGAAGAACTCCTGTGAAGCAAATAATTACAGTAGTTAGAAAATACCTTATAGAAGGACGGTTACACAGTTCAACACTATTCAGGTCCCCTGCGAATAAGGATCAGTAAAATTACTCATGGAGTTTGCAGAATATTTCCAAGATACACATAGCAAGTATACTATCGCTGCACCTCGATGGCATTCCAAAACCTAGTAAAACCCTTCGAAACGTACTTACGGTGCTCAAGCGTCAAGCGTTTACCTGCCATTTTCTTGTCCCACTAACCGTGCTGACAGTACCGACACCTGTTAAGCTAAAAACCATACTACAACATAATTTTAACTGAAAACATTTGACAGTGACGACATCTGTTGGATGAAAAACCGTACTACAACATACTTAAATTTCAGAACAATTGTTAGTGTCAGTATCCTGATAC